>NC_087451.1:30468869-31123369 GCF_036321535.1 Camelus dromedarius | reverse complement strand
TTGAGTAGATCTAGTCTAGACATTACCAGCCTTTTTATAGCCCCAGATGGTATCCAGTTTTGGGCAAAATGAGGGAAAAGCTTTAAAGCAAATAAGCAGAGAAGGAAGATACAGGGGGAGCTGTCTGGAGGGAGAAGGGAAAGGAGGGTAGACAGAGGCCAGGGAGGTCGTGGAAAGGTTTATGGGGGATTTTGGTCTAATTCTGGGTTGCCACCGACCAGTCATGTGACCCTGGACAGCAGCAGTACTCCCCCTAGTTTCTGTGGGCCTCAATGTCTTCATTCATTCGGCAGATGTCTCATGTCTTTTAATCTGTGGAGATACATTAAATAGAAAACAGTCCTCAGTTACTATTTCTCTGATCTAGCCCTTAAAATTTTCTGGTCACGTGGCACAAACGAGCAGCCAGGCCACCAGCAGTTGTCATAGGTGAGCTTTGATTACGCACATGCCCTTGTGACCAGTGCCTGGTTTTTGCACTAAACCGCGCGGGTGGTTTTCCCCGATGTAGTCCACACAGGGAAACAAGTGCATAGTCCTGTTTTTCTAAAAATCGTAATAAATTACCTTTAGCGTATTTCTTTTAATTTGTTGTATTTTTATTTATTTATTTTACAAGAGTGTATTCTTAGATGTACAACAGGCCCCATTCCAGCTATAGGTGGCAACGGATGTTATGGTGGGAAATTCAGATGTTTAACCAGGAATGGGATTGAGGGTCACCATTGCCTCAGGCGCAAGGAACAGCTTAATTTTAGCCAGAGTTCTTAAGTCCACCTGTGATCGGGGCGGGGAGTGGGGCCTTCCCTGCTGCTTTTTACGCTTCTGCTCCTTTTCCTGTTTCTGTTTGAATGCCTTATCTTCCTCCCCCCTCTCCTTGGCCTGGTTCTTGGGCTCCTTCACGGGCTGCTTCTTGCCACCTTCAAGGCCAGGCATGGCGCCTGCCACTCCCTCCCCAGACCCTGCCACCAGAAGCAGGGCCTATTTCAATTGTGAGTCTAACTATTTAAACGTCACTGATGATTTCTCTGCAGGTTATCACCCAGATTTGAAGAAAAGGGAATGAACAATCTTTGCCACTCTTGTTTTGCTTTGCTTGTGATTTGATAAATTATAAAGATTGCCTTATTGCATTCTTCACGATTTATGTATAGATACAGATTTTTACATGTATAGATAACATGTATACCTATTGTTAAAAATTGGGACTTCCTGTGCTGTCTTTTTAACACCCAAAAAGGTCATAAAATTATCCACTCATAGGATCATTAAGCAATCAAAATTTGCACTGTTCAAAGCAAAAAAGAGGTGTGTGCTGAAGTATAGATATGTATATGTATATATGTGTCAAATACATACTTTTTTTAAGCACAAACCAAAGGATATTGGAGAAGGGGGATCTGAAGATGAATGTCAAAAATTCAACCAAAACTAACCCCTCGATCGTTAGGTAAATGTCAGATGTTGGTGCTGTGAAGACAAATACAACCCGTTTTCAGGGAGCTTCGCGGGTAACGAGGGACCGTGCCTGTGCCATGGAGCGGTGCTGCGGAGTGCCACGCAGCCTTTCTCCGCAGTCTCTCCTCCTGAGTTGTCGCCCAAACTTGAAGCTTCTTTGTCTTTAAAAATAGCGCCTTGTGCCAGCTCTCTTCTAAACCAGAGGGAAGGAGCGGTAAACAGGACAGATAAGTCCCTGTCCTTGTGGAACTTGATTTTAGAGGGAGTGGTAGACGCCACACATGGAAGAAAATAGCAAAGTAAGTGCCGGAAGACAGTGGAAGAGGGGGAGGTGGTGGAGAGTGGGGAGGCTCCCCAAGAAGGAGTAAGATCAAGTGTGGCCACTGCAGCAATCGCCAGGCATGGAAGGGAGGGCGGTGGCCCAGGACCACAGGAGGGCCCGTGGGACTCGCGCAATAGACGGGAGCAGTGTCTGCAGTAGACAGTCGATTATATAAGATATGGCAGGAGTTTGGATTTTCTTCTTGGCATGTTTAGAAGCCACCAAAGAAATAAGTAGGATCTGATTTTAGGGGATTCCACCAAAAGGCTTTACCGAAATGATTTGTAGTTGCACAAGGGCAGCTGAAGTTCTGTCCTGTATGTGAGTTGTCTTCATATGCTTAATTTGCATCTCTGAGGACCTGTTAGCTGAGAGATCTCCAGGCATTTCTCCATCGGCGGTTACCTCACCATGCCCCCTCCCTCCTTCCTGTATTTGAGTGTCTCGTATATTCCAGGCATTGTTTGGAGCGTACTTCATTGAGACAAACATAAGTTTGTGCATTCATTGAGGTTACTTTCTAGGGGGAGAGAAGAAAAATGGGGGAAAAATTTTAACAAAAATTTTAACAGCTTTATTGAGATATACTGTATAATTCATCCACTTAGAAGTGTGCAACTCAGTGACTTAGTGTATTCACGAAGTTATACATTTATCATGAGTCAGTTTTAGAACATTTTCTTTACCTCAAAAAAAGAATCCTGTACACCTTGGCAATCTGGTATTTTAAAATAGAAATCTAAAGCAGAAAAGGGGTGTAAAAGTATGGGTTGAGGGGTAGTGGTTTGCTATTACAGATTAAGTTAGTGTTATTTGTATATAGCATGTAAGTATTAGATATAGAAAGTTGGAAGGGAAGGCTAGGAAAGTAACATTTAAGTTGTATTGGAGGAAAAATAATTTTCCCTCTTCTTAGTTCTTTGCTAAGACCCTAGTGATAAAAGACAAATTAACGGGAGAAAAACAGACAGGTTTATTAACGTGGATAGCTCATGCACACATGGGAGACACAAAGGGAAAAATGAGTAACTTCCAAGGTGGCTTAGAATTCAGGCTTAAATACCTTCTTAGTAGGGGAAGGGGAGGAGGGATGTAGGCCTCTTAGGGAAGTAAATGATCTTCAGGAAGGCTGATTGGGCCCTTAGAAGAGTAGATGGGTGGTGTGATAGTTGGTGACAAAGTGTATCTTGGTGTCACGTTAACTTCAGCCTCCCCTCTTGTGACAGGAGTCAGTTTTCCCTGCTTGATGAAACGCCTGGGGGTTGGACTTAGGACAGTTGAATTCCTTTCGGAGCATCTGTCTTTAGGCAGATAAGGCAAGTTCAGAGACAGCCTCTCGCTGCCTTTGCTGTTTTTCAAGTGCCTACAGCTCAAAGTAGTTAATATACTGGAGTGGCATCTTTGGGATGGGGTGACATGTCCTGAACACCACCAGTCATATTTTGGGATGGCACATTCTGCTACCCTTCAAAGTGAAGACCTGAAAGAGGTGAGCTGGCTGTGGTTTTTAAGTGGAATGAGAAGGGAAGACTCAGAGGGTTTTGAGAGGTGTCGATAACGACCTGACTTAATGTTAGACTTCACCCCACCCCATTCCTCTGGGACCTGGGGGTTGTCTTGTTCTAGAATTCTTGTACTAGAAATGGCTTCCTTTAATATCTCACTGAATTGGGAATGATTTGCAGCTGAGTAACAGCTGAATTGATTATATTTTAATAGTCTACAGAGTACAGAGTAGCTCCTATGTATTGGGGGCCCCAAGTGTAAAACAGAATCCACCTCTGATGCCATCCAAGTACCAGATGAAGGTGCTGTCATTAAATGCAGCCTAAATAGTACCTCCTTCCAGGGAGCACATGAGTTTTTACAGTGGGGAGAAAGGTTTTCCTGTTGGTTAGAGTATACTACCTTTTTTTTGTGCCAGCAATTTATTTATTTAAGTCAACTAGATCTCCACTGGGTTTTTTGTTTGTTCTTGTAAACAATATCCTTTAAAGATAAAGGTTAAGTAGACTTGGCTGGTAGTGTAAGAAATGTAATTTTCTTAAAAACTTACTTATCATAATCGAAATTACTTTATCCTCTTTATTCTCACAGGTAAGTGATAGTGTCCCTGTTTTATAAGTGAAGAAATGAAAGTTAGAGAAATGAAGTAACTTGCCTAAAACCGCAAGACTAATAACTGGCAAAACAGGGCTCAGATCAGAGCCCACATTTTTAACCAGGAGGTCATGACACCCAACCACGTACCGCAGGTGATAGTGACGCTTGGGAAGAGCTTTAACCCTGAAGACCTGCTCTCTACGTGGTTGGAGTGATGGAAAGTTGATCCTCACAAGCTGTACAGTTTGAAAACAGCAGGGGATGGGAGATGTCTGTCCTACCTGAAGTATCATTTCTGAAAAAGACGTGCATGACTGTGTAGTAAATTTCATGCGAGAGAATCGTGTTCCACTGTCAGTCAAGAGCCACCCAGGTGTCACTGTAACCACCATCTCTGAAGGAAGGACCCGGCCATGGAGGGACACTGGGAGCAGGGAGCACTGAGGGCACTGGACGTATTCGCCAGCCCACAAAGAGGACGGAGCTTTTACAGACTTAAGTGAGAACGTGATGGTGCTTACGTTCCTGTTTCGGTTTTCAGGAGAAAAACCTGTCTTATTTTTATTCTTTCAGGTCTGCCCAGAACAATATGACAAAGGCAGTCGATGCATTTAGTAAGTATTTTCTGTATCTGAGATGCGATAGCACTTCCCCTCCCCATTTCCCTGGTAGCGTTGGACTGACGACACCCCAGTCTTTCCATTTTCCCAGGCAGGCCGCTCTGGGACACGGTCGTCTTCTCAGTAAGTACCTGTGCCGTGGCAGGGTGCGGGCTGGCTGATAACCAGACGACCCGGCCTGAACGCGTGTGCGCGGGAGGCCCGAGGAGGAGCCAAGGGCTGGGGTTCAGGAGTTTCCACCAGGAGGTGTGTGTGTAGGACCATTTCTTCAGGCGTCACTCATCACTCCTCAGCACAGGGCAGAAGCTCTAGTGACCCAGTAGCTTGTGAGACCAATCACACTCCTCTGTGGCGGGCTTTCCCTGGCTAGACCTCTTTAGGTGTTTTGTATGATTTGTTCTCACAACAATCCTATGAGTCTCATATAACACATCTATGATGATCTCCGTTTTATGGAAGAGAGAACTGAGGCTTAGAGAAATTATTTACCCAAAGTCAAACAGGGTTCTTCCTTCTCACCCCCGGAGGCCTGGAAAGCCATGCTGGTGTATTTGGTGAGAATGGAGTCAGGCAAGGGGAGCCTGATGACCTCCAGGCTTGTGGGATGCTTCGTCCAGCCTTGGTGAGGCCTGATGCAGCTTCCCCACTCCACCTCTGAACCCTGCTCTCTGGCTGGCTCTTGATTTTAAGCAGATTCAGGATGTCCTTCCTAGGTAGTTGTGCCAACTTTGCCTCAGCTTCTCCGTAAAATGAGGCATTGACAGAATTAGGTGCTCATGCATTTTGTCACAGAGCCGGTTGGTTACTTGGTGGAGGGTTGGTAGTAATGGGATATTGGGCTATCAGGTCTGAATGGGGAGAAAGAAGGCAGCAGCCAAAAAAGATAAGGCGTATAAGGTGCCAGAGGGCAAGAAAATTTAGGTGTAGGTGGTGGTTCCTGGCAGTTGGGGAGCAACGTGAGATTAGGAGGCGGCAGGGAAGCCAGAGGCAGAGAGAGAAAGGAGGTAGAATGTGCAGGCTTTAACTTGTCTCTGAGCCGGTGTCTCGTATGTTACTTACCCGTGACGCTCCTTCAGTTGGTGCTGTAATAGGGATTGTACAGAAAAGGTTCTTCTCATCTAAAAGGCACCTAATTCCTCAGCTGAATGTGTATGTTGAATGCGGTTTTAGAAAATGTTAGTGAAATTTTCTTAAATTTATTTTTTGGTCCTGATGAAAGGATCTTAATGTTCATCTGGAAGAATAAATGTCTGTCAATAGCCAAGAGAATTTTTTAAAAGAAGAAGTTTCCCTAATAAATATCAAAACCTATTAAGAATTCACTTGAAAACATTAGAATACAAAGAGCAGTGGAACTGAAGTCCAGACTCAGGCCCATGTCTGTGTGGGAATAAAGATACAATGAAAGAGACTCTTAGATAAGCAAGGCCAACAGCTCAATGCAGAGGAAGAATACGTAGACTCATACTTCCTATCTTATACTAAAGTTCCAGATACAGTAAATGTAAAAATGAAACCACAGAATTAATTGTAAGAAATCAGTTTGGTAGAGGAAAGCCTTTCAAGCAAGTCTGGCAAACAGTAAGGGAAAAGAATGCTTTTTGGTTACCTAAAATACAATAATCCAACGAAGTTAAACAGCAGGGAAAATATTTCCAGTATATAATAAAGAGCTGTTATGAGCCAGTAAGAAAATATAAACATTCCAGTAGAAAATAGGCATTTTACATTGTGGAAAACAGTATGGAGATTCCACAAAAGACTAAAAATAGACTTAACCATATGACCCAACAATCCCACTCCTGGGCATATATCCAGAGGGAACCCTAATTCAAGAAGGCATCTGCACCCCAGTGTTCATAGCAGCACTATTTACAATAGCCAAGGCATGGAAACATCCTAAATGTTTTGTGGCTTTGATTTGCATTTCTCTAATGGCTAAGATGTTGAACATCTTCACATATGCTTGTAGGCCACTTTTTAATCTCTTCCCTGGAGAAATCTGAATGCTCAGATCCTTTGTCCATTTTTTGAGTTATTTGTCTTTTTATTATTGAGTTGTAAGAGTTCTTTATATAGTCTATATAGAAGTCCCTTACATATGTATAATTTGGAAATATTTTCTTCCTTTCTTTGGGTTGATTTTTCATTTTCTTGATGGTATCTTTCAAATCACTGAAGTTTTAAATTTTGATGAAGTCTGATTTATCTATTTTCTCTTTTGTTGTGTATGCTTTTGGTGTCCTTAGAAGGCTTTGCCTGACTCCAGGTCACAAAGATTTATTTCTATATTTTTTTCTAAGGGTTTTATAGTTTTAGCTTTTACATTTAGGTCTGTGATCCACTTTGAGTTAATTTTTACGTATGTTGTGAGGTAGGAGTCCAGCTTTATTCTTTTCCATGTGGAGATCACTTGTCCGAGCACCATGTGCTAAAAGACTATTCTTTCCCATTGAATTGTGTGGGCACACTTACTGAAGATCAATTGCCTGTAAGTGTAAGAGTTTATTTCTAGATATATGTCTATCCTTATTCCAGTACCATGCTGTGTTGATGATTGTAAGTTTTGAAATTGTAAAGTGTGAATTTTCAATTTTGTTCTTTTTCAAGATTGTTTTGGCTATTAGTGGTCCCTTGAATTTGCATCTGAATTTCAGGATCAGTTTGTCAGTTTCTGCAAATAGATTATATTTTGTGTGTGCTTTTTTCCCATTAACTTCACTTTTTTAGAGCAGTTCTAGATTCACAGCAAAATTGAGAGTAAGGTACATAAATTTTCCATATACCCCCTGCCCTCATACATGTGTAATCTTTCCCCTTATCATTGTCCCTCATCTTGGTGGTACCACAATGACACATCATTATCACCTAGAGTCCACAGTTTACAGTAGAGTTCACTCTTGGTGGTGTACATTTTATGGGTTTAAACAAGTGTATAATAACATGAATTCACCATTATAGTATCGTACAAGATTATATTTTAAAAATTCTTTTTTTTGACTAAATCTTCTGACTACTCAAAAGCAAATATGCTTTGCTAATGTAACTTTTTAAAGTAAAAATATCTTAAACTTTGTGTTGAACATGTATTTTTTTCTGGAAATATGTGAAAATGGTGAAAATATCTTATTGAATTTAGTCTCACTTTATTTTAGTGAAAGTAGAGGGGAGAAAAGTATCCTGTTTTGCATACGGATACATTCAGCACAGTGTGACTTATGTAAGTTTCATAGTCAGCTGTTAAATAAGAGCTAAAATCTGGACCCCCACTATTAGTTTAGGATCCTGGATGAGTGGCCTTAAATTATGACATGTGAACAGGTTCAAAAAGACAATTAAAATGTGCAGTTTTTAGAAATGCATTTTCCATTGCAGATTTCAACTAAGTTGGACAGCATAAAAATAAACACTAAAGTGATCAGAAACAAACAGGCAGAGCTAACATGTCAGTCTTCAGATCCAGAGAGCGAGACTGCCCAGAAGTGGCAGCCCAGCTTCCGCGTGGTCGGAAAGCTCCCTGCTCCGCTGAGTCTGACCTTGAGTCCAGTCTCAAAGCTGCTCCAGGAAGGTTCCTTAGGGAGGTTAGCACTTGCTTTACCAGCTGTTGACTCCCTTAGTAGCCTGACCTTTAATCAAGTCTGTTGAAATGTTCTGTTGTTTCATTTGATTCTATTTCTTTTCTCCATTTCATGTTTGTTTGTTTTTTAATTAGAGTTAGAAAATGTGTTGGATAAAACACAACTCTAGAATATATTTAAGCAGGTGAAGTCAACATTTTATTTATAGGGTAGATTTAGTTCATACCTTAAAATAAAAATAAAAATTAAATTTAAATTAAATTTAAAAATTAAAATTTTCATCTGAATCATTAACCTCTATCCCAGTGTTTTTGTTTACTGGCATTATTGACAAGAGGTGTTTTGGTTCAAATAAATGTTTTAGAATTTTTGATTGATTAAAATCTAGTTAAGTACTCCTAAGTTTTTTGTTGTTTTTTTTTCCCCACAGAAAAATCTCTTAAGTTGTGTGTCACCAAGGAGATGCTCCTTCTTAGTATTACAACTGCTTATACAGGTAATGGGATTAATTGAGGTTTTGGTTTTCTGTGGCTGTATAATGACACTAAGGGCCGAAAACAACCATATTACTGCTTCTCACAATTCTGTGCATCAGCAGGACTCAGCTGATGGTTTTTCCAATGGTCTCAGTTGGAGTCTCTTGTGGCCTCTTTAGAGGGTGGCTGGGGCTAGAACGTCCAGAGGAGTTTCATTTGCGTGTCTGAAGGGGTCTGATGCAGGGCTGGTCTCTGTCTCCCCGTGTGTCTTAGCAGCTGTGTGACCCCTCCTGCTGACTCAACAGGATAACCAGACTTCAGGGTGGCTAAGGGCCCCAAGGAGGCCAAAAGGCAACGTGGCCAGATCTTAAAACTTGGACGTGGCACGAGCCCAGCGTCACTCCCACTGCATTAGTTGGTTAAAGCAAATTGTAAGGCCAGCCCCAGTTCAGTGTAGGGGGATTCTACACAAGGGTTTGGAAACCGGGAGGCATGGTTCATCCCAGCTGGTGCTTTTAGAGCAAAATAAATAAAATACACAGAAAAAAATCATATGTAAATCTTTGTAACTTCGTGTGGGTTAAGATAATTTCTAATGAAATGGAGTGAGTTCTGTGGTTTACCACGGATGATGTGATGTGACACTAGGTGGAGTACTCTTGGGTCTTAAGGAAATCTGTTTCCTTGTAAAAATTGTGTACTGTCCCAATGATTACTTTTGCCTTTACAGTTGACCCTTGAACAATGAAAACATTAGGGATGTTGGTGTCCCCCACAGTCAGAAAGCTGCGTATAACTTCAGTCAGCCCTTGGTATCTGTGCTTCCTCATCTGCAGGTTAAACCAACTGCGGACCCCATAGGACCCACACAGTTCAAACCCGTGTTGTTCAAGGTTCGGTATGTGCCCTAGGGTATAAACCTCTTTTTAGGAGCAAGAGAATAAATACTAAACATCTTTAAAATTCGTTTAAGGTTTTGTTGCGTTAAGGAATCAAGTCCTCAGCTGATTTGCTTTAATTTTTTAACCCTAATGTTTTTTGAATTTCTTTTCCTGGGAAGATGTGTTTAATTAAAACACGATTGTGCCTTTAAGCAAAAAGTGGATAGTCGGTATTGGTTTTACAAACATATATTCCCACTCCCTTGGAAAGCTATTAATAAGGATACTGAGCACTTTAGTATTCACGGTTACAAGGTTATGTTAATTATATCCTCGACCCCATCCCCTGTCTACACAGAGTGACCAATTTTAGCACAAAGATATCCTTGCTTATTAGAGTTGTAAGTTTTTATCTGAAATACGTGACGACTACCAGCTTGAGGCTAACTCCATTTCATGTAGCATAAAATTATGCTCTGTTGGGGAGTAACATTTCAGCCTGAGTGAATTTTGTTCTATATGTGTACAGCTCACATACTACTAGACATGAAGGAAAACTAGGAAAGGCAGACTGCATTTTTTCAGTATAAATCCAGAACTTCACGGTCCAAGGTTGGTTAAATCTGAGGATGCGGAACCTCGGATACAGAGGGCCGACTGTGGGAGTGAGCATCCTCGGATTTTGGTACCCACGGCAGATACCCAGGGACAACTATAATTTAAATCTGATTTTTTTCCTAAAGGTCTGGAATTGACTTTCTTCTCTGGTGTATATGGAACTTGTATCGGCGCTATAAATAAATTTGGAACAGAAGAGAAAAGCCTCATTGGACTTTCTGGCATTTTTATTGGCATTGGAGAAATTTTAGGTTGGTTTAAAAAAATATTTTTTTGCATTAAATCTGTTATAGCTATAATAGAAATTTTAAGTGTACTTCACCTCTCTGTCCTTGAGTTTCTATTTCCTTGCTTATTTTTATCCAAATGGGTATGTTTTTGTTCTTTTTATTATCACTGTTCTAAAACTAAATTATAAAACATTTGCCAAATAATTCACAGACAGAACCATAAATAAGGAAACATAGTCTGTCCCAGCTTTTCCTCTTAAAATACTTAGGGATAGTGTATTAGAATCCCTAGCTTTCTTGTTCTCTCAATCTCTTGACACCAGATGGATGTCCAACAATACAGTTCCACCCTGACACTGATTCCCGAAGTTAGATCAGACTCCACAGGTTCAAGGGTTCAGTCCTGAAAGACTAACCTCACTTCAGACATCAGTTGTAAGTCCTGAGTCCCCAGGCTGCCTTCGCTTTTGTCTAGTGTGGGTACAAATTCAGGGGTTCCCACACCCCCAAGGAGGATGCTATACTTACTATTAAAGTTTATTGTAAGGGGTACAAATGAACAGCCGATGAAGAGGTACATTGGGTAAAGTCCAGAGGGGCCCCTACTGCTGGAACTTCTGTCCGCCCCACTGTGGAGTCTCAGTGTGGCACCCTCCCAGCATGTGGATGCGGCCCCTATCCCCTCCCCCAAAGTTGGGTGGGGCTGAGAATTCCCACCCTCTAATCAAGGCTGGATCCTCTGGCAACCAGGCCCCATGCAGACCATTTAGGGCTACCTCCAAACCCCCTCAGGAATCACCTCATTAGTATAAACTCTAGGGTGGTTGGAAGGGATTCATTGTGGATAACAAGGCGCTCCTTTCCCTGAGGAAACTCCTAGATTTTAGGAGCTCTGCCGGAAAGGGGGGAGGAGAGGAGGCCAAGGCAAAGACCAAACCTCTATTTTTACTGCATCACTAGTTTTTTCTTATTCAGCAACAATCTGCTCAATACTTGCAGTGTATTGTGTGTTGTGTCACATGTGAGGAACTTACTTATTCAACACGCATTTATTGTGAATCCATCGTGTGAATAAGACAGTCTCCCACAGAGGGCTTACGTGCTCCGGGAGGAACGCAGACAATAAAGAACACAGGAACTTGCAATGTCAGACAGTGATGAGCGCTATGGAGAAAGCAGGCGTATTTTTTGTTGTCCTTTTTTGTTCCCCAATTTATCACCAGCACTTGGAACAGTACCAGGTATATATACGTTTGAACACGTGGAATACAGGAACAGTAAATTGTTTTAATGTCTTTGCTCGTTCTAATACCTGGGGTAGTTTTTTTTTCTTTACAGCTTTATTGAGATATAGTTCACATGCCATATAATTCACCCATTCAAAGTGTACTGATCGGTGTCTTTTAGTATATTCACAGGGATGTACAACTGTTACTGCAACCTAATTTTAGAATATTTGCATCACCCTTCTCCAGGGGACTGCTAGTGCACTTTGTCTATAGATTTGCTTATTCTGGACATTTCGTATCAGTGGGATCATATAATATATGGTCTCGTGTGTCTGGCTTCCTTCACTTAGCACAGTGTTAAGGATCTTCCATAAATTTCATTCCTTTCTATGACCCAATAATACCTAATTATAGGCTCTACCACGTTTTACTCACCCATGCATCATGTTATGGACATATGGGTTGTTTCCACTTTTTGGCCATTGTGGGTAATGCTGCTGTGAACATTTGTGCACAGTTTGTGTGTGAGTGTATGTTTCCATTTGTCTGGGATGTAAACCCAGGACTGGAATTGCTGGGTCACGTGATAACTGTTTTGACGGATTTTTCTCCTCGTGTTGGGTTCTATCTGCCTGCTTCTTTGCACACCTGGTAATGTTATGAATACCAGACATTGTGAACTTTGCCTTGTTGGCTGTTGGATGTTTTTGTATTGCTAATTAATATTCTTGAGCTTCGTGCTTGGATACAGTTTATTTACTTGGAAATAGTATTTTTTTTTTTCAGGTCTTGCTTTTAAAATTTGTTGGACAGGACCAGAGTAGTGCTCAGACTAGGGATAACTTTTCCCCTCACCCTCGAGGGAAGACCCTCTGCGTACACCCAGTGCCTGTGAGTAGTAAGATTTCCAGTCTGGCTGGTGGGACCAGGCACTGTTCCCAGCCTAGGGCGGGGCCCTGATACCTGGAATCCTCCTGGAAGCGTCTTTCCGGCCTCTGGTAATATACTCACATTGTGCGCTGAGCGGCACTCCTTTCTGATCCCGTCTTGGGAACTTGAGGCACCTCGGTCTCCCCAGACTCTCAGCTCTGCCTCCTCAGCTCAAGGAGGCTGGGGGCTCCAGCTGCCTTCCCTCTCCGCCACCACAGCCCACAGCCTCTCAGTCACCAGGGCAGGTGTGGACCTCAGCTGTTTGTTTCGTGTCCCAGAGATCACTGCCCATTGTTGCCTGGTAATCCCTGTCTACAAAACCGTTGCTCCGTATTTTTGGTACTTTTTTTTAGTCAGGGGGTAAATTTAGCCCCTGTTCCTCCGTCATATCCAGAAGTCTGTTCTTACTTTTTAAAATTTCTTCCGTTTTAGCAGTTACTTCTTATCTTGTATATTTGTGGGGTTTTTTTGATTAAGTTAGCCATTGGTTTGTCCATTTATTTTCTCAGAGAAGTAAGATTTTGACTTACTGACATGTCCTTGGGTTTTCCTGTTCTCGACTGCGTTGATTTTATAGGTGGAAGCCTCTTTGGCCTGCTGAGCAAGAATAATCGTTTCGGTAGAAATCCAGTTGTGCTGTTGGGCATCCTGGTGCATTTCATAGCTTTTTACTTAGTATTTCTCAACATGCCTGGGGACGCCCCTATTGCTCCCGTTGAGGGAACTGACAGCAGTGCTTACATCACACCCAGGTATGGTGACCTTTCTTTCTTAGCAGTTTAAGGAAGGGCGGGAGGTGGAGGATGGCTAGAAATTTAAAATGGAGCCGTTAATCCTTTTCTGAAAGTCTGTTATCTTTATAAGGTCATCTGTCAAGAGCTCATGGAGCCAGAATGAGTTTAAATAGGAATCCATAGAGAAACCCAAGTTACTTTTGTAATCGGTGGGGTTTTTTTTCATGTTTTGATTTTTTTTTAATTGAAGTATAGCTGATTCACAGTGTTGTGTTAGTGCAATTGTTGGTTTTAACCCTTCTCCAAACTAAGTCTTTTTCTTGATCTATGAGGGAGCGCATAAGTATCTGATCTGAATTTGATATCTCTGCCTTTTGAGCAGTGAAATCTCTAGGAGTTAGGGCACTGAGGAACAAGGACTGAGCTGCCAGCTGGGCCGGCCACGCAGTCCTGTCGCGGTGTTTACAGGAGCTGTGAGCGTAGCACCTTGCTGCGCTCAGCTCTCAAGTTCATTATAGACGTAGGCGCTTGTGTGGAGAGCCGCGGTCCAAGGGCAGCCCTTCCCCACACGTAGTGTTTGCTTCCCCAGCAGTTAACGGACCAGAGTTTGCTAGACTGTGAGGGTGAGCGCGTTTGAGCATAAATTCTTACTTTGTGAATTCCAGTATTTATTCATTCTTGTTTCATAGTGTTTAAAACCTGAAAGTCAAATGCTCAGTCTACACTGATTTTTATTTTATTCAGCAAAGAAGTCGCCATCTTCTGCAGTTTCCTCTTGGGTCTTGGAGACAGCTGCTTCAACACCCAGCTGCTCAGTATTTTAGGGTTCCTCTATTCCGAAGACAGCGCACCGGCCTTTGCAGTCTTTAAATTTGTGCAGGTAACCTCGTCTTCAGATTGTGTTTAAAGCAGGGTCTTGTGTGTGTGTGTATGTGTGTGTGTGTGTGTACTTTAACTTCATTAATGTTTCTTAAATGAAAGTCAAGGACATCCCTTAAAAGGATTTGTGATTAGAACTCGGAAGCAATGAGTAGTATGATCTTTTTCGCCCCCTCACTTGTGTAAGAGATTTTGTGTTCTGGTCTCTGGGGCTCAGACTCCCTTCCTTAGGTGACAGAATTCATAGTATACACATGTAATAAATATTTATTTCTCACCATTTATGTACATTATTTTATTACTCTGGTTTTTTATGAAATACTACTTTAAATAACAGAGACTATAGCTGACTTAATTGCTCCCAGCTCTCAACGCGAGTTTGTGGTGCGTGTTTGTGAGCCAGTGACCAGCAGAGCCCTGTCTGGATGTGGAAAGGCCAGTGGGTGCTGCGAGGCTCAGGGGCCTGGGGGTCAGAGTTGGGGGCTCCTTGTGGAGTGGCCGGGTCATCTGTGTGCATTGTGTGATTGGTTTTGTCTTGTTTCTTCTTAGTCCATTTGCGCAGCCGTGGCGTTTTTCTACAGCAACTACCTTCTCCTTCATTGGCAACTCCTGGTCATGGTGATATTTGGGTTTTTGGGAACGGTTTCCTTCTTCACGGTGGAGTGGGAAGCCGCCGCCATCGTGGCCCGGGGCTCTGACTACCGAAGTATTTGATCCCGGAGCCGCGGGCGGCTCAGCTGAGAGACAGGGTGTGCCTGGTGCGAGAAGCCAGCTCTCGTCCTCACGGTGTATTGGATGACGTTTAGGATGGAAAATCAGAGATTTAAGACTGCTACGTCTGCCAGAGTTGGTATTCAAGTTTACAGACACTAGTTTAAAACAAATGGGATAAGGGAAACTTGTTCTGTCAGTTACGACTGTTCATCTATCTCAAGTTCTTAAAATCAATCATGCTATAGAATGTAAATGTTTTCTTCTCTCTCCTGTTCTCGTTGAAGGATCGTGCTTTGATCAAAACTGCTCGGCCCTATGTCATATAAAGATTCTTGCTGGGTACGATTTATGTGTTACTGTGTAATAATAGGGAGCAGTGCCACCCCACGTGTCTGGGAGTGACATTTGAATAAATCAGGACATGCTGAAGTGGAATCTTTGAAAAGATTTGCGCTTTCTTTCTCTCTAAATGTTTTGTTTGATCAGTTTTCTCACTTTGTGGTTCATAGCAAGGGGTGGCTAATTATTATAAAATGAGGTAAAAATTGTCTAAAGTTTAAAAAGTAGGAATCTTAACATTTGTAAATGAACAGAAAGACATTTTTAAAAAAAACACATTTACTAGGGGAGGATTTTTGCTCTCAGTTTTCCTAGAGGATGCAATGCATTTAAAAAAAACCCAAGACGTAGTGAGATCTAAGCTACAGTGGCAGGCTTCCGTCACTTGTGTAACTTCTTATAGCAAACGCTCTCCATGCACGTGTCTGGGAACGGAGTATTAACTTTGGGGGGATATTTAAATGGAAATTTTAATTTTAAATCATAAGAGCTTAAAACAATTTTTAAAATTGAGATACAATTCAGATACCATAAAATTCACTGTTGTGAAATACACACTTTAGCGGGCTTCTTTAGTATGTTCACAGGGTTGTACAGCTGTCGCCGTTATTTATTCAGAACATTTCATCACTCCAGAAAGAAACCCTGCGCCTGTCAGTAGCCATTCCCCATCTCTGGCCTGGCACTAGCCGTCACTGATCTGCTTTCTGCCTCCATGGTTTTGCCTGTTCTAGACATTTCGTATAAATGGGAAAGCTCACTTTTAAAAGTGACAATTAACTGCACGAATGAAGAGTTTTATGGCAAAGTAAATTCAACCAAGAAAACAGACAATACTTTGTTTCCCATTGTTTTTTAAAAACCTGCTAGAAATTTAGAGATTTTATGGAGCGTGATTTTCAGACCTGATGGCAATTGCAGGGAGTCAGAAAGCTCTGTAGTTAGCAGGAACCCTTAGAGAAATTTCATTTGTATGGAACACTAAACTCTCTTCACCCCATGTTGTAAAGTTTCCGTTTTCTTTCTCAAAGTTAAGATAAACTCAGTTGTTGGTTGATCTTATATAAATAATTTGTAAATGATATTTTAGAATTAATGCAAATGATTTTATTATCTCTTTAAACGCATTATTGTTTGCCCAGGTGTATTAGTTTTCTGTCACAAGATAACAAATTACCCAAAAACTTACCCACTTAAAACAGCACACATGTATCCTCTCACAGTTTCTGTGGGTCTGGAATCTGGGCGTGGCTGAGCTGGGTCTTCCATCTCAGGGTCTGTCAGTCTTTCACAAGGCTGCGGTCAAGGCTGGGCTCACCTGGGGGAGGACCCACCTCTCCGCTCGCTCTGAGGCTCACGGGCAGGAGCTGGTTCCTCACAGCCTGTGGGACTGAGGGTCTTAGTTTCTCGTGGCTGTCTTCAGGGTGCTCACAATGT
This sequence comes from Camelus dromedarius, assembly GCF_036321535.1. Lineage (NCBI taxonomy): Eukaryota > Metazoa > Chordata > Mammalia > Artiodactyla > Camelidae > Camelus > Camelus dromedarius. The sequence goes on along the minus strand of NC_087451.1, from coordinate 31,106,821 downwards.
GGCAGCCGACCTCATCACAGAAAGCAAGTGAGAAAAACCAAAGGGAAGTGCCAGCAAGTCAGACGTCACTGTCTTTTATAGCTGACACCCCAGCACCTTCGCTATATTCTCTTTATTGGATGCAAGTCACTAGTTCCTGCCCACACTCCAGGGACGGGGTTACTGCGGGGAGTGAGTCGTGCCAGGAGTGGATGCTTGGGACCCTCTCCCAAGGCTGCCCGTCTCACATTTCAGCTGAGAACTGGGTCCTATGTCCCCAGGTTGCTCATTCTCCCAGGCTCCCTGCTCACGATGGATCTGCAAAACCAGGCAACAGAGGTTAAACAGCCTCTGTTAATGCCGCTGCGTGCGTTCATCCAAGGTAGCCATCGCATCTTACCTTGACTTGTAGGATTCCTCGTAACTACTGTCAAAAGGGAAACGAAATGGAGTGAGATGAATCCATCAGGAACTCGACTTTCCGGCCGCCTCCCGTTGCTGTGTGCAGTACCGTGCACTTTAAGTTCCGTACTCACGTTTTGTGTTTTGGGGGTTTTGTTTTGTTTTTCACTCAGTTTTGTGTCTATAAATAGTGTTGACCATGGTGGGCTCTTTGACTGGTAACATTAAACTCATGTTTTAAATTTGTGTCACTGTTTGAGTTGAAAAATGACATGGGATAATGGAATAAAGAGTTTAATTTTTACAAGCTTGTCTGATGTACCCTGTTGAATGATTTTATCTTCATGCCTCTCGGAAAGTAAACGTCTCAGCTTTGTCTCACATGGGGGTGTGTGTATGTATATAATATGGGTGAGCTGCTGTTTTATTGCAAATTTCATATAGTATGTATTGAAATTTGGCTTAGCCCTTGAGCAGCTTGATTGAGTCCCAGAAGTTTTTCTCTGTATGAAGCGCCTCCCTCCCTTCTTTTTCCCATACCCAAAGGCTTGAAAACCTTAAAGCCTAGGTTTTGGCTGTCTATTCTTAAGGTTTCTTTCCTCTTGGAGTTTTGGCTGGTTGGTTGGTTGTCAATTTATATACAGTAAATCCCTTGGAAAATTTTAAGTTCTCAGAATACAAAAAAAGTTGCCAATTAAACAGGAAATAGGTGTTGGTGAGGATATAGAGAGATTGGAACCCTTGGTAGTTAGGAGTGTAAAACGGTGCAGGCTTTACGGAAAACAGTATAGTAGTTCCTCAAAAAACTAAAACTAGAATCACCATATGACCCACCAATTCCATTTCTGGGTATATGCCCCAAAGAATTGAAACCAGGGACTTGAAGAAGAGAAACTTGTACAGTCAGGCTTGTCGCAGCGCTATTCACAATCGCCAAAAGATGGAAACAACCCAAGTGTCCATCAGTAGATGAGTGGATAAACAAAGTGTGGTCTGTGCGAACAGTAGTACGCTGCCTGCTACAACACGGACACAGCTTGAGCACATTATGCTGGGTGAAATAAGCCAGTCACAAAAGGGTAACCACTATACGATGCCACTTAGGTGAGATACCTAGAATAGTCAAATTCATAGAGACAGAAAGTAGAATGGTGGTCACCAGGGCCTGGGGGGCTGGGGGATGGAGTTCAAAGGGTATAGCGTGTCCGTTTTGGAGGATGGAAGGGTTCTGGAGATGGATGGTGGTGATGATTTATTGGCACCACAGTAGAAATGTGCTTAATGCCACTGAACAGTAGACTTAAAATGGTTAGGATGGTAAATTTTATAGATAAAACTTTCATGTGTTTTACCACAGTTAAAAATAACAGTGAAATTTTGTGGTGCTGGTTGCCATGTCTCATGGGACCCCAGGTTGACTCCTAAATTGACAGATTTGCTAGAAGGAATCATGAGTACTCAGAGCCAGGGTTCATCACGGTGACACAGGGTGGGTACGCAGCCAGGTCATAAGGGACAAAGACCCGGGTGGAGTCTGGAGAAACCCAGGTGCCCACTTCCTTCTGCTCTCTTGCTTCCTTGAGGGGTCACCCAGAGCTTCCTCTTCCCCCAGCATCAAAGATGCAGGAACATGTGTGTGATGTTTCTATCCAGGAACGCCCACCAGAGACACAGCACCCAAGGGTTTTACAGGGGCTGGTTGCAGGCACCCTCTGCCTGCCCAGCGTTTACCGAGATTCTACTTGCAGAGAGAAAGCAGGCGTTTGTTTAGCATAAACCGCGTGGTTTGCACAGTCTCTACACAGTGAGCTACCTTTACCCATCAGCTCTTACCTGGAACTGGTGACCCACCCTGCCCGCTGTGTTAACCCTTTCATGCACAAGGCCAAAGCAGCGTTCACGCGGGGTCTCACAAACAAGGCTGGACTGTTTCTTCCGCATCGCCAGTGGTACTGGAAACCCTGCAGAGGGAGAGGCCTTGGAGTGAACCAGCCCTGGGTTTGCTGTCAGGCAGTCCCTTTAGGGCCTCGCTCCTTGGATTGGTTCTGGCTTGTTCTTGAGCGCTGGATGTGTATGACTTTACTAGCTGAGAATCTCCAGTCGTCCCCGTTCTGAGGCTTCACTGGAGGGCTTTGTATCAGGGAATCTTAGAATTTTCCTCCAGGAGGTACCTCCTAAACCCCTGTGCCTGGGCCGGACTCCTGCCCCAGGGTCAAAGGCCAGGACACAGGTGATTCTAGAAACTGTCACTGCTGCTCTCGGAACAATTTTATCATGATTAAGTCATCTAAAAAGAATATGTGTATTCCCTCATTTTCTCAAACTGAGGGGCCTATTACATAATATGCTTTGCAATATGGCCTAAGTGTCCACTTCTATAACTTTTGGTCTTTCAGGAAAATAGAAGTCTTGGGCAGACTGGGTAAAATTCCATCCATATAGTGGGGTGAACGTAATACTGTGAGCCTTTGTTATAGAATCAGCAGTGACATTATTATGACTATGGATTATGGATATTGATTAAGAGATACTTAGATTTGAAAAATGAATGTCTCATTACATAATTAGTCAAAGTGTCTCATGAACATAACTACTTAGGCTTGTTTGGTTGCCTTCTTTTGGCTTGGTTTTCAGCAAGTAAGATACAGTTAAACAACTCTTTACAACTTAAAAAATTGTCTGTTTTCTTAAGAAATACAGAAACAGTCCATGGAAGTACTATGACTCTTGAAATGTGTGATTTCTTTTGTTTGTTTCTTTAGAAACTTTTGATTTTATTGAATTAAAAAAATAGACTTCATATTTTTTCAGGCTTTTTAACAATAGACTTTATTTTTTAGTGCAATTTTGGGTGCATAGCAAAATGGAGAGGAAGGTACAGAGATTTCCCATATACCTCCCCCATCATCAGCATCCCCCACCAAGAGTGGTACATTTGTTACAATTAATGATCTCACATTGACACATCACCATCACCCGAAGTCCCTGGTTTACATGAGGGTTCACTCTGGAGTCGTACGTCCTATGGGTTTAGACAAATGTATGATGCCATGTATCCACTGCTGTAGTATCATACAGAGCAGTTTCACTGCCCTAAAAATCCTGTGTTCCTCCTGTTCATCCCTCCCTCCCTGCTAGTCCCTGGAAACCACCGATCTTTTTCACCATCTCCAGAGGTTTGCCTTTTCCAGAATGTGCTGTAGTTGGAGTCATACAAGGTCTACAGCCATTTCAGAGTGGCTTCTTTCACTTAGTGACAGGTACTAAGTTTCCTCCATGTGCTTTCATAGCTTGATAGCTCATTTCTTCTTAGCACTGAATAATATTCCATTGTCTGCATTGTTAAAAACAAGACATCAGGCCCCAGATGGAGTTGCTTATGCCAAGTTCCATGTCACCAAACTGAGACTAAAGTACAGTTTCAGCTCTCCCAGAAACGGAATCTTAAGCCAGCCAGTCAGGCATCGCCTGGTCAACACTAGTTAGGTGCTCTGCCTGGTGAGGACGTCCGCCACCCCTCCAAGGAAAGAGTAACCTGTAATAACCAACCTGCTTTTTTGCCCAGTGTTAACACTTCTTGTTCTTACTTCCTCTGCCTTTAAGGTTTTCATTACGTACAGTTCCTCAGACCTCCTTTCTATCTGCTAGATTGGATGCTGCCTGATTCGAGTCAATTTTTGCTCAAATAAACTCTTAAGATTTGTTTAATAGGCCTTAGTTTACCTTTTAACAGGATGTACACAGTTTATTTATCCAGTCGTCTATTGAAGAACATCTTGGCTGCTTCCAGGCTTTGACAGTTATGAATGAAGCTGCTGTAAACATCCGTGTGCAGGTTTTTGTGTGGACAGAAGTTTCAGCTCCCCTGGAGAAGTGCCACAGAGCATAACTGCTGCATTGTATGGTAGCAGTGTGCTCAGTTTTGCAAGAAACCGCCAAACGCCTTCCAAAGCAGCCATGCCATTTGCCTTCCCACCAGCAATGAATGAGAGAGCACCCAGTGCTTCACCCCCTTGCCAGCATTTGGTGTTGTAAGTGTTCCAGAATTTTGGTCATTTTCATAGGTATGGAGTGGTAACTCACTGTTTAAAGTGTGTCGATGAAAAATCAGTCAATCTAAGAAAGAAATGGAAAATTTCACTCAAGCTAAATTTGAGGATTATAACCCGGGAAGAGCATCTCAGAAAGCTCTGAGGACAGTTCTGCCCATTAGAAGCCAGGGCACAGCTATGTAAGTTTACTGAGACAGAGGGCTGTGCATCAAATGGCAGTTTTCACAATCCAGATCTGAGGGTCATCGTGGTGGGTCATGTGACCCCCTACAGGATCAAGAAGGAATGTTATCTTTTAAAGAACTGGCTTGTTGATGCTAAAAGAATGTTGCTCCTTACGGCTGGGCAGGCATTTCTGCCGATGGGGGAGGCTTGGTCGATGCACAGTGCAGATACATGATGCACAGTGCGGGAAGAGGAAGCCAAAGGGCAGAGAAAATGTTTTATGTTTAATTTTATTTCACAGTTGCATTTCCCTGGTGACATATAATGTGATATGTCTTTTTATGTGCTCATTTTCTATCTCCATATCTTCCTCAATAAGGTGTCTGTTAAATGCTTTGTTCTTTGTGTATTTTGGATAACAGTCCTTGATCAGATGTGTCTTTGGCGAATATTTTCTCCCAGCCTGTGACTTATCTTCTCGTTCTCTCTCTTTTATTTTTTTTTTTTTTCAGGAGGGAGGTATTTATTTACATATTATGGAGGTACTGGGGATGGAACCCAGGACCTTGTGCGTGGTAAGCATGCACTCTGCCACTAGAGTTATACCCTCCCCACTCTTCTCATTCTCTTTTTGTTGATCCATAACGTACTAAATTGTAATCACTAGGAGATAACATTTTTGTTAACCTGGTAGGCCAAGAAACTCTGTTTCATAGTGGCTTTCAAAATTGCCATTATTTTCAACTTTGTGTACAGATGGTCTGAATATGCCATTAGCCTGGTGCATCCGGTTATGACTTGGTTTTCTGAACTGCTGTTAAATCTGGAAGCCTTGATGTTTTTATCACGAGTAGTTCTGCCCTAATTCTTTGTGAACTGAGATGGATAATTTCAAGAAAAAGCTGATTACCATTTTATTGTATTTCATTTTATTTTTCTGATTGCCGTTTTAGAGACATCAAATCCAAGAAGCTCATTTGGGCATTTCTTTTTTACTTCAATTCATCGGTCTTCCTTTTTGGTTTTTTTCCTTAAAATGTCAGAAATTCCCAGTTCTCCAGTCTTCTTTATTTACCATCTAAGCCTGTTTGACTTTTGTTTTTAATTGGTTTAGTTCTAAGTTTACATTTTAAAAGGGATTTGGGGGGAATAATTGTCACATGAACTGAAAAGCAAAGTCTTTTGATGACTCATCTTGTAGACACTGTGAGGGAAAAGGCAGATTTTTTTTCCTCTACTTAGTTACTACCATTCCAATGAGAGAGGAGCACGGCAAATGTTTTCCATTGGTGTGTTGGTTAAGCAGACTTTCCAATAAATGCCGCCCTTAGAGGAGGCTGCGCCGGGGTGTCTGGACAGGCTCTCCTCCTGCAGGTGGCTGTACCCCAAAGCTCCATTGTGTGTGCTCCATTTGGCAGGAAATGATTTGTTTTGCTTCCAGAATTTATTTTAGACTGAAGGTCATTGCCTTGGCAGCAGCAAATCCTTTTGTTACCTAAAAACTGGGTTTGCCTCCTGGTAGGTGTTGAACCAAAAGACGCAACCAAGCCAAACATCAGGAGAAGGAAGGATTTATTATTTGGAATAAGTAAGGAGAACTCTGGGGCTCTCACCCAATGCAGTGTCTTCCCAAACAGCAAAATTAGGAAAGTTTTAAGCTAAGGGGACACGAATATTCATGAAGTGGATTGAGCAGAGGACAATTCAGTATAGATGTCTATCCCTTGAGGAACCAAGACTTTATCTCTGAACTATTGTTTCTTGACTGCTTTTCCTTTGTCCCTGCACTCCCTTGCTTCCCTAAGATCGTTAATTACTGAGACCTGTTCAAGGGCAAGCACTGTGGCCAGGTACCAAAAATGGCTTCTTTTATTTCAAATAAGTCATGCCGGAGACCCTCTACCCTAACCGCTTGCACTTTGCAGGTATTATAAACTAAGTACCATTATTGTACCCATTTATACATGAGAAAACCACGTATAAGTAACAGTGAGAAAAGGCACAGGGAGATAAGTAAAATACCAAGATGGCAGAGCCAGTAAGTGATGGAGCTGGGTTAAACCCCAGACGTCTGCTTTAGAACCTAGAAGGACTGCACCAGCTGTTGATGGCTTTGAAGGTGGAGGTGGGGGCCAGGAGCCAAGGAAAGTGGGCAGCTTCTAGAAGCTGGAAAAGGTAAGGCAAGGAAACAGATTGTGCCTTAAGATCCCCAGAAGGAATGCAGCCCTGCTGGACATCTTGATTTTAGCCCAGTGAGACCCACTATGGACTTCGACCTCTAGAACTATAAGATGATTGATTTATGTTGTTTTAAGCCACTAAGTTTGCTACTACAGCAGCAATAGAAAACTAATACAGGGAGAAATGAATTTTAAAAACTCCTATCTGACAAACTGCTAGACTACTTCTTTCATGATGGTTGACAGTTGATCAAAGATGAGGGATGTTATAATTTTCATTAAATGTCTTAGTTTAGAAAATATTGATGGTTCCTAACTTCCCACCAGATGAAGCCTAAACTTTTTAGTCTGGCATCCAGCTGCTTGTAAGACCTGATCTCACCTTGCCTCACACATAGATGACTTGATAAAGAAGTTGTGGTATATATGTATACAATGGAATACTACTCAGCCATAAAAAAGAACGAAATAATGTCATTTGCAGCAACATGGATGAACCTAGAGATGATCGCATTAAGTGAAGTAAGTCAGACAGAGAAAGATTGATATCATATATCACCTATAAGTGGAATCTGAAAAAATGATATGAATGAACTTATTTACAAAACAGAAACAGACTCACATATATAAAAAACAAATTTATGGTTACCACAGGGAAAAGAGGGGGAGGAATAAATTGGGAGTTTGGGATTTGCAGATACCAACTACTATATATAAAATAGATAAACAACAAGGTCCTACTGTATAGCACAGGGAACTATTTTCAATATCTTATATTAACCTATAATGAAAGAGTATATAAAAATGTCAAAACCAAAAATAAATACTGCAAAAAAAAGAGAAAACCTATATCAAATAAATAATACTAAAATTCAAGTACCTTGTGTTAAAAAAAAAAAACTAAAAACTTATCCCCACCCCAAACCTGTCCAAAGTTTAAAAATCACTAAAATCTCCTGTTAGGGAGCAAACCCCCGTCTGTTTTCTTATGATCTGATTAGATGCAGGATTTTGCACCCCACCTGCCCCATGATTTTTCTTGCTTCTTGCTATTCCAGCCACTCCTATAGCCTTAAAGTTTTGTAGTTTTTTTTTTTTTCTCTTTTTACTGAATATCTGGCTCAAAAGGTTTTCTTAGAGTCAAAGTACTGAAGTGGTACCTCCTTAAGGGAGGTGAACAATCCCAAAGCTGGCTTATGCGTCCAGTGAGAAATCACTTTATCTGGCACAGGGAGGGAAGAACTGCCTTAATAATGCCATCAATGGTCATTTACAAAATTCCCTCTAATTAAACAGCCTTCTCCCATGTGCTGAGGTCTCTGAATTGGCCAGGCCATTTTCCTGTGGGTAATAGCCAGCTTGCAATAGATTGTTGCTGCTCTTAATCTTTTTTTTTTTTTTAAGAAAGAAAATCACACACATAATAATAACTTGTTTGAAAAAGCCCCTTAATGGGACATCCTTATTTGTTTTTTGGCTTATAGAGTAGGGGGTGCAGTGTGCAGCTGTCTGTATACCTCCCTTACTGCCGCAGGACCGACCAGCTGCCCTGAAACAACCTGACGTGTGTTCGAGGTGTTAGAGCAGAAGGCACACATACTTAGAATTTCCTGGGTTTGTGCCTCTGTAAATACCATCCCCACCTCAAATGTGTGCTATGGGTATGGTCATACTCGACAATGACCAAGGAGAGCGATGGGTTTACATTTCGTGGTGAGCAAGAATAAAAAAGTAAATATTGCAACTTCCAACATTAAATATATTCCATGCCAACTGAAAGTTAACCTCAAAAGGAGAATTAGACCACTCAGGGGAGAATGATAGATGCCTAGAAAGACACTGAAACTGACTCAAGAGGAAATAGGAAATCGGAAAAGCCCCGTAACAAGTAAAGACATTTAACTGATAATCAAAAATCTTCCCACAAAGAAAACCCCGGGCTCCAAGGGCTTCACTCGTGAATTTTGTCAAATATTTAAAGAAGAAATAATACTTACTCTCCACAAATTCTTTCAGAAAATAGTGAAGGAGGGAAACTGTCCAACTCATTCCACGAGGCCAGTGTGACTCTGATCCCAAAGACACCACGGAAAACTAGTCAGATATCCCTCGTGAACACAGAGGCCAAACAAAATGTCAGCAAACTGAATCCAAATAAAACGAACATGTAAAAAGGATTATACACCGTGGCCCAGTAGGATTTATCCCAGGAATGCAACGTGAGTATTTTCAACCAAAGAATAATGCAGGAGGCTGCAAATAAGAGTTTGGGGTTTTGGGGGTTTTTTTTTGGGGGGGGATGGTGCCTTAAGAATTACAATTAGGGAGACACAGATTTGGGTAACCCTGAAATAGTGTTCCAGGAAAGAGAAAGAGTCAGGGACTTAGGAAGACAAAAAGACTTGAAGTTGTTAAAAGTTGCCTGGCAAGAATTGTGATCAACTCAGACGCAAGTCAGAAAATATTTGTCCTTAGGGAATCGCAAGTTGTTTAGGGTAAAGGTTTGATAAGCAGCCCGAGTTTCTGACAGGTGTCCTAGATAACTCCATCAGGTCAAAGGTCAGATTCCATCCAGGCTGAGACCCGCTTAAGTCACACTTCCTTAATGGCCTCTGGGCTCTGTTTTAGAGAGCTCTCTTAGCAACACCAACTCTGTTTTGATATTCCTTTGACAGTTTAACGTCCAGAAATCGGTTAATATAATTGTGTCCTTTTCCAGTACCAGTAATTCTTCAACACCCACTGGATGTCCTAAAAGTCAGTTCAGTTCTGACACTAACCATCCAGAATTAGCACAGGCTCCAATAGTTGAGGGCTCAGTCCCACAGGACAGCCCCCATTTCAGATGCCAGCCACAAATCTTGGCTGTCCCCAAGGCTTTGGCACTTCTGCCTGGCTGACTGTAAATTATGGGGTTCCCACATTCCTCCCTCAGATTTGATCATCTCTAGAACAACTCACAGAATCAGAAAAGCACTAGACATATGTTAGTGGTTTTATTGTAAAGGCTACAACTCAGGAGCCGCCAAGTGGAAGAGATGCCCAGGGCAAGGGGGGATGGGGCGCGTCCGTGTCCCACCTCAGCACGCCGCCCTCCCAGCACATTGATGTGCTCACCAAGCAGGGAGCTCCTTGAACCTTGCTCAAGAGTTTTAAATCAAGATTTAGTTATGTAAGCATGATGGATTAAATCATTGACTCAATCTCCAGCTCCTTTCCCGTCCCAGAGGTGGGGCTGAAGTTCTGTCTAATCACGTGTTTAGTTCCTCTGGCAACCAGCCCCCATCCTGAAGCTATCTAAGGACCCAGAAAGTCACCACATTAGCATAAACTCAGGTGTGGTCCTAAGGGGCTTGTTACACATAGTGAAAGAGACTCCTAGCACTCGGGAAATTCCAAAAGCTTTAGGAGCTCTGTGCCAGGAATCGGGAGCAAAGACCAGATATATTTTTATTAGCTGACATAGTGCTGCTTCCTTGCGAAAACACACACGCCTTACACCAAGTGCAAGGAGCATCACGTGAAGACACCAGCACTCAACCAAGACAAGAGCCAGCCAGCAAAACTGCAGTTGGGATTCAGGCTCGCTCAAATTCAAGTGTGGCTGCATCTTCGCCCTCGAATTCTGCGTGGGTCAAACCTTGAAGACGCTTCTGTTGCCTGTGCTTCTGAGTGAAAATAATTCTCGTCCTGCAGCCTTACCAGTAGAGTAAGACTTCACATTGATGTAACCTGACTTTGCAGAGCCTTTTCAAGTACCTCATACTGAGCCTCCCAAGAACACAGCACAGGAGTTAAGAGACGGGTCAGCATTCTTGTCTTGTGGCTCAGAATGGAACTCAGAGAAGATACTAAGAACTATATATAAAACAGTTAAACAACAAGGTCCTACTGTGTAGCACAGGAAACTGTGTTCAATACCTTGTAATAGCCTATAATGAAAAAGAATATGAAAAGGAATATATATATATGTGTGTACCTAAATCACTGTGCTGTACACCAGAAACTAACACAACATTGTAAATCAGATATACTTCAATTGAAAAAAAAAAATCCCACCAGAAAAATAAAAGAACTGAACTCAGAAGGAGGGATCTTGCCCAGGAGGGCAGGAAGGTGACACGGCCAGCTCAAAACAGGTTTCTTACAACAGTGCTGGACCCCATTGCCTCCTGACAGAGCCTTTGCCCAGATGCTCACTAAATTTTAGCTGGATTAATTAGACTTCTCCCAGTTGAACTAAGAGCATACACCATCTTTTTCCTTTGATCCAGTCTAAAGGAATTTAGTTACGGAGCACACTGAAGGAGCTTGTGGAAGCATTGCTGTATTAGGATATGGGAAGTAAGTCCCATCGTGAGGCCTGGTTTTATGGAAGGTCCAGTAGAGTCTGGGATATTTATTACCAAGTGAGGAGAGTGAATTAGGAAGATCTCTAAGCCTTTCGGAGGGAGTAAATTGTTTAAATATCCCAAGTGCCTCTAGAATTAAGGCACAGGGCTGAGATGCTAAGTAGGTAAAGCGGGCCTGCAGGGCCTGGTACTTGCTGATTCAGTCTCAGTTGTATCTCCAATATTATGCTCTTTCGTGCAGATGTCTTACCCCTAGTCTCTCTGCGTTATTGGAAACAGCAAGGTATCCACAGTAAAGCCAATTTAAAGCCCGTCGAGCCTGTAAGTATTAACATTTACAATTGAAGATGGGGGAAATGACAGATCATGCTGCAGAAAGGTCTCGCTTCACTCTTTACCAGTGTCGCCAGGGCTGACGAGATGAAAAATGGCCTGCGGGGTGCTGCAGAGTGAATTTGATTCTGTGCAAAGAAAAATGAGATTAAAAATATATCAAGGCAATAAAGCCCCTTCAAGTGCCTGGACTGGGCAAATAAACCAGCAGTCGCAGGTGCTGGGAAAAACCAGAGGGCGGAGCAGGGTCTGTGCAACGTGGGGAAATTCAGTGCCCGGCTGTCTGTGAGGTGGGAGTCTCAGAGATTCACTGTGTCTTCCTGTTACCAAACTTGGGTCCCCTCACCTGAGCGCAATAAAGCCAATCTACTGACACGGGGTCGTGGTGAAGGAAAGTGCAACGATTACTGCAGGGCGTCCAGCAAGGAGTCCAGGGCGGCTGGCGCTCAGAAGGCCCGAACTCCCCGAAGGCTTTCAAGGAAAGGTTTTTAAAGACAGGGTGAGGGAGGGGGTGTGGGGTGTGTGATCAGCTCGTGGACATGCTTCTGATGGGTCGGTGGTGAGGTCATCGGGAGTCCGCATCATCAGCCTCCTGGTTCCAGCAGGCCTGGGGCCTCCGTGCTCATGGGCAGCGCGCAGTTAACGTCTTCCACCTGTGAGGGTCTCAGCCTCTGCAAGACAGCTCATAGTGATCCAGGAAAAAAATGTGGGGTGAGAGGATGGCCATGTCCCAGGTCTTGGTTGAGTCCTTGGGGATGTGCCTCACCAAGTGAGGGTCCTTGGTTTCATGCAGGAAAGATTTCAAAAGTGAGCCATAGTTGAGTAAAAGTAGATTTATTTAGAAATACGTGCCCTCCAGAGACAGAGCGCGGCCCGACTTGGAAGGCGAAGGAGCAAGAGGCCAGCAGGCGCGGTGTTGCAGTTTTTATATGCTAACAGGTGAGAGGACTATTCCAACTATCTTGGGGAAGGGAGGGAGATTCCCAGGAATTGGGCCACTCTTTGGCCTTTCATGGTCAGCCTCGGAACTGTCGTGGTTTGAGGGCGTGTCACTCACCATGCTAATACATTACAGTCTGAAGCTCAAGGTCCACTGAGGTAGACTGTCTCGCCATCTTGGGCCTCAAGGTCCACTGGGAGTTCAATCTGCCATCATCTTGGTGCTAATCCCTGCGTCATTCTTTTAATGGTTGTGCCCTGCCCCCTTCCCTCCTGGCTCAGAATATTATCTATAGGCCTTGAGGAGGAACTAAAGGCCACTGACTTTGTTTAATGGCTAAACTGTTATTATTTTGTCTTGCTTGATTGTTCTTCTTTCTTTCTGCATTTTCTCGTTTATCTGATTAAATGTACTCTTTGGAACTCGGGGCAGCCTAGGAGACTGAAGTTTTTCTACAGACAAGAGGCAGATGGAGGACATGAGGTTGTGGGGGTGGTCTGTCCTGGGAAGGCCCCGTAGGGTCCCGCTCGGTTACATTCCGATTTGGAGGGTGTACGTGCCTTGGAGCCTCTGGGAGCCTTGGGCCTGTGTGTCTCCGTCACTGTGGTTTTCAGTCTCCCGGGTGATCTGAAGGCACATCTCTTTTATTCTACCTATTGCCCTCTTTTGTGGCCCAGGGCCTTTGTTACCAGAGGCCAAACAAACAGAAACATACCGAGTTTGGAGGCGAGAAAGGTTTGTTGCAGGGCTGAGCAACGGGCACAGGCTGCTCACGCTTGGAAAAACCCGAACTCCCTGATGGTTTTGGGGGAAAAGTTTTTATAGGCAAAATTTGGGGTAAGGGCAGCAGGGTGCTTCTGATCCGTTGGAGCTGAGGGAACAGGGCGGGGCTCCAGGAATCTTGTGCTCAGCCTGAAGTTTCCACCCTCCAGCTGGGTGGGGGTCCTGGTTCCTGCACAAGAACGCAAAGGTATTGTTACCTACATTCCTTGAAGAGGAACCAGGACCCTGCCCACAGGCTGCACTATTGTTTCCCTTCTGTTTCTCCCTTGTCTCGGCATTCCCTCCCTTCTGATTAGTAATTTTTTGTTGGTTTGGTTTTTGGTAGGGGGAGGTAATGCGGTTTATTTATTTATTTTAGAGGAGGTACTGGGGATTGAACCCAGGACCTCAAGCACGCGCTCTACCACTTGAGCTATACCCTCCCCACCGATTAGTAATTTTTTGAATCTGCTGTTTAGAACTTGGGGAAGGTCAAGAAGGCTGAATGAAACCTCCTTCTTAAAAACAAGAAATGGGGGACATGTTAAGGATTTGTACTGGGGAGGACCCCACAGGGTCCTGCTGTTTCAATAGGTGCCAGTAGCACTCTCCTCATCCAGTTGTGACAAATATTCCAGACACTGCCAAATGTGCCCTAGGGGGCAAAATTGTCCCTACCCACCCCTGTTGAGAATCTATTCTAGGAGACTGGCAAAAATTAGCTGAGTCTGAAGATTTCTTTGGTACTGAAAGTGATGCAGGAAAACAGATGTGGGCGCGAGGAGGGCCGTGTCCCAGGCTTTGGTTGAGCCCCTGGGATGTGCCCCGCCAAGCGTGGGTCCTTGGCTTCGCACAGGAAAGAATTCAAGAGCGAGCCACAGTTGAGTAAAGGTAGATTTATTCAGAGAGACACGTTAAAAGGCAAGAGAAAAGCCACGAGGTGTAGGGGTTGGGTGCTCAGATTAAAAGTAGGTACACACTCCATAGACAGAGTGCGGGCCTTCTCAGAAGAGGAAGAGAGGGCGTGGCCGCGCGGTGCCATGTTGCTGGTTTTTATGGGCTTGGTGACTTCGTATGCTAATAAGTGGAAGGACCAGTCTGGGGAAGGGGCTGGGATTCCCAGGCCCTTTTGTGGCTAGCCTTGGGACTGCCATGGTGCCTGTGGGCGTGTTATTCACCATGTTAATGTATAACAATGAGCTAGAAGTTAAGTCTCTCAAGATCTTGAGCCTCAAGGCCTACTGAGGGTTGCATCTTTCGCCATTTTGATGTTACCTGCTATAGCATTCCTTGAATGGCTGTGCCCTGCCCCCTTCCTGTCTCAAAAGGGGCTGCCTTGCTCAGGGTGGGTCCAATTGATCTCTTTGAGCAAAATCATCTCTATACGAATGATCACTTAATGGTTTGGTGGGTGTGGTAGACCAAATAATGGCCACCCAAGGATGTCCCTGTCCTAAGCTGCCGAACCTGTGAAAATGTCACCTCACCCAGCAAAAGGGATCCTGCAGCTGTGATGGAGTTACGGGTCTTGAGATGGGAGAGTATCCGGGATGATCTGTGTGGGTCCCCTGTGGTCACAGGGTCCTTGTGGGACAGGCTGGGATCCGGGATCCTTTGCTGTAGTGCTCGCACCTGGACACAGGTCTCCTTGAGCAACAAATACAAAGAAACTATAAAGGACTAAAAATAACTGCGTGCATGCGCAGCTGGGGTGAGTTATGAACAAAAAGATACAAAAAGACCAAAAACCCAATTGCCACTATATATCATACAGGGCGATTTTGCTCAAGTTTCACTTTTAATGCAGATTGCAGACCACGGGGACCGGGCCCAGGATCACCTTGCTCAGTAGGAACTCGGTGTAATTCCCCTGTAGTTTTGCGCAGCACCTGTAACTTTGGTCAGTTATCTGTTAAGAGTATATTGTTTGTTATAAGGAGAAGACAGTGAGAGATCCAGCTAGGTCAGTGTAAAATCCTCCCAAGTCTATGAAAAATGTTTAAGGCATGCTCACTTATTGGAATAAATTCAGCAAATACCAAAGAACCCACTACTGTACGTGAGGGAGCAAAAGCCACAGAGCTCTGCCCTCCTGGAACGCTCAGCCTGCACTGTGTCAGGCAGGGAGCCTGGCAAATGTCAAATACAGATAATACGGCAAAACTTTCTCCCGAGAGCACAGGGTTGGCTTCTAGGTCCCAGCAAGTCCTACAGCAAACCAGTCTAATCAAAGCTCCAGATGCCAGACCACGGGGCAGAAGTCCTCCCCTAACGTGCCTTCTGTTCTCCTGGGATGGTTGCTCGCTTCTATGGGTCGGGGAGGAAGAGGACAAAAGAGAAACCTGGGTTCTGGTCCCTGCTTGGGGTCTTTAAGCCGGTCATGAACTCTCTCAGACTGAGTTTCCTCATCTGAAAAGCAGGGTTTGGACTCAGGGGCCTCGGGGATTTCTATTAGCCAGGACAGACCCCGATTCTCACACAGGTGGGGACCCTGCAGGACCAGGTCCACCTCTGTTTGTTTCCATGTCCCTGGTCAGCCAAACACCACCAACCCTTAGTTAGAGCTTCCGATGAATTCCAAATACTTGGGCAGACAGACGTTTTGGCCATTGCCCGTGGCCCTCTAGTCCTGCACTGCTGGCCAAATTAACCAATCCCAGGTGGAACGCATCCCTTTCCAGCCAGGGTAGGAATTACTGCGCTGATTTTGGAGTCTTGCAGAAAAGAAACCTCCAAGAAATCGGGCTCCTGTCCTCTCGTGTCCTGCAGAGGGCGCCCCGCTCCTGTGGTCCGCGCGTGTGCATCCCGGAGGTACCTGGCTCCTTCCTGTGTGGCTGACGCCCAGGGCCGGGATGAAAGCGGAATTGAACTGGCATCATAAATTCCAGTGCAATTTAAAGTTCAAACGAAGCTTCTGCTGCACTGCTCTGACTCCCACACCTGTGCAGTTCTCCTCTGGGTTGGTGTGGAGACATCCGTCCCTGGCCTGCGGCCTGTGGCCTACGTTCTCATGTTCCTGTTCACATCCCCGCGTTCATAGGTTGTCTTTATCTTGCACGGCCCTGTTGAAAGGCCCTGAGAGCTCAATTTGTGGAAAACGGAAAAGCTTTCCAGATACTACTCTTTCGAAAGTGGCTTTGCCTAACAACAGGACAATGTACAAGCTCCAGGAGGAGTGATTCATGTAGCCCTCGTTGCCTTCGGCCTAAGGAGAAAATACAAACAGGAGGGCTGGGACGTAACAGTTAAAACCATCATATACATTTATGTTTAACCAAAGGTCTGCTTTTGCTCCAGCTCCAGGATTCCTACGAAGTGCAGAGTGCGATACACATATAGCCTCAGAACCGTTTACCTCTGCTGCAGATCGCCGCCAGGAGGCTAGGGGGCTGGATGGTGGCACTGGGAGGGGGGCTCATTCATTGTCACAGGACCCCCTTACTGCTGAGCGGTTACAGCTCCAGGGGGGGAGTGCAGTGCCGTTTTCCTAGCCCTCGGCCCTCTATGTGATCCCCTGTGCCCCTTCTCCGTGAGCGCAGTGTGAAGCCTTGAGGCTGGCTCCCGAGGTCATTTGTCCCTCCCCCCCATCCAGGGGCCACTTGCTGTAGCATCCTGTTCATTTGCCATCAGAAGGACGCAGCTGCTGGCCAGCGTCAGCTTCCCTTACTGGGATTTAGATGAATTTTCCTGTCCTTTTTTTCAGGATGGGCCAGTTACCTTCTGTAGTGTCCCCACCAAAAGATATACCTGTCGGTATTCTAGCCCCTGGGGGCTGTGAGTGGGATCTTACTTGGAAATAGAGTCTTTGCAGATGTGATTAAGGTGAGGATCTCGAGATGAGAACATCCTGGATTTAGAACAGGCCCTGAAGCCGACGGGCCTGATCAGAGAAAGGAGAGGGCGATTTGGAGACTCAGAAGGAAAGGTGATCTGAAGACAGAAGCAGAGACTGGAGTGATGCAGCTGCAAACCAAGGATGCCAAGGATTGCCAGAACCTCCCAGAAACTAGGAGAGAGGCCTGGGACATGTGCTCCCTCAGAGGCTCCAAAGGAACCGACTCTGCCAACACCTTGATTTCAGATGTCTGGCCTCAGAACCGGGAGGATGTGTGTCCGTTGTTTTAAGCCATGCAGTTTGCGGTCAATCATTATGGCAGCCCCAGGAGATGCTGTCGCCACAAGCCCTGACAATTCTGACAAGGGTGTGCGATAACTGCCTCTCACTTAAAAAAAATTTTTTTGTTTTGTTTTTTTGGGGAGGAGGTAATTAGGTTTATTTATTTAAATGGAAGTCCTGAGGATTGAACCCAGGACCTCGTGCATGCTAAGCATGTGTTCTGTAACCTAGTCCAAAATCGTTCTGCTCCCCAGATGACAGGCCAGTAAAACAGGAGACCAGATGTTGGGGCAAGGAATAGCAGCTTTATTTGGAAATGAGGCAAATCGAGAAGGTGGCAGACTAATGTCCTGGAGAACCGTCTTCCCCAAGTCAGAATTCAGGCTCCTTTTATATTAAAAGGGGGAGGGGGGTGCTTGGTTGTTGCCAACCTTTTGGCGTAGGAATTCTTTGTTCTTGGAATCCTTTGTCCTTGCAGCTGTCCACATGGGTCAGGTCATGGTGTCCCTGTAAACCTCCAACGAAACAAATGTTATTTTCTATTCTGCAACTTGCTGTCTTCATATGAATGAAAACCTGTTAATAAGATGAGAGCCTTGAGAATGGGCTCCCCCGTAAGTTTCGGGCTCTAGGCACCGCACTTTCACAGAAGGTGCAGACCTGGCAAGACCAGGCCTAGGAACCAGCACAGGGTTAAAGTCAAAGGAGCAGCTCTGATGCGGAGCCGTGTTTGTTCTTTTCCACTGCACTACCACTGAGCTTAGAGCCCCCTTTTGCCTCTCACTTTTGATTCGCAGTTAGAGCACGGTGTGTTTTTGAATAATTTACATTTCAGGACTTTCTTTTCGACATGTGTGTCTTCTGGGCCCCTCTGCGTTGGGCCACTGGAGACCTCGTGGCGAGGAACTCTCCCTGACTTCAGCCGGCCTCCCCACCTGCTTTGCTCCGCCGACCACCTGTGGGTGCCTTTTCTCTCACCTTCCCTGGGGGGGCTGCCTATGCCCTGAGGCCCCATGGCCTATGTCATTAGCTGAAAAGTCTCATGATGTTTTTTCCCCGCTTTGTCCTCTCTTCTCTGTTAATTTCCTGAAAATCGACTTTACCTTCTGAGAAAGTCTCAGCTAGCCATCTGGTCCGGTCCCAAACTGACAGGTGGAGAGGCTGGAAACTCACGCCCTGAAGGTGTCAGCACAGGTTATCCCAGGGGGAGCCGGCTCCTGCCCTGGGGGTCCTCTGGCACAGGTGAGCCCCACTCCCTCCGAAAGGAATGACTTCCGTCCCCCTTCTGAGCTAACCTGGGGCTGAGCTCAGAACATACAGGGACCCCTTTTGCTCTGAGCTGCCTCCTCTGGGCAGAAAATGATACATCTGCAAGGAGGGGACTGGCCCTGGCCACCCCAGCAGGGGGAGGTCTCCAGAGTGCCCTGCCAGGAACATGGCACACTCCCCTTGGAGCTGCATGCGGGAAAGAGGAAGACCCTGGGAAGTTTCCTCCTTTCTCTTAGCAGTGTCGAGAGGAACCTGCTTACTCCCCAAACAAGGCAACTGCCTGTCCTCTGGTGGGTGAAGGGCGGCAGCACGTGGGGCGTTGACCTTGCAGTCCTGACTCTTAACTCTGCCCTTGGATGTGGTCTCTCTCTAACTTGTAACTTTGTACAGTTGGGATTGGGTTTATTAAGGGAGAGGGCAGGTTTTAGACTCTCAGGGACAGCAGTGGGACGATGGGGAGGAAATAGGTGCAGAGAGCAACCGGCAATAATCTGAGAAACCGGCGGCCCAGATCCACTTGCACTGGCTCCACGGCTGCTTCTCCAGCAGAAGCTGTTCTGCCCTTCACCCCGGGAGGCCTTGCAGGGGTGGTTGCCTTTCCTGGGGTGTCTTCTTTTTTTTTAGGTTCCACATATGAGTGATATATGGTATTTTTCTCTCTTTCTGGCTTACTTCACTTAGTATGACAGTCTCTGGGTCCGTCCATGTTGCTGCAAATGGCATGATCTCATTCCTTTTTATGGCTGAGTAGTATTCCACTGTATAAATGTACCACAGCTTCTTTATCCAGTCATCTGTCAATGCACACTTAGGTTGTGTCCGTGTCTTGGCTGTTGTAAATAGTATGCAGCTGTGTTTCTGAGCTGTCCTTCCCTCCCAGGACTCCAAAAGATCCAACTGCCTCCTCTCACACATGCAGGCTTCCCCTCCACCCCCAGCACCTTTCCCTCACCTTGTAAACCGTTCCCAGTCTTAAACACAAAACAAACTGAAGGCCCTTTTTCTCAAAACCACTTACGCCTGGAACCCCATTCATCCCATTTTCCTCAGCTCCCGGATGGCCCAGAAAGTCAGTCCACATTCCTGGGCTCACACCGCCATGGGCCTCCCACTGGGCTCTGGTCCTCTGGGCCTGCCTCCCGAGGGGCTCCCATGACCGTGGCTGCTGGACGGAGCCTCAGGGATCCTCCTTCTGTTTACCACGTTTCCTGAGTTGGGGCCTCCTGCCCTGTAACAGCTCCCTGGGAAGACGCTCGCCCACCGGGGGTCCATACCAGTGGAGGGTGGGTCTCAGCTCCAACCCTCACCAGCTACCTGATGATTTTGAGTGAGGCACCTCTTCTCTGGCCCTTGGGGGCTTAGCTACGCGTCGAGGCCATCAGATGGTGAGGGCCGATTGGCGGAAGCGCTGTGACGTCCGTGAGTGTGGTGCCCTCCAGGTAGAGGTGAGCAGGACTTTCCTTCTCTGCCGACTGGACTCGGCTTCAGGCGGGGTGGGGAATGAGGCCCAAGGGTTTCAAAGCCCCTGGACCTCCTGATCTGCGCAGCCTTGTCCTTTCAGTGTGACTGGGGGTTCCTGGGAAGTCCCTATTATCAGCCGGGAAGGGCCGGGCCGTCAAGCGCTGGGTAATGAGGCTCCGCATCCGCTGTTTCCTGGGCTGGAGTGAGTGTGCAGCTCTGCCGATGAAATTCTACGCGGATTAATTAAAACGGGGGAAGCGAGTCCCCTGGACTATTTACCAGCTTCCGGAGAGCAAACAGCCATTGCTGATCTCAGTACGGAGGTGCCAGAGCCTCTTTTTCCTTTTGGTGGGGGGACATGCGCCAAGCCTGGGGGCTTGTGGGGGAGGGGCCGGTCCTCTCCATGGCTTCAGTTGGCTTCATCTCTGGGAGCCTCAGGGATGCTCACTGTATCCCTGGAGGTGTGGAGTTAACCCTTAACGCCAGAGGAAAGAGCCTTCATGGGGGAGGTCTGCAGACGAACGCTTTATTTCTGTTTATTTATTTATTTTGACATTTAAATTTTTTTTTCAAATTTTGCGGGGCTGTAATTAGGTTTATAAATTTTAATGGAGGCGCTGGGGATTGAACCTAGGATCCCCTGTATGTTAGGCATGCGCTCTGCCACTGAGCTGTACCCTCCCCCAGGCGAGCACCTTAGAAAGTCTATCCCCGCCCGCCCCGCGGAGAATGGGGAGCCTCATACTCCTTTCTGTTTTCTCCCAAAGACAAGGGCTACTCCTCTAAGGTGGCTTCCCCAGACAGAAGAAGAAAGGAGCAGGCACGGGGTGGTGGGGCATGGCTCAGTGGTAGAGCACATGCTTGGCATGCACAAGGTCCTGCGTTCAATCCCCAGCACCTCCATTTAAAGGAAATAAAAAAATAAAGACAGAAGCCACGGAATTTCTGTAACCTAATCTTGGAAGTAACATCCCATCACTGTGTGTTTTCTGTTGTTAGAAGCAGGTTCCTGGATCCAGTCCAGGAGATTCCATAAGGACACAGAGGTGAGGATCATGGGGCCACCATGGAGGCCACTTCCTAACTCACTGTCTGTGGGAACACCTGCGTGTCAGGCCAGGGAGATTTTGGTTCTGCAGGAGCTGTTAACAGCCACAGATTTATAGGTCAGAAGCATCCTCTCTCTGGCCCTCTGGAAGAGATAGGCCCGCTCAGTGGCTTGTTAATTTATTTGACTTTTATCAAATTGTACCCTTTGCAAACAACTGGCTTCTGCCTATGATAGAGCCTCCAGTTAAAATCCACAAATTGCAGCTATGTGTAACAGCAGGGAGCAGCATGTATAAGAAAATGCTACTCTAAAAGGTCAGCATGAAAAGCTGTTTGCCAGCGGTTGTAGGTTTGCAGAAGGGGCTCTGCCTGGAACAGGGCAGGGTGGGACTTCATCTTCCTGGGCAGCTGGGTCAGGCCTGCATTAGTGCAGCCGCAGGAGAAGTCAGTGTCCTAGACCCTGGGTTCTCTCCCTTTCCACCACTGCTAAAAATGACCTGGCGAGGCGAGGCTCTGGCTAGAAGAGACCACCCCACCAAGAGGGCCAGGCTGGCTCCTTAGGCTGCTGGGCAGGGAATTGGGGGAGGGTGAGGAGGAATCAGGCCACTCTCTTTCCTTTCCTGAACAAGTATGTATTTTATTTTATTCTGTTCTATTTTTTAACACCTTTATTGTGGTATGGCTCCTGTACAGTGAACTATAGATATTTCAGATGCACAATTTGGTGAATTTTGATAGATGGATATGCCCGTGAAATCACCACCACAGTCAAGATAGCTAACATTTCTGTCACTCCCCGAGGTTCAGTTTTCGAACTCCCAAATTATCCCTTCCCACCCCCTTTACCCCCTGGTAACCCCCTGTTCTCCACGTCTGTGAGTCTGTTTCTGTTTTGTAGGTAAGTTCATTGGTCGAGACCACTGGCCAGGCACAATTCCTGCTTCTTTATCTCTTCCTCCTTCTGTGATCTATTGCCCTTTGGGGGGAGTCCCACTCCACCTGGCTCTTCCAGGCATCTGGTGTGGTCAAAAGTGCATGGACCTGGGATAGGACAGACCCTTCAGGATCCTGGCCTCATGAGTCCCCAGCTGCCAGGCCTCAGTTTTCCCTTCCATAAAGTGGGGCTAATACCTACTTCCTGAGGTTGCTCCTCCCCACCCCCAAGACAAAACAACCCCAAATGTCTCTTCTGACACTGAATGCTGACTGTCCACGTGGGTGTGTTGTGAGGGCCATTCCTTTTGCATGTGTGATGGTGAGGCTGCAGAGGGTGGCTGGACGGAGACGGAAAGGACACAGCGTGGCTCTGATTCACATTCCATTCCAGGAGCGTCTCCCTGCACGTGATGATGCTCCGGATGCAGGGAACTGATGGTGTCCCCTCCCTTGCAATGACCCTCATCCATTCCTCTGCAGTGGGTTTTACAGCCAAGCAGCCTGCCCGGTCCCTTGTTGGGGGACAGTGGACAAACAGCCTTACCAAATGTTATGGACTGAATGTACCTGCCCCCCAAACTCACAGGTTGAAGCCCCAACCCCAGTGTGACGGTGGGAGCTAGGGCTTGGGGGGGGTGTCATTAGGGTGAGATGAGGCCATGCGGTGCTGTCCCCATGATGGGATTAGTGCTCTTATGAGAAGAGACACCAGAGAGCTGGCTCTCTCTCTCTCTCCACCACATGGAGATGCAGCAAGAAGGCAGCTGTCTACAAGCCAGGAGGGGAGATCTTGCAGGCACGCTGACCTTGGACTTCCAGCCTCCAGATCTGTGAGAAAATACATTTCTGTTGTTTAACACCCCTCTCTCATCACTACCTCCCAATCTGTGGTGTCCAATCTTGTCACTTCCCACTGCATTTTGTTATGGCAGCTAAACAGAGAGCCTTCCACATTGCCCCTCTGGAGGCTTCTGCCTCACCGGGTGGCAGCTGCCGTCCAGGAGAGTTACAGGATGTCAGTTTCTGTAGGAGGCTGGGACCCTCGGATGGATGAGAACACATCCCTCTCTGGAAGAGGTCGCTTGTCGTTCAGCAGAGGTTGGGAGTGGAGGGGCAGTAGCTGGTTGGGTCTCAGCCCTTGACATTTGGAGGTCTCCCACGACAGAGAGAAAGGCACAAAGGTCAATTCTGGGCCAGGGCGAGGCTCAGTAAGCCTTAGGGCAGTGACTGGATTACATTCTTCCAACAGCCAACGCAAGTTCTGTTCCTGCAGGGACCTTGAGGACCTTTTGGAGGCTCAGTCAGGGAGGACAGCCACCCATCTCGGATCAAAAAGCCCTCCCCAGCCTGGGGGACCACCCTCACCGCTGATCCCTGTGGCTTCAGCAAGGACCCACCTCCACACCCCAGAGCAGGGCCCAGGCCATCCTCCCCTGCCCAGCGCCTGTCATCCCAGGGCCTCCATGGACTCAGGAGCCAGTCAGTCCCCCAGCCTGCTGTGCCTTGGGGTCGCTGCTCCCCACCCCCACACGGCCACATCAGCCCTGCACCTCCCCCAAGGATGTTCCCTTTGTTGCTAAACTTATTTTTGCCTTGTCTGCGCCCAATTATGCTTATCTTCCTCCACTGCTTGCTCTGAGCAGGGGCGGAGAAGGAACAAAAAAGGGAAACTGATTTGCACTTTGTCCACAAAGTGAGCATTTTCTTTGTGCAATTGAAATGTCTGGGAGTCTGAGCTTTGAAAGCTTGTCTTAATTGCCTGATCTCAATCCTGGCTTGGCGTCTTGCGTTTGGCTTTTTGTGGATTTGAATCGGGAGAGAGAGTGGGGGAGGGGAGGGCTTGCAGAACTGATGGATATTTTTAGCAAATCAAAGTTTGCTTTTCTGGGGCGATTCTGTCCTCTCTCATCACTACCTCCCAACCTGTGGCTTCCAATCTTGTCACTTCCCATTGCCTCTAGGACCTGGTATGAGGCCACCCCGGTGCTGCTGAATCAGCTGCAGAATCAACAGCACAAACCTGACGTGTCCCCGGAGAACGCAAACCAGGGGCGCAGCCCAGCCCTGTTCTCAGGGAAGGGGGTGAGCGTTTATTGAGCTCCTGTCTCTGCTGGAGACAAGGTGCCAGAGCCTCCATGTAAGTCAGATGTTCTCTGGGGTCCCCACCAAGCTCCAGGAATTTTTCTTTACACACTTCAGTCAAAGCTGACCAGATGCAGAAACAGACACCAGAATCCAACTGGCTTCCATGCAGCCGGACATTGAAGAGATTTTGCACTAATGTAGAACAGTGCTCGATCAAAACTACAATGAGGTACCACCTCACACCAGCCAGAATGGCCATCATTCAGAAATCCACAAATGACAAATGCCGGAGAGGGTGTGGAGAAAAGGGAACCCTCCTACACTGTTGGTGGGAATGCAGTTTTGTGCAGCCATTATGGAAAACAGTATGGAGATGCCTTAGAAAACTGAAAATAGACTTACCATGTGATCTAGATGCAGCAATCCCACTCCTGGGCAGCTATCTATCTAACTCTAATTCGAAAAGACACAGATACCCCAATGTTCACAGCAGCACTATTCACAATAGCCAGGACATGGAAACAACCTAAATGTCCATCAGCAGATGACTGGATGAAGAACTTGTGGTATATTTATACAATGGAATACTACTCAGCCATAAAAAAGAATGAGATAATGCCATTTGCACCAACATGGATGGACTTGGAGATTGCCATTCTAAGTGAAGTAAGCCTGAAAGAAAAAGAAATACCATATATATCACATATATGTGGAATATAAAAAAAAAGGAGATAAATGAACTTATTTACAAAACAAAGACAGACAGACAGAAAGCAAATTTATGGTTAGCAGGAGAGGAAGGGGGCAGTGGAGGAATAAATTGAGAATTTTAGATTTGTAGAAACTATTAATGTAAAATAGATAAACAACAAGTTTCTAGTGTATAGCACAGGGAACTATAGGCAATATCTTGTAGTAACTGATAATGAAAAAGAATATGAAAATGAATATATGTATGTATATGTATGACTGAACTATTATGCTGTACCCCAGAAATTGACACAACATTGTAAACTGAATATACTTCAATTAAAAAATAAATAAATAAAACCTTGCCCTTCTTCTCCCTGAAATTGTGGAGTATGAGAAATTAGAGTTTTTTTCATTAAAAAGTGTTATTTATGTTAACATGTAATGGTTTATTATTGCTATTTTTATGTGAGTTAATAAATTAAAATTTAAATCTCTCAGTTTCAATTTCTAGTATGGTAAATATTGATCAACCATGCATGTAAACAAAAGCTGTCTGGGATCGTCAATAATTTTTAAGGAGGTAAAGGAATTTGGGGACAAAACAATTGAGAACCGCTGACGTAATATTTTATTGTCCAACTATTCTTATGGAAAGCAGTAGTATTCCCATTTCACAGATGGAGAAGTTAAGCCCCTGACAAGTTATTTGCCCATGATTTCACAGTAAGTGGCTGAATTAGGATTGAAAAAAAATCCTCATTAAAACAATACTAGAATACATACTAACTGTGAAAAAAAAATTGGAAGATGAAAAAAATTTAACCCACCGTAAGTTTGCCATTCAACATTTTGGAATGTTTCCTTTGTCCTGACACTTAACTTACATAATTTAGATCATTGCTGTCAGTTGAGGATTTGAACCTGGAACTGGGTCATGGCGACAGGCTGAGACTGTGTCGCCTCAACCCCAGTGCCTCAGACTGTGACTATCTTCGGAGACAGGGCCTTTGAGAGGTGATTAAGTTAAAATGAAGCCATTAAGGTGGGCCCTAATCCAATTGGACAGGTGTCCTCACAGGAGAGGCATTTGGACACAGGATGGAGAGACCGCAGGGACACATGTGCACAGGGGAGATCACATGAGGACCCGGAGAGAAGGCAGCATCTTCATGCAAAGGAGAGAGGCTCAGGAGAGACCAAACCCACTGACACCTTGACTGTGGACTTTCAGCCTCCAGAACTTTGAGAAAATACAGTTCTGCTTTAAAGCTCTGTTCCCACTGAAGAGCTCAGGCCCAGCCTTGGAGGTGGGCCCACTCCAGTGAAACTTGGATGGAGAAGAAGCAGAAAGTCAGCCAAGTGCCACACAGCTCACTATCCAGGGAGCCAGCCCAGGGGTGGGACAGCGTGCCCCCTCTCCTTGCTGACTCCCGGCCTAGGCTCTGTCCTCTGGGCTCCACCTGTCAAGGACACCCTGGAGAAGACACAGCCAGGTAGCTCCAGTGAGTGGCCACCGTGCATGTCAGTGGTGCCCAGGCCTAAAGGCCCCATCCTTCCTCCTCAGTGAGGACCTGGACCTGAGCATCCTTCCTGCCTCCTGGTATCACCCTTGAACTAATGCCCGTTTCTTCCCTCTCGGGTCTGTCCCTCCTCATCTCGCATTCTCTCCTCAATCCACTCCAGTTGGCTGCAGTCTGCCCGGAATGGCCCTGACAAGTAGTCTCCGGTGAGTGGCCTCAGCTCTCAGTGCCACTCACACCGTGGTCACCTGCTTCTTGAATTTGCTGGAGAACCTCAGTTTCCTGGTTTCCCTCACTGACTGCACCACCTCTTCCTGGTCAGAGTTAGCCAGACCCTGGCCTCGGTCCCTGACCCTTCTTTTTGTATTTGTTCTCTCAGCACTGCCCAACAGAGCCTTCTGTGATGGAGGAGATGCCCACTGTCCACGCCGTCCAATGCAGTAGCCACGAGGCACGTGTGGCTGTCGTGGGCTTGCGGTGTGGTCAGTGTGACCGAGGAACTGAAGTTTCCTTTCCATTTTATTTTGTTGTACCTTTGCTTTTTGTGGGGGAGGGTAAGTAATTAGGTTTTTGTTTATTTATTTATTCATTCGTTTACTTAGTGGAGGTACTGGGGATTGAACCCAGGACCTTGTGCATGCTAGGCATGCGCTGTACCACTGAGCTGTACCCTCCCCGCTCCACTTTATTTTAATTAATTTAAATGTGAATAGCCACAGTGGCTGCTGGCTACCATGGTGGACAGTGCAGTGCAGGGTGTCTATAAAACAGTGTCCGGGCTCCGTGTAACACCTGCTGCGTCCTCCAAATTTCTACCCCTGTGCTGAGGTCTCCCCTGGGCCCCAGACTCATCTCAAGCTGCCTTCTTCTTCTTCCTTTTTTTTCTTTTTCATTGAAGTATAGTTGATTTGCAATATTGTGTTAGTTTCAGCTGTAGAGCAGAGTGATTCAGTTATATATATATTTCTCATATTATTTTCCATTATAGATTATTATAAGATATTGAATATAGTTCCCTGTGCTATATGATAAATCCTTATTGTGCATCTATTTTATGTATAGTAGTTTGTATCTGTTAATCCCATATTCCTAATTTATCCATCCCTATTCCTTTCCCCTTTAATAATCATAAGTTTTCTAGTTCTGTGAATCTGTTTTTCTTTTGTATATAGATTTATTTGTATTTTTTAGATTCCATATATAAGTGACATCATATAATATTTGTCTTTCTCTATCTGGCTTACTTCACTAAGTATAATATTCTCTAGGTCCATCTGTGTTGTTGCAAATGGCATTATTTCATTCTTTTTCAGGGCCAAATAATATTCCATTGTGTATATATATTACACACCACCCTACTTAAGCCAGTTGTTCTGTTGATGAGCCCTTGGGTTGTGTCAATATCTTGGCTGTTGTAAATAGCATCAAGGTGCCTTCCTGACCCACCTACACTGGGTACCTGATTTCACACGTTGAAACTCTCTAATCTCATTTCTGCTCAAATCCCTCTGTCTCCCAGCCTTCGCCTTCTCAGAGAACAGCCCCTTAACCACCCCACTGCTCAGCCCCCAAGCCCAGGAGTCATATTTGATTCCTTCTTTCTCTTGTCCTTAACATCTCAACCCTGAGCAGGTCACAACCCAACTCCTAACTTAAACAGATTCCTGACTCAACTTGTCCCTCTGCCTCCCCTGGCCTCCCCATCTCCCCTCCTCTCCTGTGTTCCTCTTCCACCAGCAGCCTGAGTGATCCACCTAAAAGGAATCCTAGCACCTCGCTCCCTGCAGCTCCAACTGCACAGAAAAATCCCACCTTCGAGCCGCCCCGTGACCTGGCCTCCACCCTGTCTCCTTGTTTACGTCATGTCCAGGGCCCCTGCGTGTTCAGAACCCTCCTCCCCCATCTTTGCATGGCATCCCTCCTCACTCCAGTCTGAATTCATGTCCTCAGGGAGCTCTTGTCCCCCAGTTGCTAGCACAGCCCGGATTCTTTACAGGGAGCCCGCAGGCTGGAGCCGGTGTGTGCACCAGCTCCCTGGTGGGGACATCACTGTCCCCAGTTGCTCATCATGGTCCCCAGGTGGCTGGCCCTGGGTCACGTTTGCTCTCTCCGTCTCTCCGCCCCTCTCTGTGTGCACCCCAGCCCGTCTGTGTGGGCTGTTTCCCTCCCTATCCTTGGCTCTGCTCTTACTCCCTCAGGACACTCCCTTTTTCTCCCTGGGCCTCCTCTTTCGAGGGGAGGATGGAAGGAAGGTGGAAGCTGGAATTCCTGAGCCTCACAGCATCAGCCTCACGCTGAAGTCGGGACTTGCCACTCTTACTGTGGCCTCTGGCTGAGCAGGGGGTCCCTCTGTGTTCCCCTACCTGGCCAGACCCCACCCCCTTGGGGAGCATCCCCAGGAACATTTCCAGTTGGACCTGGTGCATCCAGGGTGCCTGGATGGGTCCTTTGGTACCTTTTGGTTTCAAACAAACACATCCTCTGGTAGCTCAGGGAGCAAACGAAGCTGTTCCTGGGGAGGGGGGCTGCCCAGGTAGGGGCCAGTGGCCAGCTCTCCTCTGTTAGAGGGCAGAGAGGAGGCTGGGGGTGTGCTTTGGTCAGGGGGCATCCTGGGGCTTCAGGACAGTCTCACTTTGACCCAGGTCTATGCTGAATCAAATGTCAGGACCTGGGCTGGAGTCCGCCTACTTCCACTGCCCTCCACCCCGTTTTACTACAGAGCACCAGCAGTGAACCCAAACCTCCCTGGGGGAACCAGCACAACAACCCCACTCTAATTATAAGGTGGGAGAGCATGTCAGCCTGCCTTTAGTATCTTTAATTATAGCTGAGGCTCTGAGCAGGACTTCCCCTTTAATTTGCGTAATACAGACACATACTCCCCCACCCCACCCACCCCTGGCTTCTAACTTTAACCCCTTTGCTTCTTGGGGAGGGGGCAGTTTTCTGAGTGGGCACCTGTTAGGGCTAAATTGTGCCCCGTCCCCAGATTTGCATGTTGAAGTCTTAGCTTCAGCGCCTCAGGATGTGATGATTTGGAAATAAGTCTTTTTTTCAGTTGCTTTACAATGTTGTGTTAATTTATGGTGTACAACATCGTGATTCATTTACGCATATATACATTCCTTTTCATATTCTTTTTCATTATAGGCCATTACAAGGTATTGAATATAGTTTCCTGTGCTATAGTAGGAACTTGTTGTTTGTCTATTTTATATATAGTAGTTAGTATCTGCAAATCCTGAACTCCCAGTTTATCCCTACTTACCCCCTTTCCCCCGGTAACCATAAGTTTATTTTCTATGTCTGTGAGTCTGTCTCTGTTTTGTAAATAAGTTCATTTGTGTTCTTGGCTTTTTTTAAATTCCACATATAAGTGATATCATATATTTTTCTTTCTCTTTCTGGCTTACTTCACATAGAATGGTGATCTCCAGGTCTATCCATGTTGCTGTATTGTTTTATTTTTTATGGCTGAGTAATATTCCATTGCATAACCACAACTTCTTTATCCAGTCATCTGTCAATGGACGTTTATGTTGCTTCCATGTCTTGGTTATTGTAAATAGTGCTGCTATGAACATTGGGGGTGTCTGTATCTTTCTGAATTAGAGTTTCCTTCATATATATGTCCAAGAGTAGGATTGCTGGATCTGGATCATATGGTAAGTCTATTTTCAGTTTTTTAAGGAAACTCCATACACTGTTTTCCAGAATAGCTACACCAAACTACATTCCCACCAGCAGTATAAGAGGGTTCCCTTTTCTCCACACCCTCTCCAGCATTTATCATTTGTGGACTTTTGAATGATGGCCATTCTGACTAGCGTGAGGTGATACCTCATTGTAGGAGAGAGGTCTTGAAAGAGGTGATGACTTTAAAATGAGGTCATTAGGGTGGGTTCTAATCCAGCATGGCTGGTGTCCTCTTATAAGAAGAGGAAATCAGAACACAGATGGACACAGAGGGAAGGCCATGTGAGGGTCCTACAAGCAAAGGAGAGGCCTCAGAAGACATAAGCCTTGTCCACACCTTGATTTTGAACTTCTAGCCTCCAGAACTGTGAGAAAATGTCTGCTTAAACTGCCCAGCCAGGGAGAAGGTAGAGCTCAGTGGTAGAGGGCATGCCTAGCGTGGACAAGGTACTGGGTTCAATCCCCAGTACCTCCATTAAAAATAAACAAATAAACCTAATTACCTCCCCTCAAAACAAACAAACAAAAAGTTTGTTTAAAAAAAGAAAAGTAAACTGCCCTTGCCTCTGAAGATGCTCTCCCGGGGTGGGGGGTGGGTCAGGCTGCAGGACTCACCTGCGATCAGTCGGTCAAGTGACACTGGGCCTTCTCCTCTAGCCTTGGCTCGAAGTGTAGGAACATCCAGTGACATCCAGAGGCAAGGGTCCTGTTATGCCTCTGAGCTGGTCCTTGCCCTGCATGCAGGTGTGAGGTGTGCACGGTGTGAAAGTCCCTCTACAAACAGGAAAGACTGATCCGGCTTAGCGTTAAGACTGAATCCCCCTCCACCCCGAGGGGCATGCAGTGTGCCCTTGTTTGCTTCTTTAAAAGAAAAAATCAACTTTATTGAAGCATCACTTTCAAAATGAAAATGCATGTTTTAAGCGTATCAGCAATGTATTCACCTTGTCACCAACACCATAATCAAGATATAGAGGTCCCCCCCACAGCCTTATTGAGGTGTAACTGACACATAAAATTTTGATAGTTTTACAGTATACATCATGGTGATTTGATATATGTATACATTGTGAAACTCTTCCCACCATTGAATTGATTAAAAATTCCATGATTCACACATTTACCTTTTTTTGTGTGTGTGAGAGAGAACACTTAAGTTCTGCTCTCAGCAAATTTCAACTATATGGTGCAGTACTGTCAGCTATAATCACCATGATTTACATTAGATCCTCAGAACTATGGCCTTATTCATCTTTTATTTATTTATTTATTTTGTGGGGGAGGTAATTAGATTTACTTATTTACTTAATTTTTGTTATTTAATGGAGGAACTGGGGATTGAACCCACAACCTCGTGCGTGCTAATCATGTGCTCTACCACTGAGCTATGCCCTCCACCGTGGCCTTATTCATCTTATAACTGGAAGTATGCACTGTTTTACCAACTTTTCCCTGTTTCCCCCACCCCCCGCAGCCCCGGCAACCATTATTCTACTGTCTGTTTTTATGAGGTTATTTAAAAAAAATTGTTTTTTAGGTTCTACATGTGAGTGATATCATACAGTATTTGTTGTTTTCTGCCTAGCTTTTTTCATTTAGCATGATGCCCTCCAAGTTCATCCTTGTTGTCACAAATAGCAAGATTTCCTTCCTTTTTAAGGCTGAATAATATTCCAATACGTATATATTATTTTCTTTATCCTTCATCTGTCGCTGGACACTTAGGTTGTTTCCATACTTTGGCTACTGCAAATAAGGCTGCGATAGACATGGAAGTACAGATAATTCCTCCAGACAGTGATTTTGTTTCTTTCATGTATACACCCAGAAGTGGGCTTGCTGCATCCTATGGTACTCATATGGAAATTTGTAATTTTTCAAGTCGCCTCCATACTGTTTTCCATAGTGGCTCCACTAGCTTACATTCCCACCAACCGTGCACAAAAGCTCCCTTTCTGCGCATCCTCGCTGACACGCCTCTCTTGCCTTTTGGATGCTGGCCATGCTGACAGGTGTGAGGTGTTCTCTCACTGCGGTTTTGATTTCATCTTCTTGATAATCAGGGTTGTCGAGCATCTTTTCATGGATCTGTTGGCCGTTTGTATGTCTTCTTTGGGAAAATATCTGTTTAGGTCCTTTGCCTGTTTTTAAATAGGGTTATTTCTTTTTTTTTTCTTTCTTTTTATTTTTGTGCTGTTGAGTTATATGAGTTCCTTGTTTTGGGGGGCTGTTAACCCCTTATTGGATATGGGGTTTGTAAATACATTCTCCCGTCTCATGGGTTGCCGTTTCACGTTGTGGATGGTCCCCTTTCCTGGGTAGACCATGGATTGATGGTTCATGGATTGATGTTGACCCATTTGTTCATTTTCTCTTCTGTTTTCTTTGCTTGTGAGTTGTGCTGTTTCTACGAGGATGTCAGAGTATAATCAGTGTCAGGTCAGGGCAGGAGCTGCCAGGCTCGGCTTGTGTTTCCTTGAGTGTCGCTGTCACCAAAGTCTGTTCTGTGATGAGAGAAACAGAAGCAGATCTGGTGTGTGGCTGATGGATGATTCCAGCACCCGCAGGCCGAGGCGCTGCTCTCCGAGACTCTGAGTCATCCTGTTACCACCGCTCTCCGAGTCACGGTCATGCCTGCTGGGAATACTCATCGTCGGAGACCTTCTGATGGTCACGGCCAAATCCTGATGCCCTGAATGCGTTGTGGGTCAAGATGAGAAGCAAGGCGAGTCTTCTGCTTGGATGGTGCAGGGCCCAGTGAAGTCACCCTCAGGAAGAATCAAGGGCATTTGAAGGTCTTATGGGGAGGAAGGATGGAGTATGATTATGGAGACAAGTCACCAGGAAGACCTCGCTCGGGACAGACTGGGAACTACAGCCGCAGAGAAGGGTGCAATGGGAGCAGGGAGGTCCTGGAGCTGCTCACATCTACAATGAGGGGGGAGTAGGATTTCTGCCCTGGGGAGCCTCTATTCTAACCATGCTGGGTGGCCCGTTACCAGCAGACTGTATAGCCCGTGTCTGACTCGCTGAGATGCTGGGACGTCCTGCGAGGGCCTGACTCCCTACAGCGCCTCTCCGGGATTCCATTCGGCCCTGGCAAACTTCACCCAAGCCAAGCCCTTCCAGTCTTCCATGGCTATGCTGCCAAAGGGTTCTAAGTTTTCGACTATGTGTAGCCAAGGCCACCCACCAATATAGCGCAAACGGATTCCTGTTTTGGTTGAAGACAGTATGTAACCGGATTTCCACTTAGTCCCAATCTTTCCCTTTGGTTCCCTGTGTCTTGGGTTCCTGTGTCCGGGCGCCTACATTTGGTGATTCCTATGGGAAGGACTTACAGGACCCAGCACAGAGTTGTACCCGTGACTGAGATTTATTACAACGAAAGGACACACAATAGGATCAGCAAGGGGAAAAAAACACAGGCAGAGTCTGGAGAAATATGCTAACAGGCTTCTGATGCTCTGTCCCTCCTGTGAGGGGGCACAGAGCTGCTCCCTCCCCAGCCTTGGAAATGCGGTAACACACGGGCAATGTGTCTGCACAGGGACGCCTGTTACAGACTCAGCCCCCAAGGTTTTCACGGGGGGCTGGCCACCTAGGCATCTAGGCTGGGCAGCTCTCAGGGCTCCAGCGCCCTTGCAGCACGGCAGATGCTCACCCCAGACCACATCATTTGTAGAAGCAGGTGCAGGCACGGCGAACCCGCCCTGTCAGCTAGAACGGAGGGTGAAGTTCAAGTGCCAAGTGCCCGGATGCCAGCTCAGAACCAGCTTTGCAAGCAGGCCCTGCTTTGAACAGCTCTCCCCACCCCACCGCCCCACAAACACACACTAGTTAATTCTTCCACCATCACTGCCAGCTGCTCAGAGCTGTATTCTTACCACACAGGATGCATTTTCCTAACTGATACTCCCACGAGGGGATCTCGTCGTTGGTGGTTTGGCGTCGTCCTAGATGGTGGCTCTAGTCTGTGGAAGGGTGACCCCCTTTCTGGTCGAACACCTCTTCCAGGTGCCTTCCACGAACCTTCTGTGGACAGAGCCATAAGTGCCCGTTTGGTTACCTACTGCTGTGGGTTATAGTGTGCAGGATGGGAGGAGACACAGGAAGCTGGTATCATAGTTTGCCTCCGTGGAGTGGACAGGGTGGCTGCTTTGCAAACAAAATTTAATTGCGACAAAAAATAAGAAGAGGAGGAGAAAGAGGAGGAGGAGGAGGAGAGAAAAAAGGCCAAAGCAGCACTATTCACAAGAGCCAAAGGGCGGAAACAACCCAAATGTCCATCGACAGATGAACGCAGTGTGGTCCATCCCTGGAATGGAATATTATTTGGTCATAAAAATGAAGGAAGTTCTGAGACTACATGCCACAATAGAGATGAACCTTGAAAACGTTATGCTAAATTATGCTAAGCCAGACACAAAAGACCACACACACATTGTGTGATTCCACTTGTATAGACTATCCAGTCTAGGAAAATTTGTGGAGACAGAAAGCCAATTAGCATCCCCAGGGGCATAGGGAGTGACTGCTTAGTGGATGCGAAGTTTTCTTTTGAGGAGATGAAATATTTTGGAACAAGATCGAGATGGTGGTTGCACAACAAACTGGACATGCTAAAAGCTACTGAGTTGTGTATTTGAGAATGTGAATTTCACTTTGATTAAAAAAGGACAGA
Source organism: Camelus dromedarius (assembly GCF_036321535.1). Lineage (NCBI taxonomy): Eukaryota > Metazoa > Chordata > Mammalia > Artiodactyla > Camelidae > Camelus > Camelus dromedarius. The sequence continues at coordinate 31,072,145 of NC_087451.1, read as the reverse complement.
GTATATGTCAGAAAAAACCCCCTTAGGAGGAAAGGCTCTGTCCATATACCGTGGGTTCTGAGGAACCAGGGTCCTAGGGGCCCGGCCGAGTGCATGCCGTGTCCCGGATCTTCACTCATTGCCTGGCCTGCTTCTGGGTTCCACAGGCAGGGTGGGGGGGACGTCAACAGGACACCTCCACTGTGCAGTTTAAACGTAATGATGCCCCACGTACAGACTCAACCAGCGGTCAACCAAAGTGGCAGGATCAGGGCAGGATTCTATGACATCTCACCGTGTTCTGGAAAGTCACACACAATGCCTTCTACTTCCATGAGGTGAGGGAGTGGGACGGAGAAGGGCCTCAGTCCCAGGAGCCAGCCCGGAGGAGGGAGAGACAGGAGACAAGAAGGAACAGGCAGAGGGGCCGGGGGCCGGGGCCCAGGGGAGAGGTGGGGGCTGGGCCTGGGGCGAGTGGGTTGTGGAGGAGAGGTGTGTGTGCCCCGTGATCCGGTGAGAGTTCATGCAGAGGTGACATGTCCCTTCTTCCTCAGTGTCACCTCACTAGGCCGGCGCTTTCTCGAATATTCCGAACAAGACCCAATTCATTATCATCTCAAAAATTGATTAAAAAAGAAAAAAAGCCCTCAGCTCAGAGAGCTGCTGGGATCCAGGTTGAGTGATGGCTTTATTAGCATGCTTCAATTTTATATTTATCGAATTAAACCAGCAGCCAAGGGGCATTTAATTAAGATTTTTTTTCATCAGTCAGGGAAGAGAAGATGGGGGAGGGACAGGGCTTTATGACCCATATTCTAGGAGGAGAGTTCTAAGTACCTACAATAACATGCTAGAGGTCCTTCTTAAATGTTTGCGTCAGAGAAGCGATATTCATTCCATGTCTGGTCCGCAGCGTCTTCTGTGGCGTGTCTGCAAATACACAAGAGCACAGAGCAACTGGGGAGACCAGTTTTGGAGATGGAATCTGGGGTCAAATCTCGGTTTTCTCCCTCACTAATGTGTGCTCGTGGGTAAGTTACTTCATTTTTTAAAAATCGAGATATCATTCACATAAATTCACCCCTTTTGAGAGTACAATTCAGTGGCTTTTAATATATTCATGAGACTGCGAATATCACTACCATGCAGTCTGAGATATTTTCATCACCCCAGAAAGAAGCCCCCTACCCGTTGGCAGCCACCCTCATTCCCCTCCCCCAGGCCCATGGTAATCACTAATCTGCTTTCTGTCTATATAGATTTGCCTGTTCTGGATTTTTCTTGTAAATGGGGTAATACAATATGTGACTGGCTTATTTCACTGAGCGTAATGTCCTCAAGGTCGGTGGTGTGTGTCAGCACTTTCTTCTTTTTTTTAAGGCTGAATACTATTCCATTGTAGGGATGGACCACATTTTGTTTATTCCTTCATCTGTCAATGGACATTTGGGTTGCTTCCACCTTTTGGCGATTGTGAATAACACTGCTTGAACATGGGTGTGCAAATATCTCTTTGAGACCCTGCTTTCAATTCTTTGGGGTATATACCCAGAGGTGGAATTGTTGGATCGTGTGGTGATTTGATTCTATTTTTAATTTTTTGAGGATCATTCCTTCTTAAAGCTGAATAAATAGCATCCCATCATGGCAAATCACAGTTCATCCATCGATGAAAAATTTGTGTGATTTCCACTTGGCTATTCTGAACCACGCTGCTATGAACATTTGTGTACTGGCTTTTGTGTGGCTGTGTACTCTTGTTTCTCTTGGGACCAGACCTAGGAATGAAATTACTTCATCCTTTGAGCCTCAGTGTTTGTGTGTGAAATAGGAGTTGTGACCTGGCAGGCTTAGTAAAAATTGATAGGTTGTGTACCTAGTGCAAGGTGGGTGTCCAGGAAATGGAAGCAAATAATAACAATGATTTTCTTTTTCTCTGGGCCTGAATCTAGTCCTCATGGACCTTGTAATTCAGTAGGAAAATAAGGCAAACAAACGTCAGCATTTGCTATGTAGAAGTCCTCAGGTGCACTCTCAATCCCCTTGCACCATGTAAGGTAACACATTCAGATTCCAGGGATTGGGTTGTGGTCATCTTTGGGAGACCATGGTTCTGCTCACCCCAGATGGCTGCTCCCATATTCCTGCAGTGACCTGTGATGCAACTGGGAAAAATGTCCAGAAAGAAAGGGGATCTTTTTTTTTTTTAATGTGGTCCCACTAAAGTAAATTTAAATAAAATAGCAATGTAGACATGGTAACGTATTCAGAATCCCTGGGTCATTTCCAGGCAGGTAGTAGGTGCTCATTCAACGGAACCTCATGATCATGTTAAATGAAGAGCTCACTTTTGTCTCCAGAGCTGGGATGGAGTCCACCTGGGGGGAGGCCCCCTGTCTAGTCTGTCCCCGGCTTTTCTCCCTGTCCACGCAGACACAGAAGTCACAGACGCAGACACAGACATGGATGTAGCAGGAATGGGACAGTACAATGGCTCCCAGCTCCCACAAGCTGTGCGGCAGAATGGCCTTCTGGCATAAATAAAAATAAACCCCAGACACTGCTTTTCAATCGGAGGATTAGCCTAAATGTTGTGAAACACAAAGCATGAAATACACGTTGGAGAAACAGCTCTCCCCACTCCTCGCCGCCCTGCACGGCTCCAGACTGCGGGCGGCGGCTTGTTCCCGCCTGGCCAGGCTGTTGATGATTTGTGCAGTGTCGGTAAATGCTGTTATGACATTATTAATGCTCCGCACTCTGGCAAAGGACAATGGCCTATTGCCTCTTAATGTGCTGTCTGCTGCGGCAGTCGGAGCACATTAAATGGGGATTTCAAACACCGTGAACAGCGCGTTTCTTTCTCTCCTCTTCCCACCCCAGGTCCCTGTGAGCTCCAGAAGCAACCTGGAAGCCTTGAGAAGGTGGGTGTGCAGTCAAGGCTGTGACGCCCTGCCCCACCCGGGAGATTCCAGGGGGGCCCAGTGAGGGGGTGGGGAGGCCCAGAAACACTAGGGGTGTTGACCTTCTTGGGAGCAGCACTGTGTCTTTGTGAGGGGGGCACTGGGCTCAGGGAGGCTGGACCTGCTGGGTGGGCGAGGCTGGTGGGCCCTCCGCTCAGCCCTCCGGTTACATCCGCACGGGAACCCAGACGGCAGACCGCTAATGGATTTTATGGGTCTTGCACAATGTTCTAAAAATATTGAGCCTACATTTTAAAATTCTGTAATTTCACATGAGAAGCCCAGGTTTCTGACGCCCATGAAATAACTGGACCAGCAGTCACACAAAGCGACGGCGGCACGTCCCCCTCAGGGACCTCCCATCTTTGGCAGTCTCTAATCACCCCAACCCCTTTCTGCTGGGTTCCTGCGGGAGGTTGAATGGTGTCCCCCCACCCCACCCCCTTTGTGTCCACCTGGAGCCTGAGAACATGACCTTAATTGGAAGTAAAGTCTTTGCAGATGTCATTAGTTAAGATGAGGCCATTCGGGACTAGTGTGAACCCTGGGGTCCTCATAAGAAGAGGCGAGGATGCAGGGACACACAGAGAAGGCCATGTGGGGACGGAGACCAGAGAGAAGCAGCTGCAGGCCGAGGGAGTCTCCCTCAGACCGCTAGAAGGAGCTGACTCTGCCAGCACCTTGATTCAGGACTTGTGGCTTCCAGGAGTGGGACAGAATAGATTTCTATGGTTTGAAGCCCCCCCAAGCTGGGGTAGCTTGTTACGGCGCCCTTAGGAGACTAGCTCGGCCCACCATCTTGGTGTTTTGAGTACGACAACCCCCGATCAACCCACTTGCCCCAAATCCCTTCCCTGGAGTCCTGCTCCCCCTTTTGGACAGAGGTCCTCCACTGCCTGGCCAGGGCCTCCTGCTGCCTCTGGGCTTCTCCTGAGCCCTCTAGTCAGACCATCAGGGCATGGAGGGAGGGCCAGGAAGTGCCACATTTGGGGTGCTCAGGCCAATATGAAGTCTGCATCTGACACCCCACGCTGGACTAGCTTGTGTTTCTGTTTATAGCCTCAAAAGAAAAAACTATAGGAAGGGGAGGGTTTTGGAATGTGCCGTAACCTAATGTCACGAGTCCTTGGATGCACTGCACCCCCCTCCCCACCCTCAGCAGGAGTGCTCCTGTCCTCTTCTGGTTCGTTTAGGGCCACTCTGCCTCCTCATCTGAAGGCCGTAGGTTTTCATCCAGAACGTGGCTGTTTCTCCAGCGGTCTTCCACCCTGGCCTGCTATGTGGGCATAACCTGTGTCATCAAAACCAAATGCGCCCAGGGCCCATCTTAGGTACCAAAGCAAAATAAGGACTCTCTGTGTTGTTACGTTCTGCAGGTGATTCCGCTGTGAGTCAGGGCTGAGGACCACTGGCTGATAGGCAGGGTGTTGGTCTGAATTCCCCAGAAGTAAATTCGGAGACAAGGATTCAAGTGCCAGTAATTTATTTGGGAGGTGGCCTGAGGAACACGGACGGAGGAGTGGGGGATGGGGCGGGGGAGAAGGAAGCCGGCGTGGGGTGTGTGAGCGAGCAGGTTACCACTGAGGGCTGCTGGAGCTCAGTCTGCCGGGGAGCTCTGGGAGCCGAGTGCACACTCCGGAGTATCCCACCCGGGGGAGAGGAGATGGGTATCTGTCTATTCCTCGAGGGCTGCTTCTGGGGCATGAATTCCCTGGCACTTCTGTCTGGCCCCTGCATGTTCGGGCACAGGCCCACAGCCAGGAAAAAGGCCTCTGGCAGCGACGCATGTGTTCTCAACAATCTGCCTCTTGGCACGGAGAGGTGGATGCCCAGGGAGTAGGGCGCAGCACCGGCAGCAGCTGCTACAGGTAGACCATGACAGGAACAACCATGACCGCCCGCTGGGAGGGCTCAGCGGTGCCGGCGATGGGCTGTTTACAGGCACCCGCAGGCTCAGTTCTCAGAAGCACCCTGTGCGGCAGGCTCCGAATAGCCCGATTTACAGCTGAGGAAACTGAGGAGAGCTTGTACTCGAGGTTGCATGATGGGATTCACAAGGTTTTCTCCCAATGTCTGTAGCACAGCGGAGAGCAAGGAGGACCATGTATGCCCAACTTCACTGCAGACGAGAGGCTGACACATGGGAAACAGATTCTGAAAGGCGGAGGCAGCTGGGTGGCCCGGATCAGAAAGCGTCTTTCACTGTCTGCCCCACGCTCCCCTGCCTAGCCCGTGGAGCCTGCGGTTCCCCATGCCCATCTCAAAGCCCGTGTCCCAGAGGGCAAGACCCAGAGGGGTGTGCAGTACCCTCTCCCATCTTCCGAATCCCAGCTCCCGGCAGTGAGAAGCCCGCCTGCCCAGAGGAGCCCCACCGGACATGGATGTGCCTTTTGGGGAGACCCTCGTCATCTCCCCTTCCCTTCGGTCCAAAATGCCAACCAGGTGCACATGTGACCCCCTGAACTTACTGGAGAGACGCACACAGTGGGAAGGGACATTTCATGCCTGAGAGATGTGGCTTTCACCCTAACACCCAAGGCTTCCGTTACCGCCTGAATGTGTGGCATATGGAGGTGCCCAGGCACCAGCTGTGATTCAGTTGCCCAGCAGAGACCCCCTGCCCTCAGATCTCTCCTTGGCCAGCCTGCCGTGGTGCCCGAATTTCCCACCACCATTTGTCACCCTTCTGCACGAAGGCCCGGTCAGCATGTCCTTGTTCAATGCAAATTTGTTAGCTAGCTGGAGTAACACATTAGTCCGCCAACACCCATTCATCATCGGTTTTCACATCAGCGGAGAGCAAGGCAACGAGGTAATGGGACACGGGACAGGTGAATTTTGATCAAGAAGGAGCAGGAAAAGCAGAACGTGCATCACTGCTGGTGAGAAGTGGCTGAGAAGGCGGCCGGGAGGTGGGCTAGGCAGGCAGCAAAGGGGCTGGGGATGCGGCGGCGGGGGTCCTAGTTGGATGGACCAGGCTAAAGGCTTTCTCCTCTCCTAAACACTGCCAGGGGTGGAAGGACCTCCAGGGTCATCCATGTGGCTTTACACATGGCCCTGGACTCTTCACAGCTTGGGGTTTCCTTGTCTGTGCCTGACCAGGCTGGTCCAGCAAGTGCTCTTCCTGCCTGATCGAAGCCCTCAGATCCAGGCCCTGCTCTGGGAGGTGTGCCGGCCGGGGATGCTCACAGGTGCCGCTAATCCCTCTCTACAAAGGCAAACACCTCTACAGAGTTAGGAAGTGGAGGGAGGGCGGGGTGGGGGTGAAAGGGGTGTGGGTGTGTGCATGCTTTAGAGCTGGAAGGAGCCTTAGCCAACCTTGGGTCACTCTCATTTCATGGTGGAGAAGCCGAGGCCCGGGAAACCCCCTGGCTTGCACGTGTCACCCACTGGTTAATGGAGGGTCTGAGACTAGAACCCAGGCCCACGGAGCGCGCCCGTGCTTCTGGGCGCGGTGGACCGGCCTCAGTGTCTCGGGCTGACTGTGAACTCAGCAAACCAAGGGGAGCTGCTGCAGTTTCTGTCCAGAGAGGGCCAGAGGATGGGTGAGGGCTGTGAAGCGGAGTCATTGTGGGTGTGAAGGGGCCCGTGCAGAAGCCCACTGCGGCGGTAGAGGCAGCGGTAACGGCCAGAGCGAGGGCTCCGGCACCAGCGGGAAGGGGGATCTCCTCGCAGCGCCGACCTCCTCGGTGCTCTGCAGGAGCCGAAGCACCCCTCGGCACTCGGAGCTGGTGGCGCCCGGGATCCTGGGCCCGGGGAAGTTGCGCGGTTGGAGAGAGGTTCAGGGACCCGCGCCGGCTCGCCCGCCGGTCCCCCGGCGCCCCGCCCGGAACCGGGGGAGCGCGCTGCTGGGCTGCGGCCACGAGGTGGCGCCAGCGCTCCGAGGAAGCGCGACGGCCGCTCTTGGGCCGCCCCAGCCGACGCTCAGCCGCCTCCTCCGAGGAAACAATGCGGCGCCTCCCGGCGTAACGCGGCGCGAGGCCGGACGCCGGACACCCGAGCGCGGGCAGCCGAGCGAGCGGGAGGCAGCGCAGGAGCCGGGCGCTCTCGCTGGGAGCCATGGGCGCGGCGCGGCGCGGTGCCGCGGAGCCGCGCGGCCTGGAGGCGCGGGGCACCGGGGCGCGGGCCCAGGGCCGCCTCTAGCCGGCACCGAGGGCGCGGGCCCGGGGATGAGGGCGCCCGCGGCGGGGAGCCCGTCTGCGCGCCGCGGCGCCGTCCCGCCCAGCGAGCGAGCCCGAGCAGGCAGACGCGCGGCCGGCGGTCGGGGGGCGCGCCGCCTCCCGGCCCCCAAAATGTGAGGCGGGGAGGGCGGAGACGCAGAGACGGCCGGCCCGGGCGCCCTCGCCGCCCTCCGGCAGCCGCGCGGCTCCCCTTCCCCTGCCCGCCGAGGCCGCGCCGATCCCGCGGGCCGCGGCCGGGGCAGCGAAGCCGCCGTGCCCCCACGCCCCTCGCCTCCCTGGGACCGAGCTTCGGGCCGCAGCAGGTTCGCGGCCGGGACGCGGCGGGAGCAGGGCCCGGGACGGCGCGTCCGACCTCGCCCGCGGCTCCTCGCCCAGACAAGTTTGAACAATGATCACAGTCAACCCCGATGGGAAGATAATGGTCAGAAGATGCCTGGTCACCCTGAGACCCTTTCGGTAAAGTTCTCTCCCGGTTGGCGCGGGGACGTCTTTTTCTCCGCGGAGGCGCGGGGTAGGGGTGGGCGAGGTCAGTCCCTGCGAGGGTGCCTGCCCCCGTAGCAGAGGGGACAGTTCTTGCTTCAACCCTTGCTGGTGGCCAGCGGGGCTGGAAAAGGGATGGAACCGGTTCGCGTGGGGAGGGTGTGTAATTCTGGACGTGTATTGAGTTGGTCTAGGTTGGAGAGGACTCGGAGTGCGAAGGTGGGATTAGGGGCAGAAATCACCCATGTTGTGGTCCCAGGCCCAGAAGGCGCCCCAGGCAGGGCGCCCCTTCCTTGTTCCTCCGGGTCCTCCACCTCGCGAGCGGCCCCACCCCGGCGGCAAAGTTAGCGCGCTGTGCCGGAGGACACCCTACCCGGCGGGCCCGTCGAGCCCTGAGTTGGCCCGCCCACCCCCTTTGCCTGTACCACCCCCTTTGCCCCCGCTTCTGGGCGCACTCCTCTTCTCGCGGCGGGGTGCGTGCCTGTCTCCAACGGGAGGGTTCTCAAGATTGGGGCAAGGACCCCCTTTGCTGGGAATTCGTCCCTTGATGGCGGGCCTTGGGGAGGCAGGGGCAGGGACGACGCTGTGGAGTGGAAGGGTGATGAGAGTGTGGAGGAAGGATGTAAGGGAAGACCGGCCCTCCAACCCCAATTACGGCGGTCAAGGCCAGGCAGGGCTGTGGCCGCGCGGGGCTGGCTGGGTTCTGCTGGTCCCACCCCAGGGGCCCCCAGAATCTGGTGGTTCCGGGGCAGCCCCCACTCTTCCCCATCGTAGGAGCGGAGCCTGTATCCGGGGTTAGGGAGGGGGCGCTAAACGATAGGGTGGCTATCGGGATCAGAGCGCAACCTCCCCCAGGGGCTGGGCATTGTAGGGCCCAAGGGAACAGCGGGGTCCCCGGGCCAGGGGCCACACTCAGAACTCGGCCACAGGTGGAGTCCGGGAGCTGGAGGGAGCCCAGGAGGGCAGGAACTGGATAGAAGGAGGTGCCCAAAGTTTAGGAGGTGGAAGGGGTTGGGTTTGAGCCCCTCCCTTCCAAACCTAAGGCGGAGACCTGGACCCCTCCCATGCCCGGCGTTGAGCTTCCTCCCGGCTCCTGACATGAGACCATGGCTCTAAAGGCTCTGGTCTCCCTCTTGCATCCAGCCCCTGGATCTGCAGGCCTGTTGTGCACAGTTGAAGAGAAACCTTTAGGGTGGCGGGGGTTATGCTGGACCACCACTGTCCAGAGGATGCAGGAGGATCATAGAGCTGGGGGTCCCCAGGGTAGAGCCTTGGGCAGGTGATTGGGGGTGCCAGGAACCCCTGATGTGAGAGTCCCATGAGAAACAGGGTGGGATGCTGTGTCTCAGGAAAGAGCCTTGTTCCTCCAGTGAAATCCTCAAATCCCTGGCTGACCCAGACCGTTGAGGGAGCCCTCAGCCCTGTCTCTCCCACCCAATGTCGGCCCCTCCCTCCAGGCCATGGGAAGCCCAGCCACCAACCCTAGCTTGACTGGATGTTTCCTGGTGCAATTGGACGTGGTGGCTGGATGCCAGCACCTCGGACAGCGCCTGCTCCCTAACACTGCTTCTGTCTGGGGTCCTGGCCTGTGTTTCTTTCAGGCTCTTATCTGAAAGCAGAATTCAGAGGTTCCTCCCCCCCGTTACATAACTTCCCTTCAGGGTACCCCGAGGCTGCCTGGAGACCCACAGCCACTAGTGAAGTCTTCAAGTCCCCTTCAGACGGGGGAGAATATAGCTTCCGACCATATTACCCCTACTGTTAGTCCTCAAAGGCAGGCTGGGAGCCATTTCTCAGGTTTTCCCAGAGCCTCTGGCAGGGCCTTCATTCCATAGTTGCTCCTGGAATGTTGCTTGAAAGGATACATGGGTGGACAAAACAGTTTTAAGTTGAATCTACTCTAAATGGCCCCAGGATTGGGGTCTAGCAAAGAGACATGCAAATGAGGTGTCTGAGGGAGCTTCAGGATTTGGGCTCTGTTTTCCTCATAGCAGGTCTTTGGACCCTGGCAGCCCAGGTCCCCAGCTTTAAATACAGCCCTATAGCTGGGGAAGGGAAGTGGGGAGTGAGGGCCAAGAAACTTGAAGGCATCCATCCTTATCTGCAGGCTGGGAAGACAAACTGCTAATTTCCCCCAGGGTCTTCCTGGGTGTATGGACACCCTCCCCCCTCACGGTCCCTCTGGCTGCTAGCCTGAGGCCAGCTTGACTTCATCTTGGGGATCCCATGGCCAGAGCCCCACCCCCAGGTTTGGTGGAATTTAGTAAGAGGTCCCTGGGAAGTGAAGGAGCAGTGTTCTTTGTGCCATCTTTCCTGTCCTCCCTGTCCGCTCCTGGGGGAAGCTTCCATTGCCATCTCTGCTTTTGGGGTCTTTCCCCACCTCTCTGATTTAATCTCTAACAACTTCCTTTAAATATGGGTTGGGAATTTTGTTGTGCTTTTATTTTCTTCTGCAATTATGTGTTTTCTTTAATGGACCAAATTTTAATTAAATACTGCTCTGCCAGTTCCAAATAATGAAGATTAAAATGCATAAAGCAAGTCTTGCATAGAGATACAAACAAGGGTGGGGTTTGAGGATAGGGTGGAGGTGGGAGGGCTGCAGGGCTCTGGCAGGGCTTGTGGGGCTCCCTGTGGTGAGCCTGGCTCCACAAGACATGGGGTTCCTTACCCTGACCAGAGGGGCACTCCCCTTTCAGCTCTGCCAGCTTGAATCTACCAAACCCCCTGATAGATTCAAGGTCCCAGAACAGTCGCCACCTCTGGCTGTGCTGGTGAGCTCAGTTCTCCTGTCTGGGGTCCAGAATCTAGTATGGAAACATTAGGAGCCTGGGGCCAGACTTGAGGTGGGTCCCCTGCTGTCCCCCTGGGGATAGCCTAGTTCCTGGCACTTGATAAGTAATCAGAAACTATGTGTTGAAGGAGTAAACAGCCATGTTTGGGCCAAGTCCCCTGAGCACTGGGACCCCACACACCTGTGTGACACCTGGTACATGGGTGTCAGCTCACTGACCAGTCCATGGTGCCACCTACCGTGTGCCTGCCTGATGAGGATGTGGGTTAGGAAGAGTCTGGGCACAGAAGGCAGCCACATGGCCCTGTCCTTCTAAATCTTACCATCTGGTCTGCACTCCCCCCTTTCCCCAACATGACAAGGAAGCGTTCAGGCAAGCTCATGACTAGTTGCTGTGGCAGGGCCTGTGTACACAGATACTGGCTGAGGGGACTGATGGGATCCTGGTGGGTTTTGTCTGGGCCAATTACTTGCCCTCTGGCTGGCCTCAGGTCCTGCTGTCTCCTTCTGTACCAATGGTTCTCAAACTTGAGCGTGTGTCAGGGTTACCTGGAGACCTTGTTAAAACACCTTGCTTACCCCACCCCAAAGTGTGTGATTCCATAAGCCTGGGGCGGGAGCCCAAGAATGAGCATTTCTAGTATTTCCAAGGTGATGCTATGCTGCCAGCCTGGGGACCACACTTTGAGGACCTCTGCTGGAGGTGTCAGAACTTGCCCAGCCTTATACCTAAGTGTGTGTCATTGTCCTGCATGGTTTTGCATCTGGCTCATGGTCCCTTGCTCTCTTTATCCCATGGTGATGGAGACCTCCTGGTCCAGGAGCTCAGCCCTCTGATCTTGAATTTCTCCATCCATCTACCCTTCCTCACTTGTCCCTCCGTAGGGAGTCCTCACAGGAAGGGGTGCGCGTGCTGACCTGCCCCTCACAGGAGGGGCGCGCGCTGACCGCCCCGGCCCGCCCTGTCGCCTTCTGCAGGCTCTTCGTCCTGGGCATTGGCCTCTTCTCCCTCTGCTTCCTGATGACGTCTCTGGGAGGCCAGCTCTCAGCCCGGCGCCCTGGGGACTCGCCCTTCACCATCCGCACAGAAGGTAACTCGGTGGGGAAAGGCGGGTCACGAAGGGGTGCGGGGGTTTGGGGATCGAGGAGAGGGGGGTCTTGGAGCCGAGCCCTGCAGGGAGCTTCCTGGGGCATCGGGCTGCCTTGTCAGCGGATGTGCGGTTGGAGGGTGCCTCACACACACACACTGCTTTGCTCTTGTCCTGGCTGTGGTCATCATCATGCTTCCTTTGGCCTAGAGTCTCAGGCCAGGAGAGTCCTTTGAACTAGGGCCTCCCAGGCATCAGAAAGCACTGCCGGTGTTGCTTCTCCAGTGGGGAGGTTTGGGGTCTCTGAGCATGACATCTGTTTCTTTGAGGCACACATCTTCTGCGCCTTTGGGCCAGGCTGTGGCCACAGCACAGGGGAGAGGGCAGGCCTGGCCGTGGGCTCACGTGTCTTATCTCCAGGCTCTCTGGTCCTTCATCCTTGCCCACATGATACTTGCAGGGCGCTAGAACGGAGACTTTGGGGAGCAGAAGACCTGGTTAGTACACTGGCTCGTCATCTGCCAGCTGTGTGCTGTTGTCCAAGTCGCTTAATTCACCTTGAGAGGAGAGCAATGGCTGTTGCCAGGGGTTGGACTGAATGAGCTCACGTGGTGTGGGGTGTGATGGGGTGATGACTGGGGACGCCACCTCCTGCACGTGGGTCCTGCCCCCCACCTTCATCCTACTCCGGGAAGAACAGAGAACAGCACAGAGAGTCCTGCTCAGAGTGTCCCAGGGCCTTTCCTGGTAACAGTGGGAAGGAGGAACACAGTGGGGAAACTGAGGCAAATGGGGTTTCTGCAGCTGTTCAGGGGGCTGCTCTGTGGGCTTCCCCCTGCCCCTCTGGGGAGGTCTCTGTTTGAGGTCCACCTTCTCGAACCCCCAGGCCTCCTCTGTCTGGCTCCCCTCTTCCCAGCAAAGGATAAACCCGCCAGTGGAATGGGTTGTGGTCCAGGGCGGGTGCTCTGAGGGGCACTGACTGTGCCGTCTGGTGTCTCCTCATTAGAGTCATCCCTCTGGTTTGTGTGACCACGTCTTTAAACTTGCAAAAGCTCCCAGCAGGAATTTCACATGTATTAGTCATCCAAGCCTGAATGTAAATGAGTTTATCCATCTCTGACTCACAGAGATGCCTCTGTCTCCCTGAGCCTCCATTTTCTCCTCCGGTAAATGGGGATGATAGTCCCCCCCGCCCCCAGGATTGTCATGAGGAGGTGTAAGATGCCACCTATGAAGGGTCTCGGACAGCATCTGGCAGAAAATGCCAGCTTGATACATATCGGCTGGAGGTGTGGGTCTGAGATGGGGGCACTGCTGGGAGGGACATGCCGGGATCTCTCCGTGGGAGACTCCTGAGGATTGAGGTTGGAGGAAGGGCTGGGGCAGTTGTGAAGGTGCACTTGAGGGGTAACTTGGGGAGGGATGGGATAAAGGGCGTGATGCTCAAGCTACCTGGGTACCACCCCTGGGAAGGGGGCATGTCTGGCTGGGTGGACTGCTGCAGTGGGCTTGAGCAAGCTGGACTCCCAGAATGGTCAGGGCTCCAGGAGGTGGAGGTCAGGGGCTGGGCTTTGGTTCTTCTGCTCATCTCCCCGAGAGGGGTTGACACTTTATCCTGGCAGAAGGTAGACCAGTGCCCAGAGTACCAGGGGCTTGTGGGAGTCCTGCCAGGCTTTGCACTGAGCAGTTTTGCCTGGCAGAGGGAGAAGGGATCCAACTCCAACCTAGATCTTGTGTCTAAAGGGTGGGCAGAGCCACAGAGGGGAGAGGACTTGCCCAAGGTCATACAGTTAAACTAGAGACATGTGTGCGCATACATGTGCTTAAAGTTTCCATCGCAGTCTGGTATCCAAAAGCTGAACACATCCATGCACTCAGCAACCGATCAAGAAACAGAATCGTGATCGTTCCCCGGAAGATCATTCCCCTCAGACCTTCCACTCACCACTTCCCCGAGGACGCCAGGACCCTGACTTCTAACTGCACAGAGAAATGTCACCTGGTTTTTGAACTTTATGACAGTGGAATCGTACAGCAGTATTCTTTTGCGTGTCCCTTTATCTCTTGATATTACATTTGTGAGATTCATCCATCTCGTGGTGTGTGGTTGTAGACGTTTGTTTTCACTGCTGTGCAGCATCCGTTGTGTGAATGTATCACAATGTATTTATCCATTCTACCATGGGTGGACATTTAGCTCTTTCCAGTTTGGGGGCTTCGGTAAATTGTGCTGCAGTGACATTCCAGCATGCGTCTTTGGTGGACACACGTTGGCATCTCTGTTGGGTGCACCTGGGGGTGGAGTTGCCAGGTCTCTGTGTTGTGACATTAGTTCTCAGACCAAGTGTATCCAAGTTTAAGTCTTTTCACATCTCCCAGATCCCTGGGCTGGAAGCTTCGTGCCCAGAATATGGAAGTAAAGGCTGGGAGGAGACCTCTGAGAACCCCTGGGAACTGACCCTAATTCAGTTCACATCCCAGGTCTCATTGTCCTGTCTCCCGATTACTTTCATGGCCTTGGATTAAACTGATTTGCGTGGAGAGACCCAAAGTAGGGATTTGGAAGAGCCCCAAGTCTACACTGTGTGTTTAAAAATCCTGATCCTGCAAGAGATGCCCCCTCAAATGACACCCCCACCGCACGCGGGGGGCAGCCCTGCAGAAAACCTCCCAGGTGCCAGCGTTTCTACTCAGGGGAAGATGGGGGTCGGGAGGTGGGGGACAGTTGTGAAGGGGTCTGGGGAGGGACTGGAGGTGACAGTGGGGGGTGGGTCGTTAGATAACATTTATTCTGGCAGGGCGGGTGGGGGTTAGTGCAGTCCCAGGGCAGAACCAGGAGAAGGAAATCCACTGAGGGTTAGGGGAAAAAAAAAAGGTAGAATAAAATTTTAGAAAGAAAAATCCTTCATTGGTTCATAAAACCATTTGAGCCCAAATGGGAAAATAATCTCTCCTCTCCTTACCTGTCAAGCCTGTGGGGGGATGTGGCTGGGGAGGGTCAGGGAGAAGGGTTTTCTCTAAAAGGAGGAGGACCTCCCACAGCCTTGTATGGACCGTGGCCTCCCTGGGGAGGCTCTGCTGTCCCCTCTGGGCCAGTTCCTATTTCGTGATGAAGTTCTCCAGTTTGGGGATAGAAATGTGACAGACATCTCATTCTATATTCTGCACACTCATCTTAAGATTCAGGGGAGAAGGAGGCTGCACGGAGAATTATAACTCGGGGGAGGCCTAACCTAATTCCCTCTTGCTGCAGTTGGGCCTGGCCTGGGCCTTGAGGGAGGGTTTTTTTGCGCGTGCGCCCTCACCAGTACCCTCCCCCCCAACTCCTTCCCAGCCCGGTAGGTCCTCCCTGCCTCCTGCCTCCGCTTCTCTCCTCCTGTCCTAAGACTGACTTGCTTCCTTCCTCATGGCAGGGGGTGTGAAGTTGAGTCTGAGGCCTCCTTCCCAACGTTGCTGCACGTTTCCCACAGCCTGTGAGGCTGTTCCTGGCTCTCTGTCCTGTCTTGAAGTAGAGGTCGGAGGCTGTTTCTAGGGAGAGGGCTGCATGTGTCTGCCCTGAGGTTCCCCTGTGGACCGGCCCTGCCAGGCCTCCCGGCCCCCAGCCAGGATTTGAACCTGGGGAGCATCAGAGACAGATTTCCTTGCTCTGTGGCTCTCTGGCCCTGGACCTCAGTGCTGAGGGGCTCTGGGGCTCCTCTTTCAGAGGCTGGCGCTGGGTGGGTGGGCCAGGGCTGCCCTCGGCTCCCGCGCTGCCCAGAGCTCCCGTGGCCGCAGCTGGTTTCCGCGGTGGCTGTGTGCAGAGAGATGAGAGTGTGCGTTTCTCCAGCTGTGCAAACCCCGAGTCACACCCCCCATCTCCAGGCCCGGGGAGGTCTCTTCGCTCTGGCAAGATGGTGGCTCCTTCAATTTCCAGGAACCAGTGGGAGAGGGTGGGAATGCGGACAAGAGAGGGGACAAGAGGGGGAACAAGGCGGAGATGGGGCCTCGGTGGATGAGCACCCGCCGTCGGTAAACGTGGGGACTGTGGGGGACCGTTTGTGTCCCTCAGCATCCAGTCTTTCCTTATTTATATGGAAATAGGGAGGCAACATGTGTGAGTATCGCTGGGGCCTCACATTAAAAACATTTCAATTTAGCTGTCACGGAGAACGGTGAGGCGACTCGGGGCAAGACACGTCAGGAGGTTGCTCTGCTGGCAGTCCCGGCCGGCGTGTCGCGCGGGGAGGGCTGGCCGGCCGGCCGGACTGGCTGTGCACGGCCTGCCTCCTTCCTGGGGACCCACCTCCTGCCTTGTCCAGGGCAGAAAATGTGCTGAGGGCCCTGGAGCTCCTCGGGAGGTGATGGTGGTGGGGGTCGGGGGGTGTCTTCGGAGGTCTCAGGAGCTTCCGGAGTCCTGCACTGTCTGCGGATGATGCGAGTGGCCCTGAGCCCCAGGTGCCGGGATGGGCTCTGCCTGTGGTCTCGGTCCGGCCTGATGGAGGTGGCCTTGCAGACCCACCTGAGGGGGGCGCTGTCTCCTTAGCCCTGCCATAAGCCCTCCGGTCTTCTGGGATTATTCGTCCTGGTGTAACGCCCCGCAACCCCGAAGGGGGATCCGGAACCCCCGATGTCTCCGATGTCTCCGAGGACTCTCAGGGGCTTGTGTTTCCCTGGTCCCCTCCTGCTCTGATCTCCTGCTTCTGTTGAGTTATCCTCTCCTACCTCCTCTGTGTCCTGCACGTTGACCTGGTGGGAAGGACACCCTGTCCCCCTAAGCCCCCACACAGAGGCGGGGTAAGGTGGGGGGCTCGGACCACCGCTCAGCACAGCGGGCAGATGAGAGTTCCCTCTTGCCCCCCTGCCTTCCTGAGACCCCCTGCCCTTCCCCGCTGGTCATCCCTGCTGAGAGCTCCCCCTGTCCTGCTCAGCCCCTCTGGCTGCCCTGCCTCTGTGTCCCAGAGCCTCATTCTCTCTCCTTGTTTCCAGGCTGAGTGGGAAGCTCGTCTTCCTACTTGAATATGCAGAGTCATTTAGCTTTCTCTTTGTCTCATTGCTCTGGGCATCAGACTCTGCTCGGGCCCACCCAGGGGTTTAGCAAAACAAAACTGAGCTCTCTCTCTGAGGAGATTCTGCTCACTTTTACACTTTCAGGGGACCACTTCTTTCCTTCCCCATTACCCTAGTCTCTGGAGGCAATTAGGGGGAGACCCAGCCTGGAGACCCTTGGGGCTCAGTAAGTCAGACCCTCGCATTTTACAGGAGGGGACGCTGAGGCCCAGGGAAGGAAAGTGACAACCCCCCACCCGGTCAGGGCAGGGCGGGGCTGGAGCGGAGACTTCCTGACTCCCACTCCCACCTGCCCCAGGCCACGGGGTTGCCCCCGGGCTCCACCCACTTCTGCCCGGCTCTTGGGGTCGCTGCAGCTCTGGGCCAGATCTCACAGTTTTTGGCTTCATCTGCTACTCTGCAGCTTTTGAAAGGGGACAAGGAGCACGGGGGAGGGGGGCAGCTTTGTCAGTGACGTCTGCGGGCAGTGAGCTCAGAGGGGAAAAGGAAGCTTGGGATGGGCCTGGAGAGAGGGCAGCAGGGTGACAGGGCAGGAGCCAGGCCTGCAGCATTGCGGGGAACACAGTGCCACCCCAGAAGCTGTGACGTAGCTCAGCAGCCCTGGAGTGCTGTGTCTGCAAGTCCGAGCTGTGCTGGGTCCAGTCAGGCCTAAGCGCACAGCCGGGGAACCTCGCTTAACAGGCCCTGGCTTGAGAGTGTTTCTGGCCATGGTCTCACTCTCCTTTTTTCATCCTGCTCTTTTGGGGAAGGGGCCTCCCCAGCCTGAGCTCTGAGCCATCAGGGAAGCCCAGTGAGGCTGGGCAGGCTGTGCACTGCACAACTCCAAGTCATCCATCAGGCGGCCCACAACACAGACAGTTCCCCTCGGGCTGTGCAAAGCAACGACCAGGTCAGATCGTCTGATGTGCTCCCATGGGAACTCCCCTCTTGTCTTACTCGGTGCTCTGAGCACTGGTTGAAAGTCAGGTGTCACGTTTGGATGATGGGCTTGGGTAGGGGTCTCCAGATGAGTGTGATTTGGAAGAGTCAACCGTTGCTCCCAGCTCTGTGGGGTTGAAAGAGAGAAGGAGCTATTTATATCTTGATGATTGGCTAACTGATCGAGGCTGTGAGTGAGTGAGGAGGGGCCGAGTGGCGGGAAAGACCTCAGTTTGCTTCATTTAACACTGTGGTGAAATTTCCTGATCCCATCTGAAAAATCCACCCTGTTTTCAGAGAGGGGAAAGTGGAAAGACCGTTAGCTATTTTAGCTACTCAGGTGACAGCAGGTGGACAGTGTGTCCTTCCTTCCTTCTGATGCCCATTTTGTCCAGCGCCCGACCCACCCTCTGTCTGCTCTCCTACCCTTGGCCCCTCTTCCTCCCCATTCATGTCCACCCTTTTCTTCGGAGCCAGGGACCCAGGCTCTTTGAGGAGCCTGTAGCTCCTCGCTGCTCTGGATTTGATGCCCAGCTGTGAGTGAGCCCCCCAGGTCCCCGTGGCCCCCCTTCTGACCTCAGGCGGGCTCAGCTGGCAGGGGAGCCCAGCCAGGAGTTGACTTCATGTGAGAAAGTGGCGACAACCACTGGAATGGGCCTGGAGCCAGGGGATCTGGGGGACAAGCAAAGCAGAAAGGTCACGAGCAGCAGCCTCTCTAGCCTCCCCTCCCCCACTCAGTCCCAAGCAGGGAGCAGAGACCAGCCCCCTCGTGCCCTCCCCTCCCTCCTCCCCATCTCTGCCTCTGGTTCCCTGTGGCCTGCCCTGCTCTCTCCTGCCTCGCCACCCACCCCCAACCCCCTGCCACCTTGAGCCTGGGCTGCAGATGGGGGCATGGGGTTATTGCCTTGAGCTGGGGATAGGGAGGCTGAGAGTGTCACAGTGACTCCCTTGGCCACGCTGGGGGTTGGCTGCAGAGGCAGGAGAGAGCGCAGGTGTCCACTCCAGCCACTCTGCCGCCCACGGCAGGTGCCACCCCTGGGAGCAGCTCTCAAGCAGTGACTGGCAGGAGGTGGTGTGGACGTGCCCAGCCCCCTCAGGAAAATCTGGGGCTGGTTCTACACCTGCTGGTTTTCCCAGGTTGACAAAGCGCCCTCTCTGGGCTATCTCCCCTTCCCTGGTCACCTCCCACTTCCCTTCACTTCCCAAATAATGATTTGCCCTCTGCCCTTGTCTCAGGATCTGCTTCTAGGGAGCCCCACCCCAGGCACCACCCCCCACCCTGGCAGCCTGGGGGGTCCCCTGGAAGCATCCGGGTCTCCCTGGACAGCTCATTTGCTAAGAGTGACTCAGAGTCCGGCCCCTGGGGTTTGCAGGCAGCCTGCTTGGGGATTGCAGTGCCTGGAACTGAGTACCTGTGGATGGTTTGGAGGGGCTGTTTTAAACCTTCACAAGATTTAATGGAAAAGGAAGACAAGGGCTGCTCTCTCACACTGACATGTACGGTGCTAATGATCGGGAACGATTAGAAAGGAAATTGTGGAACGTCGCGGGCTGGCTAATGGGATCTTGTTTGAAGCACCTCGTTTTCATTTAATTTTATTCTTCACAAGGTCCCCCAGCCGCTCAGCCCTGGAGTTGATCTTTGGGAACCCAAAGACCGGCTTGAGAGTCAGGACGAATTCATAATGGTTTCCTGGGGTGGGGTGTAGGGGAGTGGGTGGGGAAGGGGGTGGCCGGGGCTCTGCACCCCTTGAACACAGACTCACAGTCTCTCTCGTGCATCTGAGCCACTTGGGGAGCAAGCAGGGTGCAGGGTCCTGGGCCCCACCCCCTAGAGCCTTGAATCGGCAGATCTAGACCAGGGCCCTGGAGTCTGACCAGGAGACTCAGGTGCAGGTGGATGGTCGACCACACTTTTAGAAACCCTGAGCCACAATTTGTCTGGAACTTGCTAAGGGGCTTGGGGTTCCTGTCCCATTGCTGGGCTTTCCCTGTCTTCCACAGACCTGAGATTATGTCTAAAGCTCGATTTTGGAGGCGACAAAAACCGAGGTCCAGAGAGGTTAAAGATTATCCCAAGGTCACACAGTTGGGGGGCGGTGGGCAAGGCTGGCCCAGGCTCTCTGGATTCCTGTCCTGCAGGGGCGTGGGGTGGGGCGGGCTCACTCTCCTGGCCCCTTCTCTTCCTAGGAAGATGGGAGCGGGCAGGTCTAAGGCCAGAGACCAAGCGGTTTCAGGTGGCCTCCGGGCTGCCTGGGCCGCGCCTGACTGCCCACGCTCTGCCTGCAGTGATGGGTGGGCCGGAGTCCCGCGGCGTCCTCCGCAAGATGAGTGACCTGTTGGAGCTGATGGCAAAACGCATGGACACGCTGGCCAGACTGGAGAACAGCAGCGAGCTGCACCGGGCTGCCAGCAACGGGCACTTTGCTGTGGACAGGTAAGGGGGACCCGGGAGGGAGAGGGGCATCCGGAGTTGGGGAGGGGTGGTACCCCGCTGTGTGCTGGGCCCAGGATGCAGCCTCAAAATGCATTTTACACACACACACACACACACACACTAAATGCACAGTGTGGGGTTTTTACAACTCTTCGCTAAGTGGTTTCCTATTGTGTCCGTGCTGCACCTGCCTTTATTTTTTTTTTAAATGGAGGGACTGGGGATTGAACCCAGGACCTCGTGCACGCTGAGCACCTGCTCTACATGAAGCTATGCCCTCCCCCCTGCACCAGCTTTTTCTCCTCACCGTGACGATTTTGAGCTCTGTGTCCATGGGCATGTGTGGATGTGCACGTGGATGTGATGGCCACAGTGATTGTGCGTCCTCCACTCGTGGTCCTAGGCCATCTTTGCAAGAAGGATTTCCTGATTTATTCATTTTAAATATCCCCCTACTGAGCTCAGAATGTGCAAAGTTCCCCCAAGAGTTTGTGCTGCTGTCTCCTGTGCCTCCTCAAGTCCCCCGACTTGAGGAACCCCAGAGAACGAGGGGGTGTGACATTAGGGCCACCTCAGTGGGGAGTCCCGGCCCCCAGGCGTGGAGTGGGGAGACTTGGACCCCACCCACCCCAGGGAGACAGGCTGCACTTCACCTTTTAGGTACTGGGTTCTTTATGAGGTAGAGTTGCTCAGCGTGTTCTAACTGCAGACACATACTTTGGAAACCCACACTTCTACATAATTTGGGAAAAGCTATACCTCAGCCAGTGCGATTTGCTAAAATGTTCTCCTGCTAAAAAATGCATTTGAAATCCACACTTTTAGACAATTTGGGAAAAGCTATACCTTGGCCAGTGTGTGTGATGCAAAAGCCAAAGCTCCAGGCGTTTCTGAAGTTTGCTGTTGGGTAAAATCAAAAGAAAGTGACGGCAGGGAGTCCTGCTCATTGAGGGGCGCTGGCTGGCCTGAGGAAGTAACATGTGTTTGAGGGGCCCCACCTGGGTGGGTTCTGAAGCACAGCCCACCCCCTCGGTCTGGTGGGGGCTCCTTTGCCCCTTAGGCTGCCTGGGCTGGGCTGCTGGCCGTCGGTCCCACCTCAGACAGGCCTTGCTGGTTGAATGTTCTAGATGGCCAGTCTGGTCAGCCCACGTTGGCATCCCTGTCCTAGCGGGTGTCATTTCCTGGAAGCTCACCTTATTGTGTTACGGCCATAACCTCGTCAATCCCACAGCCGCCTTACGAGGGGCTTTAATCCCTGTCCCATAGAGGAGGAAGCTGAGGCACAGAGATGTTCAGGAACTTGCTCAAAGCTGCACAGCTGCTAAGAACCTGGGCCTGGTTCCAGAGATCACCTTTCTAACCACTGCGCTCTGGATGGACGTTCATTCAACATGTGGCTTGGTGGGGGTTAGTTTTTATCCCTTTGCAAGACTTTTCATATCAATGAACTCACAACTCAGGGGGGAAAATCCTTTGTTAGACCTTCGCTCTGATTTTTTGGTTTTTCCCAGTCCTGGAGCCTGGGAGTAAAGCCCATGCAGATGTGTAGCGCTCAGCGCTGAGTCTCGCTCCTGCTGGAGGCTCTTCACCTGAGGGAAGTCAGGGCCCCTGGGTGGGCAGCTCGGCCGTGTGCTGGGTCCCCGGTTAGATGCTCTCTCACCCTCCAGGGACTGAGCATCTGACAGGAGATTAGATCTGTCTGCTTATGAAATACATGTTGGCACTGCCCCAGGCGCTGAGCACACGGTGATAAGCCTTGTCCTCTTTCCTGCGGGGCAGGCAGACAGTAACTGAGGAAAAGAAGTAAATGATACTGAGCCATGCTCCGAAGGGTTAGTGTGTGGGTGACTGGGAAAGGGGCTATTCAGACAGGGGGGTCTGGCAGGGCACTTCGGGGCTGGTGATATTTGAGCTCAATTCTGAATGATGGGAAGGAGCCAGCCACATGAGGAGCTGGGAGTGGAGAATTTGAGGTAGCGAGAGTAGTATGTGCAAAGGCCCTGGGGTGGGAACAAGCTTGTTGTGTGGGAGAAAGGAACCAATATGAAGGCCAACCAGGTGGAGCATGGTAGGGAACCAGAGAGGTCAGCGGGGCTTGTGGCACAGGGCTTGGTCAGCTATGGTAAGGAGCATGGGACATTATTCTTAGAACTGTGCAAAGTTGCTGGATTAGTGGGTGGCAAGAGGGGAAGCAGAGAAGCCAGCGGCGGGACAAGAGGATGGAGGCAAAGGTGCTGGGTTCCCCTGGACCCCCCTGAGGCATGAGACCATCTCCATGTGCAAAGGTCCATCCTCTCCAATGCTGCTGGGTCCCCTCTGATTCAGCCCCTCACCCCCTCATCCTTTACACTTTCCTGGCTGCCCCCAGCTGTGCTCCCACCTGCCTGGGCTGTAGACCCAGCCTCTGTCCACGGGTCTGTTCCCCAGGGGGAGGGCAGAGGCCCCAGCTGGCTCTCTGCTGAGCATCCAGCTGGAGGCAGCTGAGTTGCGGGTCAGGCGCACCGGTGCTCTGGACCTGCCTTCTTGGGCTGAGAGTGCTGCTACCAGCACTTTCGGTGTCTCTCTGGTTTCTTCCAGTCTTGGCCTTCCCTCCCTCCCCTTTTCTGCCCTTCATCTCCTCCAGAGGAGGGGGGAGCATGCAGCACCTCCCAGCTCCATCCCAGGAAATAGCAACAATCCATCATGACCAGCAGAGCCCGTCAAGCCCCACAGGCAGAGCCATCAATTTCAGGGATACTGTTGCTCCTGGTTTCAGGGAGCGTAATGGTGGGTGTGTCCAGGGCAGGCCGAAGCTGCTTGCTCCCCCTTCCCATGTGCACAAACATTGCAGCCCCCTGCCCCACCCTCACCCCACCCCGGGTTGTCCACCCTGGAGCTGGCAGGCAAGACCCACACACTGCTGTGTTTCCAGCAAACCCTTAGTTACCTGCACTTGGATTTCTCACTTTGAAATGATCAGTGGCTTAAAAAGAACAAACTCCACTGCCCTCCTCCTGCCCTTCTGGAAGCTTCTGGGCTGTGCCTCCTACTCGTGGCTAGACTGTCCTCAGGGAAAGCAAATTTGCCTTTTTTAGCCTAGGAAAACATCATTAGGATTATTTGCAGATTGGTTGCAAATGGCATCACATTCTGTATCCCGAAACCAAATAGACATTATCTCTGAATTTTTCATATGGCTTCCCTGCAGCAGCAAAGAGGGCTGGAATTTGAGGGTGTCTGCATTCAAGTCAGTCGTGTGTGTTGAGCGCCTACTGTGTGCAGAGTCTAGACTGGAGGGCTGGGAATGGGTGGAGAAGACACAGGCGACTGAAGTCAGAGCTCTGTCCTCGAAGAGTGTCCGACCCTCTTAGGGAGAGGGAGCCAGCACCCGGTTCCTGCGCACAGCCAGGGAATCATAACAAACAGGCCTGCAGTGGAAGTCACAGCACCGCCAGCCCGCCCGGCCTGCTGCACAGCGGCTCCCAGTGAATCAGCCCCTGGGGGTGTGGGGCACAGACCTCGGTCTGAATCCCGGCTGCTGACTGCTGGGTGACCCAGGGCACGTCATGTGACGTCTCTGAGCCTCAGTTTCCTCATCTGTCAGTTAACACTGATGGAGGGGAGAGCCACCTGGCCCTGTGCCTGGCACTTAGAAGGGCAGCTGTGTCCCTTCCTGGCTCTGTGAGCAGAGAAGTGGGGGGGGCAGCCAGGTTGGGGGAGGGCCTAGAAGCCCTTCGGAGGAGGGGGAGTTTCAGATGACGCTGGAAGGAAGGGACATTTTGGCAAGGGAGACAGAGGTGGTGGGTCCAGACCAAGGGAATGAGCCAAAACACCTGCAAGACCTAGACTTGCACTGATGGAGGGTGACGGGGAAGGAGGGGTGGCCTGCCCCCCACCAGGCTGGAGGTCATGGAGGGAGTGGTGGGCATGCATTCCTGTTTCGCTTCTGTATCCTCAGCCCCAAGAGCAGCAGTTTGCATGATCTTGAGCTGAAGAAGTAGTTGTTGAAGGAAGAAAGGAAAGGAGAGAGAGGAAGGAAAGAAGGGTAGTTTGGGGCTCCTTGGGCACTCCATTCAGTGTGAACCTGAGTTGCTGGAAATGAGCCGCCGTGCTCAGCTGACGAGGTGGAAGCCATGTGCTTCCCGCCAGCCTCACCCTGGACGACGGGGGCCTCAGTTCCCATGCTGCACTCTGGGTGGTTGGACCATTTGGGAGTCTGGAGTTATTCCTGTGCTGCCCTGGGGGTGGCCAGCTGCTGGGTGGTGGAGAATCACAGACACGGTTACAGCCTTGGACCTGGCTGTTTCTTTCCGGGAGTCTGTCTTCGGGGATAGAAATCTTAACTTTTATGATCGTCTTGGTCATTGCAGCCTTTTTCATAGTATCAAACACTTTGAGCAACAATTTAAATGATTAGACAAATATGGCCACTCTGCTGGGTGGGGTTCGTGTCGGGGATGTGCTGAGATTTTTTGTGGTAAGTGAAAATGTGAAAAAGCAGGTTACATAACTATGAACAGTTGGATTCCAAGTGTGAATTCAATATATAGATAAATAAAAGGCAGGTGTAGAAAATCAATAAAAATGCAATGGAGCAGAAGAGATGGCAGAAAGGAGATGCATTAAAATTCTTGTGTGTGGGCAATGAGGTTTTTTTCCCAATTTTTTTTTAAAGCTTTATTTAAAAACTCAGGAATAGACTTTCCCCACCGCCTCTGCGCTGGCAGGGCCAGGTGGCCCAGGAGAGTAGCTTCCTGGGGGTCCGTGTGAGCGTAGGGAGCAGGGAAAGGGGTGTTCTACCTGTTAAGATGACTTGGGGCTCAATTTAAGACATGCCTCATGTCTCTCCGGCCCTGTGCTGGGCCCAGCTTCTGGATTTGCCCCCTTTTAACAGGACAGATCTGGGAGCTTGTCTGGCTCCAGGGCAGGAGAGAGGCCAGACTGGTGGGGAGAGGTTGCCGCTGGCTGAGAAGGTCACTCCAGGACAGACGCCTATTAAGTGTGACATAAATGTGAACAGTTTAATGTCCCTTAAAAAAAAACAACCCACAACACAGCCAAACAAACAAAGAAAAAACATCTCTACCAAAGACAAAGATTCTCAGCGTCCAATTATATGCCATTTGTAAGACAGGCCTAAAAACGACTCAGAAATTAAAAATAAAAGGAAATGTGTACAGAACACACAAACGGAAAGGAAGTTAGGATGGCAATGTTTATAACCAAACAAAGCAGAACGGGATGCAAAAGAACATTTAGCTTAACACGACGTTGTAAACTGACTATACTTCAATTAAAAAAAACCCAAACAAACAAAGACAGTAGGAAAAGGGTCAATACAGTATGGATACACATGATGGAATAAAGTGTAACCACTAAAAATTATATTTTAAAAAGTATTTAATGAATGGCAGCGTATTCACATATAGTCAAAATAAAAGAGGCGATACTAGGCATACACAGCGGGATCTTGATGTGTCTTATACAAAATAAACATGAGATTTTTTTTTTAAAAAACCCTCCAGAAGGCTGGGCCCTGGGCTGGGGTCAGGGGCTCTGTCCCCTTCAGTCTGGCTTTGCCCCACCCACGGGACACCAGCCCCTTCCCCAGTGATGAAGCCACACGCTTACTCCAGCTCTGTTCCTGTCAGTGATGGAATGATAGCCCTCTGATATCACGTGTGTGTGTGCATGTGTGTGTGTTTATGTTTCCTGGGGAAGGGCAGGCAGATCCTTGGTCCTCTCTTTGGAGCACCCAAGCATCAAGGTCCCTGGACAGGAGTGAGGAGCGGGCGGAAGCAGAGGGGGAGAGCAGTAAAAATGCAGGGAAGGCTGGACGCCAGGGTGGAGGCTTCCTGTGTCCCGTGCGGTGTGTGTGAGAGGTAGACAGACAGACCGACGGACCCAGAGAGAACACACCTCTGGTCTGTGGTGCTCGTGTTTCTGGCTGTAGTGTGTCTTGGTGCACGTGTCTGCTGGCACCTGTGAGCGGGAGTCTCTGTTTTAAAAGGCAAGCGATCAGTTTCACAATAAAAGAACAACTCCCAGCCAGCACGCGGGCCAGCTGCGCAGAAATCAATACCCCGTTAATTGAATGCAACCCTCATACATCATGGGAGGAACTCGAAATTAAACCTCCCTCCCGAGGCTTCCTGGAGAGCTCGTTCAAGGGGCCGGGGGAGTGAGGGCTGGAATCAGTGAGGGCCTCACTGGGCTGGGAGGAGGGGGCTGAGCCTCCAGGGGGTGACTTTTGGAGACCTGGCCTGAAGGGAGGTGATACCTGGAGCCTGTGTCCTGGGGAGGAAGTGGCTCCTGGCTCCCTGCTGGAGCCAGAGTTCCCCGCTTGACTCTGGCCCATGGCTCCTGGCCTTGGGTGGGGGAGGGAGCCGGGCATCCTGTGGCCAGGGGGTGGCCGTTTGATTGCTCCTTCGGGAGGCCCTGAGCCAGTGCTTGGAGGCTGGCTGCACCAGGGTCCTCCTTGGAGGTGGGCCAGCTCCAGGAAGCCACTGTGCACGAGCCAGAGGGACTGGTGCTCAGTCTGTGGGTGTGAGAGAGGGAGGCTCAGATAGCTGTTCAAGAGCTTAGAGAACCGTGGACACTTGAAACACCCCTGGGCTTTGGGAGGGGGGTGGGTGGGTGACCAGGGGCCTGGCTTGGCCTTCTTTTACTTTCTGAGTTAAAATGGGTCGTTTTGCTGGGATGCCTAGCGCTTAGTCTGTGTTCAGAAAATGCACAGGGGCCCAGGTCTCACACCTCCAGTGCGTTGCATTCAGTTATTTTGCAAATGCAACAGGAAGGGGCGGGGCGGCACAGAGCCCCTGCCCTGTCCGTCATTTGCTCTCCTCTGGGCCAGTTTCAGAGCTGACTGAAGTGGCAGTGATAATAATTAATGATGGTAATAATAACGACCACCCCTGTTGGGTACAGATTGTGAACTTTGACCTTGGCCAGCCGCGCAATGAAGAAAATCCGATTCAGGTCTGTGATGGACACATCTGAGGGAACTGGGCTCACAAGGAAAAAGGACTGGCCCAGGTCTTAGAGCTGGAGGGGGCTGGGCCAACCTGCCTGGTGGTGCTGACAGCCTGGCAAGCATGTGACTGCCACATTTGTGGGGGGATGGGGTGGGATCTTTGCCCAGCTGGGAGGATGGCGGGCCCCTTCGGGCTGATGTGATAATGCAGAATGTCCCCAGCTTTTCTGCCCTGGCCTGGTACCTAAAGATTATAAGCTGGGGCCGGAGAACCTCACCCCTGTTGCTGGGGTGCCCGTGGCTTGGGAATAACCTTCTGCTGCAGGAGTGAGTGCAAGGCCAGGGCCAAACTTGCCTCCGCCAGGAGCCCAGGCTCTTAGTCCAGGGCCTGGAGGGGGACGCAGCAAGGCTGATCTCCTGGTCAAACACAGTTTAACCAATAGCAACATTATATTTTATGACTGTGTTGGCATAAAAGCTACTGTATTAACATCGCATATTAAAACATTTTCTGTGACCTACCATTTTTTCCTGATGTTTAAAGAAATTGACACATTTTCACGGACCCCCTAAAAGCACCGTGGGCCCTGGCACTGCACCTCCCAGGCCTGATGGAGAGGCCGGCCCTGCCGCCGCCCCAACCCGACGGTGACAGCACCGTCCGCTGCAGGCAGCTGCACGCTGTCTCCCCAGTCCAGCCCCGACTCTCTCTCTTTTCCACAGGAGCATTTCCCAGGTCGTAGATGTGCTGTGGCTTGAAGCCTCACGACATCTACTTTTATTGTCATTTTTTATAAAAGCTTCCTGGGGAGAGACACCTCATCATATATTATTTGAAAATAGAATGTGCTGCACAAATGCTAAGTCCAGTGTAATAATAGTGATGCCGAGCACTTCTGCTCTGAACAAGTTGAACTTGTTACATCAGACAGATGCCATCTGCGCTGTTTTGGAGCCCGTGCTGGCGGTGTGCTTTATGCAAAAAAAAAAAAAAAGAAGCTTATCTTATGAGAATTGCTGAATCCCCCAGAAAGAGAAGTGCTTTGCTCTTGTAGTTTGACTTAGGAGACTTCCTCTTGGGGATGGGGTGACCACTGTAGGTAGGGAGTGAAAGCATCTCGAACATTTATGGAGCGCCTACTGTATGCTGAGCACTTTACAGTCAGTCTCATGTTTAATCCTTGCAATTAATCACTGTGAGGTAATTGAGATTATTCAGATTTTATATGAGCTGACCTGGTAGCTCAGGGAGGTTAGGTAACTTGCCCAAGGTCACACAGCTCTCCGGTGGAGCTAGGATTTGACCCTAGGACCTCTGACTCAGAGGCCTTTTCTCTTTCCAGTAAATCAGGTAGAGAGTCATGGATTCAGGGCTTGAGAAGTCAAGGGTGTTTCCCTTCCCACCCCATCTCACCCTGCCACCCCTGCCCCTACCCCCAACCCTATGAT
Organism: Camelus dromedarius; assembly: GCF_036321535.1. NCBI lineage: Eukaryota > Metazoa > Chordata > Mammalia > Artiodactyla > Camelidae > Camelus > Camelus dromedarius. The sequence continues at coordinate 31,043,858 of NC_087451.1, read as the reverse complement.
TCTTCATTTCCCATGAGAGTAGCAGTAGAATGAGAAGCAGGGGTTAGAAAGATGTTCTAATACGGGCAGCAGAAGCTGGGCTTGCGCGCTCTCTCTCTTTTTCTAATGGAGGTACTAGGGATTGAACCCAGGACCTTGTGCATGCTAGGCACATGCTCTGCCGCTGACCTAGCTCTACCCCTGCCCTGCCTTGGACTCTCTTTTTGTAACGAATTAAAAACTGTTTCCCTCAGCCTGCAAATGCTGATTGTATTGGTTTCCTAGGACTGCCCTAAAAATGCCCACAGACCAGGTGTCTTAAAACAACAGAAATTTGTTTCCTCTCAGGTCTGGTACACAGTCTAGGTACCAATAGAGCCTCGTTACTGCTGAAGTCTCTGGGGGAGGCTGCGTCCTCTTCTCTTCTGGCTTCTGGTGACTTGATGTGTCCCTGGCTTGGGGATCAAGCATCACTTGCATCACTCTGCCTCTGTCGCCACAGGGCCATTCTCTCCTAGGTGTCTTCACCCAGCCTACTTATAAGGACCCCAGTAACTGAACTCAGGACCAGCCTACTCCGTCTGACCTCCTCTTAACCAGTTACATCTGCAGTGACCCTATTTCCAAATAAGGTCACAGTCTGAGTTTCCAGGTAGATGTGCATTTTGCGGGGGACACTATTCAACCCGACACAGTGATGGAGCCCTGGGTATGTGGCCCATGCTGGGAAGTGCCAGGTTCCACATACAAAATTGTATCCCTGTCCTTAAGGACTCAGGACTCCTTTGTGTGTAGGTTAATTAGGTTTATTTATTTATTCATTTTTTTTAATGGAGGTACTGGGGATTGAACCCAGGACCTTGTGCATGCTAAGCATGCGCTCTACCGCTGATCTGTACCCTCCCCCATCTTCCATTTTAAAAGATGAGGACTGGAGGCACAGAGAAGCTAAGTGACTTGCCCACGGTCACACAGTTCACAAGAGGCAGAACTTTGGCTCATCTCCTGGTGTGTTACTGTAAATCGGAGACGAGCTGACTGTTCTCTTCCAGACAGCCTCCCTGGATGATCTAAGGCCAAGGAGAAATATTGCCACTTTTTCCTGCCTGAGGACTTTTTGAGCAAAAGAAGCATCGTCTTACATCTTTGCTTGTTCTTATTTGTAATTTTACAGAAAGCTGTTGAGGGCTGAATTGTGTCCTCAAAAGGGATATGTTGGTCTCCTAACCCCCAACCTGTGAACGTGATCTTATTTTGGAAATAGGGTCTTGGCAGATATAATCAAATTAAGATGAGGTCATACTGGATCAGGGTGGGTCCTAATCCAGTGATTGGTGTCCCTATAAGAAGAAGAAATTTGGACACACACAGAAGAAGGCCAAGGGAAGACAGAGGCTGAGACTGGGGTGATGTATCTACCAGCCCAGAACCACCAAGGGTCACTGGTCCCCACCAGAGGCTGGGTCAGATTCTCCCTAAGAGACTCCAGGAGGAACCAACCCTGTTGACTGCTTGATTTCAGACTCCTGGCATCCAGAAGTGTGAGAGAATAAATCTGTGTTGTTTTAAGCCCCTGGGGTTGTGGTAATTTGTTAGAGCAGCCACAGGAACTGAATGAAAGGCAGTGCTACTTTCTGTTGGAGTTGGGAGAGCGTTGACTGGACTGTGTGTGCACGTGCGTGTGCACGTGCGTGTGCATGTGTGGCGAGCTCGTCTCCCCCTTCCATCACCTCTGTTTTGTCCCCACCTCCACCTCCATGTCTCCGGCACCTGTCTCCTTTCTCAGTGGACGGGGCCACGCCCTGCCTTTCCTTACGGAAAGTGGAGGTGGGGGGCAGGGAGGCCCGAGGGGGAGGTGGCCGAGGAAGGACACCATTGTGCTTTCTCTGGTGGGAGGTGGGGTTTACAGACCCCGGAGAAGCCCAGGTTGGAAAAACCCTTCTTCATCTAATTCTCATGATGTGCGGCAGTAAAGACCCTGTCCTTGTCAGGGGATAAATGGAGCTTAAACGGGGCCTGCAAAGCCACGGAGGTGGTGAGAATCAAAGAAACGGAACAATTGTGTTCAGAAAAAGCAGGCAGCTTCCTGGAGAAAGGCCCCCGGACCCTTCCTTGCTGAGACCCAGGTGCCAGCAGAGCGGGGTCTGCCTCAGCGCCAGTTTTCGCAGTGAGAAAAGTGCTGCGGGGGGTGCCTGGTAACCTTCCCCGCAGGGGGAGTGGCTGTCCACCCCAGGGAGTACATTCTTCCCCGATAAGGGCGATGTGAGCATTGATGGTGGGCTGGAGGCTATGATGTCTGTGGCAGTAAACTCGTTTAAGATCCTGGGAAGAATTCATTCTCAGGAAACTCAACAATAATTTACTAGAGGTTTAATAGTTGGCAAGTCCCCAGGCTGCTTTGGGTGGAATTTATTTTGGCAAGCTACAGCCCCACTGGGAGAAGATAGAGAAACAGATTCAGGGTAGCTGGCTGTGCCCAGGAAAAGGGCCTCCATCACCCGGGGGGTCCCTGGACAGATCCCTGGCTGGCTCTTGAATGGAGTTCCTCTGCCTGTGTCAGCCTTGGGCACTGCCCTTCACACACGTGCAGACACGCCAGGCACGTGCAGATGTGGGCTTTCCCAGCTGTGTATCACGTGTGCGCAGGGATGGTTAGCGTGCCCCTCCGGCCCAGGCTGGGGCAGCAGCAGCTCCACGTCCTGGCCCGGCTTTCCCCGTCGCTGCGTTTCCACTTGGCACAGGGTGGCATTTGGGTGCTGGGGGCCCTGGCGTCCCGCTGCCTTTGCTTGCAGGCTGAAGAAGGCCTGGGAAGGCCGCCAAGGCGGGCTCACCCCTGGCTTCTCCCACGTAGGTCCCCTGCTGGGGCCGGCCTCATGGAGCGGATCCAGGCCATCGCCCAGAACGTCTCGGACATCGCCGTGAAGGTGGACCAGATTCTGCGGCACAGCCTCCTGCTGCACAGCAAGGGTGGGGGCCGGGGGCACCCCTCTACCCCCGGGAGGCCAGTGTCCGGGGTGGGACATCCAGGTCCTGATTTCTCCCAACAGTGGGCAGCTACCCTGGCTCCTCAGGGCCCTTCAAGCTCTCAGCGGGGTGCCTCAGGGCTCACCCCACCCTTACCAGGCTTGAGGACAGACGTCCCTGGGGGTCACCCTCCATTGTGGGGGATGTGGGGAGCATCAGGCTGGGAGGCCCTACCTCTGCCCCCTCCAAAAAGTCCAGAGTACATTTGCGTGAGTGTCTGAGGGCTGCTCATCCAGGCAGTTGGTCCAGAGCCATTCAGGCCAGCTCCTCACTGGTTCTGAACTCCCTAAGGAGTGGGGGTGGTGGCAGAGGGGGCAATCTGGTGGGGGGCCTTTCGAGTGGGGAAACTCAAGCCGAAGGCAGCGTGTGTTCCTGCATTACTCCCCCCCACCCCAAACCAGCCCACTCCTCACGCTTTCTCTGCCGGGCTCCTCCCTGGGCCCAGGGCCACAGCAAGTTGGCCTTCTCTCCCAGCAGTGTCTGAAGGCCGGCGGGACCAGTGTGAGGCGCCCAGTGACCCCAAGTTCCCGGACTGCTCTGGGAAGGTGGAGGTGAGGCCTGGGCTGAGGGTGGGGTGGGGCCCATGCCCCAGACTAGCTCAGGGATTCTGCTCCTGGCAGGGAAATCCACTCTGAAGGGCCTCCAGACCCTGCCCCTGGCACTGGCTGGCGGAGGCCAGCCTCAGGGAAACCACTTCTCTGCTTGGGCCATCTGCCCTCATTCTGTCTCCCATCTCTCCTGGACTACCTGCACTGAGAGAGCCCCTCCCATCCCACCTCTAGGGCCCCACCTCTGGCTGCGCAGTCAGTCCATCTGGGGAGCCAGTCCACAGGCATCAGAGCCAGCCCCGCGCTGGTTCTGAACTCCCTAAGAGGGCAGGGCAGTGGCACGGCAGATCCCTTCTGGGGACCCTGTGGGGGTCACTGTGGATGGGTCCTGCCCAGTCCTCAGCTCTTGCCCCCTTGGAGGCTGCTCTCTGACCTTGGCTTCAGCTGAACTCTGCTCTTGTTGCCAGTAGGGAACAAAGGAAGAGGGAGTCCAGCCAGGCACCAAGCTGCTGCACTTCTGTTTGCCCCAGAGCTTTGCCCTCATGTGTCTTGACCTGGCCTCCTTCTCGGGGACCTCCTCTACCTGGGCCTGGGAGGTGGTGGTCTTGCCTGGCCTTCCCTGAGCTTCTCAGCGACCAGGACGCAGGGCCGGGTCCTAAGGCCCCAGTCTGGTCTCTCTTCTCTGTGTCTGACCTTGCTGCATCTTTAGGGCAGGCCCCCAGACACCCTGTCCTGGGGACCTCAGGGTCCCCAGGGGCATGCATGCAGGGTTGCTCAGCGAGGGTGCCTGTGGGGCTGGCGCTGGCTCCCTGGCCCAGGCTGGCCCTCTCCGCAGTGGATGCGTGCCCGCTGGACCTCTGACCCCTGCTACGCCTTCTTCGGGGTGGATGGCACCGAGTGTTCCTTCCTCATCTACCTCAGTGAGGTCGAGTGGTTCTGCCCCCCGCTGCCCTGGAGGAACCAGACGGCCACCCAGAGGGCCCCCAAGCCCCTCCCCAAAGTCCAGGTAGGCGTGGGAGGTGGGTGGACGGACCAGCAAGGGGCTGGTGTCGGGTCATGCTTGGGGGACAGCAGGAGGAGCTCTTTGCCCCCAGGAAGATGGGACCAGCCTGCTCTGCCTGGTGGGCGGGCTGGTCCTTGCCCGCCAGCCTGCGGGCGCCTGTCCCAACTTCTGTGGGATGCTGTGGCACTGAGCTGCCCTGAGGGGCGGGCTGGGGCCCTGGAGGAGTCCCCTTAATGGGCTGGAATAATGGTAATAATGGCTGTCACTTACTGAGGGCTTCCTGTGTGCCAGACACTTTATTTGTACTTAAATCTCCTAGCAGTCTTTGTGCGATCATATTTAATAGATGACGGCTCTGAGGCCTGGAAAGTTAACGTCTTCCAGACCTGCAGGTACTCTGGCTACACTGAAAGGCAGCCTGGCTTCCTTGACCCCTTCCTCACTGCCTCCTTGTAGCAGCTGGGGTCCTGGGCACCGAGCAGATGGGCTCGGGACAGGTGGCTGATTGGAGCTGGGCTGGGAGAGGCCAACTTGGCTGGGGAGTGAGTGTTGGGGGTTGAGAACAGTGCTCCCTGACTGTGGGGGCCTCTTAGAAAGAGCGGGAGAAGCTAGAACAGGCCCAGCCTCATGGGGAAGGTGCGGGCCCTTGTGCCAGGGCCGTGGGTGGTGGTGGTGGCCTGTCTGCTGGCTGGAGGGTTAGAGAACTGAGGTCTGGACCCCGCCTCCAGGCAGTTTTCCGGAGCAATCTGTCCCACCTCCTGGAGCTGATGGGCAGCGGGAAGGAGTCTCTAATCTTCATGAAGAAACGGACCAAGAGGCTCACGGCCCAGTGGGCACTGGCTGCCCAGCGCCTGGCGCAGAAGCTCGGGGGCGTCCGGAGGGACCAGAAGCAGGTACCGTATCCTCTCTGTGCACCTGAGGAGCTGAGCTCAGAATGCTTAGGAAGGGAGCTCAGGGCCTCAGGCTTCCAAGTGGACACCAGGTCTACCCTTAAAAAAGTTTTATTAAATTTATTTGAGTTTGAGCCAGGGGCTGGGGAAGGCAGAGTCAGAATAGTTACATGTGGTAGCCCTGGCCCTTTCCAAGTTTGGGGCAGAATGACACCCCTCTCCCCCTTAGGAGTTCCACATCCTGTAGACATTTTGTTCTTTTCAGACAGAAAGTCATGGCATTTGCCTGGAATGTTGGGAATAATGTAACTCATTTGGTGCAGTTTGTTAATTCATCTGTCTGTCCATCCATCCATCCATCCGTCCATCCATCCAATAAATATTTAGCTGACTTTCTCATCACCCTGTTTGTTTCTTTCAGAGTCCTTATCATTTCATGAAATTCTCTCTTGTCTGTGTTTACTGCTGAATACCCCTTCCATGGGAATGTAAGCGCCTTGGGGGCAGGGTGTGGCTGTCTTGTTCACCTGTATCTCCAGTGGTCACTCTGCCTCTTGGTCCCTCTGCTGTGCTCTGGTGCCAGAAAGCTCCTTTCCAGGCACAGGCAGGAGACAGTGTCTTCTGCTGGCCGGGGCTCCCTGGGGGTGTCCAGGCCGGGGGCTGCTGCTTCTCCACGCTGACCCACTGTGCTCCCCCAACCCTGCCCAGATCCTTGTCCACATCGGCTTCCTGACGGAGGAATCTGGGGACGTGTTCAGCCCGCGGGTGCTGAAGGGCGGGCCTCTGGGGGAGATGGTGCAGTGGGCAGACATCCTGGCTGCTCTGTATGTCCTGGGCCACGGCCTGCGGATCACAGTGTCCCTGAAGGAGCTGCAGAGGTGAGTGCCGGATGGGAGGAGGGAAGGTAGGGGAGCCCTGCCCTCCTGCTACTGTCAGAGAGTGACATTCCTAATTTCCTCCTCCACCTGCTCCCTCTGCTTCCCACCCCCTCCTCCCCGACCCTGATGCCTGGCCATGTTTGGGATGCACCAAGGGAGCATATTTGTGGAGTGCTGTTCAAACAGCGTCCCGTTCTCCATCTAGGGGCTAACGGGGGCCTTGGTGTTTGTGCTCAGGGGCTGACGAATGTTGGCTTGTGGAGCTGAGCCACATACAGATGGGGTCCCCTCTGCCTGCCGTCCTGGTGGGCTTGGTGCAGCCTCAGGGGACCTCTTCTGGAACTGGGCTCCTTCCTGGGCCTATTCTGGGGTCTAGGGATCAGGAAGACCTGGAGGGTGGTGAAGTGGGCCACCCTTTCATGAGTGTTTGCCTTTCCAGGGTCCCTCTTATGCTGTTGGAGGTGGGAGAGTGGTGATGAGGGTCGTAGCATCGTGTGTCCGCATGTGCGAGTATGATTAGGTTTATTTTTAACCACTATATCTGTGGGCTGTAGAAATATATAAGCTTTTTCTTCTTTTATTTATTAAGATTGATTCAATGATATTTGATACATACAAAAATATACATGCTGTATGTTATGAAGCCCAAGGGTGGAGTGGTCTTCCATGGTCGCCATGAGAGTATTACCTACCAGGTCGCTCGCATCTGCCTGGGGGCTCCTTGTCTCGCCCACCCCTCTGCCTCCCCCCGCCCCACTGCCCCAGGAAACTGGGAACATGGATTCTGTGTTTATCATTCCTTTGCTTTTTGTTTTTTAAGTAGTTTGTTTCACAAATTCATGGATCCATGAACAACGCATGGTTTTAGTTTTATTTGGGTTTGGTTTGAGCCTTGTAAGAATGGCATCTACTCTGCAGTCTCTAAGGCTGGCTTTCTTTGCCTGTTGTTAGGTTTCAAAGATTCATCCATGTTGCCTGTAGCTCCATCTCATTCATGTTCATCACTGAATGACATTCCATTGTGTGAATGCGCCATAATCATGTATCGGTGTCTCCTGTCTGTGGGCATTTTCCCATGTTTTTACAAGTTATTTTGAAGGATGCTGTGGTGGACCTTTTGGTACATGTCACCTGGTGTGCCTGGGTCAGAGTTTCTCTTGGGTGTGGACTGAGTTTTTCCCTTGAGATAGACTTAGGTGCACAATTGCTGGGACTTAGTTGGAGTGTCTGAAAATTTAGCTTGACACAAAAATGCCACCTGTTTTCCTAAGTGACTGCACCAGTTCAGTCCTGCCATGTACTGGCTCCCAGGGGGCCACTTTCTCACCCACAGTTAGTGTTGCTGGGCTTCCTCACTGGGGGTGCGAAGTTGTACCATGACATCTCGTTAGGGTCTTACCTTGCACTCTTTGTGGCTTGTCTTGGTCATTTCTTTATGGTGTTTTGTTTTGTTTTAGGAACAGAAGGTCTTCATTTTAGTTTTTTTTTTTTTTTTTTTTTTTTTTTTTTTTTGGAAAGGGCATTGGAGGTAGCTAGGTTTTATTTGTTTTTTTGATGGATGTACTGGGGATTGAACCCAGGGCCTCTTGCATGCTAAGTGTGCGCTCTGCCACTTGAACTGTCTCCCCCAGGTCTTCATTTTAATGTAATTAAAGGTGTCAAATATTTTCTTTATATGCCTTGGGATTTTTGTTGTGCTTGGTGAATTTCTTTTCCTTTATTGGGATGAGATTGCCCTAACTGGCTGTAGAGGCATTGGGAAGCACATCCCAGGTGGGGGCAGCGAGTTCTGGGGGCCACCTTGAAATAGCACTTCCGCCCCATCTGGTTGAATGTCACCTGAGTGGGAAGGAGCTAGGCTGGGAGCTGTCCCCGAGAGCTGGTGCTGAACCACCAAACTAGCTGCCCGGTGCTGGGAGAGGCAACCGGCACGCCCCTCACACTGGCGCTCGCCCTGTGGCATTTTGTTGTCAGACAAGCTGTTGCCCTTGTGTGGGCCACTTCAGAGCTGGGGGTGCCTTCTCGCTGCCCGCCAGGGCACACTGCTGCTCGCTGTGCTATGCCCACTCCCTGCTCCCTCTGAACAGAGCTCAGGAGATGCAGAGCAGAACACTGCAGAGGCAGCTAACATTGCAAAGGATGAAAAGACACCTCTCTCCCTGGCCTCAAAGCTTCCTAGGGGAAAGTCAGATGGGGCAGAGATGGGGAGGAGGCAGGAGAAAGGGACCTGATGTGTGGGAAGCCATAGAAGTCTCAGGCAAATTAGGATGACATAGCTGGTGGCTGTGGGAAGCCAGACCGGCCTCAGGCAGAACAACAAGCAAAGGACTGGTGGCCCCTATTCCCTGGGTCTCCAGAAATGCCCAGGGTGCAGTGGGAAGAGACTTGGGGCTGGGGACCGCCCAGAGGCCTCCTCCCAGGCTCTGCCACACACAGTCCCCGGTGCATGCAGAGCTTCCTTCTGTCAGTACCACTGACACCTGGCTCCACCTCAAGGTTAGATGAGTTCACATTTATCCAGCAGCCTTCAGCTTGAGTCTTCTCTTCTGACTATGCATTTTCTGGGGCCAGAGGGGTGAGAACTTCCTTCCTTTATTGCTCCCTCAGGGAGTGGGAGAGCTTCCAGGCATCTGTGACAGCCCAGCATCACACTTAGAGACCCGTTCTTCCGTGAGAGGACGTACTTGACAAGTCTCCCTAAGAGGCAGGAGTTTAACTCAGTTCTGCTTCTCAGCCCACATTGGGGTGTCTCCCCTTTCAGCCTTGACCTTGAGTCCTTGCCTGCCCAGAGTACCTCCTCTGCCTCCGACCACTTGTTGGGCCCGGTGGGCGCTGAGCCTGTGGTTGGTGAGGCTGCGGTTGCCCATCACAGGGGCCAGAGCAGTGAAGATGGGGACCCTGATGAAAAGCACCCAGAGCTGAAATACGCCTCTGCTGCCATTTCTTTCACTACACACATGCACCCATATGCATGCACGCACACTCCTATGCACAGCCACACGTGCACACGCTTGTATGTGTGCACACCCCCCGCATGCACACAGGTGCACATCCCTGCACACAAGCACTTGCAGACACACACCCGTGCACATGCATGCACACAGGCACACCCCCATGCATGCACACGCACACCCCACAGAGAATCTGTATCTTCCCACCAGTGAGTCACTACCTGCCAAGCTCTTGCAGATCTGAAATTCCCAGAAGCAGGGGCTCCAGGGAGAGGTTGCCCCTCTCCAATTACAGCTGTAAATCATATCCAGACAGCTTGGTTCCCGGAAGAGCCTCAGGAAGGTTCTTTCTAAATCTGTTACCAGGTACAATTTAAAACAACTAAAAGAATAAAAATTAAAAAAAGAAAACCACCTTCCCCAGGAGACATAATACACTTCTGTCTATAAAATTCACAGCATCCACCGGGGTAGAATTCATTTCAGGTAGGGATTCTCAGCCTCAGCTGCAACACAACCTCCTTAGAAACAGACCAACCTCTGGGCCCCACTCTTGGGGTCTCTGATTTCATTGGTCTGGGGTGGGGGTCGAATATCAGGTTTTCAAAGCTCCCCGGGTGGTCTAATGAGCAGTGAGGGCTGGGAGGTAGGCTATGTGGGAGGCTCTGTCTCGGGCCTCTCCCACAGCGTCTGGTGGTTTATTGGTGGTGTTTGGCGTTCGTCACCTTATAGAAGAATCACGTTGATATCCGCCTTCACCTACACGCGGCATTCCGTGTGTGTGTCTGGGTCCACATTTCCCCTTCTTATAAGGACACCAGTCATATCAGATTAGGGCCCACAATAATTACCTCATTGCAACTTGGTCACCTTTGTAAAAGCTCTGTCTCCAAATATGGTCACATTCTGAGGTTCTGGGGGGTAAGGACCCCAACATATGATTTGGGGGCTGGGGGAGCCCAATGTAGTCCATTGCTAGATGGTGACTGTTTGAGCCTGGAAAGGGGTTGTGGGCAGAGATAGCCCTGAGTACAAGCATGGCACCGACGTGGGTTCTGCAGGAGGCGGCGGGATCACCCCAGCCTTGTGGGGCTGCTCCAGGCAGCTGGCGCCACAGTAATTTGAAAGTAGGTCAACAGGATATGAAGGTAATCCAAACTCTGAGAGTCGTGGCTTGGCTTCTACAAGAGAAACGTCTCCCCGGGCTGGCACAATGACCCGTGGGGGGAAGGCAGCGGGACAAAGACGCTGCCAGTACATTTGTTGCAGTTTATTCACAGATGTTCACGGCAGATGTCTTGGCCACTGACTAGACAAGGAGGCTGGACGGATAAGCCACTTGTCTCTGCTGCTCATGTGTTGCTGCTTTAATTAACTGTCTCACTGGAGGGGTGTCTGGGGCCTTGCACGGAGTCCACATCTGGCTTTGCTGCTGGAAGATGTTGAGAGCGATGGCATGTGGGTACAACAGGCCCTGTGATAAGACTGCAGTGCGGGGATGTCAGACAGTCCTGCCCATGCCCTGTGTGCGCGGTGGGAAGGAGGGGCAAAGGCAGAGCCCCGTCGAGAGCATCTGAGACGTCCTCATGGATGCCTGGATCCACCGTGGGCATTTTGACGTGAAGCTGCTCCCTTCTCGCCCACCCAGAACTGGCTGTGCCCATCCATTTTATTTGCATAATTTCAAGCATCATTAATAGTACATGGCATGAGGAAAAATTACTGAGCTCTTCCTCCCTCCATGAGTGAAATTGGGTTTAGTAGAAAATTAGTTGACTTAACTGGCAAATGATGAAAGCTTGAGAGGAGAATGTTTAAGTAAGGAGGACAAGGAGGGGAAACTTGGCTGTCAAGCACTGGCCCCGGTGGAAATCAGTCTCCTAGCCTCTTTGTTCAGTGTTTGTTCAAGGGAAATACTGGGGAGGGTCCCCAGAGGATGACGAAGGCATGGACCACATCCCGTCCCGCATGCTCAGCCTAGCTTGACGAGGTCACGTCCAATAAACCCTGAGGAGCCAGTCCAGGCAGGACGCAGGGTTTGAACTCGTTCAGATCTGGCTGTGACTGACTGAGACTGGCCTGAACCAGGCTGATCTATCAAGTTCAAGGCAGCCGCAAGGTAGACGGCGCTGCCGTTCTCTGGGGGGAGGGGAGAGAAGAGCGCTGGGTGTCGGGGGCACATGGGAAAGACCTTGAATTTGAGTTTAGACACGCTGAATTAGAGCTGCCCATGTGGAGACAGCTCAGTGATGGGCCCCGGGGCTCAGAATGGAGATGGCATCTCGGTAGCCACTGAATACAAGTGTGAACAAAATTGCCGAGTGATATGGAAAAGGGCCTGACAGCAAAGACTTAAGAAACAGTAACATTTAAAGGCTTTTTGGAGAAAGAGGTCCTGGCAGGGGAGACTGAGAGGGAGCGGATGCCCATGGAGAAGGTGCTTCCGTCGGAGGAGGGTGTGACTGGAGATGTCAGAAGGAGACTGAAAAAGCATCCAAAGCGTTTGGCCACATGCAAGTCATTGTTGAGCCTTGAAAGAGCCATTGTGATTGGGTTGTGGGGACCAAAGCCAGCAGTTTGTGGGTCGTGGAATGAGGGGGCTGCTGTGGAAACCAGTCGTGAGTCAAGTTCTTCTGGGAGGAGCGCGGCTGTGGGCAGGAGGAGAGGGAGAATTGGAGTCGGGGGGACAGTGACGTTGCAGATAGCGTGTGAGTTTCCGGGGGGCTCTGGAAACAAAGCGCAGCAAACTGGGGGATTTCTCGTCTCCCAGTTCTGGAGGCCAGAAATCTGAAATCAAGGTGTTGGCAGGGCTGGTTCCTCCTGAGGCTGGGAGGGGGAACCTGATCCGTCCTCTCTCCTGGATTCTGGGAGCCTCTGGCACTCCGTGGCTCGTGGATGCCCGTCTTCTCCCAGTGTCTTCGCATCATCTTCCTCCCATTGTGTCTGTCTCTGTGTCCACATTTCTCCTTATAAGGACACTGCCATCTTGGATGAGGGCCCACCCTAACATGACCTCATCTTAACTTGATCATCTACAGAGACCGTTTCCAAATGAGTCACATCGCAGATACTGGGGGTTAGGACTTCGACATCTTTTGGGAGGATACAATGTAACCCATCACAGAAGGTTTGCTTATTTACTTTTCAAGATGGGAGATCTGTAAGCCGGTTTAAATACTGGGGTGAAGGAGACGGAAAAGAGGGCAGTGAAAGTACAGGAGGGAGGTAGCATTGTGCACAGCGGCCCCAGAGGATGGCTTGGAAGAGGAAGAGAGCAGGATGTGGTGGGGCTGCCGATGGGGCTACGGGGAAGGGGCAGGGGGCTGGGGCCTCCCCATCGATGCTTTGATGTAGGAGGGACGAGCATCTGCCGGGAGTGAGGTGGAGGGGCCGGGAGGTGTTGTAAGGAGAGTGGGCACCCTCAGAATGCCCCGAAGGCTGCCCAGGATTTATAATGTATTGTCCCTTAAAAAAAAAAAGATTTGAACCAAATATGGCAAAATCTTACAACTTGACGAGGCTGGGGTGTGGGAGCATGGGTACTCATGACATTGCTGGATTATTTTCTGTAACTTTCTGGATGCTTGAAATATTTCATTGTTGGATTAGAACAGGGGAAGGAAGAGCTACATCCAGCGTCTGCCTGGCACTTCGGGGCCTCTTGTATGTCGTGCTTCTCCCTCCCCTACCTATTCTGAGAGGAGGCATGAGAGTCAAATGACTAATTTACACTAAAACTCTGCATCCTCTGCCTTCTTTTTCCTTCTTCCTCCTTGGGCTCCAGGGAGGCGTTTTAAACTGCGTAGTGGAATCGTGTGCAGCACAGCTAAATGCCGTGGAAGGTGGGGGACCTCTGCTGGGGGCCCAGAGCCACGCCGGTTCCTGCCCCCTCCTCCTTCCCCAGGATCCCAGAGAGATGAGTCCTTGCGCCTCCCACTCCGTGCTGCTCTGAGCCACCAAGAGTGGGAGTCTGATTCTTGCCGGTCAAGGCCCCTGACTAAGTCTTGATGCTGGCCTGTGACTTCGTGGATGCCATGGCCAAGTCGCCTTTTCCAGCTCTGGCCTGGTCCACACTGGGGCTGGAAGGCTGCAGAGGAAGAGACATTGAAAAGAAATCCCAGGCCCTTGGCCAAGGTCCATGCGACCCAAGTAGGGGGGAGAGCTCGGGAGGAGTCAGAGAGGGGATGAAGAGGAGGGCTAGCTTCTGAAGGCTTTGGAGGACGGATAAGGAGGTGCAGTTAGTTCCAGGGGGCACGGAGGGAGGCATCAGTACATCTTCCAGTCTCAGGAGCCATGGATTCCCTTAAAGGGAGGTGGGGTCCTGAGCAAGAGGAGGTCACGTCCTATGGCGGCTGGAAAGGAGGAAGGTAGAGAGTGGGGTGAACTTCCCAGAGACTGAAGTGCCCCACACAGAACTCCACTGCTCTGGGCTCAGAACAGGGGCAGGGCTGGCCTGGGACTTTTTCATTCCCCGTGAAGCTGGCAGAAGCACAGGATGGTACGGATCACCCCGGCGCTCCTTCCAACTTTCCCTGATATCACAAAAGGGCTCTGGTGAAAGAGAGGCCTTCTTGGGAGCCAGACTTTTCTAGGCTATTCTGAAATGGACCAGGACCCCCGCATGGTTCATGGCCGGCACTCCAGGGCTATATCTTTCCTTTAACCCAGATCTCCCACAGGGCTAGTTCTGATGGCATTGAGAGTAGAGCTTACCCATCTTTGTTTCTGCCAAAGCCCCTGCACAGGTTGGTTTTCCACAAAGGTTTGTGGAACTGGCCAGAACTGTGAGAGCCCCTAGGACACGAAGATCCCCCAAGGAACTGAAAACCCACATCCCAATGGCAGGCCCCGCCCCAGAGGGAAGAGATGGCATCTCTGGGGCCAGCCCAGGCGTCAGGAGCTGTAGTAGACCTCGGTGACTCTAACCTGCACCCGGGCTGGAGAGCCACCTTCCCAGGACATTTAAAGCATGGCTTGGATGGCGGAAGCCTTGATTCGTGCTCAACATTCACACGCATTTGTTATATAAACTGGGGCTTGTCTGCAAGGATGGAGGCAGGGAAGAGCCAAAGGGATGTGTTCCCGTTCCTCTGCCGGCAGCCCCTGGGGAGCTGGAGGAATGAGTCTGTGGTTTCATCCAGCTTTCCTGGGAGCGGCAGCCCTATTCTTAGTCCTGAGCTTGCTTACCAGGAAGGAATGCTGGGGACGAAAGTGTCAGCTTCGGGCCACGGGCCCTATGCAAGCTGCCCAGTTCCCTTTTAGAACGCTCCGGCCTGTGGTTCCTTCAGGCTTCGGCTAAGGAGTGGCTGGACTCTGCTCCCATCTGCTTTTCCTTTGGCTTCCCTTTTCCTCTGAGCCCTGCCTCCACTGGGGACCTGGCTCTTCTTAGCTGTGACCCCTGACCCTCCCCGGGCACCGGGATGTCTGCTTTCTCAGGAGACAGAAGCTGAGGGTGGTCCATCATGGCAGCGTCAGCAAGTGTCTTTTGTTGAGCACAGGAAGGTCAGCCCATGCTGGGCGAGAGAAGAAAACCCCGCCGGAAAATTTAATACCTTCCTTGTTAGTGATCCTAACCCACCCTCTAAAGCAGCTCGTTAGATGCCCCGTTAACTCTCCGGGTTTGCTTCTTTACGCTCCTTGTGCTCCGGGGAAGGGGCAGCAGCCTGCTCTAACAATGGTCCGCGGGAGAGAGACGGGGGCAGTGCCGGGTGGCTCAGGAGATGGGCTCCGGGTGGGGTCAGAGGGATAGCAGGCCCCGGAGGAGACAAAGGTCCCTGGCTGCCCAGCCGGGGTGCTCCCATCAAGGAGATGGATTCAGGGAAGTCAAAGTTCCCTGTGTACCCTTAGCACCTGGAACCAAAGATCTTGGAGCACTTTGTAAGGATTCTTTTTAATTAGGTCCTTCCCACACAGAGACAAGACGGAAGAGTGTGTTCCAGAATTTAAGCACTACCTGGAGAGATTATTTCCAGCCATAGACCAAAGGCACAGGGAGAAAAAAACCGGAGATTTTTAGCCTGGGAGGGACTGTGGAGATGTTTCCACGCCTCATGGAGCCGGAGTGCAGGTGCATGCCAGAGCGGTTCCACGTCTGTGCGGGACCACCCAGCAAGTTCGTGCCGGAGCTCACGCCCAGGGGTGCTCCTCACTGCGCAGAGCTCAGCGTTTTCATTCCCAGCAGAGGATTTTCCCCCCATTGGGTGTAGTTTATATTTTTTCCTCCCCACTTGTCCTGTCTGCCCATCCTCCCTCTTAATCTTTTAGCAAAAAGTGAGTCATCCTGCTCCGGCTATTTTCTGAGCCCCAGAATTGTGGGGCAGGAGACCATGTGCTTGTGGGGCTGGGCATGGGCACTGCCAGTGTGGACAGTTTGGGTTTTTTTGGGGGAGGGTGGTAATTAGGTTTATTTATTTATTTATTTTTTAATGGAGGTGCTGGGGATTGAACCCAGGACCTTGTGTATGCTAAGCATGCGCTCTACCACTGAGCTATACCCTCCCCCAATTTTACTATAATTTAAAAAAAAAAGCCAAAACCAGGGTACAGCTCAGTGGCAGAGCACGTGCTTAGCATGCACGAGGTCCTAGGTTCAATCCCCAGTACCTCCATTAAAAAAAAAATGAATAAACCTAATTACCTCCCCCGCAAAAAATTGTGGTAAAATACACATAATGTAAAATGGACCATCTTAACCATGTGCGGTTCAGGGGTGTTAGGTATGTTCACGTAGCTGTGCAGCCATCACCATCATCTGTCTCTAGAGCTTTTTTAACTTCCCAAGCTGAAACTGTCCCCATTAAACCTGAACTCCCCATCTTTTGCTCCTCCCACCCCTCCCCCAACAGGCTGGCTTTCATGGGCAGATTAATCTGGGTTGGGCACAGGGCCAGGTGACCAGGTGACCCATAGAAAGGTTCTGTTTCCCTAGATCACCCCCTTCCCCCACCCCTTTTCATCTGAATTTAGACTCCCACTCAGGTGGCCTGGGGACATCTGGAAATCCAGCCCAATCACCCAATTTGTCAATTTCATGGAAACTTCCCGAGTGTTGGGTGTGGTAGTGGGTGGACCAGGGCTGCTAAGCGGGTGCACCTGAGGCCCCTTCACACTGAAATGCTACCTGTCTCCCTCTCACCAGTGCTGTGGGGGTGGGGGGGCTCCGTGAGCCCCGAAAAGTCCAAAGGCAAATGAGGAACCTGACGTTGGAATGACAAAAACGTCTGAACAGGGGCCTTTTGAGGAGTCGGTGTGGAAGGTGGAATTGTCCAGCCGGGCCTCCCTGCGCACCTTTAGCTGAAGGTTGTCAGGAGCCCGTGTTTTTCAATTCATGTCACTGTTCCCACCAACCACTTAGCGTAAAATTGCCCATAAAAGGGAACTTAAATTACAAGTGATAAAACCACAGCCCCCCTGTCCCCTCAGCTGACCCTCTCTGCTCTGTTCAGATTCCCTGTGACAAGAGTAATGAGGAAGCTGCAGACACTTACCTCCAGTGAAGTCACCTTAAATTGAAAGTCTTTGTTTTCTAGGGCTGGAGGGATGGGGGACCGTGTGGCTCCTCGTTAACTCCTCCTGGGAAGGGGACTTGCCGTCTCTGGACCTGTTTGTCTCCCTTTCTCTCCTTCCTGCCGTGTTGGCCCCCTGGGACCCGTGGGGCCACTTGTGCCCAGTCCAAACCGGGGGGCTACTCACTTGATCACCCCGGAAGTCGCCCATCTGCCTTGGTCTCCTCTCACCCACCCACCCCCTCTCCCCTAACATGCTTTCTTGACCACATTTTCAACCTTTAAACCAATTCTTCCTGGGGGTTCACCTGGTTCATTGGTTTATTAATTAGTTCGTGAACACCACGATACTTACTGAGTCAGACCCTATCCCAGCTCTGGGCTTTCAGAGGTAACCTGGCCTTGCCCTCGGGGCTGGGTAGGGGGGCCAGTTGTGAGGAGGTGACTCAGGACAGTGCAGAGGGATGGGGGGGCAGAGGGATAAGGGCATCTCACTCTGCCTGGAGGACCAAGGAAGGCTTCCTGGAGGAGGAGGCAAGGTTTTAAATAAGGAGCAGGAGGTGAAACATTTCTGGAAAGGATAGGATGGAATGGGGGGTCACAGACCAGGCTGACATTGTGGACAAATCTCTCCAGAAAACTGGAGGCAGGCAAGACTGGAGGGGGGCCAAATACAGAGGAAATGATCTCAAGATTCTAGCTGAAAACTGACGGGGGCCTTAAGTGAGGGCGGTGAGGTGTGTATGAGGGGAGGGGTCTGGAAGTGCATTGCCAGACTGGGAAATTCAGAAGGCAGAACGGATGACTAAAGTAATACTAGTCAATGGAAGCTTCACTCACCTTGCCTCTCTCAGTCCTACCAGGAACCTGTGAGGTAGGCATTGGTATTTATCTTTTGCTGATGAGAAAAATGAAATTCCTAGCGGCTATGACTCTCCAAGGTTAGCAACACAGCTGGGACCGGGGTTGGATCTCTGCTGGCAGCCCGGGGCTCCAGGTTCGGGAGGTCCCCGTGGCCCAGCAGTCCACCGTGGTGCTGTCTGATGCCCCGTGGCCCTGGAGGAAGGAGTGTTTAATGGGTGGGAGTGTGGGCTTTGGAGCCCACTGCCTGGGTTCCCATTCCAGCTCCACTCCTTCCTGGCTGTATGATCCTGGGTTAATGACTAAACCTCTCTGTTTCCTAACCTGTAAGGAGAGGAGCAGGATGGGAATGGGTCTGATCTCTTAGAGTGGTTGCCCAGATGAAAGGAACAGATGAATTAATAAGTTGAAAGTGCCTAGCATGGAACCCGTGTTCGAAATGGTAGCTATGAAGGTGGTGGTGACACTCTCTAGAACATCAGTGTGGAGTCATTCTCCCAGGAGAGAGCTGTGACTTGCTCATCTGGCTTTTCAAGGGCTCTGGGCCTGGGACCCAGGAGTGTGGTTGGGGTTGGGACAACCAGAAGAAGCCCCTGTGACTCTGTTGGTACCACACATGGCCACAGAGGGACAACATGTTGCCTGGAAACCAGCCCGAAAGGCAGTGCTGGAAAGTCGACCTTGTTACTGGCGCAGGTAGCAGCAACTAGACCCACCTACGGTTTATATTTTCAGAATTGTCTTAATTTTCCCAGACCCAGATTCCATGAGCTGAGCTGCCACCCCCTCCCTTGCTTCTGCAAGAGGAATCATCACTTTGTCTTTCTATTTGTGGTTCTTAATTGAGTGGAGGAAGTGGGGAGGGGGGCTAGGGTCTGTCCTGAACCTGGAGCTTCTATAGCCCAGGACAAAAATGATGCTCTGTCTGCCTAGAGGAGTTTTGGGGGGTGAGAGAAAGCCCACACTTGAAAGAAAACAGGGCTCCCACAGGGTAGAATGCCAAATCTGCTCGACACTTAAAAATGCTACCAAATATTTCATGCAGTCTCCAGGCTGTGGGAGCTCTTTCCTGTGACGGCTGCAGACCCCTGGCGTCTGCACTGCTGCTCCTTTGCTTTCTGAGTATTTCAACAAAAAAGCTGAAGCAGCACGACCTGCCTTTGAAGCCCTGGTTCTGAGTGTCCTCTGTGTTGATCTCGTTGAAAAGAGGAATTCATTGGAGGGTTGGATGGATGGGGGCAGGGAACACTTGGCCATTTTTAAGTTTACAGATAAGTGAGGAGAGATGGTTATCAGGTTTTTGCACTCCCCTCTCCCCACTTAGCAGCCAAGGTCCTAACACTGGGGGAGCCAGTGTGGGGAAGCTGAGGGGGCCGGGGTGCACAGGCTGGGGACAGGTAGGCAAAGACAAAGCCCCTTGTCTCTTGCTGCCCTTCTCTGCAGGGCACAGGCCAACCCCTTAGGCCTTGCTCTCCGTCACCTGACACCTTTCCATCATGGCCTTGTCATCAGGTTATAAACATTACTGAAAAGGCACTAGTGTGGGCAGTGAGCTCGGGGGACAGTGTATACAGTGCTTCTGCTGGTGTCTTGCCGAGCATGAGCAGGGGAGGGCAAAGATGTCCAGGCGGTACTTTTCCCCCGGGCGTGAATTGTCTCAAGGAGCCCGGGATGTGACCCAGGGGACTGATAATTGTGGCCCTTTGCCACGTGGATCCCTGAAGGGGCTCACTGGGAGGGCTCACAGATGCCTTCCAGCATCTGTATCTGGACCGGGGATCGAAGGGAGGTGGGAATCAGGCGAGGTGGGTGGCTGATCTCTGGGGGCTTCCCTGGGGACCAGCACCGTTCCCTCTGCCTGGCCCAGCGGCTCAGTTCAGACTCACTGAGCCATTGATCTGAAAGCCTCATCATCCCTGCAGGGGGTGTGCGGTCAGGCTAAGCAGGGGCTCCTGGGTGGTGGGCAGAGGTGTCCAGGACAAAGTTCATGCTGGACCGTGGGTTCTGGGCAGGGGGCTTTAAGCCTGTCTCCAGGGAGGTGGACTGAGCAGACGGGAGGCTATGTCCTTCAGGGTCCAGTGAGATGACCCGAAGCCTCTGCACTGGATCAGCAGGGGCAGCCCTGTCCCAGGTGAGAGCCCGCCTGCCTGTAAGCGGCCCAGCAGGCAGGGTCGGGGCCCCCTGTGCGGCGGGGCTGGGCTCCTCCCCTGGCCGGGGGCCAGTCAGCAAAGCAGAATTGTACCCACTGAGGCACGGGGTTGGGGCCCCTTCAACTCCAAACAAACGCCGAAGCCGCATTGAGGACCACAGTGAGGATTTATGGTGCTTCATGAACGTTGGATAAAGGTGCTGCCTCTGGGCAGACACAGCCCTGCAGGGCTGCGCAGATTAACAGAAGGCGCCCCTTCTTTCTGGCAGGTAGCACAGGCCAGGTGCAGGCTTCCAAAGCCAGCCTGGGCTGGATCTCAGTTCCCCTTGTGCAGTGGGAAACATACGTAACTGTACTCGGCCGGCCTGTTCCCTTCCTCTCCAAGAGTCTGCCAGGATTCACGCGCTGACCTCACTTTCCTTTACAGTGTGCCCCCTCCCACCCCGGCTTGTCTATTCCAGGCTGTAGGAATGAGGGTGGGCTCCGAGGCCCCCAGATACAAGCCAGTTGGGAAGGTGGGTTTCTGCTGTCTGTTGGTCCCTCTCGGGGCTCAGACTCTGAAGGGCTCTTCTCTCAGTAACTTAGGGGTGCCGCCAGGCCGGGGGAGCTGCCCGCTCACCGTGCCCCTGCCTTTCGACCTCGTCTACACCGACTACCACGGCCTGCAGCAAATGAAGCAGCACATGGGGCTCTCCTTCAAGAAGTACCGGTGAGAGGGCCGCGGGAGGGTGGCGGCGGCAGTGGCACACAGGGTCCCAGCCGCCAGCTGGTCCCCGAGGTGGGGGATTGCACCATCCTGGGTTCTGTAGTGGAGGGGAGGCTCCCTCTCCCCCGCCACCTTCCTTCCCAGACAGCTCTGCCTCCCGGCCAAGGCTGACTCGCTGACAAATTAATAAGCCGCAGCCAGCCGCCCCAGTGCCCCGCTGCTGCCTGGCAGGCTGAGAGGTGGGGTCAGAGTTTACCCAGACAGAGGGGCAGGGGAATTGCAGGGAGTGGGGGAAGGAAACAGGGCAGGTAACTGGGGTGTGACCTCTGTGTGGGGACCCAGCAGCCCCCTCCCCTCTTCCTCCTGCCCCCCACCCCGCCTTGGGCTGGAGGAAGACCATCGCCATCGCTCCCAGCCAGCGGACACGGGGTTTAATTTAGCACAGAGAGCCCTGCTGCTTATGACGTCACTCCAGTCCCACTGACTGTCCACGTGATTTTATTAGGAACAAAAAAGTGACAGGCGGCGTTATTGCTTTATTATTGATGCTTGTTCTCCGTGCACACGGGGCCACCTCCTCCCACCCCGCCCTCCTCGAGGGGAGGAGTGCCGACCTCAGCAGTCTGTGCACAGTTCTGGGTCACTAGGAAGGACTCGGGCTGAGGCAGCTCCTTGTAGGGCCGTCTGAGTCTCAGTGTTTGTCTTCACTCCCTGGGGGTGGCCCAAATGGAGGGAGAAGTTCTGGGCTTCGGCCTGTCGAGAGAGACCTCAGGGTGGGACACAGCCTCCAGTCCACTGGGATGCCGACTTGAAGTGGCCATACTTTCCAAGGAGACTTTGAGGTGCAATTGGCCCTTGGCAGTGGCTGGTCCCCCAGGGCTCTGCTCTTCTGCATCTGAGCCCAGAGAGGCCGGGATCGTCCTGAGGGTGTCAGGCCCCTGGGCAGAGGGGCTGTGGACTCGGGAGTGAAAATTGTACAGGTGACCCCTGGGGCGGTGGGGGGGGACCCCACTCCAGTCAGGCTGTCCCTTTCTAGGTTCCCCTGGGGCAGCCGTAAAAATTAACCGTTTCTGAGTTGGTGGTCCACAGTTCAGGTGTGTCTGTAAGGCCCTGAGACAGCTGGGGTGTTATCTCCATGTGACTGATGGGGAAGCTGACCCAGAGAGGCTAAGGCACTTGCCTGTGGCCACACAGCCAAGTAATGTCTGAGCCCAAGCCCTGACCACACCGTGCACTATCCTGACTGGCCACCTTTGGGCTACAGAGCCCACGGCTGGGGCAACCCCAGCCCAGGGAGACAGAGGGAGGTTGGTGACCTTGGTTCCTCATCCTGGGGGTGGGAGGGGCAGGTGCCGCATCCGGGTCATCGACACCTTCGGGACAGAACCTGCGTACAATCATGAGGAGTATGCCACGCTGCACGGCTACCGGACCAACTGGGGCTACTGGAACCTCAACCCCAAGCAGTTCATGACCATGTTCCGTGAGTACCTGGCCGCGGGGCAGGGGTGGGGCCGACGTGGCTCTCCGAGGTGGCCGGGGAGGCAGAAGGTCCCATTCCTCTCTCTCCTTTCGGGGCCTGTGCGGGGACAGGGACACACCCAGCCATCAGCCTTGGACAGGAAAGCCTCAGTCCCCTCTCTGCCGATGTGCGAGCCAGAAAGGAAGCCTCTGGTGGGTCCAGAACAAAGAGGATCCAGTGGCCCTTCCAGAAAGAGAGACACTGCAAAGTGGATGGAGACAAAGTGGCGAGGGGGCAGGATAGGCTGGCTTTCGAAGCAGAGGGAACAGACGTAGTGAAGATGGGTGTGGAAAGAACCGGAAGGTTCTGGAAATGGAAGTGCTCGGGGAGGCTCCAACATCGGAGATAGTGGGGGTGAGGCTGGGGGTGGGGGCTGGGGCCCCTGCCGATGATGGGCTCCGGGAAGGGACGAAGTCATTCCAGCTGAGCTCTCTCCAGTTTTAATGAGACTCTAAAACGTATACACGCTGACCTCCCCTCTCACCTGCAGCGTGCTGAGAACGATTTAACCTTTGCTTGACAACTCAGGGTGAGTGCTGTCTCTCTGGTGCAGGCCTGCCCTGCGGGAGCGGCGGAGGTGTGCGCAGCCGTGTCCCCTGCTAGCGGGCCCCTTCTCCTGTCGCTGTTTGATGTGGTGCTTTTTCTTCTAGTTGGGAGGCTGTCAGCTGTCACTTTTAATCGTCGTCAGTCTGTCTGCCTCCAGCAGCATCTTGCAGGTCTAATTGGTGGCTCTTTGAAGGCTGTGGGTCACACAGCCAGATAAGCACCCTCGTTAAGATTGTCTCTAAATTAAGAGCAAAGTTGGCCCTGAGCAGGATCCCGAGGAACTTGCTTATAAGTAAAGTAGCTGCTCTCTGCTTAGCCTGTCAAATGAATGCATCTCTTTTGGGTATGTAGGGTCTTCTTTTGTCTTACTCTTCAGAGAGGCTGTATTAGAGGCAGATGAGATTTCTGGATACATAAGTCATAGTTTGATTGGCTCCCAGAGGGTTGGGAAGGTGGGAAGGACCCTTGGAGCCTAGAGGAGGTATCTGAGGCCCAGAGTGGTAGAGTAACCTGTCTAAGGTCACACAGCTCTGTGGGGACAAAACTCCCTCCCCAGGGCCCATTGCAAGGTTTCATGAGGCTTCTCCAAGAGAAGAGTGACTGTTCTAACAGCTCATCTGGTGGCACTGTGCTTCCAGCAGATTGGAGTCGGGTGGGTACCAAGGAGATTTCTGGAGGGAAGGGAGATGGCAGGGGAGAGAGTGAGTGGTGATGTTGTAGGCTGTGGGAACAGCATCTGTGATGGTGGAGTGGAAAGACTATGGAGTCATGGAGGACTTGGAAACAGAGGGGTGCGGTCTTTTAGCAAAGATTCCTGAGTTTACATTGGATACAGTAATTTGAGGTTCACTGTAGGTTCTTGAGCTAGGGAATGTCATGGAGGAAAAGTTCTTTGAGATGCATTATTCTGGCAGACTGCAGGTGGCCAAAAGGGCACTGGTATAGGAGGGGAAAGCAGGAGATGGCTCCTAGCCTTCTGCAATAGTCTACACTGAGAAAACGAAGCCCACTGGATGTGGAGTTCCAAATCTGGCAAACTCCTACTCGTCTTCCAAAACCCCACATCAAATGTCTCTTTTTACTGTCACTTTCCCTGAGCCCCTAATCTAATCCAAGCAGAATGTTTTTATAACTCTTAAACCTAATTCTGTTAAAGCGTATATTGAAATAGGAGAGTTATTTGCTTATACATTTATTTCCACTGATAGATTACGAGTCACTGAAAAAAAGGTGATTTTATTTCTCTGGAGCTTATGGAGGGCCTCAGAAAATGTTAATTGATTGAATAAATTAACGAAAAGAGAACAGAAAACAGAGAGGCTTGCCTGCCTTAATGATAAACCAAGTCCAGCAAGGAATTCATGAGCAGACCTCTTTCCCCATCTAGTTGGTTGATTTCCCCAAAGAGCTAACTGAGAGGCTGGCTGCCTCTCCCCGCCTTGCCCTGCCCCCAGAGCTCTTTGCTTAATGGTCCCTATTATTTTAATTGGTTGCAATACTTCCCTGTCCCACGCCCACCAGTTTAGCTAATTGTTCTAAACCTGTCCCCTCGGGTGGAGTCGGTGGAAAGAGGGGTTCTTCAGCTCTGCCAACAGGGAGGAAATGGCGAGCAGGAGAGAGGCCTGGGTACAGCCCGCGCTGGAGCCAGAGGGTAGGGACAGAGGGCAGGGTAGGGCTGGATGGGCAAACTGGGTCAGGAGCCGTCTGGTCTGCCCTCCGGGGGCCTCGCCCAGCCTGGCGGAGCCTCCTGAGTCAGGAGAGCTGCCTGAGCCCTGACCATTGCAGAAACAACTCCAGGTCTCCAGGGCCCCTCCTTTTGTCCCTGAAGCCCTAGAGGAGAGATGGTTTTGTTCTACAGTCAGTGCTTACAGTGGTCAGATTTCAGACCCAAGAATCTGTGAGCTTTCTGGAGCACCCGGACAGAAAACCGCCACCTCCTCTAAGATGCACCAGATGTCAGTTATACATTTTGTGGGTATTGAGGGCGCTGGGTAGATACACCATGTTAAATCTATACATTTAATTAAATTATACATCCCAGTGTCAGAAATGCTAAAATGTGAAAAATGTGCATCGGAAATGAAGAAACAGGGTGTTTGGCATCAGGGCTGTTCTGGGAAAGCAAGGGAAGGTGGCTGCTGCCAGTCTACGCCCCTCGCCTCTCGCGCGGGGAAGGCAGAGTAGATGTACTTGAGGTCCAGAAGCATCCTATTCAAGGTCCTTTGCACAGAAGGGAGGGGCCGAAGGCCTTGCGGATGATTGGCACTCGTGCCTGCGCCCCTGTCTGGCCACAGCAGACAGAGCTAATCAGTAATCAGTGAGGTTCCTCGAGCGTGGCCGAGGGGTTGGAGCCCCAGCTGAAACGCGTTCCCTGCCCCAGGAGCACTGGCTTCTGGGACGAGTAAGTCAGGGTGCGATCTGCGCTTTGATGGAAACCTGGCTGCAGTGGACGGAGCTGCAAAGGGAGGGCACACAGACCCCAGAGAAGGCTTCTCGGGGGACAGGGGGTGACGTGTGAGTGGGCCCTGAACCTGAACAGGATTTTCCCATTGGAGAAAGGGGAGGAGGGCGCTCCGGGCAGAGGGAAGATCAGGGGCAGGAGCTTGGCGGAGGAGTGAAAGGGACGATGTGTCCATGCGTTCGTGAGCCAGTCAGCCGGGGGCGCCGGGTGCCGGAGACACAGAGCCCTGCCCTTGTGGGGCTTGTATTCTAACAGTAATACATGGAAAAATCAATAAATAGCATCACATCTGGTCAGTGAGTGCCGAGGCAAAAAGTAAAGCAGGGAAAGGAGACAGAGAGGGAGACCAGAACTCTCAGCAGGGCCCTGTGGGCAGAGCTGCATGGAGAGGGGGGTGGGGGGTAAGAGATGCCGTGGAAGGGGGCGTAGGGGCAGATCCTATAGATTGCTGTGGGGACTTGGACTTCTGGGTCCACTTTTGTGCAGGGTTTGTTGCAGAGGGGGGACCTGATCAGACCTAGATTTGAAAGGATTGCTCAGGAGAAAAGACAATACAAGAAAACCTTGGAAATGGGGGGCAGCAGTCACAGTGGTCCTGGACCAGGGTGGTGTGATAGAGGGGATGTCAGAAACCCCACCTGGCGTCACCGGCTCTGCTGATGGATGCACTGGAGTGAGGGGAGAAGGAGGAGCTGGAGACCGGGCCTGAGACGAGTCGGGAGTGGGTACTGTGGTGAGAGCAGGGACCTGGTCTGAAAACAAGCAAGGGCGACCCTGTGACCTGTCCAAGGTTCCCTTCTGCTCCAAGGCTTTGTGACAGTCTCTGGGAGAGGGGTTTGCCCAGGGCACTGGTGGATGGATGCCCTCCCCCTCCTCAAACTGGTCCCTTTACTCCCAGCCCCCTTCCCCATCCCTGCCAAGTGGGGACCCGTCTGATGGGGTCAGTCCAGGTAGACCCGAGGTATGCCCTTAGCTGTCTGGTACCCCCTTTCTTGACCCTGTGGTCTGGCCACAGCTCACACCCCGGACAACTCCTTCATGGGCTTCGTGTCCGAGGAGCTCAACGAGACGGAGAAGCAGCTCATCAAAGGCGGCAAGGCCAGCAACATGGCCGTGGTGTATGGCAAGGAGGCAAGCATCTGGAAGGTGAGCCCCGCCGGCCCCAAGCTCCGGGCCTGGGATCCAGCTGCCCTCTGCCACCCAGCACTGGTGGAAAACGGCCCCCACTGGTGGGTCAGAAAAGAGGTCCCTAACTGCCATTGGAAATACCGGCCTGGGGGCTCATGACTCGTCCCCCTCCCTGCCCCAACTCTCTGCAGCAAGCTCAGATGCCCTTTATCAAGGACTGTGACTTAATCCTCCACCTTCCCTGGGATGGATCAGTAAACACTCTAACCCAGCAAAGGGGGTTTAGGCTGGACTTGGGGGTTCTGTGGGTGGGAGGCAGTGGAGAAGCAGGAGAGGACTAGGGTTTGGAACCCCACCTTCAGGGCGGGGTCCCTCGAGAAGCGCCACCTGCGTGGGAGGTTGTCTGCTCATCTGGCCACTGATCTGTTCTCTCTCCTCTTTTCTCTCTGCCCCCCTGGCAACGAGGCAGCTCCAGGTATGGTGACTGTTCCCCGTGTGCCCCCTCCACCTCCTGCCTCCCTCCCCTCTCAGTAGGGTCTCCCCTGGGGGTGCTCTTGGTTTGGGTTTTCCGGGGTTCGAGGCCCCTGTGGATGGACGAGACCAAGGTAGGAGGAGGGTAATGGGGACAGCAGGGTCCCAGGCGGGCTCTGTGAGGGGAGGCCGGCCCCCGGAGGCCAGGGTCCGGCCTGGCATGGCACAGGGCAGCTCCTCAGATGGGTTATTGACCTAAGGCAGGCAGCAGAAGGTAAATTACAGTGAAGATGCTGATCATGGGAAACACGTGGAGCAGCCCC
This sequence comes from Camelus dromedarius, assembly GCF_036321535.1. NCBI lineage: Eukaryota > Metazoa > Chordata > Mammalia > Artiodactyla > Camelidae > Camelus > Camelus dromedarius. The sequence goes on along the minus strand of NC_087451.1, from coordinate 31,016,913 downwards.
TGTACCCCCCCCCCATTTAAGCCTGTCACATGATCATCCTAGTTAAGGATTCTCACGCTGCATTGATCAGGATTAGGTCCAGCTGTCACAGGAAAGCCCGGGATGATAGTAACTGAAACAAGGCGAGGGTATGTTTTCTTCCCTGTAGACAAACTCGGGAAGCGTCAGTCCCGGGCTGACATCTGGGGCTCTTCTCCCCTAGTTGACCCACCCTGTTTGGTTCCCATCCCCAGGTCTGCCTTGTGGTTTAAGATGACCACGGGTAGTTGAGTCGTTACGCCTGCCCTCTAGCGGGGAGGAGGAGGAAGGGACGCGGAAGGGCCAGGTTTAGGGACATTTCCTGAGCAATGCACGCATCGCTTCCCCATGTGCCCGGTGGCTGTGTCCAGGTCTTGGCCCCCTGGCTATGCCCAGTCTCAGGGGACGCTGGAGTGGCTGTGTTCCAGGCAGCCATGTCCCCAGCTCAGTCCTGGAGTTCTGTGACAGGAAGAGGGAGAAAAGAGACTCAGGGACATCGCACGCTCAGTGCTGCAGCAACCCCATGAGGTCACAGCGATGTCTGATACGTTCATCCAGAGCTCACTACTGCCAGGTGTTTGCACAATGTCTTCTCACCTGACCATCATCTGTGAGGTTGGAGTGACAAGCTAGTTAAGTGGCGGGGCTGGGATGCGAACCCACATCTGTCTCCAGAGCTGGGACACTTAGCCCCCACTGTCTGTAGCCTCCCCAGTTATGAAGCCTTGGATGGTGGCAGAGAGAAGCTCTGGAGGCTGGACTCAAGGCCCAGGCCCTGGCGGAGACGTCAGTGCCCACCGCGGGGTGTGGGGCAAGGGGTTATTCTCATATGGGGTCAAACAAGCTGGCTGCCCAGAAGCCCGGGGCACCAGGCGAGGGGGAGAGCACAGCCTGTGTCTGCTTGTACCAGAAAATGCTGTTAAGAAACTGCCCCAAGAGAATGAGAGGTTATGAAGTCTGGGAAGAGAATGGTTTCATCTCTAGCTCAGGAGCTTCTGGGCTAGCCGGGAGCAACGCTGTTCAGCCGGAGACCTCAAAGAAGCTGCTTCCAAAAAAAGTCATCTCTGCTCTGGTCTTTGTGACCAAAGGAGGGCAGAGGTGGCTGGATGAAGAGAATGGCAGCAGCATCCTGGGACAAACAGGTGCACAGTTCAGGGCACCAGGTGGCAGAGAAGCGGAGGAGAGAGGGCGTGAGGTCACAGCATCCTTAGGGGAGTGGCAGCCAGGATCAGCGGGTTTCGGTGAATTTTGTGCTGAGGAAACTTGTCTCATCCTGGGTGCCTGGAGCTTGTGGCTAAGGCTTGGACGCTGCTGCTTTATCTGAGCCTGTCTCAGGGAGCAGGAGTGAGGGGCAAGACAGGCTGCTTGTCCAGGCGCGGGGCAAACCCATCCTTGCTGCTGGAGACATTCCACACATTAGAAGTGCAGCCAAGGTGGGCTTCTTAAACAACAGGCTGCAACCCGTGGACAAATCATGGAATCAACCCAGCTCTGTTTTTTTTTTTTTTCCCTCTTCAGCTTTACTGAGGTATAATTGACAAAGAAAAATTGTATATATTTAAGGTGTGCAATGTGATGGCTTGATAGACGTAGATGTGGTGAAATGAGTACCACAATCAAGCTAATTAGCGCATCCATCACCTCACAGAGCTATCGTGTGTGTGTGTGTGTGGTGAGAACATTCAAGATTTATTCTCTTAGCAAATTTCAAGTGCATGATACAGTGTTATTAACTAGTCACCATGCTGTACATTAGATCCCTGAGTTTATTCATCTTGTAACTGAAGGTGTGTACCTTTTGACCCACATCTCCCTTATTTCCGTCACCCCCAGACCCTGACACACACGATCCTACTCTGTTTCTATGGGTTCAACTCTTAGATTCCACGTGTTCATGAGATCGTGCAGTATTTGTGTTTTTCTAATTCGGAGAGTCTTAATTCGCCTTTTTAAATGAAGTAGAATAACATAGAAGCAACAGAATAAAAGGATATCAGACGACTTTTAAGAGTAATGTTTTGTGAATCTAAGTTTACACAGAGAAATACACACATATGTATGTATACGTGTGTGTATGACTAGGTAAAAGTGTTGCTGAACAGTGTGTAACATGAACGCGTTTGTGCGTGTGTGTGTGTGTTTTAAAGAGCACACACATCTGCTTATAATGCATAAAAGATCTGAGGAAGACTCGCAAGAAACCGTTAACAGCAGCCGCCTCTGGTAATGGGATTAGGAAGTTAAACGGGAGGCCTGGAGACCTTTTCTTCACATTTCACAGCCTTCATTTGATTTTTTCCTAGGGGCACACTTCAGTTTTATAGTAAGTGGTCCTTTTGCATTTGGTGTGATTACTGATATTATTTGACTTTGAGTCTACCATCTTACTAGTTTCTTTTCCTTACCTGTTCCATGTTCTTTTTCCTCTCCTGTTACATTGATTGATTTTTAAAAATCTACCTTCCTCTAGCCAATTCTAGGCTCATATTTTGCGGGCTCTTATTTTTCTTAATATTTTTATATTCATTGGGTTATCCTAAAGATTGGAACAGGCATCCTTGACTTATCAAAGTCCAATGTAAACCAATACTTTCACCTTTTATTGGGTTATAAAAGAACTTCGGAATGTTCTATTTCTACCCTCCCCCAACTTACAAGCTCTGACTGTATTTTCATGCTCTTTAAATGTTGTATACCTACAATATTATTATTATTATTTTATTAAGTCAATATTCATTTGCATTTACCCACATTTGTCCTTTTTATTGCTCTGTGTTCCTCCTCCTGTCTCAGAGATTCCATTTGGGATCATTGTCCTTCTCTCTAAAGAACAACCTTAGTCTGGGCCTCCTGTTTTTGATGGTCTAAAAAAGTCTTAGAGGTTGTGTTCATTATATATAAATTCTAGCTTTTCCTCTGGCTTCTATTATTTCTAATGAGAAGTCAGTGTGGGTCATAAGGTAATTTTTCAAAATTTTTTTCTTTTTTCTTTTTCTTTTCTTTTTTAAGAGGAAGGTAATTAGGTTTATTTGTGTATTTAATGGAGGCACTGGGGATTGAACCCAGGACCTTGTGCGTGCTAAGCACACCCTCTACCCCCTCCCTGGGTGATTTCTTTTTTCTGTTTTCCTTTGCCTGCTTTTGAGACTCTGTTGGGTTTTCAGTAGTTTTACTATGATGAGCCTCAGCGTGGTTTTTTTTGTTTTGTTTATCCTGCATGAATTTTGTGGATCTTTCTGGATCTGTGCTTTGATCTTTGCCCAGTTTTTGAAAAGTCTCCGCTGCTGTCTTTGTAAACGTTGCTTCTGCCCCAGTCTGTCTCCTGTACTTCTGGGACTCCGTTCACACATCCATTACATCTCCAGGGGATTTCCTTTGTCTCCAATATTCCCTTCTGCAGTTTCCATCCTTCAGTTTCTCTGTGCTCCGTTGTGGATGTTTGCTTTTGTTCTTTAACTAAGCGAAGTCTCTCTTCAACCGTGTTCATCTGCTGTGAAGTCCCTCCATTTAGTTCTTAGTTTCTGCCACTGTGTCTTTTATTTCTAGCATTTCCATTCGATTTCAACTTCCATCTTCTTTTTCTTAGACTATATTCAGCATATTCATCTTAAAGTCTGTGTCCGGTAACTCCAGCAGCTAGGTCTCCGGTGGATCTTTTATTGTCTGTTTCTCTTGGGTTGTTGATCAGAGTTTTGTCTCCTCATGTACTTGATTTTCTTACAATCAAGGTATTTAAGTTTTTTAATTGGAAAACCTGTTTTTTAACAGCTTTATTGGGAACTTTGATATGTGATACACTAACCATGTTTAAAATGTGTAATTTTTATAGCTTTTGACTTCTGTGAAGCCATCACCACAATCATGAGAGTGAACGGGTCCACCACCCCTGAAGTTCCTCCTTCCCTTCAGCATCCCTCCCCCATCTCTCCTCTCCTCCTCATCTCCAGGCAACCACTGATCTGCTTTCTATCACCACGGATTAGTTTTCATTTTCTATCATTTTATATAAGTGGGATCATACGGTATATACTCATTTTTGTCTGGATTTTCACAGTGAGTATAATTATTTTGAGACTCCTCCATGCTGTTGCATGTAACAATAGTCTGTTCCTTTTTATTGCTGAGTAGTAGCATTCCATTGTGTGGCTGGACCACACTTTGCTTATCCATTCACCTCTTAACGGATATTTGGGTTGTTTCCAGTATCTGGCTCTTACAGACACAGCTGTTATGAACATTCACGTGCAAACCTCTGGGGTAAATGCCTAGGAGTGGAATGGCTGGGTCACATTGTAGAACTATGTTTCCCATTTCAAGAACAGCGGTTGTACCATTTTGCCATCCTATGAGCAACGTCTGAGAGTTGTAGTTTCTTTACAAACTCACCAATTCTTGGCATGGTCTGTCTTTTTAATTTGAGCCATTTTAACAGATATGCAATGTTATCTTTTTGTGGTTTGACTCATAATTCCTCAATGATGAATAACGTTGAAGATATTTTTGTGTGTTTGTCTTCCGTATATATTTTTTGGTGAAGTGTCTTCAAAAATGTTGCCCACTTACCAAATTGGGCTGTTTATTTTCTTACTAATTGAGTTGTTAGAGTTCTTCACATATTCTGGATATAGTGCTTTTAACAGATACATGCTTTGCAAACATATTTTTTCAGGCTGTGGCTTGTCTTTCTCTTAACAGCACCTTTCAGAGAGCAAAAGTTCCTAATTTTAATGAAGTCCATGTTTTCTTTTACAGATTGTGCTTTTAGTGTATCCAAGAAATCTTTGTCTAACTCGAGGTCACAGAGATTTTTCTCCTGTGTTTCCTCTACAGGTTTTACAGTTTTAGTTTCACATTTAAGTCTATGATCCATTTTGATTTAAGTTTTATACATGGTTTGAAGTATGGACTGAAGTTCTTTTTTTTTTTCCTTCCTTCCTTCTTTCCTTTTTTTTTTTTTTTTTTTTTTATGGATATTCAATGTCCCATGACCATTTCTTGGAATAGACTCTCCTTCCTCCGCTGAAATGTCTTTGCATCCTTGTCAAAATCAATTGACCCTACGTGTGTGAGTCTATTTCTGGACTCTGTTTTGTTTTATTGATCTGTCTATCTTGATGCCAATATCACACCGTCTGGATTACTGTAGCTTTATAATAAGTCTTGAAATCAGGCAACGTAAGTCTGCCCACTTTCTTCTTTCTCGAAGTCATTTTGTCTATTCACGGTTCTTGCATTTCCAAATGAGTTTTAGAATCAGCTTGTCAATTTCCATAAAAAAGCCTGCTGAGATTTTGATTGGGATTTCATTGGTTCCTTTTTTTCCTTTTTGAGTTACTGTTAGTTCTGGAAAGTGAATGTAAAAAATCTGTAGAAATAATCTGAGGTCAAGGATGATGTGTCTTCTTCTGTGGCAGTGGGCGGGCTCTGGCATCCTGGATCCCCTTAATCAATAGGACCATTGAGATAATTTCAAAAGGATTCAGCCCCTGCAAGAGCTGCTCTCGTTCTGGGCCACCCTTTCTTTTGGGATGTAATTCCTCAGAGTTCCAACCCAAAGTGTGGCGTTTCCATCAGGGCTCCCCATCTTTGGCAGGCCCCAAACCCTGACTTTCATCTCCCAGGTCTGCTCAGCCACCCAGATGCTGCCCCTGGAATCAGCAGGTGCCTCGGGGGGAGAGCCGACCCCAGCCCTGGCCTCCACAATCTCCTTTCCAACTTCTGGGTCTCGGCTTGTAATTCTTCACTCTGATAGATTTGCAGGCTTTTCGCGGATGTTTCTTACATCGCCCCGTCTTTCCTGGTCATTCTCAGAGGTAGGGCTGATCTGTGCCGTCACCCAAAGTGGAAGGCCTTGGGATGAAAGACGGATAGAGTTTGAGTTTCTAAATGTGATGAATTGTTAACAAGGATTCTGATGTCCACAGATAACATTCTTCAAGAGCCGTGGTTTCTGACATACACCTAGTTTGCAGCTCCTTGTGGCTTGAGCTCGCGCTATCCGACAGGATGTGGGGAACCATGGCTGCTTTTTCTGTGACCCATTAGCCTGCTGGGGACTGACCCTCCCTGAAAAGAGCCCCCACCCCACCCTTCCCCCTCACCTTATTCCTTCCTCTTTAAAACTTTTTTCTTTTTCCTTTTTTTGAGGGGGGTAATTAAGTTTATTTATTTAATGGAGGTACTGGGGACTGAATTAAGTTTTATACATGGCTTGAAGTATGGACTGAAGTCCTTTTTTTCTTTCCTTCATTCCTTCCTTCTTTCCTTGTGCATGCTAGGCACGCGCTCTACCACTGAGCTACACCCTCCCCTCTTCCCTTCCTCTTTTTTTCAGGCCTCAAAAAAAACCCCAAAATTAGATCCCAGCAGCTGGTCTCATGCTGATTTTCATGGAGTTTCTACACTGGCCGCAGCCCCTGGCTCAGGGCTCTGGCTGTAGGGTCACGGCCACCCAGGGGCTGAGGTGTGGTCCGTTCACCTGGGCTATCCCTCCCTGCCCCGTCCCCTGCAGGCCGGGCCGGTCACCAGCCCCTCAGGCTGGGGGGCAATGGAGCCTGGACTGGGGGCTCTGGGGTCTGGAGCCCTTGCTAACTTGGGGGTCTTCACTGCTGTGCTCCCAGCACTGAACTCAGGGCCAACACATAGCAGGTGCTCACTAAATACATGCTGCATGTATGTATGTATGTATGTATGGGCGGAGGGATAGATGGGTGGGTGGAGGGATGGATGGATGAGTCGAGGGATATTTGGATGAGTTGAGATGGATGGATGGGTGAGTTGAGGGATGGTTAGAGCGATGGAAGGACAGGATGCATAGGTGGGTAGATGGGAGGAAATATGGATGGATAAATGAATGAATGGATAGATGGAAGGATCGAGGATAGAAGAGAGAGATGGAAGAATGAGGGATAGATAGATGGGTGATCTGGGCTTCAGAGAGCTCCACACCTCAGAGATCCTTGGAGGTCACTGGGGATTCAGGAGAAGCCAAGCAGCTCCACCTGGATATAATTAAATGTTGGTCCCTATAGGAGACCTTTGGAAAGAGCACAGGTCCAGGGCTAAAAACAGTTCTGAAGCCTCTGGTCTAATCCAGCCTCTGCAACTTATGGACAAAGAAACTGAGGACCAGAGAGGAGAGGGACCTACCAGAGGGTCACGCAGCTGATTAAGGAGCGACCTAAGATTGGCCCCACGTTTTCTGACTTTAAGATCAGGGGTGTCTCTTCAGCTGGCTCTGCCTTCTGCAGTCAGAGCAAGGCTCCCAGCTCCCCTCCCTCCTCTTCCAGGGGAAGGAGAAGTTCCTGAGCATCCTGAACAAGTACATGGAGATCCATGGCACCGTGTACTATGAGAGCCAGCGGCCCCCCGAAGTCCCAGCCTTTGTGAAGAACCACGGCCTCTTGCCACAGCCTGAGTTCCAGCAGCTGCTGCGCAAAGCCAAGGTGAGCCCCACCGCTTTCTCCATCCTCACCCTGGCCCGGCCATAGAAGCCCAGGAGGTCGACCCTACGTGCCTGCCACGCCCACCACCATCACTCGTGGCCCCTTCTGTGTGTGGATATGTCCCAGCATGCCCAGCCTCCCTCCTGTCTGGGCCTTCTAGGGGCTGGTCAGAGCCAGGAGCAGAGATGGGGATGCCCATTGGACAGGGAAGGCCCCACACTGGAAGGGACCTGGGTGGGGCTGAGGGATGGGGAAGAGGAGCTGGGCTGCCCACCTGCCCTGCCTCAGCACCAGTTCAGCCCAGCAGACTCCAGAGTCAGGCCTGGTTTTCAGAGCCACTGAGTGGGTAGGGTAATAGGGAAAGGCTGGGGGCTGGTGTTGGGGCATCCTGGCTGGTGTTCCATTAGGCCACTAGTTCTGACTGACTGCTTCTGGAAATCCCTGAGCTGTATGGCTGGACAGTGGCCGGCACAGTAGGCACAACCCTGCTGTTGGACCCTGAAGTGTCAGCTGAGGCTAGAAGTCTCCTAGCCAGCTGCCAGTTCTTCTCATTTCATCACAGCTTCTTTCCTCAGACCTCTTGGGTGTGTGTGTGTGTGCGCGCGCGCGCGTGTGTGTGTGTTGGGTGGAGAGAGGGTACCTTTGTGCAGTGAGCAACCTGAACAACCTTCCATGGCAACCCTAGATTCAGAATCATTTATTGATCACCTTCCAGGCCAATCATCGGCAACTCAATGAGCACTCCTAGTGTAAGTTAGGTGCTGAATGAATGTTTTTTGGGTGAGTCAGCAAAGGTCCTTTGAGGTCAGCTGTAGGAGTGGGCCTGAAGCTTTCCAAGCTTGGGACCCTCATTCGTCTTTCCCTCTCCAAAATCTTAGCCTTTAGAGCAGGAGGAGGCCATTGATACTACCTCCTTAGACCTCCTCGTTTCACAAATGGGGAAGCAGAGGCCCAGAGAGGGGAAATGCCTGCGGTGGTACACAGCTGGTCTGGGCTGCCTCCGGCCCCAGCTGCCTCCTGTGAATGTCCCAACTCCAGCCTCTCTGGGGCTCCTGGGCTGTGATGCCCAGCCTTCTCTGACCATGGTGCCTCCTCCATTCTTCAGCTCTTCATCGGGTTTGGCTTCCCCTATGAGGGCCCCGCCCCGCTGGAGGCCATCGCCAATGGCTGTGTCTTCCTGCAGTCCCGCTTCAGCCCACCCCACAGCTCTCTCAACCACGAGTTCTTCCGAGGCAAGCCCACCTCCAGAGAGGTGAGTGCGAAGGGCCTGGCCCCTCATTGGGAGGGTTTGAGATGGGACCCCTGCAGTTCCTGGAAGGAGAAGACTTAAGCCTGGAGTGAAAGGAGAGATGGGGCAGATAGGTGGGGGCACCTCCCCTTTGCCCAGTCCAGCTTGCTGGGTACAGAGAGGAACCACCTGTCTCTGTGCCCCTCCAGGTGTTCTCTCAGCATCCCTACGCAGAGAACTTCATTGGCAAGCCCCACGTGTGGACAGTTGACTACAACAACTCAGAGGAGTTTGAAGCAGCCATCAAGGCCATCATGAGAACCCAGGTGAGACTCAGATCCAGCCAGGACCGCCCCCAAGCCCATATGTTGGGTCTTTGCTATAATTAGAAAAAGATGCCCCTCTTGGTGAATTCAGACTCGCAGGCCTGAGTTGACAAATTTGAGCATGGGCCCCACTCACCAACTTGGATGTGTGTGTGTATAAAGGGAGTTGGGGGGGGTGTGGAAATGCTTTGTGCAGTGAGCAACCTATACAACCTTACATGGCAGCCCAGGATCCAGAATTGTTTACTGAGGGCCTTTGGGGACCAGGTCCTGTGAGCATTCCCTAGCACAAGTGAGGTGCATCAGGCTGAATGTGTGGCGGTTCTTTGAACTCTGCCGTCTCTTTAGCGGCACATCTCAGACTATGACATGCATGCAGATCACCTGGGGATCTTGTTAAAGTGCAGGTTCAGCTTCAGCAGGTTGGGTGGGGCTGAAGCCCTGCATTTCAAATGAGGAGTGGTGCCACTTTGGAGAAGAGCAAGCGGATAGAGCACTCTGGGTTTCCTCCAGCATTTTGTGGGTGTGCGGGGTGCACACGTGTGGGTTGAGGGGGTGGCAAGGAGGAGCCTGTGCAGCTCGTCTCCTTGGCAGGCACCTCTGTGGCTTCTGATGGCTCCCTGTGCTCTCATGGTCCCTTCATTTTGAGAAGAGGTCAGACTGTGTGAATGGGGCTCCACTCTGGGACCCCTTTGGACCCACCCCTTGCTGTAGCTCAGACACTAGAAATAACCACTCCTGCCCAGTCCCCTTCCTGGCCCAACACCACGTTCACTGGGTGTGCCCTCCCTGGGGGGATGTGGCGCTCAGGGCCAACTTGGGGCAGAATCGGAGAGCCTGAGACTTGCGGGGCAGGGGTCACCATGAGGGAGAGCCATGCGCAGGAGGACACAGCCGGCCGGGTGTCTGCTGCCGGGGGAGCTGGGGGCAATGCTGGCCTCAAGGGCAGAGGCCAGTGGGCAGAGATCCCCATGCAGTCTTAAGGGCTTGGCTTTTTTTTTTTTTAAATTGAAGTATAGTTGATTTTATAATGTTGTGTTAGTTTCCGGTGGACAGCATAGTGATTCAGTTACATATTTATATTCTTTTTCATAAGCTTTTTCACTATAGGTTATTACAAGATATTGAATATAGTTCCCTGTGTTATACAGTAGGACCTTGTTTATTTTATATGTAGTTGTTATCTGCAAATCCCAAACTCCTAATTTATCCCTCCCCCACCGCCCCCTGCTTTCCCCTTTGGTAACCTTAAGTTTGTTTTCTATGTCTGTGAGTCTGTTTCTGTTTTGTATATAAGTTCATTTGTATCATTTTTTTAGATTCCACAAATAAGTGATATCATATGATAGTTGTCTCTGACTTCACCTAGTATGATAATCTCTAGGTCCATCCATGTTGCTGCAAATGGCATTATTTCATTCTTTATGGCTGAGTAGCATTCCATTGTATAAATATACCACAACTTCTTTATCCAGGCATCTATTGTTGGCATTTAGGTTGTTTCTATGTCTTGGCTACTGTAAATAGTGCTGCTATGAACATTGGGGTGCACGTGTCTTTTTGAGTTAGTTTCCTGCAGATACATGCCCAGGAGTGGGATTGCTGGGTCATAGGGTAAGTTTATTTTTAGCCTTTTGAGGAATCTCCAGACTGTTTTCCATAGTGGGCAGCTGCACCAAACTGCATTCCCACCAGCAATGTGGAAGGGCTCCCTTTTCTCCACAGCCTCTCTAGCATTTATCGTTCGTGGACTTTTGAAAGATGGCCATTCTGGCTGGTGTGAGGTGATACCTCATTGTAGTTTTGATCTGCATTTCTCTGATAATTAGTGATATTAGGCATCTTTTCGTGTGCCTCTTCGTCATCTGTACATCTTCATTGGAGAAATGTCTAGTTAGATCTTCTGCCCATTTTTGGATGGGGTTGTTTGTTTTTTTCGTTACTGAGTTGTATGAGCTGTTTGTATATTCTGCAGACTAAGCCCGTGTCAGTCGCATCATTTACAAACATTTTCTCTCAGTCTGTAGATTGTCTTTTCATTTTATTTATGGTTGCCTTTGCTGTGCAAAAGCTTTTAAGTTTAATTAGGCCCCATTTGTTTATTTTTGCTTTTGTTTCTATTGCCTTGGGAGACTGACCTAGAACATTGCTACGATTTATGTCAGAGAATGTTTTGCCCATCTTCTTGTCTAGGAGATTTATGGTGTCCTGTCTTACGGGTAAGTCTTTAAGCGAGGGCTTCGCTTTGGGTCCAGAGCCCTGCATTCTGTGGATCGATCCCTCCGATTCAGCAGTCCCAGCTTTAACTCCCCCTCAGCAAATGGCCCCAGAAAATCCCTGCCTACCCTGCCTGCTGCATTCTTCTGCCCGTCACACCCTCGCCCTTCTCTCCTGTCGGGGTGTGAGCGTTTCTCTGCTTTAAGTGCCAAGAAAACCGCCTTGTCACAGCCCCAGCTCATCTCCAGTTGTAGCAGACGCAGCCCAGCTGACCAGCAAAGTGGCTGAACCCCAGACCCTCCATCAGCGGTGGGGGAGCCCTCCACTCCCCTCTTAAGCATCAGCTTAAGCAGCTCTCTGCTGGAAGTTCCTCCGAGTCACGGCCTGAGGTTGGGTTCTTCCAGGAGCTGACCTCGAGGCAGGGGTTTGGGCACAAGTAGTTTATTCGGGGGTGATCGCAGGGCGGAGGGTTCTGGAGTCACATGGTGGGTCAGGATGTGTTATCAAGAAGGTTACACCTGCCCGCGGGTACCTGGTGCTCGATGCCGGTGGGGACCTCTGAGAGGTGGAGTAGATCACATCTCGGATTGTCCTGAGAAATGAGGAAACTGGGATATATTTACCCCAACTCCATCTGTTACTGGCTGAGTCTACAGCTGGGGGTGTCAGCTCTCAGCTCTGGGACCTGTCTGCCTGCCCTTAGGTAGGGGGCTCTCTAGGGAGCCTCAGTGCCGGAGGAAGTGGTCACTGTTGGAGACTGACCAGCCCCAGCCCAGAGCAGTGGCCCGGCACTCTGCCTCCCAGGTAGAGGTTGACTCTGATCCCCCCTGCTCCGTGCTCCTACAGGGCAGGTGGTGTTGGGGAGGGCTCTGTGGGAAGCTTCCCCATCCCGTATTCCTCACTCCCTCTCCTCCCCCCTTGCAAAAGCAGCCCTCCCAGGGGGCCAGGAGTGGGGTGTCCCCGAAAGGCTGCTGTCCACCCCCAGGCCTCAGGTCTGGCCCCACCTCCAGGATGCGTTGCTGAGTTAAGGTCCCAGCCCTGTGGGGGCGCAGACCTAATGGGGGGTGTGGAGGGCGGGGTGGGGGAAGTGGCTGTGCTTAGGAACCGGCTCATCTAGTCACACACTGTTTCTGGTTGGACACACAAGGAATTGGTAACAGTGGCTGCCCTGGGGACGGGGCTGGGCGTCTGGGGTCGGAGGAGAACTTACTTTGCATTGTTTTCTCTTGATTACTTTTTTGTATTTGAACATCTGTTTAAATGCGTTAATTTAAAAATGACAGTAACAAAAGGGCCAAGAACCAAGGTATTGCAAATCTGCCAGCTGTGGCCCCTCTGCCTCAGCACACCTCCCACCTCACTCTTCGTGGGTCCCACCCTGCCCCCAGGACAGCTGAGCCCTTACCCCAGAATCTCTTGGGAGGTGTTTAAAATGCAGACTCCTGCGCCTATTCCCAGCTTCTCATTTTAAAGGACTGGGCATGACCTTGGAGCTTGCATTTTAACCAAGTGCCCTGAGTAATTCTGGCCATCCTATTTCAGAAAATTGTTTAGGGACAGCTGGCAGGAGCTGAGGGAGCGAATGAGGGTCCCCATGGGGACGCAGGCTGTTCTGCAAGTCCTGGGGCCTTGCGCTGGGAGAGGGAGGTGGGGGAGGAGACCTGCGGCACCGGCCCAGCTGTCCCCCACCTGGCGCCCTTTTCCCGTCTCTCAGCCTTGGTGGGTTTGCCCTTCAGGCATCTCTCCGTCCAGGGTGAGGTCTTTTGAGGGGAGGGGAGGGGAGGGGAGGGATGCACTCCTGCCTTCCGGCTCCCTCCGGTTCTCAGTTCTCATTACCGTGGCCGGCAGGACCAGCACCTGCCATCCTATGGAGACTGATCACCATGCACACCTGTAATGAGACGTAATGGGGGTAATTTCCAGGCAGGCTGGCTCCTCCGCTGGGAGATCCGTGGCAGGTGGGACGTGGCTGCTGCAAATACCCACCTTGGAAGTGGGGGGATGCTCCATATCACCGCGTGACGTGGGGCTTCAGATCACCAGGGGTGTAGGTAACTCGGGGGTTCCTGCCAGGGCCAGGCAGAGTGACATTTGGAGGGGAAATCTCTTCTCTGGGAGGTTTTATTTATAACCAGGACTTGAAGTCTTGTACTTGAGTGGCATCTCCCTTCCCCCACTGCCCCCAGAGGTGACTGGGGACGTGCTGGAGCAGCAGCTGGCTGCCGGGGCCCTGGGGGCCGTCAGCTCTGGCTAGGACCGGGTGTGTGGAGCTCTAGGGCTGGAAAGGCTGCGTGGCTGGATGTGGACCTGGAGTTCTCTGGGAATTGGGAGCTGCCTCAGGATTAAGATACAGGTCAAGTCAGAAGGGGGGGCACGGTCAGATGGGTGGGGTCTTGCCCCGAGAATCAGTCCTGGTGGTGGCCACTGCGTCCCTGAGACTTCACCCTCAGCTTGAGTGTCCAGGCGGTCATTTTGGCCAGAGGGCACGGGGTGGCCCTCCAGCCCTTCGAGGTGGGGGCTCCAGAAGGCATTGGCTGTCTGACACACCCCTCTCATGACGGGGGCAGACCTGCCAGATTTCAATCCCTGGGCTAAAACGACCTGGCTTTTGGAGCTGCTGGCAGGAAAACAGTATTAACAGGAGGGCTGAGCTGCCTGTGGTAGGGAGCGAACACTAAAGCAGACCTTTCTCTGACTCTGGGAGGGACTGTCCCCCATGTCACCCCCAGGGTGGCTGTGGGCTGGGCCAGGGTGATGTAAATGGGGGGGGGGGTGGCCAGGTAAGAAGAGTGGAGAAGAAGTGGATCCCTCCTTATCACCTCTTCTCTCTTCCCCTTGCTTCTTGGGCCCCAGCCCCCAGCGTGGGTTGCCCTATAACTTCAATATTTAGACTGATGGGATGTGGCTTCTGTTTGGGGACACCTATCTCCTGTGAGTCCCAGATGCCTGGCCTGGGTGGGAAGCTTTGCAGATGTCATCGCATTCCATCAGGCTGGGGGCTGCCCCCCATTCCTTTGTGTGAACATTCCACAGCTTGAGCAGAATACAGGTAGAGCTGGGGATGTTTTTTCACTTCATGACTATTTCCTGAGTGCCTACGGGGTGGTGGGCAGTGGCACTCCAGGTCTGCTTCCTGGAGGACGTGACACCTTAGAGGGGAGAATGAATTCAGGGGTTGGCCAGGGAAGAACAGGCATCACATCCCAGGAAGGGATGGAATGCTGAGCTTTAAGGAAGGAGAATCTCAGTGGAGGGAGTGAGGAGGGATGAGTGGTCCTGCGCCCCCAAGGACCACTGGAGGGTGCACCAGGGAGCGGGACATCGGAGTGGATAGTGTCAGCTCCCTGGTGCAGGATGTGAGAGCCCCCCAGTGCAGGGTCTTCGGCAGCCAGGTCTGGGGAGGGGAGACCAGGGCTCCTCCTACCTCATGTGTCTGCCTGTCTCTCCCACAGGTAGACCCCTACCTGCCCTATGAGTACACCTGTGAGGGGATGCTGGAGCGGATCCATGCCTACATCCAGCACCAGGTAGGTGTGTCCCCCACTCTGCCTCGGGCAGGGGCCGAGCCAGCTCTAGTGCCCAGGGTGCAGCCTTCGTTAAGCTCCCAGGTCCTCCAATCCTGTTTCCTTCCCGGTGGAGTTGGAGATGGGCAGAGGCGAGCAGTGCTGCTCAGAGGCCCGGCCTGGGGTGCCCCTGCCCTGGGCCCCCAGCTCTAGAACCCCAACCCCCTATTACAGCACAGAAACACATTTTTTTGTGGGGGTAGGTAATTAGGTTTACTGAAGGTACTAGGGATTGAGCCCAGGACCTCGTGCACGCTAAGCATGAGCTGTACCCTCCGCTAAAGACTTCTGTTATGTTTAAAAGTTTGGTAACAATTGAGTGGAAGTATGGAACCCCGCCCCCACCCCCTAGGATGAGGGTCAGCCAGACTGAGGTGGGAGATGAAGACCTCAGCCCAGGGGAACCTAGGGGAAGGGCCTCCTGCTCCAAAAGCAGGCCTCCCGGCCCCTGCAGGGACCTGAGCTGCCACAGGGGCCCAGGCACAGTGCACCTCTCAGTCTCCTGGGCTCTAGGTGCTGCCAGGAAGTGAGCTCCAGGCCCTGACTGGGCTGTGGGACCAGGTGGAGGTTGACCTGTTGCTGTCTAGTCAGAGATTGGGTGTGGCCTCTGTCCGCACCTTGACCCTGGCCCCACAAATATGAGGAGCTGGGAGAGTGGGTCTAGCCCATTTTTTCAAGTTGGGAACACTGAAGCCCCCAGAAGGGAGGGCTTGCCGGGGTCACAGAGTGAGTGGTGCAGGGCCGGGGCCAGAACCCAGGACTCTGTCCCTGTGGGTGGCTGGGAGCAATGTCGTGAAGCTCACAGAAGAGCGCTTGCTGGGCCCTGCCAGCCCCTGGAGCAGGCCGCCGCAGGGAGTGCCCCTCTAGCCAGCCCCGGCCCCGACCCCGACCCGCTGTGGGCGGGCTGCACCGGCTCCAGAATGGAAACCCTGAGCCTAGCTCAAGTGCGACCAGCAGCGCAGGGTGGACGGTTCACAGACAGACCCGAGTTCAAATCCTGCCTCCGTCATCCAGCCGTGAGGCCCTGGGCAGGTTCCTTGACCTGTCTGAGCTTCTGTCCCTCTCCCATAAAATAGTTGGAGACACATTTGTACCTGTGGGGGGCGCTGCTGCGAGGAGTCAAGGAAATGATGCAGGAACTGGCGTTGAGACAAGGCCGCTCGGCCACGTGCGAGCCAGCGGCATCTGTGGCCCCATCCCTTTCTAACGCTGCTTTCCTCCTGGCAGGACTTCTGCACCGCCCCAGGCCCTGCCCCCCCAGGGGCCCGAGCCCCGCAGAGCCCCTTCATCCTGGCCCCCAATGCCACCCACCTCGAGTGGGCCCGCAACGCCAGCTTGGCCGCCGGGGCCTGGCCCCCCGCGCACTCCCTCCGGGCCTGGCTGGCCGCCGCGGGGAGGGCCTGCACGGATGCCTGCCTGGACCACGGGCTGATCTGTGAGCCCTCCTTCTTCCCCTTCCTCAACAGCCAGGACGCCTTCCGGAAGTGAGTGAGCCCCCGCCTGGCCGGGACCCAGCTCCCCTCGTGGCTCCCACAACTGCCGCGCCTGGGCCCCGTCAGCGGTGGGGGGGGGGGGGGTTAGTGCTTTCCAGTGAGTCAGGAAGGATCCAGAAGGGACCGCGGGGCAGGCAGCCACGGCATGGCTACCCTACTCTTGGCAAAGCCTCCGCCCCAAACCACCAGAGCAGTTCCTGGCCCCTCCTTCCCTCCCTCAGGGCCCAGCCCAAGGGTCCTCCTGGGGGGGGGTCAGCCTGCGGCCCCGCCCACCTGGCCCCTCTCCTCCCCTTTCACAGACAGTGGGAGGAGAAGCTGCAACCGGGGCTTTGTCCTGGCTCCTCCTAGAAACATCTTCCTGGGTCGGGAATGGGATGGGCCAGGGCAGGGGAGTGGGCAGCGCCCCGCCTGAGAGACTGCTGCCCGCCGCAGGCTGCAGGTGCCCTGTGACAGCACCGAGTCGGGGATGAACCACCTGTACCCGGCCTTCGGCCAGCCCGGCCAGGAGTGCTTCCTGCAGAAGGAGCCCCTGCTCTTCAGCTGCGCGGGCTCCAGCACCAAGTACCGCCGGCTCTGCCCCTGCCGAGACTTCCGCAAGGGCCAGGTGGCCTTGTGCCGGGCCTGCCTCTGAGGGCGCCGCCCGGCCAGCCCTCCCTGCCGCAGGGGAAAGCACCAGCAGATTCCCAGCTCCAGCGACCCGCCCACCCCTCGGCGCCCCCCGAGTTAGAGCCTCCTTCCCGGGCCGGAAAGCAGGCAGAGCAGAGCGGTGCGCAGGCCTGGGGGCGGGGCAGCTCTGCCGATCACCCGGCGCCCGCCTACGTTCTCGTCCCGAGGGCTCCTGGCATCGCTGTGGCCAAGCAGCTGTGGGGTTGGGCAGAGGGTCTCACGGGCCCAGGAGCAGGTGGTCGGAGGTCCCTTGCTTTGTGCAAGGCCAGATCTGGACCGGATGGAGAGAGGGCCCTCCAGATGGAGGATGGGGCCTCTGGATGTACCCCGGAGGGTGATGCTTGCCCAGTGGCCCAGGGGAAGGTCCAGGGAGTGGGGAGTGATGTGTGAGGGGTCAGCCTTGTCCCTCTGGAGTTGTCTGGGTTTGTGGACAGAAAAGGCAGGGGACTGGAGGGAAGATGAGGCTGGGGGACCCTGTTCATGCCTCCTCTTTGCCCCACCCCTCCCACTTTCCCAAACATCCCCTCCCTTCCACACTTGGGGACCACAGTGAGGGTTACAGGGACCACCTAGACCCTGGGTTGAATTGTTTCCTCTCTTGCTTGTTCCAACTCTCTTCACTTTGGGCATTTCCTGAAACCTATCCCAGCATGACTGTGATTCCAGACCGTGGATTTGTCTCCAAAGCCTCAGTTCCCACCCCAGCCTCTGAGAACAGGCTCTAGCAGCCTCCCCCTCCTCCCCCAAGCATCTTAGGCAGAGGCTGGGGATGGCGCCTCAGCCCTGTGGCCCACCTGGCCCACATGCTGGCTGCCCAGGCCTGCTACCCCCACCCCATCAAAGCTGCGTCTGTGTCCCTACCTCCAGCTTCAGACCACTTCTGGATCCAGCCATCCATCTCCATGTGGCATGCCTTCCCCTCCACCCAGAGCCCTGTCGGAGGAAATAGGTCAGGCCTTCAGAAACACTGCCACCCCACCTGTTTTTACCCTGCTCCCTTCCTGGCAACCCCGCCCCACCCACCTAGGCCTGCCCCTCCACCCTCCCAGGGAGGCAGCCCCCAGGGCCTTGAGAGTCCGAGAGCAGGGCTAGCCCTGCTGCGGGCCTGAAGGCGGATGCCTCCCCTTGGAGAGCCTGCTCTCGGCCTGGGCTGCCCCTGCAGCCACAGAAACTCAATAGTCATCAAGGACCTGACCTTTCGGGGAAAGCAATAGAGACACTCTTTTCTCTCTCTTTTTTTAAAGATTTATTTCTTGAAATAATAAATATTTTATTGGGATGTGAGGTGCAGAGGACAAGCTGTGCTATTTCTCGTCTTTTCCTGGGACGCCCAGGCCTGGATGAGCAAGGGAGTGTGGACGCCCGGGGGAGGGGTGGCTCTCGGGGGCCCCTCCTCCACATTGTCACTCCGTCTGCAAAGTTGGGGCTGTGTCAGGCTGCCCAAAGGAAGTGCCTGCAGGTGCCAGGGACCCCGGGCCCCTCGCACTGCCCCTGACGCTGTGACCGGCTTGGCCAGCAGGGCTGTACCCAGGTCTGTTCACCTGGGGCTGGCCTCTGCTGGCTGTGTTTGCTGTGTGAAGCCATAAATGTGCTTTGATGAGAGCCTGAGCCAGATCATAAGACTGACTAGGGAGGGCGATCAAGACGGTGGAATAGGAAGACAAACACATCAAAAATATATCTACATGTGGAACGGTTCTCACGGAAAATTGGCTGAAAGCTGGCAGATCTCTCTCACAATCAAAGCTGTAGGAAGGACCCCCCACATAACCAGGGAGGATGAAAATAAAAAGGAAGTGGGACAGGACCTGTCCCCTGGGAGGGAGCCGTGAAAAAGGACAGGTTCTGTCGCCCCGGGAACCCCCTGGCCATTTGGGAGGCCCGCCAGAACCTGGACTTGGCTCGAGAAGAGTGTGTGGGACTGGCATGCTGCCAGGCAGGGTAGAGAGGGACCCCAGCGCCAACAGCTGCCATGTGGCCGCACTTCCCAGCCTGAAACGTGCACCTGCTAGTACACATGGGCTAGGGCTTCAGTGATAAGGCCCGGGGAGAGGACTCAGTCTAGTTGCGCTGATACATCCCAAGGGGCTGGAATGTGGTCTGGGCACCACTGTTAAACATGCAAGTCGAGGCACAGATCTGCCATCGGAGCTCCAGCATTAGCGCAACAGGTGAGCCCAAGTCCGCCATGAGACCCCTGCTGTCAGCATGCTCGCGATGGGATGTGGCTACAGCAGCAGCAGGCTAGTACGCTGTGGGGGTGGGGCTGACATCTGAACCAATTATCAGCGCTCCCTCGGTGGGGGTGGGTCCAGCACCAGCAGACTTTGCTGGTGCGCCCAGGGGCTGGCAGGTGGCCTCACAGAATCACACGTCCCCTATGGACAGCCCCCGGGGAGGAATACACGGGTTCCTTCCCTAGTGGGAGCACTCCAGACCTGCCTGCCTCACACTACAGCTTCGAGGTGGACCTGGGGGCCTCTTCAACAACTGGGGAGCAGACTCTACCCCCACACCAGGGCTGTGACAGCCACAGGGCAGAGGAGGCCCCGCCCAATGTCCAGTACAGGCTCTGGTCACCAAACACACCTCCGATCAAGGGGACAGTGGCCAGCACACTCTAAGACATGGCAGGCATCCATACTAGAAACAGCCCTCACACCAGAATATTGGACTCACACAGTCTACACAGGGACACTCCTACATAAACAGCCTGTCAAGACCACAATAGATAACTATTTCTCCTAAACTCATAGCCAGAGAAATTTAAGTAAGATGAAAAAGCAAAGGAACTACTCAATGAAAAGAGAAGCTTCCTGAAAGAACAATGAAACAGACCTCTCCAGTCTACCTGAGCCTGAGTTCAAAAAGGAGATTAAAAAAAAAATTTAGCATTTTTATTAATATGCATCTAATGGAGGTACTGGGGATGGAACTCAGGACCTTGTGTGTGCTAGGCATGTGCTCTACCACTGAGCTATGCCCTCCCCCTCCCTAAAAATGCTAAAGGAATTAAGAAATATAACTGATAGAAATGCAGACCACTGTAATGAGAAACTAGAAACCATAAAGAGGATCCAATCAAAAGTAGACAACTCAACTGCCAAGATAAAAACCGAGCTAAAGGCAATGACCAGCAGACTACATAATGCAGAAGAACAAGCAAGTGATCTGGAAGGCAGAACAACAAATCACCCAACAGAACAGCAGACAGAAAGATAAATGAAAAAACTGAAAGCAACGTATGAGATCTATGGGATGACACAAAGCATGCCAACCTACACACCACAGGGGTTCCAGAAGGAGAAGAAAGATAAAAGGGGACCAAAAATGTATTTGGAGAAATTATGGCTGAAAACTTCCTAAATCTAAAGAAGGAAAAAATACCCAGGTACAGGAAGCAGAGGATCACAAACAAGATGAAGCCAAACAGACCCACACCGAGATATATTATAATTAAAATGGCAAAAGTTAAAGCGAGGATTCTAAAGGCAACAAGAGAAAAGCAAGTTACAAGGGAACCGCCATAAGGCTATTGGCTGATTCTCTACAGAAACGCTGCAGGCCAGAAGGGAGTGGAAGACACGTACCAAAGTCCTGGAAGCGGAAAGCCTGTGCCCTCTCCCTAGCGAGAGCATCATTTAGAACAGAAGGAGGAACTCAGGATTTCTCAGACAAGCAAAAACTAAAAGAACACAGCAGTGTTAAACCGAACCTAAAAAAAATAGTGAGAGATCTCTAAATAGAAAAGGCTCTATAGGAAAGACAAACAATAGGAAAAGCAAATGTATAAAGGGACTGAGTAAGCCAGTATATAGATTAAAAAACAAAAAAAATTATTAAAGTGGTAATAGCTATAATTAACAGCAAAAGGTTAAACATGAAGATGTAAAATAGGATATCAAAATCATAAATAGGGGAAGGGGATAAAAAAAAGCTAGATCTTGTAGAATGCGTCTGAACTCATGACTATCGCTCTAAAGCACGTACATATGGTTCTGGATTACCACACTTGAAAACCAGGGTAACGACAAGTCAGAAATACACAGCAGAATCACAAAACCAGAAAGAAAGGAGCTGAAGCATAACACAAAAGAACACCATCAAACCACTAAAGGAAGAACAAAAAGAGCGGAACCACAAAATCAACTTGGAAACAAGGTTTAAAGTGGCACTCAGTACATACTTTGTAAAAAGTCCTTTAAATGTTGATGGTCTAAATGCTCTGATCAAAAGACAGAATGGCAGATTGGATTTAAGAAAACCTATAAAATACTAATTAAAGAGATTTCATGTTAGGGTGAAAGACACACAGACTGAAAGTGAGAGGATGGAGAGAGATTTCATGCCAATGGAAACAAGAAAGCAGGGGCAGCAATACTCATCAGACAAAATGGACTTGAAAACGAAGTCCAAAAAGAAGGACAAAGCAGGACACTACATAATGATAAAGGGATCAATACAAGAAGACGATATTGCAGTCATTAACATATATGCACCCAGTAAAGGAGCACCTAAGTATATAAAACACATACTAACAAAGGGAGAAATGGGCAGGAATACAGTAAGAGAAGGAGGGCTTAACACCCCACTGACATCAGGGGACGGATCCTCCAGACTAAAAAAAAAAAAAAAAAAAAAATCAGGCAACAGATCCTAAACCACACAATAGTTAGATTTAGTTGGTATCTACAGGACACTGTATCTGTCCCCTCCAAGAAACAGAATATACATTCTTTTCAAGTGTGCATGGAATATTCCCTAGCATGGACCACAGACTAGGGCACAAAACAAGCCTCAACAAATTTAAGAGGATTGAAATTATTTCAAGCATCTTTTCTTACCACAATGGTATGAAACTAGAAATCAACCACAGAAAGAAAAATGAGGGGGAAAAAATTATATAGACTAAACAACATGCTACTAAAAAAAAAAAATCAATGCATCAATGATGAAATCAAAGGGGAAATCAGAAAATACCTTGAGACAAATGACAATGAAAACACAATCTTACAAAATCTATGGGATGCAGCAAAAGCAATCCTGAGGGAAGTTCACATTGATGCAGTCCTTCCTCAAGAAACCAGAAAAATCTCAAACACACACCCAAAAGAACTAGACAAAGACAAAACTCAAAGTCAACAGAAAGAAGGAAATAATAAAGATCAGAGCGGAAATAAATAAAATAGAGATTTAAAAAACAATAGGAAAGATCAATAAAACCAAGAGCTAGTTTTTTGAAAGGACAAACAAAATCTACAAACCCGTAGCCAGGCTCACCAAGAAGAGAAGAGCCAAATAAGAAATGAAAGGGGAGAAATAACAAGCAACACTGCAGAAATGCAAAAAAATCATAAGAAAATACTATGAACAGTTAGATGCCAACAAATTGGACAAGCTAGACGAAATGGCAAGTTGCTAGAAATATACAGCCTGTCAAAATTAAGTTAAGAAGAAACAGATCATTTGAACAGAGTGATCACTGGAAGTGAAATAGTGTAATTTTAAAACTCCCTGCAAACAAAAGTCCAGGACTGGATGGCTTCACTGGGGAAGTCTACCACAGCATACAAAGAACTTAAACCTATCCTTCTCAAACTATTCGAAAAAATTGAAGGGTTGGGAACACTCCCAAAGTCATTCTATGAAGCCACCATAACCCTGATACCAAAACCAGACAAAGACACTACAAAAAAAGAAAATTAATTAGAAAGAAATTTAAAATTAATTAGAAAATTGAAAAGAAAATTGAATGCAAAAACCCTCAACAAAGTATTAGCAAACCAAATCCAATAATACATAAAAAGGATTATACATCATGATCAGGTTGGATTCATTCCACAGTGGCAAGGATGGTCCAGCATATGCAAATCAATCAGTGTAATACACTGCAAGAACAACTATTAGAACTAGTAAATAAATTCAGCAAGATAGCAAGATATAAGATTAACATATAGAAATCTGTTGCATTTCTTTACACTAACAATGAAATATCAGAAAGAGAAAGTAAAAAAAAAAATTTTTAAATCACACCAAAAAGACAAAAAACAGAAAAAACCTAGGACTAAGCCTAACTAAGGATGTGAAAGACCTCTACGCTGAGAACTATAAAACATTGTTAACAGAAATTGAAGATGATTCAAAGAAATGGGAAGATATCCCATGCTCTTGGATTGGAAGAAATAATGTTGTTAAAATGGCCTTACTACCCAAAGCAATCTACAGATTTAATGTAACCTCTATCAAATTACCCAGGACATTTTTCATAGAACTAGAATATTCCTAAAATTTACATGGAACCACAAAGATCCAGAATTGCCAAAGTAATCTTGAGGAAAAAGAACAAAGCTGGAGGCATAACCTTTCCAGACTTCAGACTATACTACAAAGCTACAGTGATCTAAACAGTGTGGTTTTGGCACAAAAACATACAGATCAATAGAACAGAAATAAACCCACACATGTACAGTCAATGTTTGACAAGGAGGCAAGAATATACAGTGGAGAAAAGACAGTCTCTTCAGCAAGTGGTGTTGGGAAAGCTGGACAGCTGCACATAAATCAATGACGTTAGAACCCTCCCTCATGCCATATACAAAAATAAACTCAAAATGGCTTAAAGACCTAAATATAAGATATCATAAAACTCCTAGAAGAGAACATAGACAAAACATTCTCTGACATAATCATAGTAACATTTTCTTAGATCAGTCACCCCAGGCAATAAAAATAAAAGCAAAAATAAATAAATGGGACCTAATCAGACTTACAAGCTTTTGCACAGCAAAAGAAACCATAAATAAAACGAAAAGACAATCTACGGACTGGGAGAAAACATTTGCAAGCGATGTGACAGACAAGGGCTTAATTTCCATAATATACAAACGGTTCATGCAACTCAATATCAAAAAAACAAACCCAATCAAAAATGGGCAGAGACCTAAATAGACATTTCTCCAAGGACATCCAGATGGTCAACAGGCACATTGAAAAGATGCTCAACATCACTAATGATTAGAGAAATGCAAGTCAAAACTACAATGAGGTATCACTTCTCACCGTTCAGAATGGCCATCATCAAAAAGTCTACACATAATAAATGGAGAGAGTGTGGGGAAAAGGGAACCCTCCTACACTGCTGCTGGGAATGTAAACTGGTGCAGTCACTATGGAAAACAGTATGGTGATTCCTTAAAAAACCAACAACAGAGCTGCCATATAATCCAGCAATCCCAATCCTGGGCATATATCTGAAAAAGACAGAAACTCTAACTTGAAAAGATACATGCACCTCAGTGTTCACAGCAGCATTTACAATTGCCAAGGTATGGAAGCAACCTGCATGTCCAACAACAGGTGACTGGATAAAGAAGATGTGGTGTACATATACAATGGAATACTACTCAGCCATAAAAAAGAATGAAATATTGCCATTTGCAGCAACATGGATGGACCTAGAGATTACCATATTAAGTGAAGTCAGAGAAAGATAAATATGATACCACTTAAATGTGGAATCTAAAAAAAATGATACAAATTTACAAAACAGAAACAGATTCACAGACATAGAAAACAAATGTATGGTTATCAAAGGGAAAAGGGGGAGACAGATTAGGAGTTTGGGATTAACAGATATATATTACTATGTATATAACAAACAACCAGGATTTACTGTAGAGCACAGCAAACTATTCAATATTTTATAATAATCTATAATGGAAAAGAATCTGAAAAAAATACATACATAACTAAATCACTTTGCTGTATACCTGAAACTAACGCAATATTGTAAATCAACTGTACTTCAATTTAAAAAAAAAAGCAGACTAATATTCACCAGGTATTTACTCTCTTCAGACACCAGGCTGAGAGTTTGACATATGATTTGTCATTTCATATGCTTTGCTTAGCAGTCCTGTCAGGTTGGTACTATTTTATCCCCATTTTGCAGTTGAGAAAACTGAGGCACAGAGAGTTTAAGTAACTTGCCCAACGTCACACAGCTTTTAAGCAGTGAAGATCAAATGACCCAGTAGGATAGCCCAGCATGGTGCTTGAGCCACAAGATGTGTTCAGTTTTACAGAATCATTCTGTGTTTGAGACGCTCCCCCAGGCAGGGGTTCTCAAGTTGGGGCAGCTAGCTCCCCCAGAGGACAACTGGCACTGTCTGGAGATATCTGGTTGTCACGGCTGGGGTGTGGGGGAATTGCCTGCTCCTGGCGTTCAGTGGGTAGAGGCCAGGAATGAGGGTCAACCTCCTGTGGTGCACAGGATGGCCTCTCCAACACCTAGGAACTCTGTTCTAGGCCGGCAAACATCCCAACTCTGAGCTTCTAAAAACCCAGGCTGCTGGACCCACCTCCAGCATTTCTGATTCAGTAGGTCTGGGTGGTGCCTGAGAATCTGCATTCTTCACAGGGTGATGCTGCTTTGCAGGCTCAGGGCCCACATTCCAAACCACTAGTCCAGGCCCTGTAGGTACCAGTAGGTTCTTATTTTTATAGCCTTTTAGTTTGCAATTTCCCTGATATCATAGGAGGTGGGGCATCTCCCCACAGGCTCACTGGCCATGGTGTGTCTTCTTGGGGAGGTGTCTGCTCAGGTTTTTGCCCATTTTTTAAATTGGGGTTTTTTTTCACTGTTGAGTTTCTAGAGTTCTTTGTATAGGAGCCTCCTTTTGAATTGTCTTAAAATCTTAATGAGGTGGGTGGGGCGGGGTGGCAGGTGATACTGTGAAGGGCAGGCTGATGCAGAAGCCAGGCCCTGGGAAAAAGCCACAGCCCGCGTATAAGGCCGGGTGCCGGCGCCAGGGGGCCCTTCCTGCCTAAAACCGAAGCTGGCCACCCCTGCCTCCCCCAACACCTCCCATCACTGCAGAGATACCAGGCAGGGACCAGCCTCATCACCACCCTGCAAGGCCACTCCACCGCCCCACTTACAGGTGAGGCAGCGGGCATGAGGAAGCCCCTCCCCAGCCTTTCCAGTCACCTGGGGAGCACTAGCCATCCCCACCCCTGGCTGCACCCAGACCACTAAACCGAAATCTCCGGGTGGGGGCTGGGCATCAGAATTTTTTTTTTTTTTTTAAGAAAGCACTCCTCTGGTGTTTCTACTGTGCATCCAGCGTGAACCACTGGGCTTCCCCGTCCTGCCTGGATGGCTCCTCTCTGCTCCCCCACCCCCAGCTTTACTCTCAGGGGCTGGGACCAGGTTCAGGGTGCTGGAGGAGGCCTCATTCCAAGGCTTGGCTCCCACCCCCAGCCCCCTAGCCCCCCAGCCCAGAAGCAGCGCCTCCCTACAGCCCAGGGCGTGGGAGGCTGCCAAGACTGGGAACAAGGAGGGAAGAGGCTGGGTCCAGCCTGGGTCTGGGGCCAAGAGCACACACAGGCCTCAGCTGGCTCCAGGACAGAATCCTGAGTTCAAGGGCAGGAGAGAGAGTGCTGGGAGGCCGCTGGCCAGCAAGCTTGCCCAGAACCAGGGAGGCGGGAGGGCAGCAGAGGGGCAGGTTCTCCTGGGTCTCTGCAGAGGGCTGGGAGGCATTCCAGATTCTTCTCTTGGTCGCCAAGGGCCCTCTTAGGTGGGGCTGGGCCTGGAGGATTTGCCTGCCTTGTGTCGAGGCAGCTGCCCCCGTCCCTTTGACTGACTCCAAGTGCCCCCCAGACCCCATGTGTTCCTCCTGCCACTTCTGGGGGAATGAGCTCAGGGCAGGGTGAGGTCTCAGGACAAAAGGCCATTTTAACTGTCTTTATCTTTCTGCCTGGGGGTCACGCTGGTTCCTCCAGCTTTTTGTCCTAGTAACCTTTAAAGCGGTCTCATCACGTTTCCCTAAAGGATGGGGGGTGTGTCTTTTCAGGAAGGTGCTGGGGAAAGTCTCCCGCTGTGCTCCCTCATCTCAGCTTGGGCAGCCCCCCTTCCCCAGCTCAGAAGGGAAGGCAGGAGTGAAACCACCCCCTTCCATCTCTTAAAAGAGTTGAGTCAGGCCCGGGCTGGCATCCAGGCACCTGACCTGCTGCCGCGGGGCTCAGCTCATATTGCCCATGTTTTTTCCAGTGCAAAATACGGAAGCCGATCCCAGCACACTCAGGGGTTGAGGATGAACCGAGATCAGGCAGGTACCACCCAGGACGCCAGGCGTGAGATGAAGCCATGTTGAGTAACCTGGAGCTGCTGAGCTATAAAGGCCCAGGATTGCCTCCAGGTGCCTCCAGCACAAGGGGCTCGCACCCCTCCTGCTGGGTGAGAGCAGTCAGGCCCGTGGGCCGGCTGCCCCTGGCCTGCCACTGCATCAGCCGTTCCCACCCCTAACCTGGAGGGCCTTAGACGGAACAGGATGGACGATGTCATGGTTGAATTGCACCCCCCACAAGATGTGTTGAGGTCCTAACCCCCGTACCTGTGAGCATGACTTCTTTGGAAAGAGAGTCTTTATAGATGTAGTTAAGATGAGATCACACTGGATTAGGATGGGCCCTAAATCACATGACTGGGACTTATAAGAGGAAAATTTAGACACTTGTATACACACAGGGGAGAAGACGGAGCAGAGAGTGGAGTGATGTAGCTACGAACCAAGGACCGCCAAGGACTGCGCGCAACACCAGAAGCTGGAAGGGGCGAGAGATCTTTCCCTGGGGCCTTTGGAAGGAGCGTGGCCCTGCCAACACCTTGATCTCAGACTTTCTAGCCTCCAGAATCGTGAGGAATACATTTCTGTTGTTTTTAAGCCATCCAGTTTGTGATCATTCGTTATAGCAGCTATGGGAACAAATACAGAAGGGGTCAGATTTCTGCTGCTGCTTTTAAAGGTAGTACAGGGGAGGGAGGTAAGCAGCCTAGAGGCCAGAGCTGAGTGCCCTCGGTCATGAGCGGAATGGCCCCCTGGCCAGGCCATTGGCCCCAGCACACAGCCCAGGCTGTTCTCAAAAAAGTGTGGTGCTGGCTCAGTAAAAGCCCCAAAGGAAAAAGTACACTGGCTCTCAGGGATGCTGGCAGACTGTGGACCACACCAGTCCTCCTCCCTCTCTAAAACCCCCCAAATACCAGCTCTCAGGGCACCTGGGAGCAGCACCCAGGCTCCTCCAGCAGGAGGGAGGCGATCCCTCGAGGCTGACTTTCCAGGGTGACTCTGGGATTGCACCCCTCCTGCTGGATTCAGCCTTAGATCACCTCCCTCTGACTCTGCTAAAAATAACCCAGGCTCGACTTCTGCATAGATTTGAATATTGGGCTCAAGAGACTCGTGATTCTGGAGAAACAGCGCAGCTGATTCCCCGGTGTTGGGGTTGAACAGAGAGCATTTCCTCTCCCCGCTCAGCTCACAGCTACCCCCGCTGGCTCTGGCTGGCAAAGCCTGATGGCCGGCGGCCACCTCTTCCTCCCAGGAGCCTTGGTTGGGGGGGGGGTCTTCTCCAGCGGAAGTCCCCAGGGATCACGTGGGAGTGGGCATTTGGAGTTTCAGGCTGGGGGCTGGCCACGGGAGGGCTCCTTGGGCCCATGTGAGATACCCCAGGTGCTCGGTACCCTCGCCCTACCTCCTCCTCGTTGGTCCCCCAGAACCCCTAGCCTGCCCACCCCATTCTCGGGTCCTCAGAAGATGGGGGTGGAAGGGTGGGTAGAGACTGCGAGTTCCCAGCCTTGTCTAAAGCTGGCAGCCTCATTTCCCACCTTGTTCCCCTCTCTCCATCACTCATTAATTTAACAAACATTCACCCAGCACAAGTGCTTGGCCCAGAGAATCTAAAGTCTCCCATCTGATGCCTGTGTCTCTGGCACTAGCATTCACGGCCTGGGCTCATGGGACCCACCAGGCTGCCTGAATCTGACGACGCTTGGCTTCTATCAGGTCTGGAAACTGCTCAGCCAGCACCCCCTCGTGTTTTGCCTCTTCCACACAGACAGACGGGCCTCTTCATCTCCCTGCGCTGGGACAGGTGTGTTCACTGAAGCTGTGGTCCTTAAGAGTTGCCTTTCCCCACCTGCATCTCCAGGCCACGCCCCCTGTGTCCAGGGAGGGGTCAGCACCTACGCCCCCGGTGCAGGGCCTGGCAGCCCCTGCTGCGCTCATACACCGACCGCCTGGCGCCTCCCATCTGTAGCCTCAGCCGGGCCCCACCCACCCCGGGGAGGAGGGCAGCTTCCCTCCTTCCAGCACGGTCGGCTCTTTCTCCCCCTGGCCCTTGCTCTTTACCGTGGTACATTTTCTGGTGTTTTGTTAAGAAACCTTTCAAGATACCCAGGCTGAAATAGGACCGAGTGGGTAAGCCTCCCAAGGGCCTTTACGTTTCCAGTGGCTTTTCTTGTGGGACAAAGAACTTGGGCCTTTGAATCACGGTCCCGGCCTCAAACCCCAGCTTGGCTGCTCATCACTACGGCAACCAGGGCAGCCTGCTTCTCTGAGCTTTAAGCCCATCATCTAGTTAAGTGCAGATGATACATACGGGTACTAGTTTCCTGTTGCTGCTGTAACGGATGACCGCAGGCTTAGTGGCATAAAGCAACACAAATTCATTAGTTTACCGTTCTGGAAGTCAAAGTCCGAGATGGGCCTCTAGCTAAAATCAAGGTGTCAACAAGGCAGTGTTCCTTCTGGGGACTTGACCTTCTAGAGGTCGCCCACATTCCTCAGTGCATGGACCCATGACACCCTCAAAGCCAGCGATGGCTGATCAAGTCTTTCTCACATCTCATCTTTCTGACGCTGACCCTGCCCCCTCTTGTGATTCCACTGTGCCTGTTTGGATTATCCAGGATAAACTCCCCATTTTAAGGGCAGCTGATTAAGAAACTTAATTCCACCTGCAACCTTAATTCTCCCGTTTTCTCCCTTGCCATGTGTACTAGGATTCTCCAGAGAAACAGATGTGTCTGTACGTGTATATACAGGATAGGTACCTATGCAGAAAGATTTAAGAAATTGGCTGTGATTATGGAGACTGGATAGTACAAAACCTGAAGAGTGAATGTCTGCCTGGACACCCAAGGAAGAGCTGATGCTGCAGTTCAAGTCTGAAGGCCATCTGCTGGCAGAATTTTCTTTTTCTCTGGGGACCTCAGTTTTGTTGTTCTCTCCAGACCTTCACCTGACTAGACAAGGCCCACCCACATTATGGAGGGCCATCTGCTTTACACCAAGTCCACCTATTTAAATGTTAATCCCATCCCCAAACACTCATAGAAATATCTAGAATAATGTTTGACTACATGTCTGGGCACTGTGACCCAGTGAAGTTGACACAAAATTAATCATCACATGATGTAACATGACAGCCATAGGTCCTGGCGATAAGGATTTGGACATCTTTCAGAGGGCGCCATTATTCTGGTGACTACAGCTACGCCTGTATTAGTTAGGGTTTGCCAGAGAAACAGAACCAACATGTGAAATGGAGCAGGCAACTCCCAAGTCTTCAGCTGGTGAGCTGGAAACCTAGGAGGGCTGATAGCATAACTCCAGTCTGAGTCCAAAGCCTAGAACCAGGTGAGCTAGTAGTGTTTGTTCCAGTCCAAAACCCAGCAGGCTCAAGACCCAAGAAGAGCCAGAGTTTCACTTTGAGTCCAAAGGCAGGAAAGAGATCAATGTCCCAGCTCAAGACAGTCAGGCCTTGCTCACGGGAAGTTCAGCCCTTTTGTCCTCTTCGACTCATCAACTGATTGGACAAGGCCCACCCATACCAGGACAGCAATCTGCTTTACTTCGTCTACTCATTCAAATGTTCATCACATCCAAAAACACTCTCAAAGACACACCCAGAATACGTGTGACCAAACAGCTGGGCACCTGTGGCCTGGTCAAGCTAGCCCATGAAATTGACTCTCATCACACCTCCCGGCAGGGAAGCTTTGAAACCCATCACACACACTGGGTTGCCAGGGCTGGCTCCCACGAGGTCACAGAAGTGATGGTTACATTTTCAGGAATTTTACAAACCAGGTGTTAAATTATTGATGTCTTTAAACTGGCCGTGGTGGGAGTGTTTACCCCTTGGAAAATGACACACGCTACACATCAGGGCTTCTTATGTCTCATATGCATTTTGTTTTCGGAAAGCGGGTCTAATCCCACGTGGAAGGTGCCTCAGTCACTGCTCAGTAAGTGGCAATTGTCTCCTCTCCCGCTTTGCTGAAGATGAACGTCCTCCCCACCCCATGGAGGGGCTTCCTGATGGTGAGGTCTCACCCACGGGGAGGGAGAGCTTCTGCCAGCCCTCCCCCCAGCACCCCCACCTCACCCCCTCCTTTCCTCCCAGAGTTTGGAATTCCCTGCTGCCTTTCCCACCCCAGGCCCAGGCGAGCCCGATGGAACGACAGGGCAGCTCCTCCGAGCCCTGCTCACTGGAGGGTTTGACAGCTGACATACTGCTGCAGGCTGAGCTGGGCCTGGCCTCCCCCTTGCCACTGCTCAAGAAAATAATTAATAATAATTATTATTAAGAGCCGTTTACCACAAAAAACCTCAGGGTACATTGCACTCCAACATCATTAAAAGTGGCATCTTTTAAACTTTGATTTGCAAAGGAAAGCTGGTTCTGGGGCCTAGTGCGGGAGCCCCCACAGCTCTCTCTGATCCAGCTTTGCCAGATGGGGCCAGAGAAGGTTGGAGCGAGAGGCCTCATCCGGGGGGTAAAGGTACAGTCGGAGAGCCTGGGAAGGGCCCAGGGCAGCAGGACTCAAAGATCAGGGTAGGCCAAGTCTGGGGTCTGGTCCAGCTGTGGCCACCAGTGGGGAGGGAAACAGGTGGCCTGGAAGCATCTGTCCGCCAAGGGGCGAGGCAAAGCCGCTGATGCCAAGCTTGGACCCCTTGACCTCTATACGTGCTGGTTGAGTCCAAAGTTGGGACTTTCACTTCTTAGACCCAACACCCACTGCCACCTTCCCTCACCAGTGGTGGTGATACATTCATTCATTCATTCAGCAAGTGTTTATTGAGAACCTGCTATGTGCCTAATACTGTGCTGGGGATGCAGCTGTGCCCAAGAGATGCCTACTCTCATAGACCTTCGATAGCAGCTAATGGAAGACAGACAATATACAAAAATGAGAAAATTACCACAAGGAGAGGGAGTGTGGAAGGTGGGAAGGTGGCTGTTGGTTTATAAGAAGACACTCACTGAGATGGTATTTGGTCGGGAAGCTGGAGGAAGTGAGCCAAGAGGAAGAGCATCCCAGGCAGAAGAAATGGCCTGTGCAAAGGCCCTGAGGCAGGTGCAAGGTGGAAGAGGCTGATGTGGGTGGAGCAAAGACAGGGAGGGAGAGAGTGGTGATCAGACTCCATTTTCTCTACAGATCCTAAACTCTAGCTCTATGCCTGGCCCTGGCCTAGAACCTTAAGGTACAGGGTTGACCCCCAAAGCGGAGAGACATTTAGATGGCAGTGAGAAATGTAGCAACAGAACTTGGACCTACCAGGGCTTGTGATGATCAGCTAGCTGGGGGGCCCCACCCTGGGAGCCTGACTATCCCAGGCTAGAACAAGGATGAGCAGAGCCTGGAGAACCCTTCCCTCTGCATCTCCCATCTCTCCAGAGGCCCCTAAGGTGGGCCTGGGAGGTAACATTCCCTGGGGACTGCTTCCCACCCAGCTTTCCATCTCTCTCCAACCGGGACATCCCCACCCACGGCTTCCCTGGCTGCATCAGCCTATTCTTTTCCTGTTGAGACCCCCTCCTTGGGAGAACCCCCTCCAGGTGGCTGTGAGTCACTGCTAACTCTGGACAGATTGTGTCCTTCCTCTTCTCCTGGGGAAAGAACAGAATTAACAGACGCGTCAGGGTGCCAGGGCCCCTCCCAGAGATCAGTCGCCACGAGAACGTGGACCATCGGCAGCTGCCTGGCTTGCTTGCTCTTTATGTTTCTCTAAAATCAGAGATGCTTATCCCTCCGTATCCCAAATAAGGCTAATGAAAGCTGCATTGCGGTGACACCGAGGACCCCCCAATTCCTGCCAGGGGTGGGGGAAGTAGTAAAAGGGAGTAGAAGGGTGTCCATGCCTGCTAGAGCCGTCACCTGGCTGTCCCCAAAGGGCCACACTGAGGGCTGCAGATCAGACCTCTCTGCAGTAAGCACGCCCAAGGACCCAGGCTGACGTTTTAAGAGTCCTATCTTTGGAGACGGCTGGAAGTAGGTCACATCGAGATGTGAGGTAGGCTGGCATCAGATAGGAAAGAAAGGAAAAACGAAACTTCTTTGGCCAGGTTCTCAGCTTCTTGGTGTCCATCAATTTCCTTTTTATTTTCATAAAAGAAACGAAGTTGGTTCTAGCCCAGAAAGTAAGGGGAGTCATTTCTAATTTTGGAAGCTTCTGTACAGCTGACTTGATCTTTGGGGTCCTCTTTCTCACCCATCCCCTCATCCACCCACCATGAATTAAAAAGCGAAGTCTGAAGTGCACTGTTGGAGCCAGCAGCGTGTCTTAAGACCCCCGGACACAGCTTTGTTCTCTCCGTCCCCGGAGAAGGCGGGCTCACTCGGATGTTTGATACTCCAGTGGAATTACAATTATGAAAGGAGCACACATGCAATTCAGGTTGAGGTTGAAAGTATTAATTTTCTAGTTTCAATTATTCAATAGAAATTAATAAAAGTGCAAGAGGAATCTCAAAGGAGCTGCTCTCACCAGTGGGGGTGGGGGTGGCAGAGGAAAACTACATAAAGCAGAGTCTAGGATAGTGGGGTGAATCCAATGGCCAAGGACCCCAGCACTTATCCCCAACCCTGCCAGCCTACTTGCTTCCTGAAGGCAGGAAGCCTCCTGCACCAACCCAAGACGTGGAGTTTGCAGTTTCACTTGGGGGCAGACACGGGGAATGTGTTGGCTCCATCTGTGCCAGGAGTAAGACCCAGCCCCGCCCTCAGAGAGCTCGTGGCTCATCACGGGGAGATGGACTGGTGACTCCCCAGGCCGACCACTGTGGGATCAGAGCTCAGCCATGGTGTCAGGGCAACACAGAGCAGGGTGGCTCAACCAGCGGAGGGTGGCCCTGGGAGGTGGGGAGAAGAAAGGTTTCCTGGAGGAGGTGATTCCTGGCGGAATTCCAGAACTCCAAAAATCCCCCTTTGACCAAAAGCCCCATGCTGAGGTCCTGGTGACCATTTGAGACAGGAAAATTTCCCGTGTGGCATGTGTAATTTGTCCTTCCTATTAAGGCATCCGATTTCAAAGAGCTCTTTTTTCTTGTCTGCCTCAAAACACAAGGTGGGGTGGGCTTTGAGTCCAGATGACTGAATGATTAGGGGGTGGACAGTTCCGGGGTTTTTGGAACGGGAAACTAGCTCCCCTAGGAGGCGGCTTCACCAGGGAGGATGAGGACAAAGCTTTGAGGGGGGATGATTCTGAGGGTGAGGACACTTGTGTCCCAGGCCTATCAGGAGCCCTACCAGGCGACAAGGCTTCAGAAGGGATAGCGTACAGATGTAGAGATGGATCTCAAGAGTGCTGGCTGGCCTCAGGAGCCCTGGCAACGGAGTCCCCAGACCCAAGCTTACCTCCAGGGACGGACTGTCTGTCTTTGAATGAACCACCAGCATCTTGGATGAAGAACACCTCCATGGGGACCACACAGGGATAAAGATGGGGGCTTCCTCATTCTTGTGTGACCTCTGAGATGGGAGGAGGGGTGCAAGGAAGCACAAAACCTGACCGACTCCAAACTTCTCCCCTCTCTCAGAAGCAGGATTTGAAGTAAGATTTAACTGGATTTGGCAAAGTGTTATCTATTTCAGGAGGATAAGACAACAAGCCACAGACCGGGAGAAAATACTTGCAAAAGACACATGTGATAAAAGACTGTGACCCAAAATATATGAAGAACTCTTAAAATTCAACAATAAGACGGTGAACAGAAAGAGCTTGTGCACTGTCTTTGCTCTGACTTTTCCGCTCTCACAGACCCTTGGATCTCAGGATTTCTTTTTAAAGTTTTTTCTGTGTTCATGGACAGGTGACCTCTAGAGCTTGTCCCCCACTGGGGAAGGAAGCTATGCACACGGCAATTAGAGATGTGAATGGACCAAAGGATGTTGAAGCAGAGAAGGACCTGCGTTCCGAGGAGGGAGAGAACTTCAGGGCTGTGCTGGGCAGGGCAGGTGGGAGCTTAACTGTACCCAAGGGTCAGGGGACAGTAGGTTCACCACACACTAAGGCAAAGTGACACCGGCGGGGGGAAGAACCTGGGCTTGAAAGAGAGCAGACCTTGAGTCTGAATCCCACAAATGACCGACCTTCTGGGTGCCCAGTGCCCCCAGCTGGAAACATGGACATTTCCATGGCACCCGCGTCCTGGGTGGTTGAAATGGGTGCTGGTGTTTTTCTGATGATCCCATATTGAAGCCTTGTTTTTCTGGTATCAGCACAATTCTCCTTGGGGGAAAAGTCACCTCTCCCCCTTTCTGGGCCCTCTTGTGCCATAGGACCCAAGGCAGATCAATAGGACCCCCTCCTCCCCTAGGACCTTACCTCCCAGAGTGACACAGGGCAGAAACAGGCTATGGCGAGGCATGGGGCTGGAACCACATCGGTTCCTGTCTTCTCCAGCCTGGCTCTCCGACCTCCCCGTAGGTTCTGAGCTCCCAAGGCAATAAATCCCTGACTCTGCTTAAACCAGGTCGAAATGGCAAGCATGTGTAATCAATGGGCATCAGCTGATGGTAATGACCACTGACAGGGGGGTCCCATGTGTCAGGCACTGTGTTAATTGAGAGACTCAACATACAAATGGACAACAGCCAGACTACATATAAAAATAGAACCTGCAGCAGCCAGCCCAGAAAACCGACCAACTGACCCCTTACCTACAGTTACAGGTCCAGGAAGCAGGCCTGATGGCTGTAAGTCAGACTTGGAGGAAGTCAGACCATTCTCTCCAGCAAACATTCCAGAAGCCTAACAACCACCCCTATGACAATTGGCCCTAAATAGCCAGGAATTGATTCCTAATCGATCACTTTTCTAGTTTCTGTCCCACCTCCAACTTAGGACCAACCAGAGAGTGACAAATATGCACCTCTGACCAATCACGTGGGTCACCTGCTCCCAGTGGCCCCCCACCAGTTTGCCCAGGCTGCCAGCCTCCAATGGGGGAACACCTGGGGCCTCCTCTCTGCTCCCCTAGAAAGCCTCCCTATTCCCCTGCCTGCCTTTGAGTTTCTGCTGAAAGGAAAGGGATGGGGGCTATTGCAACGTTAAACAGTCTTTGCCTGTTCTCATTTGGTTGGCCTTCATTTAAGTATCTCCACTTTCTACCCACCACGCACTGTGTGTAGAGTGGCTCATCTCTGCTGAGAAAGCCCCTGATACAGGCAAAACCCCAGACCTCTTACTGTGTGCCCTGCCTCCCACACCTTTGGGTGAGCTCCATGTTTCGCTGTCTTTGAGCTATTTACAACTCTGTAGAACGTAGAAAACATAACAATGCACATAATTTTTGTCCACAGGAAGGCACAAGAACTGAGTCTGACGGAATGCAACTGGGTATTGTCCTTTGCATCTGTTTGCAAATTCATTTCAACATTTCCAGCTACCCATGTGAGTGTTCTTTGAATTCTCCTTTGAACAGGTTGTAACATCTTGTTTCCCTCAGGATTTCATGAATTCAAGAAAATCTTTGATACACGTTCCTTTCATATTTGAGTCCTGATTTTACCTTTATAAAAATTATCCTTTAGCAACGTCTCATAGTCCTTGACATGGGTACTATTGTAATCCCTCGTGTTACAGAGGAAGAACGCAAGGCTCAGAGAGGTCAAGTAGTTGGCCCAAGGTCACACAGCTCAGGGAGTGGGGATTTGGACAGGGGAATCTGGCTCTGAAGTCTGTGCCTCTCAGAGTCCTTGAGCCCTCTTATCTGAGTGAGTCCCCTCACTAACCCCACAAAATAGGTATGTTATTTACATAATAAGAACAGGAAAGCACAGCCAGTTTCAGTAACTCACCGAAGCTCTGCTCTTCTACTAAATGGCTGATCCTACAATAAGACAGCTGTCCACGGTAGGGGTGGTCTGATGTTGGTGCCGGTAGAATAGTAATACAAACCGTGGCTAACATTTGTGGAATGCTTTCTAAATGCTGGATACCAAGGGCCACACCCAGATCATCTGATTTACGCTCACAGTAGCTCTGCAAGGCAGAGAGTTGTATTATCTCATTTTACAGCTAGGGAGACTCCAGGCACCCAGAGAGGGAATAAATGAGTCTTTCTTCATCTCTTGGTTTACTGGGGCTGAGCTCTATAAGCCGAGGTCCCTCCACCAGGGCCCCCTTGGGGTCTTCCTTAAGACCTGGTGTGTGTGCCCCTCGCCCCGCTGCTCACCTACCCACCTCCACCAGGAAGTCTCAGTCCCTGGACCTCTGAGAGACTTGGTGATGGGCACAGCCTGACCTGCGTGGTAGATCTGTCTCCAGCAGGACCTGGCTTTGTGGCGCCAGCCTTGAAAATCTGCTAATTACTACTGGGGGGCGGGAGCCCTAGTCCCGGGGCTTCAGTGAGGGTAGGGGGTCTGGGATCGAAGCTGCCTCGTCTGTTTACTGGGGACTCGTCAAGCTAATTGAAAAGTGGCAGATACCTGCCTGGGGACCAGGGGAGCAGAGCAGCCCCGGGGCTTCTGGGTCGAGGGCTGAGTTGATGAGGTATTAAAGAGGGAAAAACGCTGGAGCAGTGGCTTCATTTGCAAGGGAAATAACTTGACTGGGGCCCTTCATTTGCAATCTTTCGGCCTGGAGGTTTTGATTAACTGCGGAGGAAAAGGTTCCTCCTGTTTTATGCATGAGGAGCTGCGCCTGGGGACGCCGGGACCCCCAAGGCCCCCTCCCACCCTTTCTTTCTGTTCCTCCCAGTTGGGGAAGGAGGAGAGGGGTCGGGGAGAGGGTTCTCAGAGGGCAGGATCGATAGCCAGACCCAAGCCCTTGGTGTTGAGGATGGAAATTTCCCCAGACGAGGCTCCCCCTCCTCATCTGTAAGGTGGAGACTGTAAGACCTTGTCTGAAGGCTTGGGGGGAATTTAATGAGCTCAGCGTGCAGGCGCCTGGCTCGAAGCAGGAGCATCCTTCTGTTCCAGCCACCCCGATGGCCCTGGGGGCTCAGTGGGAGCCCTCCCCTGGCCAGGAAGCTGCTGCCCCCCGGCCCCCTCCTCTTCCTCCAGCCCCTCCTGGGCCTCCAGCCCTGGGGTACATACTCTGCTGGGAAAGTGGGAGTCGAGGGGTGAGGGGCATTGAATCAGATGGTTTTCAAGTTTTCTCTGCAACTACCAATTTTGGGGGCCATTCCCCTTTAAAAGTTAGACTTCACTTCCTTTTTTTTTTTTTCCCTTCTCATCACACCCCCTACCCCGCTTCCTTGGGTTTTTTCCCACGTCCTCTAGGGGCTGTCACCTTCTGCTCTGCAAATGTGATGGAATGCTGAATCGAGCCCATGGCTGGAGGCTGCATCCTGGCTGGAGCAGCCGCGTGGGGCTGGGGGCCGGCAGGGCCAGCAGGGGAGGAAGGACTGGTCCAGAATCTTGACCCACAACAACGTGGTTGTGTTTCAGGGACCCTGGTGGAGGGGCACGCAGGGTTAGCCCTCCAAAATTCCCAAGGGTCACCACCCAGCAGCCTTGGGACCGTCCAGGCGGGGGCCCTCTGGGCCATGCCAGGCTGTGGCGCAGGTGGGGACCCTGGCACCGTGTACAAGGCACACTGCCGTGGGCACCTTTCAGACACGGTTAACATCTAGCCTTGACACGTACTGGCTGGTGGTCTTTGACAACTTTCTTAGCCTCTGAGCCTCAGCTTCCTCATCAGAAGAATGAGCACAGGCATCTCTACCGAAAGGGCCACTGGAGAATTAGACACAATCTACCTAAAGCACGTGACCACCGTAGGCTTTCAATGCCTAGTGGCCGTTACTCGAGTGCTGTTACCTGCAGACCCGGTGGGGGATGTTGGGGAACAGCTCTGCCTTGGGCTGACGTATCCCCGCCCCACCAGCATCTCATCTCCTTCCTCCTACAGCTGCCATCAGAGCGGGGGTGGCCCCAGGTGAGGCTCTAATTGAGGTGCACTAGTGACTTGGAGGACAGCAAGGAGCCTCAAGGGGCAGCAGGAGCCCTGGAGGAAGCCTAGTGTTGGCGATATTCCTGGAACACCAGTGTGGATGTGGGGGCCTGGATGTGCGGGAACTTCTCCCCAATGCTTGGTGTGGACTCGGCTGATTCCTGAAGGCCGGAGCGGTACTGCCCATGGACCGTGGTCCTGCAGGGCCACGGGGAGGCTGCAGAGTCATCTGGACCTTCGTGTCAAACGGGCTGGGGTTGGAGTTTGGCTCCCCTGATGTTGAGTGAGTTCCTTTCCCCATGGCTCAGTTTTAAGTGGTAAAATGAGGAAAGAATCATAACAGCAAGAAATAAAAGAGAAGCATGTAAAGCACCGTGCCTGGCATGTCACAGGTGTGGACTAATGTCCAGTTCCATGCGTGCTATGAGAACTCTTTCCTGCTGAGCCCCAATTCCACCTTGGGATGAGGCTTCCATTCTGAGGGCTCTGCACATGAGCATCTTCCAAGCCCCCACTGAAAGGCAAGTGTACGAGACAGCAAAGATAGCCCCTGGGGGGGCCCACGGACCCCTGGAAGGGACAGTGGATAGGAGGGCTGGTGGGGCCACACAGGTGGAGAGTTTTTCAGCCTAGGATAGGCTGAGACAGAGCTGCAGACAGAGGGACTGGTGACCCACCATCAGACTCCGGGCTCAGGTCAACAGACACTGCAGAACCCAAGAGTGAATGGGGGGTTGCTGAGGACAGGGGGTTACTGAGGGTCTGCTTATGAGACAAGAGCACCAGTGGCAGCTCGCCTGCCCCACTCCCTGTGAGTCTTATCAACCGAACCCCAGCAGGCTCCCTACTAAAGAAGTTGAAACAACTTTTAGGGAAAGCCAAGGCCACTGAGCTGCAGGGCCACCAGGCAGGATGGCGGTTCCCAGGAGGATGCTATAAAACCCCACCCTTCTGGCACTGGGAGGTGGGGGGGGGGGCTGGAGTTGCTCTCTCTAAAATAAGGCCTGGCTTTACAGGACTTATAGGAAATTCTCACTCCGGGGGTTGGGGACGGGGAGGCCTAGCGACACAGTAGCAGAGGAAGCACCAACCTACAACCCGGTCCTCGTCTCTTACACAGGAATGAGCCACAAAGGGCCACCATTTGAGGAGGGCCACTGTCATGAAGGAGAAGCCTCAGGAAAACAACAGGAACCCTGGCCTGGAGGAAGCAGAAATGAGGTCTGAACAGAAGGCAGCACGGGAAACCTCTGCTGGATGTATTCAGAGAGATTAGAGATGACACCGCACCTGTAAAACAGGAGCTCTGTTTGGTTCGGGGGAAGGAAATCAGAACAACTAAAGAGCTCCTGAGGGTTTAAAAAATGTGCCTGCCGAGACTGAAAGTCCAACCCATGCACCCGAAAATAAGTGCGCTGAAGAGAGCAGAGATGGAAAGCGCAAGAGAAAAGAGAAGCAGGCACACTAAAGGCGGCCCAGCCACTGCCCAGCAGCAAAACGGGTGCTTGTGAAAACGGACCCTCCTTCCAAGCTACAAGGAAAAATCATCTCCAACCTAGAATTCTGTATCTAACAAAATTATCCATCAGTCTCAGGGCAGAATAAAGATATTTCCAACACAGAAGGACACAGTTTATCTTCAACACACCCTTTCTTAAAAAGCTGCTGGGTGAATATACAGGAGAAATCAGTAAGTAAATGAAGAAAGAGGAAGATACAGCGTCCAGAAAACTGGATCCAACCCGGAAGAGGAGTCAAGAGAAGTTTCAAGATCAAGTGACCAGTTCATTCTGGGTTCCCAGCATGTTCCCATTTTTAGCACAAAAAGGCTGATTTATGTCCTGGGAAACCAGGATGGTTGGTCAGCCCAGGCCTAGAGACCAACAAGCAAAGATTGGCACCGGAGGAATTCCATGGAATTTAACAGTATGATGGAGATATGACTGAAGCCAAATTATGGATAAAGCAAACAAGACTTGGTTTTAGTTCAGAGACAGATTATAGCTGTTAAGAACTTTGACAATGTGAAAACTAAAATGTGGTTTTCAGAAGGAGTGGAAAAGATTGTCGGGGGAAAGGCTGGGTAGGCATATATTTTTGTTACACAGTTAAGAGTCAAGAGATACTGTCAAAAGT
Source organism: Camelus dromedarius (assembly GCF_036321535.1). Taxonomy (NCBI): domain Eukaryota; kingdom Metazoa; phylum Chordata; class Mammalia; order Artiodactyla; family Camelidae; genus Camelus; species Camelus dromedarius. The sequence goes on along the minus strand of NC_087451.1, from coordinate 30,975,796 downwards.
TGATGCAACACGAAATAGAGGTTTATATGTTAGAGTTAAGTTACTCAAAAGAACAAAATAATAACAACAGCTTTCAAACTTTGAGAGGCAGAGAGGGGAAGAGAAGTGAACTAAACCTTTCTGCTCATAGCAGGAAGCCAGTGAAGTTTTTAAAAAGTCATGACACGGTGGGGAGGGTACAGCTCAGTGGTAGCGTGTGTGCTTAGCATGCACAAGGTCCCGGCTTCTGTCCCCAGTAGCTCCATTAAATGAATAATAAATACATAAACCCAATTACCCATCTCCCCCCAAAAGGTCATGATACAGACTTGGAGCAAATATTTGTGTAGCACATATCCAATAACGAACTTACATCCAGAATATATGTAAAGAACTTGTCTCCAGAATGTATTAAAGAACTCTCATAACTCAGTAAGAAAACAAACAATTGGCTGATTAAAAAAATGGGCAAAATATTTGAACAGACACTTCAATAAAGAAGAGAGGCAGGTGGCCAATAAGCACATGAGAAGGTGTTCTACATCATAAGTCATCACAGAAATTCAAATTAAAGCCGCAACCAGATACCATTACACACTTAACAGAATGGCTCGAGTTTAAAAAAGAAAAAAGAAACTGACAAGACCGAGTTCTCGCAAGGCTACAGAGCGACTTTCACACACTGCTGGAGGGGGTGCAAAATGAGACAGCTGCTCTGGAAACCCTCTGGCAGTTTCTTACAAAGGCAAACAAACCCAGCATCTCACGCCTGGTGTGACTGAGCAGGACCTCATGGGCCTTCCCAGGACCTCTCCCCACCACGCCTTTGTGCCTCTCATTTGTAGAAAACCTGTAGTCTTCGAGGCCTCCCCTGAGTCACAAAAGCCTGGCCCAAGAATTAATTACCGAAAAGATATGAATGCGTAGTGACAAAGGTAACAGTTGGGCCAGGAGAACTGGTAAGAATTTAAACAGTAAATCAGCCATATAGCCATCACAGAATCTTTAGTTCCTCCCTGAAGTACCCAGATAACAGTATCTGATGCACATTCCTGAGCTGTCTTACAGGTGTGGGAAGCCCTCACCAGAGGAAGTTAACTACCTGAGGACCATGAGTGCGTAGCCCCCAGACCGACTGAGCCTCAGGACTGAAGATGGCAACCCCTGGGACACCGCCCTGCTCCCTCACCATCAGCCAATCAGAAAATTGTGCAGGAGCTGATCACACACTCTGCAACTCCCCTCCCTCACCTTGCCTTTAAAAATGCTTCCCTGAGACCCATTAGGGAGTTCGGGTTTTTTGAGCATTAGTTGCCCTGGACTCCTTGTCTGGTCCTGGCAGTAAACGCCGAGCCTTCCTTCAGCACAACGCGGCGTCAGCAGATTGGCTTTACTGCACACGGGCGAGTGGAGCCAAGTTTGATTTGGTAACACCAGGTTCCCACATCCAAGAAAGATGAAAATCTATGTTCACGCAGAAACTCGTAAGGGAATGTCCCTAGCAGCTTTTGTTCATAACCACCAAAAAACCAGAAACAACTCAAACGCCCCTCAAATGGCAAATGGATTAAAAAACAGGAACATTTGTACCACGGACCGGCACTCGGCAGTGAAGAATGGGCTACGTTACACGCTATCACACGCATGAACCGAAGGCATTATACTCTGCACTTTGGTTGTGGTCGTGGTCATGTGGCTGCAGACACCTGTCAAAACGTATCAAACAGGGCGTGTAAAAATGGTAACTTTAACTGTATTTAATTACACGCCAATAAACCTTAGGAAAAAAGCCATTCTGGATTCAGCCCACATTTAGAGAAACCCACATCTCAGGGGCTGTGGGCTCAAGCCCTCTCCACTGTTCTAATTTGCCTAGGATATTGTGTTCTGTTCTGAGCATCCTTTCCCCCTATTTCAATTTTATAAATTTGTTTGTTGGAATAAATAATACTTGCAATGGATACCAAATTCAAAATGTGCAAAGGTTTTGCAGTGAAGTGTGTCTCCCTCCTGGCCTCCTTTTTCCAAGTCACTCACTCTCCTATCCAGAGGTGCTCTGTCAGAAGAGAGGAAAGAAAGCCCCCGTCTTTCACCCAAAAGAGCCCAGGTCCCACTCATCCAGCACACACCTTTCTAATGTAAATTTTAAAATTTACATTAGAAACAGACTTGGAGACATAGTAAACAACCTTATGGTTATCAGGGAAAGGAGGTGGGAAGGGATAAATTTGGGAGTTTGAGATTTACAAATGTTAGCCACTATATATAAAAATAGATTTTAAAAAGTTACTGCTGTGTAGCACAGGGAACTATGTTCAATATCTTGTAATAACCTTTAAGGAAAAAATCTGAAGACGAATGTATGTATTTATAGGCATGACTGGGACATGATGCTGTGCACCAGAAACTGACACATTGTAACTGACTGTACTTCAATTTTTAAAAATGACATTAAATCTCAGGGAGTCTTCCACATAAATACATCCACAGTTGCCTCATCCTTTGTAAAAGCTACACCACATCCGTGGTGTCTAGGCACCATAATCAATTTAACCAGCTCCTTACTGACTGAAATTAGTTTCCAATACTTTTCTCTCACATGCAACAACGCCACAAAGGCTCTTACAGGGATATGTGCTAGGGGTCAAAGTTTAATTTTCATAAAGTGAAAAGCATGATTCTTAAACCACAACAAACGGACACTGTGTCAAAGATTCATTAATGGAGAGACCAGTATCATGGTCACATTGGTTCAAATTCGAGAGACTGGATGCTGAGAGGCACTGAGAGAAATCTGGAAAGAAGGCAGCTGTGTTAGATAGAGACCTGGTGAATGTTTAATCTCCAGGGCAATAAAACGGGCACCTTAGGGATTAGCATTTCGACCGGACAGCAATTATTTGCATTCCTCCCAGACAAAATGCATTTGAATTGTTATTAGACACAAACTATTTGCGTAGCTAACAGCTGCCTAAGAGTTGACACTTGCCCTTGAGAGCTGTAAAATGCCCTAATCAGTAGCAAAAAGTAGGTCAAACCAAGGTGTAAACGTCTATGTAAGTAGATGACCCTTTTGTGGGTCTGGTAGATAATTCCTCTCCCCTCCCCCTCCTCCTCTCCCCCCAACACACTGAAAGGTCAAGCGGCCAGCAGTTTGGGGTTATTTTTCTCACCGTAGGCAGCTGTGGGGTACATTCCCAGCCGCCTTGCTGGGTCCAAGGTATATGCATTTGTCATTTCCACAGATACGGCCATGGAGGCTTTGTAGAGTGGTACCAATGTGGCGGCCTCTGATCTTGCTGCTCATTATGCTAATTGCATCCATTGGGATGCTGATGGTTAAGGGCTGCCACATGGCCTCTAATGTCAGCGAGGGGTGGGGGGCGGTGGGGGTAGGAGGTGGAGCGTGGAGTCATGGGGTCCTCTCCCTCCCCTGGCTACCAGCCAGGCCAGCCGGGCAACGGCCCCTCCCTCCAGCAGCCTGGGCTTAGAGTCCCCACTGCTCCTTCTAGTGACGCTGGTGCCCTCTCACCGGCGCGCTCCTTACGTTTTGGTAAATGGTGTGTCCTCCGGGCCTTCCCGGGTTACATGCTCACCTGGCCTTAACCTGGCGTATCTCCTCAAACACGCCCACATCTCTGGCCTTTTGAGCCCATGGAATCCTGGCATTTCTCCCCCACCGAGCGTGGGCCGGTACCTTCGCGTGCTGCGGGGAGCCGTCCTAACAGGGCGGCCCCGGCACCTCCGGGGTCCCGTGCGGACTCGTCTGCCTCCTGCAGGGGCCGGCCGGCCGCTCCCCAGGCTCCTTTGCGACGTGCGTGGTCTTTCTCCTCTTTAATCAGGCCCAACGCGTCCTCAGCTGAGCTGTGTTGCCAACGCGCCCTTCTCACTGGTAGCCAGGAGGGGATGCGGGAGCGGTTTCTGAAAAGGACACGTGTTGTTTCACAGGGGAGAAGCGTCCACATTGTCTTCAAGCAGAGGGGTGCTGACCAGGCAGTCACGGGCCTCTCTGCAGGCTCAGGGAGTTTGGGGAAACCCTGGGATTCAAGACTTTGGGAAACATCAGCCCATAAGTACCTTCCCCACGTATCAGGGTCCTATTCTTCCCAACCAGGGCTCTGACCTCGGCGTGGCAGGTCTTCCTGGATTAGGAGTTTGACCTTCTATAGAGTTCTGCTGGTCTTGGGGTTACGTCTTGGGTCTTGACCCCCGTCTTCTGAGGCCTCACCCTAAGAGATGAAAGCCTCTTCTGTTCTCCCAAGAAGGCCCTCCATCTTTCCCACTCAGCTTTTAATTGCCCCTTAATCACTCTCAGCTTTTCGTTACGTTTCCCCAAAGCATGGCTGTCCTCCGCAGTTGGTTTATTGAAGTGTGGTTGATTTACATTGTTAGTTTCAGGTGTAGAGCCGAGCGATTCAGTTAGACACACACATACACACCTATTGTCAGATTCTTTTCCGTTATAGCTTATCACAAGAAATTGAATATAGCTCCCTGTGCTCTACAGAAGGTCCTTGTTGTTTATCTGTTTTATATATAGTAGTGTGTATCTGTTAATCCCAAACTCCTAATCTCTCCCTTCCCCAATTTTCCTCACTTGATAAGCGTTTCTTCCAAACTTATCAAATGCAAGATATGCCACACCAGTGAGCACTTTCTCCTCCTCGACAATACCGGGCCACCACGGGTAAAATTTTAACAATGTTTGCCACCTGTGCCAAGATCTATGCTCCGCCCCCAGCCCCACCACTGCTGGGGTCCTTGTTGCCAACCAGATTGTGGATGACCCAACCACACGTGGGCATTTTTTGGACGCTTCCAGCACCCACTGTCACCGCTGGGTTCCCCAGGAGGCAGACTCTGAGTCAGAGATTAGCATCACAAGGGTGGCTGGGGTCTTGGGAAGGGAAGAGTTTGTGCCGAGAGAGAAGACAGTGTGGGATGTGGTCTCAGCAGACCTGGGCCGACCCCGCAGGGAGTTCTGAAGATGGGGGACCCCCAGAGCCATCCTGAGGTGAGAGGAGAGACCTGGACTTTATATCCCTGTCTTGATCCGTCCTTTGCCATGGCAACTCTGGGAGGGGGGTGCCATCGCAGCAGGCTGTCTTCAGCTGAGACGGTCTTCAGGCAGGGCTGCCAGCTGAGGGCTGAGTGTCGGTGGCTCAGGTCCCCAGTCCTTTCTTCCTGAGTGGGGATCTGGGCGGCTCCAGAACCCACCGCACGGGTAGCTGATAAATACTCGTCAAGCAAGCAAAACACAGAAGGGGCCTGAGGGAGGAGTGAGGATGGGACAGGTCATCATGGGAGTCACAGTGACTGCTCCCATATACTGACACTGGAGAGTCCACTGGGTCTCCTGTTGTTCCATGGGTGCTCCGAGACCCAGCAGCTTCTCTCATCTGCCCCATTTTACAGATGCGGACACAGTGGTTCAGAGAGGTTGAGTAACTTGCCTGAGGTGGCCCAGCCAGGAAGTGCCCATGTGGCGACAACCCTCAGGAGCTGGGTAGCAGCCCCACATTTAGAAAGGTCACATGCCACAGGCTGCACCATGCCCTACAGTGTCCCCCACCCATTTCCACCATCTGTGTGGCCCTGTAGCTGTCTGAGTCTGTGAACCCAGCTTTGGTGGTTTGAGGCCTTTCTGGTACTATTTCCTGTGGCTAACTGTGCACTTAGGAGGAATTAAAAGATAGCTTTATTAGACTAATATCATTCACATCTGTGGTCATATTCTGGCCGGCTTCCTCCCAAGGTCTGCCTCGCGGTCTGTCTGGAGCCTGGGCTCCCTGCCCTTAGACCCGCTCCTCGGCGCTGGAGGGAGGATAGGCCACTCAGAGGGATTCAAGACCGTCATTGACGAGCTGGGGTAGCCTCCCAGCCCTTTCTCTCCCGGAAACTTCCTGGCTCTAAACACAGAAGTCGAAAATCAGTTTTACTAAAAAAAAAAAAAAAAAAAAAAAAAAAGGATAGAATGGAGAGGGCTGATGTGCATTATAATAATTTCCTGCTACCACACCTAAAGTTTCCCTTTGAAGTAGCCAGCACCCCTGGGGCTCTGGAAATAGAATTCAACTCACAGAATCGTGACTTGCTCCCAGTTCTCAGGGGCTGCTTGATTTTTTCTGTCTCTTACTTCTCTTGCTTTCAAGGGACCGGAGCTTTAGCTGAGATCCTCAAGACCTCCAAAAGTGTGCCCTGCGTCTGAGTGTCCTGCCCTAACAAATGACCACAAACTCAGACGGTTAACCCAGTATCCTCTGATGGTTCCATAGGTTAGACGTCTGACTCGGGTCTTCCTGGAGTAGATCGGATGTTGGGAGGCGTGTGTTCCTTCTGGAGGGGCTGGGGGGGCAGCGTCCGTGTCTTTGCCTTTTCCAGCTTCTGGAGGCCACTCTAGACCCTTAGCTCACGGCCCCTCCCCCACCGTCAAAGCCAGCACTGGCCGGCTGAGTCTGTCACACGATACCATCTCTCTGTTTCTGACTCATTGGCCTCCCTCTTCCTCATTTGAAGAGCCCTGTGGTTAGACTGGGCCCACCTGGATAATCCACCATGCTCTCCCCATCTCAAGGTCTTCAATCCCATCGGCAAAGTCCTTTTGGTCACGTGTAAGGGAAAGCTTCGTTTCAATACCCCTGACACCAGATGTGCGTGTGTGTTGGGGGTGAGGGGGTGGCAGCTTCCACACCAAGAAATCCTCCAGTTCTCAGCGGACACCAGCTTGGCAGGCCTGGAACTCAATTCTGACACCATCTGAAGGTAGCATCAGCCTCCAGGGGTTCCGGGCTCAGTCCCACAAGACTCAAACCCCCCAACCCCACACCTAGATTGACCGACCAGCTAAGAATCCAGATTCCTGTCATGACCTCCTCGGGGCTGATAAATTGTTAAAATGGCTAAAATCACAAAGCTCAGGGAAACGTTTACTTACGTTTTGGTACGTTTATCCTGAAGGATACAGATGAACAGCCAGAGGACGAAGAGGTCCGGAAGTGCCCTGAGGGCAGGAGCTCCTGTCCCTGTGGAGCTGCCATGAGCCCTCCTCACCAGCCTGGAAGCCCCTCAAATCTCCCTGATCACAAGCTTTCCATGGAGCCTAATCTCCAGGCCCCTCTCCTTCCCTGGGGGCCTGTGGGTGGAGCGAAAAGTTCCGATCCTCAAATTACCTGGTCTTCCTGGAGACCAGCCGCATCCGGAGACCATCCAGGGTGACCCCACGTCTTCCCATCAGCACCAACACAGGTGAGGTCGGAAGGGGCCGAGAATGGCAGAAGTCACTCCTGACGCTCGGGAAATCGCGAGGGTCTTAGGAGCTCTGTGCCTCGGACCTGGGACAGAGGCAGAATGTACATCGTATCACACCATGGACGGTAATATATTCACAGGCTCCTGGGATTAGGATGGGAACATTATGTTCTGGGCGCCATTATTCTGCTGGGGACACCCTGTGACTGGCTCCCAGGCCTTTCCTGAATCAGGAGTGAATCTGATTAAAAACTCCTGGGCTCTGTGCATGGAGGACAAGGTCGTGTACCCCAGTCCCCTTGGAAGTAGGAGCCCCAAGCCCCAGGGTCCAGGAGGGGTAGGGCTAGAGGCTCAGGAATGGGAGGTGAAGGCCACTTGGGGTCCTCATTGTCCTTTCTCTTCGGTTTCCCTTTTTGCTTGGTCTCATCCTCAGATAAAAGGAAAACCAGCACAAGCTTTGCCTGACTAGGAAGGCAGCTAACGATGCCAGGACGTGCCCCGCCCTCCTCCCAGCCCTCGCCCTAGGAAGCTGTTTCCTCCCAATCTGTCCTTTGGGGCGGTGGATTATGCTTTGTTTAAATGCACTGCCTACACGTGTGCACTGTTTCCCAGGAGAGCTGGAAGGGGCTGCATCACGGCAAACACATTTGGAAAGAACCGGGAGCAGGAGTGCTGCCAACCAGGGCCCCCCCGAGGCCTGGGGAGATCTTCTTACCCTGTGTTTGCATGGACCACGTGGGTTCATTCCTCCCTCACCCAGAGATGGGGGGGGTAGTTTGAGAGACAATGGTCATTTCAACCTCAGGCTTCCTGCAGAGGGTCAGCGACTTCATCATTGTTCCTCTGCAAATTAATAGAGTGGCCCACCCTGGTCACTATAGCAACCGCCCCTCCCCGCCGGGGGGGCTTTTGTCATCCATTCAGTGAACTCTTCTCCAGACAAAGAGGTGGAGGAAAGAAATTACTGGAAGCACGGCACCTCGGAACAGGTCTTTGTTTCCAAGAGAACAGTTCAATTGGCTGATGAGAGACCCAGAAACCACAGCAGAAAAGGACGGCTATTAATTAAGGAGTGTTCCAGAAGTCGCCCTGGCCATGGTGAAGGGGCACGCTTTTGCAGATCCCACACACGGCTCCTGGCACCGCAACTAACCCAGAGCCCTCCCGAAATTTCAAAGCCAATGAGGTTTTATTTCTCTCCTACTCTCCCACTCTTTTGAGTTTGCCTTCAATATTCCCCACCTCAAATCGCCTTTACCAGGTTCCCACCTCTGTGAGGGGCGCTGCGCAGAGCGGGTACAGCTCAAAAGCAGGAAATCCAGGAGCCCCAAACCACTGGCTGCCTTGAGGGGTTCATGGAGGCTCCTGTACACAAGCGGGATGGTAAAAGAGCTTCGCCCCTTTGTAACAACACTCTGGGACCTGGCTGCAAAGAGAAGCTTCTGCTCCTGGCTTCTGGGGGTTCCTGAAAGGCTGCCCACCAAGCTCTGGGGTACCTGGGACCCCTGGGGTGCTCAAGTTCTGAATGGTCCGCTGGCTAGACATGCATCAGGAACCCCTGCAGCATCCTGCTGGGCACCGTCCCCAGCCCCATCAGACAGGTCCCTGGGTGGCCTCTTTTGGGTTCTCTCTGGTCCACAAGGAACATCCCACCTCCTTGCTGGGGCTGACAAGCCTGGGCTTGAGGGCCACCCTCCCATTCCCCTAACCCCCTCCAGCTCTACCATCTGAACAGCCAAGCCCATTTCCCCGCCGTGATGTCTCCCTCGTCCCCACTCATGTGAGATTCTTCAGGCTGGGCCAGTGTTTGTCCTTTGCATCTCTCAACTGTAGGGGACTCATTTCAAGGCTCTCTTGGGGTCCCCTGACTTCTCATCACGCCTGGGGTTGGAAGGATTTACTCCCACCCTTCCACCAACAGCGGTGGGTGAGCCTCCCAGCAGAATATCTGCTCATGTCCCCACGATGCCCGGTCTGCTCCCCTTGCCTTGTGCTCTGGCTCACACTTTCCCTTCTAATATTCTGGAGAGAGTGGGGAGCGGGTATAAGAGCCAAGGGACAGACTCTCCTTCACCCCCTGATGCAGTAAATTCTGCATGTGGCCAGGGTGGGGATCACGACGTCTGTGGCACTCCAGTAGCCTCTGGAGCCCTGAGCCACCAAGGAAGAGCTGCCATGCTGCAGAAACCACGTGGGGAGACACACAAAGATAGGGAGGCCCAGGAGCCATGGCAGCTGCCTGAGCGGTCGGGTGCTGCCAGCCCAGGCTCCAGACATGCAAGAGTGGGCAAGTCTTCAAGATGCTTCCAGCCCCAGCCACCATCTGACAGCAACTGTAGGAAAGATTCCAGTAAGAGCCACGTAGCTGCGTCCAGTCAACCCCCAGGACTGTGAGCAACAATGCTAAGTATGGTTGTTGTTTTAAGCTGCTACGTTTGGGGTGATTTGCTGCTAGGCAGCGACAGATACCTAGAAGAGAGAAGCACAAAGGAACTGGTGCTAGGCTGTCCTAACATCCACTGGCGTCCCCTGCATCTTCCTGTAGAGCGTGGTCAGCAGAATGTGGCCCACAGGCCAAACTGGCCCACTACCTTGTTTTGTAAATAAAGTTTTATTGGGACACATTCATTTACATTTGTCTATGACTGCTTTCTCCTTAAAATGGTAGAGTTGAGTAGCTGTAACAGAGACCAGGCAGCCCATGGTCTAAAACATTTACTCTGTGGTCCTTTACAGAAGAACTTTGCCAACCTCTGGGGTGGAAAATTAGATTTCCCTGCTTTTTGAACTCAGGGATGTCCAGGTGACCTGTTCCAACCAATGAAATGTGAGCAGAGTGATTGAGTCATTTTGGGCTGGAAGCTTTGAGAACCAGCTCATGCTCTGTGCCTGGCTTTCTTCTTCTTAGAGGAAAGCCTCCAGGAGTCTAGGTAGAGGCGGCTCCATCAGCCTGGGTACCGGAGTGAAGATAATGTGTACCGGTTTCCTGTAACTGCTGTAACAATGAACCACAAACTGAACACAACAGAAAAGGAGTCTCTCATGGTCCTGGAGACGAGAGGTCAGAAATCATGGTGTCACAGGGCCGTGCTCCCTCTGAATCCTCTAGAGGAGAGTCTGTACTTGGCCCCCTCTGGCCTCCGGTGGCCCCGAGTGTTTTCTTGACTTGTGGCGACATCACTCCAACCTCTGCCTCCATCGCCCCTGTAGGCGGGGCTGTAGCTGACCCACGATGGACAGGGGCCCCTGCGCCGCGGGGTGTTTGCCTCTGTACCGTGGCACCACGCAGCCTGTGCTGACTGATGCCAGGTGTTAGGCAAGACCAGGGAGAGGTGACCAAGAGCCTCAAAGCATGGAAGGCAGGCGTGGCCAGTGACCAGGCTGACTCGGACAGCAATGGGAGGCTGAGCAGTGGTGCCTTTAGAAAGCTTTGCTCTGTAACATCTGAAATGATTTAGCTGTCTTCCACCTGTGTTCTTTTATTTATTTATTTTCTCCAAGTGCATCAGTTACAATGTAAAGAATTGAAAGTAAGCTGTAGGCTGGGGCTCTCTGGGACAAAGCAGACACCTTCTGACATGGTTTGGGGATGTGGACCCCCCTCTCCTCGTTCTCGCCCAAACAGAAACTCCTCCTCCTGGCAGTGCTAGCTCTGACCCGCAGTCTGCTGCCAGCCTGTCTCATCTTCGCTTGGGACTTGGTGGGACACCAAAAATACTGCTCCAGGAAGACTGCAAACCTGTCTGAATTTACATATAGATTTCCCAGGGCAGGTAGGTTCCAACTTTTTCCTGATGAGGGGAGTTTATTCTCCATTTTCTGATTACCCAGAGGTTGGGGTGATGGTGCTAGAGCAGCTTTCTGGATTCGGGTTGGAATTTAACAGCGAAAGTTGGTGATCTTGGAGTGGGGTGGCTGGTCACATGCACTGACTGGGGATTCCTTTACTGAAGTCTGTGCCGCAGAGTCAAAACATTCCTTGGAAGGAGCAGGGAAGGAAACAAACCTCCAGTTCCCTCCCTTCTGTGTTCCAGTATCACCGCCTGGAAGACGAGCTCCCTCTACCCCACCTCCTGCCAGTGTCTGTCTTACCTCTCCCCTCCTCCAGCTAATTCTGCATCCGTCTTCTGAAGCTGGCCTGCTCAGCTTAATGAACCACACTCATTTGCCCCCAGATGAATGTGTCCCATTAGCTGCCTGTTTAACAACTGTATTTCTTCCTCCCGATAGGGGCTCAGTATCTCTCCCATGAAATATGGCTTGAAGAGCCCCATCCCAGATTTGAAGTTCCGAGCAATTACTCAGCAGTGATTTTGGAGCTGTGGCAGCCTGGCGACGCTGCCTCTCCTGTCTCCTCTGCTTGCCTGGAGAAGGGAAGCAAGCAGGCTTCTATCTTACGAGAGATTGATGCCTCCTCCCCAGCGGGCTTTTTTTTTTCCTTTTTGGCTCTCTGTGAAGCTCTCCATCCAGTGTCCTCTTTCCGTCCTCAATTTTAGAGTCATGGGTCTCAGTGTGCTCCTCAGGGGCTAAGATGACCTGCAGGCTGGACCTCTGCTGGAGGGAGGAGGCTCGCCTGGCCTGACCGTGGTGCTGACCGTGGCGCTGACCTCTAGCAACCAAGGTGTTGGTTCCCATGAGGTCGTGCTACTGCTGAAAAGAGAGACTAGAGTCAGACACAGGATGTCTGCTCTTTGCAGGGGTCTCTCAGATCACCGCACCTGAGCTGTCTACTTAAGAAGGCCTTCTCTGACCCCACATCTAGCCTTGTAGGGACAAGCCCTGAGGTCACTCAGGTCGTACGCTCCACCATCACCATTTATCCTCCTCTCCCTTGCTGGCTCTGGTCCCTCCCTCCCTGCTCCTCTATCTAAAGGGCCTTTTGAAACATGTCTGTGTTTATGTTACACCCAGGAGGAGGGCAGGTGAATGGCAGAAGAGAGGGGCTTCCGGCAACGTGGCTGACCAAGCCAGCGGGGGCTTTCCTCTCCTCTCTTCCAGCACCAGGACGAGCAGAGCAGAATGTAATGCCGCTCCCAAAAGATTTTTAAAATGAGTGTCCACATTCAAAAGAAGGAGGGACAAACAGAAAAGTTAAAGGCTGAGGCAGGAGAGCAGAGGCTGACTCGAGCACTCCCATAATTAACAGCAATATTAATAATGATGATGATGAATCAAGGGGGTTAAAAACAAAGTGAAACTAAAATGCTAGCTGAGAATAACATGCAAGATAGGAGGGAAATTAGGGAAGAGACATGGTAAGACAGTAGGTGCAAATCCAAGTACACCCGCAACTACAATAACGGTAAATGCGTTACACTTGCCCATTAACTGACTCAGACTAACTGGACGAAAAAAAATCCAGACTAGCTGGATTGGATGAAAAAAATCTACCTACACAAAACATTTTAAGATACAACTGACCCCAAACAACACAGAAAGATTGAAAACAAAGGCTGAAATATATATATATATACAAAAGAAAGCTGGTGCAGCAGTATTACTGCCAGCCAAAGGAGTCATTAAGGCAAAAAGCAAGTCTTTACTCAATAATAAAAGAAATAATTATTGTTACCAGGCGGGTAGGAAGGAGGGAGGGATAAATTGGGGAGTTTGGGATTGGCAGATACAAACTACTATATACAGAATCACTAAACAACAAGGTCCTGCTGTACAGCACAGGGAACTATGTCCAATGGCCTGTAGTAACCTGTAATGAAAAAGAACATGCATGTGTATAACTGAATCACTATGCTGTACCATATATATTTTTTAAATTAGTTTTTTAATTTTTTAATGTTTTGTAATTAGGTTATTTACTTATTTATTTATTTTTAGTGGAGGTCCCGGGGATTGAACCCAGGACCTTGTGCATGCTAGGCACATGCTCTACCACTGAGCTCCCACGTACCATATTTTAATATTAAAAAAGTGAAATAGTTCTTCAAGAAAATATGCCAATCCTGAGCCTGCATGCATCTAAGTATTTAGTGTCAAATAGAGAAAGGAAAACTGCAGGAGAAAGCAGTCATTCACAATCACAGTGGAAAATTTTAACAAATCTGTTTCAGAAAATCATAGCTTAATTGTAAGACTATAGAAGACTTGCACGGCATGATCTAGACATACAGAGGAAATAAACATTCTTTTCAAATGCATCTGACACTTCACAAATTTAATCAGATATTAGTCTCCAAAGGAAGTTTCAACAAATACCAGAGAATTGATATCCTCTCAATCACTTCCTGACACTAAATAAAGACATGAGAAATCACAAATGTTTAGAAACTGAAAAGCATATCTCTAAATAATACAAAAGATAAAGCATAATAAAAATATCAACTATTTAGGACGGAACAGCAGCGAAAGGACTACATTCCCAAACACGGGAGATGGCTAAAGCCGTAATGAACAATTTAAAAACCTCATTAACGAGTAACAGTGAACATTAAGTAAGCATTCAACACAAGAAATTAGAAAAAAATACCAGAGAAATTTGGAAAAGAATGGGAGGTAGGAAATAATAAAGTACAGAAATTAGTGGAACCAAATGTACAAAAGAAATAATTAACAAATGCAAAGTTGGTTTTTCAAGAAGACAAAGTAGGTAAACATTTGGAAGTAAAGATCATGAAAAAAAGGGAAATCACAAGTGAATATTATCAGGAACGCAAAGGAAGACATAACCAGACAGTAGATGTCTTTAGAAAAATAGCGCATTAGGGACGACTTTATGTGAAAACGTTTAAAAACAGATGAAATAGACACATGCATAGAAAAAAGTAGAAATGATCAAAACTATCTCAAAAAGTAACAGAAAACCTGTAAGCATTAAGGACATTAAACTAGTAGTCAGAAATCTGTTTGCAAAAAAAAAAAAAAAAAAAAAAAAAACAACCCGCCAAACCAGACCGATTCACCTTGCCTTGGCCTCCTGCTCCCTTACCAGCTTCCTCTCTCCATCTTCCTCCCCCTTCCCCCAGACCGCCCCCCACTCAGAGGGGGGAGTCCTCCCAGGGGGCATGCTTTTCCAATACAAGCCAATCCATCCACGGTCCACAACCCCAACCACCTTCCTTATCAGGCTCCCACACTCTGCCCCAGAGCCAGCTGAAATCACTCATAGTAGCCAATCCTAAGCCTGCTCACCCTGCCTCACCCCTTCCTCTCCATGAAAAGCCACAGCAAAGGCTCTCACCCGGAGTTCCCTCCTCCCCCTCCGCCTCCTGACTCACCCGGTGTAAGTTTTGCACTTGTAAGTTCTGTGCAGTAAAAGCAGGACAAGTTTTACCAAACCTTGAAGGAGCACATAGCCCTTATCAGATACAAACCGTTCCACAGGAATTTCTTGGGATGGGGGCAGGAGGAGGGGCTCCCCAACTCCTTTTGTAAGGGGAGCAGAACTCTGATGCCAAAAGCAGGCAAGAACAGCACCTACAAGAAAAATAGGAACGCAAACAAAAAAAAGAAAGAAAGAAAAATAGGAACACAGATGAACAAATCCTATATCAAAATTAGCAAACCAAATTCAGCCATCTATATATATAAATACTTTATCATGAGCACAGAGTCTTAAACTCAGGAATATAAAGAGAGTTTAACACTAAAATATCTGTTAAAGTCATTCACCACATTAAAAGATTAAAAGAGAAAGTCCATATATATAATCATCTTATTAGATGCAGGAAAGCATTCAATAAAATGTAATATCCACTCATGATTTTTTAAAGAAAATTCTCAGCAAACAGAATAAATGGAAATTTTCTTAAACCAATAAGAAACTACAAAGAAAATCACACTTAATGATACATTAGAATTTTTTTCTTTAAAGCCCAGAACAAGATAAGGACACCTCCTCCATCATTTTGATTCAGTATTTTTATCAGGATCTTCAGCCAGGTTAATTAAAATAAGAAAAAATATGACTTAAGATAAATATTTGCCTGCACTTAATTGATATCCATGCAAATGGATGGTGACTTAAGCAAAATGGGTATTTCTGCCTCGTGTGAATACCTGGAGGTGGTCCAGGGCTGATGTTTGTGGTTCTTGAGGTTGTCCAGGAACCCAGACGCCATATATCTTGTTTTACCGTCCCGTGGTCCACCACACCTGCCACCACATCCACATGGGAGAGTCCAACAGTTGCCAAGACAATTTTGAAGAAGATGGGTAAGAGATTTGCCCTTTCAGGTGTAAACACTATAAAGTGACGCGTAGTGATAAAGCAGTATGGCTTGGGTCTAAGACAAGTAGACCATGGAGGTAGAGCAGGGAGACCAGAAGCAGATGATCAGATGTGGAAGCCTGGCAAAGACAGAAGTATCTGTACAAATCGGTGGTGGGAGGATTGAGCCGTGCAATCAGTGGTATCAGCATACCTGGCTCTCCGTAAAGGAAAACGTAAAATCCGCATTTACATTATACCATGCATGAAAGTCAATTCCTGATGAATTACAGGCTTGCATATGAAAAAGAAAACTTTAAGGAGAAAATATAGAACGTTTAAAATACATTTTTATTGAAGTACAGTCAGTTTACAATGTTGTGTCAATTTCTGGTGTCCAGCACAGTGCTTCAGTCATAGAGGAACACACATATATTTGTTTTCATATTCTCTTTCCCCATAAGTTACTAAGAGATATTGAATATAGCTCCCTGTGCTATAGAACATTTTTTTTAAGACAGAGACGGGCTTCTTAAGATCCAAAAAGCACAAATTACATAGAATAAGATAATTACATTTGACTACAGTAAAAATTAAAGCTTCTAAACTAAAAAGACAATGTAACAATGTAAATAAAACCAAATTCCACTCTGGGAGATGTTTTAAAATCACCATATTGCTCAGCAAACACTGGATGGATGGATGGATGGGTGGATGAGTGGGTGAAACAGAGGCTTTGTTTAATTCTTCTGCCTATTCTGGAAATGGGCAAGAAGCCTGAGTGTTACTGTTTTAAAATAAAGTGTATTCGAATGAACTTATTTACAAAACAGAAACAGACTCACAGACATAGAAAACAAACTTTCGGTAAGTAACAGGGTTGGGGGAGGTATAAATTAGGAGTTCGGAATTTGCAGATACTGACTACTCTATATAAAATAGATAAACAACAGCCATACTGTAGGGCATGGGGAACTATATTCAATATCTTGTAATAACCTACATTGAAAAAGAATATGAAAAGAATATATATATATAACTGAATCACTATGCTGTACACCAGAAACTAACGCAACATTGTAAATTGATTATACTTCAATTTAAAAAATAATATTAATAAATAAATGTAGCATATTAATAGAAAATGTGAGGTATATAGTAAGGACAACAGATCAGGAGATGACAGCCACTGAAAACATAGTTAATTACTCACAGTTCCCAAGCGAGGGGGTGCACACCGTTCCTCCAGACCATGTGGGGAAGCAACGGGTGAGTCAGGAGGCGGAGGGGGAGGAGGGAACTCCGGGTGAGAGCCTTTGCTGTGGCTTTTCATGGAGAGGAAGGGGTGAGGCAGGGTGAGCAGGCTTAGGATTGGCTACTATGAGTGATTTCAGCTGGCTCTGGGGCAGAGTGTGGGAGCCTGATAAGGAAGGTGGTTGGGGCTGTGGACCGTGGATGGATTGGCTTGTATTGGAAAAGCATGCCCCCTGGGAGGACTGCCCCCTGGGAGGACTCCCCCCTCTGAGTGGGGGGCGGTCTGGGGGAAGGGGGAGGAAGATGGAGAGAGGAAGCTGGTAAGGGAGCAGGAGGCCAAGGCAAGGTGAATCGGTCGTCCAGAACAAGGTGGGTCCAGCACGTGCAACTCGAGACTTCGAATTCACAGAAACTAGAGACATGCTTCGCGCAGTTACACGCCCGTAGCTGCTCCCGCCCCCTAATCTTCTTTATTACCCTGCTCTGAATTCCCTTTCCTGCTAAACAGCTGCTCAGTCTGGAGCTTCAGGAGGCAAGGATGAAATTAAAGTGCCAAAACCAAGAATATATTCTTGTGTGCGCCTTATTGTTGGCACCCGGCACACAGGGCCCAGCAGAATGCCGCTTTATCACTGTCACCTGCTTGTTCTGAAGGAAGAATGACCCTCCCCATCTGCGGAGGGGAGGGACACGCAGCTGCCCCTTTGGGGACAGGCCCCTTTGTTCCGATCTGTTCCATCTCCTGTCCACACACCTCACACACCCAGCCCAGGTTGCTCCCCAAATGTTTTTCTGCCCGGCTCCTACAGGAATGAGGACGCAGTTCATTCACATGCAGGAAAATCTACCCCAGACAAATCTCCTAGTAGCAATTTCCGGATCCTGAAAATGCCAACCCGGCTGTTAAGTTCTCCCCCTGGAGTGAAGCTCAGAAGCAGATACTCTCCTGGCGCGTGACATGCAGCTCCCCTGCCCCGCCAGACCAGCTAGCGGGTTTGTGCCACCTGCCAGCAGCTGCGGGGAGAGGCGCTGAACTGCAGCCTGAAGTGGGCTCTTCTCAGGCCCCGAGTGGGGGGAGAGGGCTGGCTTGGAGCCCACCCAACCCATCTCTGCAGGTCACTCTGCTGCTTAGAAACCGTATCCATCCGACCATACTTATAGGTCCATCTTACAGGGCAGGCCCTTCCTGGGAACCCAGGTATAAATAAAACACACTGAGAGGGTGGTGTGTCTGCGGCCCAGGAGAGACCAGTGAGAAAGCAGAAAGCAGACAGTTCCAATGTGAGAGGAAGCAGGTCCAGCTACATAACTTCTGACCCCAAACTTCGTGCAAAATAAAAATGTGAGGCCCCTTGTTCAAAAATTATTAAGTTCGGGGGGAGGGTACAGCTCAGTGGTAGAGTGAGTGCCTAACATGCATAAGGTCCTGGGTTCAATCCCCAGTAACTTCATTAAAGACAAACAAATAAAACCTAATTATCTCCCCCCCTAAAAAATTATTAAGTTCAATAGCTTGTAATAACATATAATGAAAAAGAATAAATAAATATGTATAACTGAATCACTACGCTGTCTATCAGAAACTAACACAACATTGGGGGGTGGGTATAGCTCAGTGGCAGGGCTCATATTTAGCATGCACGAGGTCCTGGGTTCAATCCACAGCACCTCCATCTAGATAAATAAATAGATATATAAATAAATAGATAAATGGGAAGTTTCCCATGTATTAAAAAAAGGAAACTAATACAACATTGTAAATTGGTTATAATTCAATCAAAAATTTAAAAAGTATATAGTAAGGATTTCAAGTTGGCAACAGTAGAGCATTTCACCCAGCACAGGGCCCTCCCATGCAGCTGGCCCGGGAAGGAGGCCGGGCTGGGGTGCTGCTGGCTGGCTGGACTGAGGGGAGACACTGGCCACAGGGAGGTGAAACCATCCAGAGGCCAGGAAGCTGATGTTTGTATCAAGGGGTCCAAGTCATTAGATTCATCAGGCCTGTTCTCTTTAAGTAGCTGTGTTAGAAAGTTGCTCAGAAAACCCCCAAAGACCTTTTCTAACCTTCCTATGGATCCCCCTGGCCGCAGGCTCCTTCCCAGGGACCACACTTACCTCCCCCACCAACAGTGGCATTTAGGCACTTCACCAGGGTCTGTCCTATCTTCGCTAGAGGACTTTACCCCTCGATGGCGGGAGGGGTACCCTCAGGTGCACTAATCGCAGGGACCCCAGGTCAGCTGCTCAGGCACCATTAATCCTTCCCTGCCCAGCACGGATTGGTCTTCAAGCGCCCATGTGCAAGGTGATGGGTGGGGACAGGCTACGTCTAAACAAGCTGAGATGCCGTTCTGTGCAGAAGTGACGGTGAAAATGTGTGCTGATTAACTCAGAGTGCTTCGCATTCTGAAGCTATTGCTTGCCGATGTTTTGCTGGGAAATCTGGTTTACCATTTCTCATTGGCGCTGCTTCCTGGGCACTCACGGATTAACACACACAGTCCCATGCCAGTCTTTGCCTGGAGCGCGGCATGTCCTACTGTCACTGCGTATTTGTCCAGAATCCATGTTCCAGGCGGTGCCCTCAGAAAGGCCTTTAAAAAAAACCATTTGCCCAAACTTGGGCTACAGCTAAGCCAATTCTTAAATTTTAGCATCCTGGAAGGAGGTACAGATTTTTAATAAATCAAAACATGCCGACTGTGTCCATAGACAGGAATTTAGATAAAATAATGTATATCCTGCCTTTATTTCCATGTCAGGAATGTGCATCTACTGATCTCACTAATTTCTGACATGCACAATTGGCGAGAATCTGGAGTGCTTTAAATCACGTAGCAATCAGTGCCAGTTAAGTTCATTTGTTAGAGGTTAATGAAAATAGATATCAAATGTATGGAAAGTTGTTCCCAGAGGCAGGAGTGACACCAGCCAAAATGGACACAAGATAGCTTTCCTTTTCACTGGATCTCAAAACAGCAATCCTTTCCCCAGGAACCGAGGCTCTGCAGGGGGACAGGACCTGTGTTCTGCCTGCAGGAGGGGGGCTCCCTGATCTACCGCTGCAGCACTGACCCTCCTCCAGAATCAACAGCCTTATCTCCGACAGCCCCCGAGACTGGTACCTTCGCCTAGGCTAGTGTTGTCCAGAGGGGACTGGCTCTGTCCACAGCCAGAGGGAACCAGCCATTTAGCCTTAATTAACTCCCTAAAGGCACCATCTCCAAAGACAGTCACATTGCGGGTTACAGCCCCAACACAGGAATTCTGAAGGCACAATTCATTTCCTAACAGTCATATTCTGTGGGTCCTAGTGGACGTGGACTTTAGGGAGATGCTATTCAGCCCTCTACAGGGGTGAAGGGGACCGAGGACCCTGTCTTCCACTCCCTCCCCATCCTTGAGTCCACCCTCTGCCCGATATGCCCAGCTCTATCTGACCAGCATCAGGCTTGAAATCTGGGCATAACTTGTCCCAGCGAGGTCCTATGGCACCCCTGTGACTCTAGGTCCCCTGTCCCCCTCCGCTCCCAGATCTGAACCCTTCACTCTTCAAACTGCCCCCTCAACACTCCACATTCTGATTCTGTCTTCCTCAATCCTGCCCCGCCTTCAAGGCCAACTCAAGCTCCCCCTTCCCAGAAGCTGCCCTCTTCTCTGAGCTCCCACACCCTCTGCCTTTCCCTCCAGGTTCCTTTCTGAAATATTACCTTACCTCAGTCCCTAGAAATGTCATGCTTGTCCCAAGTTCAACACATGAGCAGAGGCTTCTGGGGAGCAAAGGACATGCCCTGTTTCCTCTGAGCACCCCGCGGGCCCAGCTTCTCCCACTGACACGGTGCTGGCGGTGAAGGAGCAGAGTGCCGGCCCAGCCCTGCCCCCGCCGAATCCCAGCTGTGTCACCTTGGGATGATTGCTTCCTTTCTCAGTCTTGCTTTCCCTGTCTGCAAAATGGGATAGTTAGATTGTCTGCCACCCTGGGTCAGTACAACGAGAAGTAAGATGCTCAATCGCTTGACATTCCAGGCAATGGGGTTGGCATTCCCCAGGCCCATGGAATGCAGCCAGGACTCCGAGGGTCCCAACCAGACCCACTGCCTCGGAATCTCCGACCTTGACCTTTTCACCGTTCCACTGCAGAGCCCCAGGGCTCTCCCCTCCTCACTGGCAAACTTGGCTCCTTGGGAGTGGCCTGAACAGCTTCGCCTGCCCTGGGGCATTCCCATCCACCCAGGAAGAGATTTTTGCAAGAAACCTGGGATGCCAGACAGCTCAGTGGCAGAGGGATGTGGGGGCAGGCGATCCCCACGAGGACAGCCACTTGCTGGGGAGATCTGGGGGATTCTGATGGAAGCTGGCTCCCCTGCTCTCCATGGGGGGAAGATTCTGCAAAGTAACTACGGTGTTAAATACTAAGGGGACGGCAGCTAACCTTCCCGACACCGTCAAATATTTCTGCCATCAGTGCCCAGTGGGGCGCTCCAGAGTGTGTCTGTGGACGGCTTTCCCAGCTGCCTCTCTGGAACCAGGAGCCAAGGACAGACTCCAGGAGCTGGGCGGGGCCAGCCTCCCTGTGACCACAACTCCTTCCCATGATTTTCGTACCCCCTAGGCAGCCCAAATGGGGCCTAGGATATCTCAGAGCCCTGTAGGTGGGCCGGGAAGATACCCAGGCGCCAGGCTGGGTACCATCTGTCACAGGGCGGCTCCCTCCTGCTGTCACTTGTCGGGACTGTGTTAGATGCAGTCGGTAGCTCCTGGCAACACCCAGGTCGGGGGTGCAGCTGCCGGGGTCTAGGGGGTAACAAGGTGGGTGCATCAAGGATCAAACCCTCCTCTGCCACCTGCCAGGTGAAACCCGGGCCATCACTTAACCTGGACACGGCCCGGTATTCTCCTGCGTGCAGGGCAGGGTGGGTGGGATGTGTGTGAAGAGGCCTGGATCACGCCCCCCTCCCCAGGCAGGAACCACATCTATCTTGTTCATCCTCTTGTCCCCGGTATTAAAACCAGGGTCTGGGCTTCAGCAGGTGCCCAGTGCCTGTGGGGTGAATGAAGAGGGATAACTGAACAAATAATAAGAGAAAAAGTAATGCCAGTGAAAGATCAGGGTCATAACAAATAGCTAAATAATGAATGTAATTTAACACACGTTAAGGTGGAGTTTCCTCCAGGCAGGACACGAACTGCTCACCTCCACCTTGTGAAGCCGGTGCTGTTTATTATCCCCGTTTTACAGATGGGGAAACGGAGGCACCGACTACGTGAAATGCAGAGGGAGGCAGTGGGCTAGGAGGGGCAAGGGGGGAGGGGCCCTCACGCTGAGGACTGATCCAATCCCGGACCACCCGCCCAGGAGGCCAGGCCCACATCTCTGCATCCCTGGACCTGGAATCCTGCCTGGCAAGAAGTTTGTAGAAGGAATAAAGACAAATAACTAAGCCTTAGGAACAGCCATTTATCTGGAGAAACCGGTGCTTTCCACAGAGTCCTACCATCTACACCTGGAGAGAGGTTGACATCACCCCACGTGCTCCCCAGATAATTTCTGAGGAGAGAACAGGGATAGCGGGAGGTCCCCATAGGTGGCCACCAGCTTCCATCTTCTAAAACCGGCTCTAATTTAGACTAACTGGGGTCAGGCTCTGTCTTACTGAGGGAAAAGACTGAATTATAGATTGTTGGACAATTTTTAAAAACTTTGAAAACACGCACAGCAACACGACTAACAGAATAGAATTTGCCTCGTCACATTTCTTCCCGGCTTCTGGAATGAATGAGAAGAGACAATTTGCAATCAGCATCTCCATCATGTATGAGGGAGATGCTTGGGGAGGATGGAAAGTGAATGCTTATTCCACTTGGGGGTACCATACGCACCAGCCCAAACCCTGCAGAGTGCTTTCACAGGAAACGTTGAAGCTGTTTCCACCAGGCACCTCCCAGATCCAAACGTCTATTCTCACATCTTCCCAACCCTTCGTGGGAGGTGATTCCTCCCTCCTGTGAACTCTCATAACTCATTTATTTCACCTTTGGACCAGTGACTTCTTTGCTGTTTTGTAGGATTAATAATACTTTCCCTTTATTGAGCACTTACTAAGTATCAAGCATCCTACACACATTATCCCTTTTAGTCCTCACACTACCTCTGTGCAGGGGGTTATGATGCCCATTTTACAGATGCAGATGAGAAAGTTCAAGTCGTTTATTATGGACAGTGATAAAGGAATCACCTGTCTAACCTTCTCCTATTCCTTCCAAATTCCAAATAAGTGAATCAAAGAGGGTACATTTATTTGGGGAAGGGGACGAGCAGATGATCTGCCCACTGCAGGCTGTATTGTGTTAATTTACTACTCGATCAATTCTGCCCATTTATAACATTTATTCTGTAGGTGTCAGATGGTATGCCCACCTAGGAGTCACGGGAGTGACCAACACTGGGGGCATCGTCAGTCATATGTGAGCTGGGTTTTGAAGGATGAGTAGGAGTTTCCTGGTAGACAAGAGGAAAAGGTCATTGCTAGTAAAGGGAGAATGGAGTAGGTGAGTCGGGGGTAGGGATAATGGAAGGTGAGTTGAGTTTCTTGGGGGCACAGAGGGAGGAGTGCTGGTAGGTAGATGGGCACCTGGACACATACTGAGGGAGTAGAAATGAACTATTTACTATCAATCCCCATGAAGCAGGCAGCTTCCAAGTATACTGAAATACCAAAATACTAAAAAGAAGCAGTAGAAAGGTACATACTTTTTTTACTAGCACATTAAAGCATGATCCAGTGGAGGTCTTAATAATTACTGTCATTTTGTAACAGTGATAGGTGTAAATGATATTTCAAGGTGTGAATGTTGTGTGCAAGAGCTGTGATGGGACAGGAAGTATCTGTAAACATTTGTCCAAATCTGTAGAATGTACAACAAACACCAAGAATGAACCCTGACGTAAACGATGGACCCTGGGTGATTACGGTGTGTTAGTGTAAGTTCATTCATTGTATAAATGTACCACCCTGATGGGGGAGATTGATACTGGGGGCGGGTGTATGTGAGTCGGGGCAGGAGGGGATGGGAAATCTCTGGACCTTCTGCTCAATTTCGTTGTGAACCTAAAACTGCTCTAAAAAATAAAGTCGCAATGCCATTTGCAGCAGCATGGATGGACTGAGTGAAATAAGCCAGAAAGAGAAAGAAAAATACATATGATATCACTTATCTGTGGAATATTAAAAAAAAATGAGACAGATGAACTTATTTACAAAACAGAAACAGAGCGGCGAGGGTATTGCTCAGTGGTAGAGCACGTGCTTAGCATGCATGAGGTCCTGGGTTCAATCCCCTGTCTCTCCATTAAAATAAATAAATAAGAAACGTAATTACCTCTCTCCCCCTAAAAAAAAAAAAAAAAAAAACCCCACCAGAAACAGACCCACAGACATAGGGAACAAACTTAACAGTTACCAGGGGGAATTGGGGGAAGGGATAAATTAGGAGTTCAAGATTTGCAGATACTAACTACTAAATATATAAAATAGATAAATGACAAGCTTCTACTGTACAGCACAGGGAACTATATTCATTATCTTGTGGTAGCTATAATGAAGAAGGATATATGTGTGTTCATGTGTGACTGAAACACGATGCTGTGCACAAGAAATGGACACAACATTGTAGACTGATTCTACTACAATAAAAATAAAATAAAAAATAAGGGCTTTTTTTTCTAGTGCTTAATTTTATGTTGTGTGAATTTTACCTCAATTGTTAAAAAAAAAAAATTACCCCAAGATACAAGTTTTTACCCAACAGACTGGCAAGCGTAACGGGCTGCGATCAGCCCTGTTGGGCAGCCGGGCGGTGGGGAACCAGTCTCTCTCGTGCATTGTTCACGGGAGTACACATGGGAAAACCTCCAAGAGAAACCTTAGTGATCAGACGGCACCCAGCACAGGCTTGTGCCTCTGACCCAGAAGTCCTGCACAGGCGTTTACCTGTAAATACACGGCACACGCCAGGACGGACACGGGTGCATGAGCATTCGTGGCGGCGTTAGGGGCCACGGCAAAATATCGCAATGAACATAAAGCCCCAGAGGACTGGCTAAGTAAATGGCAGCAATGCACACAGTGGGCACAGCAGGGAATAACTCAGCGCTTCACGGACTGAAAGTGAAGACAGCGGGGTGCAGAACAGGGGCTTACGCATCTCATTTGTTTATATATATACACACACACGTATATACACACACACGTATATACACACACGTACATACATAGAGTACCCCGAGGAACACATACGGGAACGAGCAAGACTTCCCCTTGGGGTGAAGGAAGAGGTCCCCAAGGTAGCCCCCAATGGGCCCCACCCCCCGGCAGTCCCGCCTCCCTCACTGTGGCAGGACTGTCTGTGTGACCAAGAGAGCATGCGGAAATATGTCCCTTCTGAGGCCATGTTGTGGGCCGAATGGTGTCGCCTCTCTTTCGTCTTGAGTATGTATGACCAGCCAGGCGTGGGCCTGCTTGTGCCCACATTCCTTCCTCACCTTCTGTGGCTGAGTTCTGGGGGTCTGAGCCCCGCGGCTTGTTTCCCGGGCTTGTGGCTGGTTTCAGGCTGTGGGGGGCACCGGCGGGAGCCGGAGGATGGGAGGATGGCAGAACCTCCTTCTTTGTCTGCCCTGGGCGGCACCTCCTCCAGTGGCCCCACCAGCGGCTCCAGTCCTGAGGTCCCTCTTGCCATGTCTGCCCTGTATCAGTCCAGCCCGAAGGGTGGTAGCCGCCTCCTACCTGCCAACTTGCAGGTCGCCTCACGGCCCACGTTAGACCCACCGTCCGTGCCACGGTTGACTCTGGAGCAAGTGGCACCCGTTAGCACCCACGGGGAGGTGGCTCACTGCTAGAGGATCTACCACCGGGAGCAGCAGTCCCACAAGTCAGCCCCTTCCTGCCAGGGCTTGCAGGTGTCAGGGTCCCCAAGAAAGACACGACTCGAAACGCTTCACTCACACAGAGCCGAGAAGGGCAAGACCAGCGTCGAGAGCGTGCTGGTCCCCCGTGGCCGGTGGGCTGGCCCCACAGCCGGTGCAGGGAGGTGGTCTCCCCACTCACGCTGCAGATGAAGGGCCCAATCCCTCCCCACCCGGAGCGGATCCAACAGCGGGGTTGGCCACCTGCCACAGGATGGACCCACTCAAGCCTGACAAAGAAGTAGTCAAGCCTAGAGCAGGGGAAGCTATCCCCAAACAAAGGGAGATGCGCACAGGGGCGGGCCGGAGGGCTCTTTATCTTTGTGGGAGGACAGTTCCAGGCCCAAGGCCAGTTCTCAGGTGATGGTGCGGGGGAGGAGGTCCACGCACCGTGGCTGCCCTTCCTGGCGTCCTCCACGTTAATGCACTCTGATTTGAATACCTGGAGTGTTTTCTATTTCCTGTTTGGGCCTTCACAGATATTCAAATAATATAATAAGCAAAAAAAAAAGTCATAGAAGAGGAAAAACTATGAGTATTTGGTCCAGCCCAAGCTCCATCCTGGGATCCCCTCTACAGCACTGTCCCCAAGGGGACAGCTCCTTCTGCTGCTGTGAACTCCGTACTTGGAAGCCCTCCTCCATGTGCTGCCCACCCCGTCTCCCTCACGCCCTCAGCGTCTTTCAGGACTGAGCTGCCTCGGTGTCCCTAGAGGCTGCCTGGCTGCTGCATCAGATTTCTGCGCTACGAGGGCCAGGTGGGCTGGGGAGGTGGGGTACCCCAAAGGCCAGCCCTGTTCAGCCACAGTAAGAGCCTCTGAGGTGTAGAGAATAAAGCAGGAGGGCACTGGTAACACTGTGCATCCCCTCTGTGAGGCCTGCTGTGGACAGACTGAGGCCCCCCCCTCTCCCCGGAGAGCCCCAGCCCCTCCCCCAGCTGGCCCCTCCCCCGGGCAGCCGGCGACCCAGCCAGCGGTGGCTGGAGGAGGTCTCACAAAACCGAGGGCCGGCAATCCTGAGAGCCTGAGTGATGTTCGCTTGACTGCCCGCTTTTCGTTTTTTTAGAGTCTGACATGGGAACATTGCTAGGTGACCAGATTTTTTCAAAGCTCCGATTGAGGCAGATGGTCTGCCCAAAGATGTTTTCCTGATTTAGCCATTTACTTATATAAAAAGCCTCACCCAAAGTGTGCACGCCAACTCGCATTTGATTGTCCATTTAATGAATCGCCTTTAACGAGCAGGATGAGGCCTTGACCACTGGCGGTCATTATCTGGCCTGGACGGGGGAGTAGAGGGAAGGGAGGTGGGGGAGGGCGCGCGGCCAAGCCTGGAGGGAGCGCGCCCACCCGCCCTGAGGCCAGGAAGCTCAGGCCTGAGATTCGCACCAGCGCTGGCTGCACAGAATAAATCACCGTGGGCTGTGACGGTGATAAATAATCACCGAAGACTCAGGAGAAATCGGCGCAGCTCGGCAGCTGGTCTCTGACTCCGGGCCATTACCCCGCACGCGGATCTGGGAGAAGACTGACAGGAGCCCACCGCGACCGGGCATCTCTGGCACGAGGCTCCATCTGGGGACTGGCTCTGGGCCTCCTGCTCCCTGTGCCGGCGCAGGGGTGGAGGCAGCAGAGGCCAGGAGGGGTGGTCGGTCGGCACCCCACGGTGGGGTATCACAGCGTCTCTTTGTCCCGAATTCCAGATCGCACATCTTCAGCATTTATCAGAAGCCTAGTCCTCTATACTGGCAGCTTCAGACTTTATCTCCTTTTGTCCCCGTGGTACCCCATGAGGAAGACACCATTATTAATCCCTGATTTCCCAAAGAGGCACAGAGAAGGCAGTGACTTGACCAAAGCCGCACAGCGGTAAGCAGTGGAGGTGGGACTTGAACCCACACCCACAGAACTCGGGGTCTCTGCCTGCAGTCACGTCACCCTCCTCTTCTCCTTCCTCCCTCTCCGGACTCCCCTGTCCTAGGTACCTCGTGCATGTGGCTTGGAGTCTCTCCTGATTCCTTTCCCCTCCCCCGCCTCATCCAATCCGCAGGAAATTCTGTTGCTCCACCTTCAAAATACGCCCGGAGTGGAACCCCCGCTTCTCCCACCTCCTCCAGCTCCCACTGCTGCTCGCACCCAGCCACCACCTCGTGGATTACCGATGTTGCCCCCAAGTGGTCTTGTTTCTTTGTTCTTAGCACAACCACCGCCCCACGTAGTGTAAAAGGGAATCAACACATCTGAATCCGTATTAGATCGGTTCCTTTAGCTCTAACCCTGTGCTCTGTTGCCTGTGCTGAGTCATGCTGGCTCTCCCCCTTTTAAAGTAAAAGAATGTTGCCTGTAGCCTGAGATATACCGGGGAGCCCATCCTCAAGGCTCTGAACTTTAAGGGTGTAACACTTTTCAGTGCAGATACAGATAAAAAGTTGCCAAACAGAGAATAACATTTGTCTTGTTGGAGGTTTACAGGGACATCATGACCCCACCTACTCAGACAGCTAGGAGAACAAGGGATTCTGACACCAAGAAGTTTGTACCAACCAACCATACCCCCTCCCCTTTCTAGTCCCAAAGGAGCCTGGAATTCTGACTTGGGGAAGATGGTTCTCTAGGACGTTAGTCCCCCATCTTCTTAGTCTGCTGGCTTTCCAAATAAAGTCGTTATTCCTTGCCCCAACACCTTATCTCCCCATTTACTGGCCTGTCGTGGGGTGAGCAGAGTGAATTTGGCCTCAGTAACAATAGTGCATTGTCGATGGGGAAGCAAGAGGCGCTTCTTACACGGGCCAGTCAGATGCTCACGGTTTTCCACAAGCTCCAATTTCACAGAGTAAATGTCCTTCCAGGGGCTTCCAAGCTTGCTACAGTTTGGCCCTGTCACCTCTGTGCCCCCATCCATCTCCTCACTCACTCTGCTCCAGCCACACTAACTTCCTTACTCTTCTTCAGACCCACCAGCTGCACTCCTGCCTCAGGGCCTTTGCACGGGTCCCTCTGCCTGGCGTAGTGCTCTTTCTCCAGACGTCTACATGCTAACTTCCTCATCATCTTGATGCCCGGGGACAAATGTCGCCTTCTTAGTGAAGCCTGCTGACACCCTATGCTGGAAAGCTCCCTCTCCCAACACCCCACACTTCCCACCCGCTGTAGGTGTCACGTGCGGGCTTGGGAGGCGGTGAGGGGTAAGGGCGTGGCTTGTGTTCAGGTTTCTTCTTCTCGAGATTCGAGATTCAGCCAGGGGAAGGGTGGTGAGGGGAGTGGTCCTCTCCTTCAGCTGGGTTCCCCAAAAGTGGACCCTGAGGCAAGGATGTGGATATGAGCGGTTTATTTGGTGACCCCAGGAAGTGGGAGGAAAGGACAAGCTGGCAAAGGGTGTGTTGGGAGCCCAGGCTCAAGCCTCTGGGGGCCCCTAGCAGCCGTGTAAACTGTGCCCCAGACTCACCCACCAGGACAGCGGTGGAGGGTTGTCTCCAGGGAGCACCGGTGCCTCTGTATTTCAGAGCTGATGCAGCAGACAAGTCAGGGCAGCCCCCGGCAGAGGGCAAGGACCACCCCGCAGACTTGGCTGAGATTGGAGGGACGGGCCTTTACCTGCCCTCTCTGGCCACACCAGGACTTTGCAAAGGCAATTCCTTCTGTCTCTGCTCTGTTACCAACTGAACTCCCAGTCCCCTCCTCTGTGAAGCTGCCCTGACCTTCCAGGAGGCGGGTCACTCCTTCCTCTGTGCCCCGTGGCCTTTGCACTGACCTCCATTAAAACCACAGGGCCTGTTTACCGGGAGCTCACTTTATACAAAGCAC
Organism: Camelus dromedarius; assembly: GCF_036321535.1. NCBI lineage: Eukaryota > Metazoa > Chordata > Mammalia > Artiodactyla > Camelidae > Camelus > Camelus dromedarius. Next base: position 30,946,387 of record NC_087451.1, on the reverse strand, counting down.
AGTGCTAAATGGTCTACTCCTGTGGCCCATTTAATGCCGCGACACTCTGAAGTGGGCACAGGCGTCTCAGCACTTTCTAGACAAGGGGCTGAGGCTCAAGTTCCCATGGCTAGAAAGTGGGGGAGGCGGGATTCGAACCGACTCCTAGACAGACTGCAAAGCCCCACACACAGGCCTGAACGGGCAGTACGGAGACGATGTGGCGGGATGTCTGTCTCTCCCCCTGGACAACAAGCTTGTGGGGGGCACGGCACCCAGCACCCAGGGCACGTGGTACACGCCCCAAGAAGAAGGGGTGCACACAGGCCGGCAGATGGAGTCCGCAGCTCTAATGCATTCCAAACTCACACTCCCACGGGCGGCCGCCAGCAAAAATAGCCATCTCATTTGAATGGAGTTACAGGAGGAAGAAACAGGAACCCAACTTCAGACAAATGGACATTTTCAGAAGAGGAATGGAGCAGCCCAGCTTCCAGCAGCACAGAACTCCAGCCGAGCAATTTAGCGCAATTAACTGAAGCCAAAGCCCCAGTCGATATAATAGCGGGCGCATTATCAGTTTTGCCACAAGACATTATGCGTTATCTCTGGGTTCTGCTGGCTCCCCCAAGGCGGCTGCAGCGCGCTGCTGCTTCCCCCGCGGTCAGCTGTATTTTCATCAGCCACATTACGGGAAAATGTCCCTGGAGACAATCGTGGCAACCCTCGGCGTGTCAGCCGCTCACAGATCGAAATAGGAATGTTGCAAGGTGTGGTAAATGCAGTGTGACACCGTGCAAGTGAATTTATAGAACAATTAAACATCATTTGGAGCTGAGCAAGGGGGATGAGCGGGGGTGGGGGTGGGGTACTGGCTTGGTATCAGACAATATTTAAATGGCCTTGGGTATTGATTCGGGAAGCAATCTTTGCAAGGACTCAGGGTGGTCTGTAAATGTTTGTCCAGAGTTCCCCAGCTCAGCTTAGGTGTGGACAAAGAAGACTTAGAAAGCAAGATATGCCCAAACTAAAAGCATTTATTTGGGACCCTGTGTGTTGGAGGCACGGGGAACTGGAGAAGGACATTGGGAGAGCTGGGGGCGAGGTAGGAGGTGAGGCAAGGAGGGTGAAGGGAACTTCTAGTTCCTACACATTTCCTGGGCTGATTCCACGGGCCAAGCAAGGTGCTGGGGACACCAAGATGGGGCCACACTGTCCCTGACCTTGAGGGAAAGAGGGCCAGGGGCACAAGCGCATCTAACAGCCCAAGGCAGGACGGGAGGTGTTCCAACCTCGGCCCATTCGCCCCACCGGTAATGGAGGGAGTCCCACACTGAACCCCACAGGATGGCGGAACACACGACGCCAGACAGATGAGGTCGCCAGCAGCTCAGTAACACAGACACCCACAGCTGGGGGAGGGGTCACCACAGATGGCGCAGGGCCACACGGGGCTGCACTCAGGGGCAGAGTGAAGAAGCGGGGGCTGTGGGAGGCAGGCTTCGCAGTAACAAGAGGGTGAAGTGAGCGCGGGTTCCCACGGAAGGAGGTAGTGGGCGTGTTTGAATAACTCTGTAGGCTGGCAGGGAGGTGAGACCCATGAGGTTGAGGACCAGGTGGGGTGCAGCTGGTCTGGCTGGTGGGGGAACCAGCCAGGTGGGGAGCCTTTCTCGCTGAGGGAGGGGGACTATCTGGTGAGGGTAGTGGAACTTAGGCCTTCGGGGTCTTGCTAAGACTGAATTATGCCCCCACCCCAATTCATATATTGAAGCCCTAACCCCCAGTGAGATGGTATTTGAAGATGGAGCTTTTGGGAAGCGATTGGGTTTAGATGAGGTCATGAGAGTGGGGCTCTCATGATGGGATTAGGGCCCTTGAATGAAGTGATACCAGGATGCACTTTTTCTCTCTCTCCCTTGTGAAGACACAGTGAGAAGACAGCTGTCTGCAAGCCAGGAGGAGGGCTCCTACCAGAAAATGAGTCAGCCAGCAACTTTATCTCAGACTTCCAAGCCCCCAGAGCTATGAGAAGTAAACATCTGTTGTTGTAATGCGCCAGTCTCTGCTGTTTTGTTAGAGAAGCTGGAGCCAAGACAGGTCCCCCTGCTGCCCACTGGAAGAGCCCGACCTCTCTGCACAGCACCCTGAGGCTTCAGTCGTCCCGTTTGTCCTGTCTCTTCAATGCCTTCTCCTGGCCCCGTCTTGCATGCCATACTCCAACAAATTGTTTAATTGCTTGTGACTGCCCCTACCTGTGTCCACACCTTTTATGATGTGCATTTGCAGACCTTCCCACCAAAGGCAAGGTGTACTTCCCCGCCCCCTGACCTTAGTCTTGGCCATGTGACTCTGATCAATGGGATGGAGCAGGCATGACAAAGGTGGAGGTGGGTTGGAGCTTGCCTCTTGCACTTCAGCCATTGCCAGGAGAAGGGCTTCCTGTAGTACTGTTACCGACCCAGGTTCTTGGACTTTTTACTCAATAGAAATTGGTAAGAGAAGTTCAGGCAAGGCTTTACTGGGACTCGTGCTGCAGCACGAGGGAGCAAAAACAAGGAACAGGTTCCCTTGCTTCCTCCCCGGCTGATCCCTTAAATGAGGCGAGGGTAGGACTGGGTCGGTGAGTGTGGCTGGAGGGGTGGCTTGGGCGGTCTGCCCACCCCCTGGGTGGTGCTGTGTGCAGGAATTATGCCCAGCACCCTGCTTTTGCTCCTGACACCTCAAAACGTCAGCTGAGTTTTCTGTCTTTTCGTATCCTGTTGTTCATAATTTGTCCCAACTGAGCCTGTGTGCAGTTACTTTTAGTCCCTTATTGTCTCTGCATCCTGTTGCTCAAGGAGATGTCTGTCCAGGTGCAAGCTTTGTAGCAAAGAGTCCCAGGCCCTAAGTCCCAGCCTGTTTCAGAAGCTGCTGTGCCTGGGTCCCCAAGTGAATATACATGGAATACAGTCATTCCAGCCCAGCCTCAGACCAGAGCAAGAATAAGTGATTGTTGTTCTGAACCACTTTTCATGATGTTTGTTACACAGCATTATTGTGGCAAGAGTTGACAGATACAGACATGGTATTGTTGCTTTCATTTTTACTTCTCACCTCCTCTTGCTTTTTCCTCGGGCTAGAATGCCCTTAGATACTCCTCTTGGCCTAAATATATTTTTGATCCTGCATTGGGAAAAAAAAAACAAAACACGGTGGCAGGTAGGAGGCAGAGAAAGGGTTCTTCTGTGTGCCAGGGCTGAGATAATTTATTGTCACTTTCTCCAGGGAAGGAGGAAGGAGAGCATCTCCCACTCTCTGAGGTTCAGCCATGGGAACCAGCCTGGGGCTCTCTGGGCCCACTTGTTATTCGTACCAATTAGGAATCAGTGGGATTTGCTGATACATTTGCCTTTCCAGTTCCTCTGTGTCAGTTCCCAGCCAGAGCCTTGTGTAGTTGCCACTGAATAAGACAGAATTACATGTTATTCCATGCTCTGAAATTTAAACAGCTGCTAACACCTCCCAGAAAACATTGTATTTAGTAACTAGCCAGCCTGTGTTTTAATTTCAGTCTCTTTGCTCTTCCCAGCCTTTACTGCGTGCCAGGGATTTCTGTGCAAACACGACTGCATCTTCGGCACATCTTTGGCAGACTTGACAGTCCCTTTGCTTTCTTAGCCTGGTGGTGATGGACGCCTTATTTATCCCTGCCCCCCTCAGGAGTCTATAAATAGAGGGAGAAATGCGCACGTGCGTGCGCGCACACACACACACACACACACACACACACACAGGAGAACTTCTAATGCTGCAAAACTGCTCAGCTCAAAAAAGCTGCAGACACATTTTCCCAGCCTCCAGGGGTTCTCATAGCCTCTCTGATCGCAGCCGGCAGCTTCCAGCTTCCTATGTAATTTCCCTACTTCCTACCATGTTCAGGGACCCATGGAGGGCAGCTGAGTCAGAGCCAGACCCTGCCCATGCAATTGCTAACTGGAATGTGCACTGTTGGTGCTTCCCCTCTCACCAGTGTCTCTCTCAGGACCCTTCAAGCTAGAGTACAGACCACCTTTCAGGTGTGGGGTGTGCTAAATTAGATTACTGTTTAGCAAATATTCACTGTGTACACTACGGGCAGAGCATATTTCCCTGCCCTACTGAGCCTGACTTTGGGACTTTCTTTGACCCATGAAATGTTAGCAGACATCATATAAGCAGCGGGTTGAAGTGTCTGTGTGTGAATGGGCTTGCCCTCATGCCCACCTGCCTTGCCCTATGACTAGACTGTGCCCTGAGTAACTCCAGGTCCAATGAGGATGCGAGCACATGGGGAGGGTCTGAGTCCCACTCACACCGTGGAGCCAATTCCAGCTGAGTCCAAACAAGATCAGCCAACCCCCCCACTGACCTACAGACCAATGAGTGGGAAATTAGTGCTTATGACTGAATGCCACTGAGCTTTGCAATTGGCCGTTAAGCAGGAATCACTGACTGATTCGAGGGGGCGGTTTTCCTTTCCTTCCACGTTCCCCCAAGCTCTCCTTTTGAATATGAAATTGGCAGCAATTGGCATTGCTGAAGATCCACAAAGAAGAACATGAACTTAGAGTAGCTTTTACAGGGGTTAGGGCCTCCTTATGTGGAGTCAGGCTCATTATCCACCCGGGCTCCCCAGCAAAAAGCCAACCCCTATTACTTATCAATACGGTTATAAGTAGAGCAAAACTAACTCAGCTTGTCAAGCCAGTTGGCCAATATCAGGCTCCACGCTGGGGCCCTGACCTGTTTAACATCATGCGCTAACCAGCTGAACTAGCTAGCTGTAGCTGGACCATCCCAGCACCAGCACGCTGAGGGAACGTGCTGGGTAAAGGCCCACCCACGGAAACCTGGCCTCCACAGGTGCTGTCCAGCTGCAAAGGTGCTGAATTGAGAGCCGCCCCTTCTGGAAGGTCTTGGAGAGCAGATTCAAGGGCTGAGTCCTTAGACGTCACTGACAACAGTTGGCTGCTCTCCACCCCTGCCCTGACCACTCTCTTTATCCTTGCCAGTCTCTTTACCTGATCCCAGCCCTCCTCTTGAATTTCTCTTGCTCACCCCTGCCACAGCTCTGATCAATTACCCAGGAAAAAAAAAATGTATTCATCCAGAAAGTCAAATCTCCAAATCACCCAGATAATCAATATTCGACTACTGTGCTATAGAGCGGGGGATCGATTTGCTGCCAGCCATTGCTAGGCAACTGGAAGCTTTTACACCATCCTCATGCCAAGCAGGGAACTGTGAACAGTGGAACAGCACCATGGGGCTGGTTCTCAAGGATCAGTGGCATGCGAAGCTAGGAAGCCAAATCATAGGGTGAAGAGGGACTTGCTGCTTTTAAGACTTTAATAATGCTTCACATGACATCCTGGCTTGGAGCAAACCCTTGCTTAAAAATCCTTTTCATTGTAGAAAATTTCAAATATTTACACAGAGACATATTATAATGAATATCCATGGGGCCATCAACCAGCTTCAATCATTATCAACCCTTGGTGAATTCAGTTTCATTCTACCCCTCCCCTTCCCCCCTCCCACCATCAGATTATATTTAGGCAAATTCTCAACATCAACCGTAGGTACTTCTGTAGGCATTTCTGAAAGGGAAGGGCTTTTAAAAACGCAACACTATTATCACACTTTTAAGAAATAAGCTTACTTCATTCACAACATCAAATATCCAGTTTGCATTCAAATGTCTCTAAATGTCCTAATTGTTTTACAGTTTTATAAGCAGGACCCATATGAGTTTCAAACATTGTAATTGGTTGGTACGGTTTTAAGTTCCTTTTAATCTACCAATTTTCCTTGCATCTTATTTGTTGAAAAGGGGGCTCAGTTGTCCTGTAGAGAGACCTATGAGCTGAATCTTACACCCCTATGGTCTGGTTTAACATATTCCTCCAGCTCCCATATTTCCTGTGAATTTGTAGTTAGACTAAGCAGCTTGGTCAGATCCAGGTTTGATGTGTTTGTAAGACCATTTTATAAGGAATCGTTATCAGTCGTCTACACTGGCTGGTTCTCTCTCTTTTGGCAGGTGTTGATTGCTTATTAGGGAGTCACAGCCCACAAAGTGGAACAAGATATTTGCGATATACATATTTGACAAAGGAGTCACGAGTGAAAACGTATCAAGAACCCTTACAAATCATTAAGGAAAAAGTAGACATGCCGCTAGAGGGGACACACCACTCTTTTTGCATAGAAGTTTTTAAATTCCTTTCTCCTAGAACTGAATCTAAACATGAAAATCAATTAAGAGAAGGTGTAGACTGCATTTGGGGAGGGGGAGCGGGGGGCACAAAGACACATCAGCCACCTCCATTCAATCATGAAAATGAACTCTTCACACGTTTAAAGGAGGAGAAGGGCTGCTTTGGAGAAACCAGTCGATCAGTCTTCCAAGGCCGACTGACCAAGATTCTTCAGAGTTACTGAGGGATTCATCTGATGACAAAGAAAATCAATGTCAATAATTAATCTCATGAATTCTCCTTGTTGCAGTCAGTGACAGGGAACGCCACGCAGCCCCGGAATTTAGTATACCCGCAGAGACCACTCTGGGACCAAGTGCATAAACACTAGTAAATTACTTCAAAGCTTTTCTCTTTTTTAATTAACTGAAGTAATTTTGTAATAATCCCCAAAGCTTGTGTTTAAAATGGAAATCAGTTAAGGATCGAATCCATCTTCTAATACTGTTTGCTTAGTTCTGGGGCTGAAACCACAAGAGCTCAACCCAAAGGGTGGTGGGGGCTCGAAGGCTTTAATAAAGCACACAGAACTTTCACACTTCACTCCAACCTCGGCAGATGGTAACAAGTGTCAGAAGCATTTAATTAGCCCCTGCATTAGCTCATGATTTAATGAGCCCTGTCTAGCCGCATACCTGTGATGTGTGGATCTGTGGAGACAGAAGCTTCTGAAGGACTATAAAAAGCTTTTTGAGAATGATGGGCTTGAGTGCTTCAAGTTCCCAGACTGCCATAAAAGACAAAGGCCAAGCTCCCCGTTCCTCTTTCCTGTGCACACACAGCAAATGGAGCCTCCAAAGGCAATGAATTCCACAGTCCCCAGTTTCATGGGGGACCATGGGCTGTGCACACAGCTTCATAGCATCACTGAGCCAGAGGGACCTTGCCCTGCAATCCCTTGTGTTTACATGCCTCAGAAATGCTTTTCAGAGTCAATTCACTCGCATTATCACGTTTGAGCTTCACAAAATCCTGTTAAGTAAAACAATTATCCTATTTGACAGGTGAGAGAACCTCCATCCAAAGTCCAGGTCAATGATGGATGAGTGAAAACGCTGACCTCGAATCCACCTGCCTCCATGCTGAGCCTGGTCTAGGCTCCAGCGGCATGGCACCAGGGGGAGGACTTAAAGGCAAAGGCTGCAGTCCTCATTCCGGAATTCTGGCAGCTCAACAGTCCCTGGCACTTACGCCATTCATTCAGGGAGAGTGAATCCAACAGTTCGTGAGGAGGACCATTCCACGCTCTTATTGTCTTAACGGTCAGGAAGTGAAATCCAAACCCTGCTGCTTTTTGGCAAGCCTTGTTCCTCTGTAGACCAGGAGGTGACCAGGTTTATGTCCTCTCTGTGCAGGTGCTGAGTACACCTGGAGGCAGTAAGCAAGCCACGCCTCAGACAACGAGCAAGTTCTCTGCAGGAGGACAAACCCGGATTTCTTAATCTCTCTCCAGGGGAAAAAGTGTCTTCTGCTCCGGATAACCATCTCCCCATCAGGGTATATTCCTAGGGCTGAGACCCCCTGTGTGCCCTCTCTGAGTGTCCCCAGACTCCAGGCTGACCTCTCAACTCCGGTGGGCAAAGGAGCCACCCCAAGTTTCTTTTGCAGGCACGGATTCAGGAAGCGCACCCTCCAGCCCCGGCCCCTCCCACTTTGCCAATGAGTTTTCCAGCTGAGCTGAAAAGCTCTACTCTGTCACCCCCGGGTTTGCAGGGTCTGCTGCACGAGGAGGGACAACGATGGAGGAAATGGTTTGGAAAGAAACGCCAGCAGCAGCTGCAGAGGCAGAACAAGCAGTGGAGAGGCAACACCAGCTCCCCTTGGCTCCTCCAGGCAACGCAAATTTTACATCCTGAAGCTCCGTGGATCATAAGATACCCACTCTCAGCCTCTGCCTTCTAATTCCCGAGGGCCTCGGAGAAGGATGATAACAGCCTTTGCGCAGAGTTTCTCTACCTGCCTACCTGCAGTTTGAATCACTTGGGCTGCTTTTGCCTGAAAGCAAGTCAGTCTAGCCCTCTGGGGTGAGGTCTGGCTTCAGGACTTTTAACAACCCCCCAAGAGGAGGATACGAATACCCAGCCAGAGTTGAAAATCATCCTTTAACGTGAATATGTGATGCAAGAATTTCTCAACTCTGGCTACACTTGGAATTCTCTGGGAGCTTTTAACAATACTGTTGGCAGGACCACTTTGGAGACCTTGATTTAACGGGCCTGGGGTATAGCCTGGGCAGCAAGATTTTTTTTAAAGCTCCCCAGGTAAGTCTAATGTTCAGTCAGGGCCGAACCACTGCTCTAAACACTTTGATTCCTTCTGCTTTAAAATGAGCCCCCGGAAACCCTGCTTCCCTCTGGCTTTAGAAGAGTCACTCAATTCCGCAAAGCATCTGCAGACAGGTAAAACGGACCCCGAAAATCTCAGCAGCCTGGCAAATTAACGAATAGGCTGGACTCCCAGGAATGACTTCATTTCCTTCAAGAATAATAAAAATCCCAAACTCTGTGTGCTGTCTAAACACTATTTAAAGTCACATATGTTCTCATTTGAATATAACCATGGGAAGGTATTTATGGGCCTCTGAACTGTTCCCTCATCTATAAAATGGAGCTGAGTGACTTGCTTATGGTGGCTGGATTTGAGGTGCAAATCTAGGCCTCTAACTCTGAGCTCAGGGCCTTTGCACCTGAACTGTCTCGTGATACACACTAGAGACAGGTCTGGGGAGGGAAGTAGGCTGTGTGTGGGCAGGAGGTGGAATTCACCTGGCTCCGGCTTGGGATTTGGTTCTGGATGACTGGGTCTCTTGGATCATACAGGGAGCCAGTAGGAGGACAGGGCAGAATAGAACCCTCTATATAAAAGGATTTCAGTCACCAGGACATCACCTCCCACTTACCTCTTCTATGGAAGCTATTGGAGGATGTGCTCCAGCAAAATGAGGGCATAAATCAAGATAGACAAAAATGCAAGATCCAAGTTATAGGAAATCCAACCACAGAAAAATAGTGAAAGGAAGTCCCAGAATGATGGAGAAACGAAGGGTGATGGAAAGGATAGCTCCAGACCAGGGCAAAAAGAGAGATTACCAATAAAAGAATGAAACAGATATATTACCTAATGCCTATGAACATTTAGAAAATATTATTGATGGACATCTGAGACCTTTTCAAAGCATTTGGGAAAACACTGTCAAAAGCTAACCTGAAAACTCTACAGATACAACATGGAGGCAATGATTAACACCAAGAAAAACAAAAAGCTACAGAAAAAAGAAAAGGGCAGTAGGAAGGTATAATAATGAACACTGGCTATTTATTTAACCAAAAATGTAATATAACCATCCTGGGAGGGTTGTGGGAAAGAATAGGGGTGGGAGAAGGAGTCAGAGTGTAAGAGAGCCAAATCCTCACCTACCCAAATAGGAAATAAATAGACAATATCTAAACTTAACAAGTCAAGAAAATAAGTGTAAGCATGCTATTTAGAATCATGGAGGCAAAGTACAGAAGAAAAAGCTGAGAGGGCTGTAAGTAGCTCCCCCAGGACTGGTGGTTGGGCCAGAGTGGGGTGGGACGGGACTGCAATTTTTTGTTCTTATTTCCTGTTTTCAAATATAGGCTTCAAATAATATTCAGATATAAATATTAACATTGATGTCACTTAAAAATAAAGTGGGAAAGAGAACTTAAAAAAAAAAAAGCAACCAAGAGCAGACAAATAGGTGCTGAGGCTAACCCACCAGGGCCTCCAGCTCCGGCCCTGGTTGACCCCATTGTGGTGGGATGGAGGAGGGGCTGGAGCCTGCGTGACCACCCTAGGGACACTGCTCAGGCACCCTCCCCCTTCCTCCCTCATTCATGCTCTGATGCCAGCCCCAGTCAATGATCTAATGTCTATGGACATTTGGAAAGCGTTACTGATGAACATTTGAAACCTCTTCAGAGCATTAGGGGGAAAAAATAGCAAAAGATAAATTGAAAACTATGCAAAGAGAAAACTCCCTCAGTCGTGCTCTGATGTCAGCTCGTGTCAAGACCAAGTTCATCTGAAAGGCAGTGACAGAGGCTGAATTCCAGCCTCCTGCACATCCCCACATACCCTGTGAGCTGAGCAGAAGTTGCAGCCTTGCCGACAGGGCTGTGGGCTGCCTCCCTGCCCTGCCAGTCCTCTTGGTTTAAAATATCACATTGAATACCATCTACTGTCCCTGAGAAGGAGCCAGGTAGGCAGTCCAGGGGCCCAGGGACCCAGGCCTGATGGACATCCCATACTGCACCCCAGCTGCTCCAGGAAGGGGTCTCTTCTCCAGGGGGCTCCACTCTAGGACCCCCGATAAGGAGTTTCTCCCCATGGCTACTCCCCAGTCCATGAAAACTAAGAATGCGGAGCCACTAGGACATCCCAGGAGTGGGCCAGCGAGAACCGTGGGCCAGCCTCTGCCCCACAGCACCATCCCCCTTTCCCTGCTCCTGAGGCAGCACAGCCGTGCTTGGGTGGGAAGTCTCTATACCCAGATGGACATGGGTTTAGAGCTAGACTCCAGCGTCCACTAGCCTGTGCCTGTGGGCGAGGGACTGGCCTCTCTAGCCTCATTCATAAAATGGGAATGATCACATTCAGCTCTGAAGGCAAAGTTGAAACTTAGATGGAGTTCTAGCAAAAAAAAAAAAAAAAAAAAAAAAAAAACCACCAAAAAAACACGTGACCCAGAACAGGCACTAGACCAGCTCTGAGTATTCTCACTGGTCCTCAAATTCCTTGGAGAACCCAGTCAAGGAAAGTTCCCACCTGCTGCCTCCCATCTTGAGGTCCCACCCACCGGTACTTGGGGCCTCTCCCACCTGGACAACCCTCCTCCCACACACCTTCCTCAGCGAGGTTCTCTGCCCCTTGCTCAGGCCGGTTCCCAGGGACCACCTCACTCCTCCCGCTGGTCAGCTCTGCCCCATTCAGAGGCTCCCTCCCGCTGTCTTCACCACAAAGGCACACTGAAGCATCTTTCTTGTAAAACCAAACACATCTGTTTTCCTCCTGACCCTGCTGGTGAGGAAGGGGTTCCTGCGCTGAGGTTTTGGGAAAGACTGAACACACAGCACCCAGCTCTGGACAGATGAGATGGTCAGGGAGTTATTAGCGACATGTGTTCACAGACTAGGGGCGTGGGGAGGACACTGCACACCACGCGGGGCCACACAGGGTTGCTCTCGGGAACAGAGTCTGTCAGAAGCAGTGGGGGCTGCGGGAGACAGACGCTGTAGTATCAAAGGGGTGAGGTGGCCCTGGTTCCCTGGTAGGATGTGATTGGTTGGTTTGAATAATTCCACGGACTGGTAGGGAACTGAAGCCCACTGCTCAGGGATAAGCAGAAACTGCGCCTGGTCCAGCCGATAAGGACGGTTGTTGAGCTGGGGGGCTTATCTGCAGGAGCAGAGTGGGGAGGGGAATGCGCAGCTAAGCCATCTGAAGCCCACCCGCTTTCACCAGAGTTCACAGCAGCATGTACACTGGGCTTTGATTTTAGGTCTTACACCACGACCTCGCCCAGGCAGAAGTGGGTTCACTCAGGAATTAAGCCAGAAAGAGAAAGAAAAATACTGTATGATATCACTTATATGTGGAATCCAAAAAAAAAAAAAAGAAAGAAAGAAAGAAAGACACAAATGAACTGATTTACAAAACAGAATGGGACTCACAAACATAGAAAACAAACTTATGGTTACCAGGGGGGAAGGGATAAATTGGGAGTTCAGGATTTGCAGATACTAACTACTATATATAAAATAGATAAATAAGTTTCTATTGTACAGCATGGGGAACCATATTCCATATCTTCTAGTAACCCATAATGAAAAAGGATATGAAAAGGAAATATGTATGTATGTATATGTACGACTGAAGCATTATGCTGTACACAGAAATTGACACAACATTATAAACTGACCACACTGCAATTAAAAAAAAACCAGACAATTGGATTAACAAGATGTGGCATATATACACAATGGAATTTTCCTCAGCCAAATGAAAGAATGAAATATGAAAAAAGAAATCAGTTCACTCAGGGTTCTATTTAATGCTGCTTTAAATATTCATTTTGTTCTTCCTACGACAGAAGGGACACGCTGTCCCCAAGGTGCTGGGATGGGAGGGGCACGGCAGAAAGATGTTCACTTGCTTGGACACCCCGCCTCTGCTTTGATGGCCCCAGGGCTTACAGCAAACGTCCACGCTCCTCGGGGTGACATGTGAGTCCTCCTCACTGGCAGCTCCCGCCCCCACCCCCTCCCTGTGCACCAGCCACGCTGCCACTGCTGTGCCGGGATCCCCTGGGGGGTCCAGGACCACTGTGTCTTCTGTCTTTGCAGCCCCACACCTGGCCGAGCTCCTGCTGAACGAATGCCTTCGTGATGCCTCATTCTTCTTCCCTCCACCTGAAATACTCATTCTCCAGCCCTCCGTCTGGACATACGACTCCATTTTCTCGTCCATAAAACAGTGATACAAACAGTGCCTGGCGGGCTGGTTATGAGGACCAGAGGAGCCACGCACCTAGAACAGTCTGGCACCAGGTCAGCGCCCAGAGCCTCAGCCTCCACCATCACCGACGTGGTCCTGAGCGGAGCCCGGCGCAGCAGACTCCAGGCTTCGGGGTCAGAGAGGCCCGCGTTCGAATCCTGACTCAGCTCTTTCCAGTTGCATCACGCTGGCTGCAGGACTGAGCACAGGGCTGACTCAGGCAGCAGCCTCACGAGGGAGGGCCTCTTCTTGAGGGCAGAGGAGGGGGTCCTCGGTGAGGAGGGCTTAAGGCCGTCTGCAGGGAGGGTCCAGGCCGCCTTTCCCATGGCATCAGGCTTTCTGCTGAATGGCCAGGGCACCTTCTCACCCTCCAGTTGGCTGTCTGGTGTGGACAGCTCCGGAGGCTGGGCCGTCCTGCCCACCCCGGCCTGACCCCGTCCACCATGCCTCCCTGTCTGCCCACCCTGCTCCCTGCGAGGGGCACGGCGCCTCCATCTGCACCTTCTCTCCCCTGGCCCTGGGATGGGGGATCCTAGGGAATCCGAGCAGTGGTCTCGGATTGGGGCCTCACATCCCCAGGCCGGGTCCTGGAGCATCTCTGTTGCCCACAGGTCACCCCCAGACTGTCCCAGCAGCACTGGGGACAGTGTGGGATGAAGGCACTCTAAGGAGAGAAAGTCTCACTGCTGGCCCATCCTGCACTCACGGAGTCAGTGGGGCAGTGCAAACGTTCCTTCAGTTCCACATGGGGTCGTCGCTGGTCCGCCTCGAACCCACATCCCACGGGCAGGCCCCTCTCTGCCAGGACTCCCTCCTTTTCTCCCTCACAATCCCCTTGGCTTTTTCAATCTCCCTCCCCTTCTCCTCTCTTCTCCACCCAGGATCCCAGCTCCATCCTGGAGTCAACCCAGCAGGAGGCCTCATTCCTACAAACCCCTGCAGACCAGACGGCCACCCTCTTTCAGACGGACTCAGGTGGGAATCACCCAAAGGAAGCCCCCTTACTCCTTCTTACCAAAAATCTGAAGAGGGTGCAAGAGAGGAGAAAGGTCCATTTTGTGAGAAAAAAAATGTGAGGACAGGAGCAGGACTTTGAGGGGGTCATAGGAGGGAGGGGCAGGAAAGCCTGAGAGAGGGTCCAAGAGCAGAGTCTGAGGGGACAGCGGGGCAGCCAGCTTGGAAAACGCTGCAGCCAGAAGCTGAAGGAGGCGGCTCCCCAAACCCACCAGTGCAGCAGCACCCACGGCGGAAACAGAAACCCCACGGCAGAAACAGAAAACCCCTCGGCTCTGCTTTCAAGGTGGGAAGGTCACGGAGCAGAGCCAGGCTGAGGTCCCAGCACTGCAGGCCAGCAAGAGAGGACCTGCACCCTGTCTCTCTGTCACCTCCCTGGGTGGTGGCCTGGATTTCCCCCAGGTGAGGCCAGGACCTCCAGCAAATTCAGCCTGGCCGAGCCCAGGTCTGCCCTTTCTTCCCAGGGAGCCAGCTGCCCCCACCTTTGCTGAGAAAAGCAGAAAAGCACAGCGAGCCCCACTTAGAAGCAAATGACATTAGGGGCCCTTCCACGGGATGTCAACAGGCAGATCACTGGGTTTCGGCTTCGGTCACGACTCGGCGGAGCTGATGACGGGTAACCAGGAGCCTGGAGGTTTGGCTTGTACCAGCCTCTAAATTTGGGGGTTAATCTTGGAGTGTCTTGTCACATTAACTCCAACCAGCAGAGGTGTGTGTGCACCTGTGCATCTGTGTGTGCATGGAAGCACGTCTCTGTGTGTCTGCATGTGCTTGTGTTCCGAGCTCTGGGCTGGGGACCCTGGCATCTCACAGCAGAGATGAGACCAAGTTTCACCTCAGAAAGCTGCAGGCAGAGACAGTCCACCGTGGCCACCAGCTGGGCATTCTGTGGGGAGTCAGAACACACGGCACGCACGCACGGCCACACGCTTTGGAAATCCTTTGGGACTCAGCTGCTGGGTGGCGGGAGGCCCTGGAGAGCCCAGCAGACAGGCCTTCACTCTGAGCAGACATTCGGGGCCCACGCCCTCTGTTAACCCCAGAAGCCACTGCCCTGCCTGCCCTCCCCGCTGGCTGGCCTGGGAGGGACTGGCTCTGACCCTCTCAGCCCTCTGGGACCCCTTTGGGCCTCTGAAGTCTCAGCCTTCTGCCTCCAGGCCTCTTGCACCCTGGGGCAGCAGCTCTCTCGGAGGAGCCAATGTCTCTGCAGAAGGCCAGGCCTCCACCTTCAGGCCTGTCCCGAGGCCAGGCAGAGGAATTACTCCAATAGCGTCTCAGCCCCTCCTTTGCCCTGTTTGCAGCACCCAGGTTAGGAATGATCCGCTGCACCTACAACATTGCCCCTCACTGTAGCAGAAAATGATAATGATTTTCCTTTTTCTTCTACAGGCTGCACGTTGACGCTCCTCGCAGTGCCCAGAGCTCCCCCTTGTGGCAAAGTCACACAGGCACACCATCTGGACCCTTGGGGTCCAGGTGCTTTCCTGACATCTGAGAGGCCGGTGGGAGGGTACAAACACACCCCCTCCTGTGCCCTGCTGACCCTCCTCCTCCCCTCAGGGTGCTAGGTGTGGGGGAGGAACCCTGTACTGGGTGCTTTTCACGGGGCAGAGCCTCCTGGATACCTGGAAACCACAGCTCCCCTGGGACAAATGCCATCCTCAGGTGTCACCTTGGCTCCGGTCAGATGCTATTTCATCCCTTTCCTAGCAACAGTCTCTGAGAGCACGTCGACGCCCTCTCTGCACAATTTCTAGACGGGATGGCGAGCTCAGTGAAGGGGGTTCCTCGCCCCATCCAGGGTAGAGATTTTCTGGAAAGCTGCCTTTCTCGTCATGTGTCATGTCCGCGGAGTCAGCCCCTGTCCTCCCCGCCAGCCCCTCCCTGCCCTCTCACGGCACATGCTCCAATCCCCAGGAAAGGCAGAAAGGAGTATTTTTGCTCTAAGACTTGTCTGCTTATAAGCAGAAATGATTATAATGAGAGCAAATACCTACAGAGCGGGTACTGTGCAGCAAGCCCAATTCCAAGTCATTTAGAGACATTAACTCATTTACTCCTCCTAATATTTTCGGTGTAGAAAATTGGTAAAGTACAAAATAACAAGGAAGGAAAATAAAACCCTTGCTCCCATCACGCATTTTCTCCTGGTCCTTCGTCTGTGCGTGCGGATTTTTTTTAACCAAATAGCGATACTGCGTATTACACCCCTGCTTTCTCCCTGTTCTACTGAACACAACCTCGTGAGCCAAGGTCATTGATTGTGCAAAACAGAGTCTTAACAGCAGCATGGTATTCCTTCCTCGGGGCGGGGCGGGGGCAGGATTCTGCTTTTACTAAGTGTGGGAGCCTGTGTGATGCCAACTCGTGGGGTTTGTTTTACTCCATATATCAACTTGGGGGCGTAAGAGCTATAACATTTTCCCAGATCCCCATCTGTGGGTATCTCGGATGTGTGTCTGTTTACATGCGTGTGCAAGTACGTGTGTGAACATACGTGAGCGCCCACATGCTTAGGTTTACCCAAAAGAAGTCATACTTCCTAGGATTACATTGAAAAGAATTAAAGAATGGTATTCAAACAAATGCATGTATATGAATGTTCAATCGGCATTATTGAGGGTAGCCAAACTGAAACAGCCCAAATGTCCATCAACTGAGGAATGGATAAACAAAATGTTGTTCATCTGTACAGGGGGATATTATGCAGCCACAAAAAGGAACAAAGCCTGAACCTGTCACACAGGGATGAAACGAAGCGAAAGAAGCCAGGCACAAAAGGCCACCTGTTGTTTGATTCCACTTATATGAAATGTCCGGTACAGGTAATTCATAGAGAAGATTGGCAGTTGTAGTGGGGAGAGGATTGGGGAATGACTGCTTAAAGGGTAGAGGGTTTCTTTTGAGTGCAACAAAAACGCTTTGGAACTACTTACAGGTGATGCTTGCACAACACTGTGAATATACTAAATGCCACTGAATCATTCACTTTAAAACGGTTATCATGTGGGGGGCCGGGGGGAGAGCTCAGTGGCAGAGCAGGTGCTTAGCACGCATGAGGTCTTGGGTTTAATCCCCGGAACCTCGATTTAAAAAAAATGGTTGTTTTGTGTCATGTGAATTTGACCTCAACTTTTTTTTTTTTTAAAGAAGTCACACCAGTGACTCCTTCCAAGCCTGGCTTTCACACAAATTACCTTTATGGTCACAAATGACACCTTCCTGTTTCACCCATTTTCTGGAGCCCTGCAGCCGAGGCTCCAGTCTTGTGCAAATGAGCCTCGGGTGCCTTGTGGGCACTTAGCTCCATCACCCTGCTCTCCCTTTCCTCGCCTTTCCGGGACGACGTATACTGGTCAGAGAAAGGGTGTCAGTCACGATGTGGGATCTGAATGGCTTGTGCTCAGGACTTTGGACTTCATTTTTTATTTTTAGACCATGCTCCCAAGAAACAAAAGGCTTGAGCAGCCCCAAGGCAGGGTTTGGACAGTGGCCAGGCGCTTCTGAGATTCTCCTGTCCTGCTCGCAAAGCACCCGAAGGAAAGTTGGATCAGTCACTGCCTCGGTGATGCTACTCCAATAACCGAGGGTTTATTTGTCTCCTTAAGCCATACCCAGGAGCGTAAATCCCTTTTAATTCTCCTCGAAGACTGTAAAGTCGTCTCCCCACACAAAATTAGTTAGGAGGTGGCCCCACTTCCTCCAGCCCACTCCAGGGAAGCTTAGAGGAACCTGGAGAGTCCCCCTCGCCATCCACCATCCCGCCTCCTCTCAAATCTCCAAATAACTCAGGGGCATCCATCCCTGGAAAGACTGCAGGTGCACACGGCACTCCTAACATTGGCTGTCAAGTGGTCGGTCCCCCTGCCTTGACATTCTCATCTTTAAACTTGGGCACAAAGAGAGAGGTTAGCGGGCTCTCCCCACCCTCACGTCCGGAATCCGCACCCCAACATCGCAGCCAGCTCGGTCCGTGAAGAGCTCCGTGGAGCACCTGAGGGACCTGTGCTAGGTTCTGCGACTGATTCCATTCTAGCGTCTGTCAGGGCGTTTGGGGACTGCTTGCTGGTAAATCGGTTTAGGTGCTTTTAGCTGTAGTGACAGAGACCCTGAATCAATCTGGCTTTATCGCTGAGGGGTCCTGCCGTCTCCAGAGCAGGCGCTATGGGGGAAGCGCAGGGAGCAGGCCGGTGTCGGCTGATCAACAACGTCACAAGGACCCCGCTTCCCTCTCTCCCTGCTCTGCCTTCCCCAGGGTGCTGGCCATGGCCCCAGGCTGGCGCCTCTCAGGGCTGCCAGATGGCTGAGACGCCTCCAGGCACCAAACCCAGAGAACAGCCTCCGCAGGAAGAAAGCACTTTCCTAGAAGGTCCTGAGAAGACTCCCTCTCAGCACTCACTGGTCAGAAGGGAGTCACGAGCTTGTTCCTGACCCAGTCCCTGGCCGTGTATTATCACCTGGGTCACGTTGACCACAGGCTCTCAAAGCCTGGTCCCTACACCGGCAACGCCAGTTTCACCAGAGAACTTGCCAGAAATGCAGATGCTCGGATCCCCATCCCAGAACCACTGAAGCAGGAACTCCGAGAGTGGGCCTCAGCAAACGGCATTTTTAAACCTGTATTTTTATTTGCTAGTGTAACCACCACAGTTTAACCAGTGCCCAACAGAAGATGACCTTAACAATGCTGAGTGGAATTTCCTAAGGAAACAAAGATTTCCGAAGTAAAATGTCTAAGATTTTACAAAACGAAAGGCACATCATTTTTACATAAAAACGTTCTCTCTAGGTTAGACCTGAAAGTTAGTTTTTCCCAGCTGCAGGCTCTCCGGGTGACTCTAACGGACGGAGAAATTTGAGAGCCCGTGTTTCAGGCTTATCACTGGGGATGGTGAGTCTGTCATCTATCGCTGTGTCACAAAGCACCCCAAAACTTAGTGGCTGAAAACAACACTATTTTATTTGCTCCTAACCCCACGGGTCAGCAGTTCGGATTGGGCACCACAGGGCAGATCTCCTACAGCCTCATGCCTAGTCGGAAAGCCAGATTCAGCAAATAAAAATACAGGACACCCAGTTCAATCTTAATTTCAAAGAAGCATGAAATAATTTTTTTAGTGTAAGTATGTCCCAGGCAATAATTTATGTTAAAAATGCTTCATCATTTATATGGAGTTAAAATTTAACTGGGCTTCCCTATCTTATCTAGCGACCTAGCCTCGGGCCGCCATGGCCATCTGGTGACTTGGCAAGGCTGGACAGCCTGACAGCCTCACTCACTCCGTCTGGAGGGTGGTGACGGATTCAGGTGACAGCTCCCTCCATGGGGCCTCTCATCCTCAGTAAAATGCAAGGCATTAAAATCACACACAAAGAACCAGCGGGGCGGGACTGAGGGAGAGGTAAGTGCCCGTCTCCTGGGCCAGCACTCAACTGAGGACATTTTCTGTTCGTGACACCCCCAGGGCTGTGTTACCTCAATGCCAAGTGTTGCTTAGAAAAACCCTCCTCTTCCACCTGGACTTCTCAGTGGCCGGGCTTCTGTCCAGACCCCCAGTTCGGAGCTGCTCTGGCTCTTTCTTGGATTTGGTCTAAACAGCGGGGTTCTGGAACCAGCTCATACTGATTCATAAGACTACAAAATTTTCAGGACTTCGGCAAACCAACTGTTAAACACGGCCACAATTTTTTAAAAAATGATGTAAACTTACAACGACATACATTATATAAAAAGACAATGGATCCCCAATCCCAGCACGCGCTCATTACTGCGTTTCACATTATCTATGCTCTCGAGGTTACTTATGACTATTGGTTTTACGAGGTGGAAACACCAAAGAACGGCATGACTTAAGTCTGAGTTCGTGCTGATAGACTGGAATCAGCCACAGCGGGGGAGTATCTACACCACAGGAATTGGTAAATACTATAAATCATGGCTTTTGTGTGTGTGTGTGTGTGTGTCCAAAGAGTCAGTTAAAATTTACCAGTGTACCCCTAAATCTAAAGGTTAAAAAAATAAAGTCAAATGCCCTTCCTGGGTTTCCTAGGGTCTCATCCACCCATGGGCTGCTCATGAGCGCCTCTCAGAGTCCTCCGTGGGCACAGAACCCACTCAGACTCAGCCTCCCAACTCCCTGCCGCCATCCTGCTTGTTGTCAGGACATCGCTCCACTTTGAATTTTCACTCTGCACTCTGCCTGTCCATCCTTTAGGACTGATGGTGGGAGGGACCCGGTTCCCCTGGTCTGCCGTGGGGCCTGGGATTCCCCTAAGCACCACATCCTGTAGCCTTGACCCAGACCTCCCCGGCATCCACACACCAACCCTTGTCAAGACCCTCCTCAGCCCTGGCCAGAGCCCGGGTCCCTGTCTGCCTGGCAAGGGAGGTCAGATGTCTTCCTCCTCCTTCACGCAGTTTGAACAGATGCTCAAAGGAGCAGCAGGCAGAGCCACCAGAGCTCTCTGCTCCCCCCACCTCCTCCGAGTGGCACTGTCCCCCGAGGCAAGCAGGCTGGGTCAACTCCGACCCCACTGCTAATCTCAGCAGGGATCAGCCAGGACTGCCACACCTCAGTGCTTGAGGGGATTCCTCTACTCTCAGGTTAATCCTCTGAGCACTTAACAGCCTCACAGGCTCCCCAGGACACAGACGGCCAGTGGAGCTGTGGGATGTGCCCAAAGCCATCCTTCTGGCACCTCAGAAAGTCCTGTGCCCCAGCCTCTGCCTTGGGCAGACCTAAACCAGACACTAGAATCTCCATCCTTCCCTAGGCTACCACACGCTGAGGAGCGAGCTTCAGACACGATCAGGAGCCCCAGGGGTGGGGAACAGCACACACGGACCAACATCTGCCCGTCCCCGCTGAACCCGGAGCCAAGCCCGCCCCTTGAAGTGTGCGTTGTGTGGACACTGGAGAGAAGTGTGTTTCACCTGTAAAGATGTAGCTTCTTTCCTCTAAACAACAAAGCCTTGTTCATGGTGCTCGATTATTTTTTTTCTAAACAATTATTTAAATTTCTAATTTCTAATCAAAGTATAATTTGCATATATTGAAATGTATATATTTTAAGTATACAATTAATGACTTTTGACAAATAGGTATCTCAGTGTATCCCACGCTCCTATCGAAACTTAGAGCACTCCTCTCATTCCAGAAAGTTCCCTGTGTCCTGCCTGTCAATCTCCACCTCCCCATCCCCCCACCACTCCCACCCCAGGAGCACATAATTCTGATCTGTCACGTAGGTTAGTTTTGTCTATTCTAGAGCTCCACAGAAATGGAATCCCACAGAAAGGACTCTTTTGTATCTGGTTTCTTTAACTCAGCATAAAGCCAGATAATTATATTTAAGCAACTTTAATTTTCCATGCAGTCTGTGTGCTGGAGAAGGCTTCTGGATTTGGCATTTTTGTGTTGAAATTCAAAATAGCTTTTGTTGGGCCGAGCACATCTTCCCTGCCTCCCTGCCTCTCCCTCCAGGCTTCAAAGACCCTGTTTTATATTGAAAATTTCAAAAGGGCCTCTGAGCTTTGGCACTCAGGCCTCACTCTTGGACCCTGGAGACACCCAGGATGGGACACTGCTGTAAGGGGGCCAGAGATCATGCAATTTGTTCTGGAAAACAGGGATGGAAAGAGGGCATGAGGGTGAGTGCATTAACTTCCTCTTGCTGCTGTAACAAACTGCCACAAATTTAGCACAATTAGCCCGCAGGTTAGAAGTCCAGGTTGGTCTGCTGGTTCCTCTGCTCCGGGTTTTATAAGGGCAAAATCAAGGTGTCAGCCTCATCAGGAAGTTCTGGGAAGAATTTGTTCCCAAGGCCTTTTGGGTGATCACCAAGTTCAGTTCTGTGAAGCTGTGGAACTGAGGTTCCCTCTTCCTTGCTGGCTGTCAGCAGGGGGCAGTCTCTGCCCCTAGAGGACATTCTAGCTCATGTTTTCCATGTGCTCCCCCAGCAACGGCAGGTGGGGTGCCTGCCATACTTCATCTCTCTCTGCCTCCTCTTCTGAATTCAGCTGGAAAAAGTTCTCCCACTTTCCAGGGTTCACGTGGTGAGACCTCTGCTCCCCCTGCCAATAATCCCAAATAACCTCCCTATTTTAAGATCTCCAACTTTAATTATATCTACAAAGTCCCTGTTTCCGTGTGCAAAGTTTCGAAGTCCCAAGACCACCTTCAAGTTTGATAATTCACTAGAAAAGACTCCCAGAACTCAGGAGAAAAAAAAATCGGTTAAACTCACAGTTACCAGTTTATCGCAGTGAAAGGACGCGGGGTAAAATCAGCTGTGGGAAGAGGCGCCTGGGGCAGGTCCGGGCGGGACCACGCACGGGCTTCCGGTCGGTCATATGTATGGCCCCTGGCTCTCCCAGCAACGATGTGCAACCACACGCACGGAATACTGTCAACTAGAAGCTCTCATCTGAGCCTTGGTGCTGTTTCCATCGGGTCTCAGTCGTGGAGACACAGCTGACCGTCCACGTGGCTGGTCTTAGTCTGCAGCCCCTCCGGAAGTCAAGCTGATGCCATGTGGCCCTAGCTCCCTCCCTCAGATCACATTAAGACAGATTGTCTGGCTAGCCAAGGTCCCAGGTAAACAAAGATGCTGTAATCAGGCAGCACCTTCCCAGGGCTCAGAAGTGACCTTCCAGGAGCTGAGGACAAACCTCTCATCGGGCAAGGTTAACCCTTTACTGCGCACCATGAAACCACCAAGGTCACAGGTTCCAGGACAGGAAGGACACCTTTGGGGGCCATTATTCCACCAAACAGTGAGGGTTAGTCTTCCAGTGTTTCCCAAAGTCTGTCCTTTGAAACCCGAGTCCCTTCAGACGCCTGATGGTGAGGATTCCGTGATCAAACAGCTTTCAGAACCATTGCCCCTCTGTCTCCTCCTTTCTCAGAGACCCACGTGGGCTTTAATGGAACCCTGGGGAAACCCTGCCACAAAGAACCCAGGTGCGCTTTACTTAACCCAGCGTTCCCCAAACTGTCTTATCCAGGGAGCCCTCTTCTCATGTCACCTTTTGTAAGGTTCTCCAAAGAGATTTGGGGGAAAATGAAACTGGACCATAAGCAATCTTTGCAATCCAAAGACTTTCCTATAACCCCTCCCTCACGGCCATTTTAACCCCTCACCTCTCGTCCTGGCGCTGGGCTATCACACACCAGCTGAGCACCCCTCCTGCAGAGCGGGCTCCCCTGGCCAGGGCCTGCTTTGAATCCTGGTTGCAAGACTTTCCGATCTGTGACACTGCATAGGTCTTTGAGCCTCTCCAAACATCGGTTTCTTCATCTGTAAGACGAGAGTTACTGTTTTATTTCCTATCGCAGAGGGTCATTTCAAATTAAATTAGGTAATGCACGCAAAAGGCTGGGTTCATCATACACACTTGATAAATGTTAGCTATTACTGTATTTATGTTTTAGAACTAAAATGACTTTGGCAAGCCTGCCTGGTGTCTTTTCGTCACTGTCAACATCTGGCCCAAAGAGCCCGTGAAGCATCTTACATGATGCTGGTGGATTCAGCTCAGGGAGATGGAACGTGGCCAGGCTTGCTGGCAGACGGTAACTGATGCTTCTCCAGAGGTTCCCAAAGATCCGGGCGAACTAACTGATCCACAAGGATCCTGTCTTTTGTGCACGAGGTTAATAAAGGACACAACGCTCAGAGTGACCAGGAGACCGTCATTGCTGAGTCTTTCTTTAAATGTTTACTGAGAGCAAACACTCTGCTTAGAGCCGCTCATGGGGCGAGGGGGACACACAGACCCCTGTCCTAACCCACAAGCATCCCCCATGTCCCTCCAGAGAAACAAATACCCCTAGAAGCCTGGCCAGGGGGCTCCAGGATGCACCCTCTCCAGTTGGCACTGCTCAGCCTCGTTAACCAAACCAGCTGCAGAACCACGTGAAAGGCAGCCACACACCCCTCCTTTCTCTCTGGAGTGTCTCCCCTGCCAGTTGCTCCTCTGAGCCTCTCAGACCTTCCCCCCAACCTCAGTTCTTTCCCACTGGGCTCCACTCAGTGGCTCCCACTCTCAGCCTGGCTCTGAGACTGATGTCCAGTTTGGGGCTTGCTCTCTTGGCTTTGACGTTGGGCCCCCCGCCCCCAGGACACAATTTTCCTGTATCGCTTTCCCACCATCCCAGATATTGGCAGACAGACGCCCCACCCTGGATAGGAACCCAACACATCTGCAGACACCCCGAATGATCGTCCTGGGAAGATGGCTGAGGCCGGGTGGTCCAGGCTTGGCCTTTACTGCCATCTAGTGGCTTCCCAGACCTGAAGCCAGGAGTATTTCAGAACAGTGGACAGGGTTTCGCGCTCTTGTGACCACCAGAATTCTCTGTGCCTTTAAAAGGATGCTGTCGAGTTTAGCTTGGTCCTCAGACCTCCATGAGGCAAACCCAGGGCCCGTCTGGAAAGCCATTGGCTTGGTGTGGCCCTGGGGGTCCTGTGCAGGGAGCAAGTGTCTGGCTGGACACCCTGCTATCCTGCCTGTGAAAGAAGGTTTTCCAACAGTTGTTGGACGGAGAATTCCCGCTGGCATCTAGGCTCCACCCCTCTGCTCACCAGAGGCCAGAGGTGTGGGGGCAGTTTGTGGAAGGGAGTGGGTTGGCCCTGTCTGGGCAGGGGAGCAGGAGGAGGAAGATGTTAAAGATGAGGTCAAGTGGTTTGGGGTCCTGGAAGGAGAGGGGTGTTATCTCTGCCCTGGACGGACCCTCTGAGCAGCCAGGAGGCCAGGGTTCAGCTTCTGACCCTGTAGCTCACCAGAAGCTGTGTCTTCTGGAAGATGAAGCCACCACCCATGTCCAGGTTGTTAGGATCTGATGGAGACGGACGTGAAGCCCTGCACACCGTGTCCTGGGGCTGCGGTACCACAGGACTACACAGGGCAGTTCAAAACAACAGAAATGATTCTCTCCTAGCTCTGGAGGCCAGAAGTTTAAAACCAAGGTGCCAGGAAGATTGGTTCCTCCTGCACGCTCGGAAGGAGAGTCTGTCCCCAGCCTCTTCCCCAGCTTCCGGTGGTTGCCTGCAATCTTTAGCATCCCGTGGCTTGTGGATGCGTCTCTCCAGTCTCTGCCTGTGTCTCCAGTGGTGTGGTCTGTGTGTCTTCTCTTCATATAAGGACACCAGTCATATTGGATCAGGGCCCTAATCCGCCCTAATCAAATGTATCTTGATTGCATCTGCAATAGGTCCACTTCCAGATAAGGTCAGGTTCACAGGTGCCGGGGGTTGGGACTTGAATGGGGGGGCATGACTGAGCCCACAGCAACCCTCAGAGACAGACCACTCGTTACGCGGGTTCCCTTCTTACCTTGGAGTCGAGAACAGCCTCCGCTTGTGTCCTCCGCCCCAGTCCTCACCCAAGCCCCAGGCTGCCCAGTTCACGTGCCCAGCGCACAGTGAGGCCAAACAAACCGAAACATCGGAGTTTGGAGCCGAGAAAGATGATTGCAAGGGCTGAGCGAGGAGACAGGCGCCTCGTGTTCAAAAAGCCCCAACTCTGATGGTTTTCAGGGAGGAGCATTTCCAGGCAAAATCTGAGAGGAGGGCTGCAGGTGTGTAACCCTCCTCTGATTGGTTGGTGGGGCGGCAACAGGGTTCCAGGAATCTCAGCCCTCCTGCTTCAGGCTCCAGCCGGTCTGGGGCCCACGTGCTTGTGCTCAGCCTGAAGTTACGTTTTTCCCATCCTCCACGTGGGCGGGGGCGTTAGCGCCTGCAGAAGGACGCAGAGATATAAGCTAAGACCCTGCTTTATCAAGCACTATTGTTTCTCGACCACTCCTCCTTTGTTTCTGTGTTTCCCTCTCTTGCCTAATTGGTAATTGTTTGAATCTGCCCTCTGGAACGCAGGGACCGTTTAGGAGGCTGAAGCTTTTCTCCTGCAAATAAGAAATGGGGGACACGGAAAGGCTTTTGTACCCCAGAGAGCCCACAGGGTCCTGCTCGGTTTCAATTCCCCGACTTTTCTTTGATACTCTTCCGTCTTGAGGGAAACAGGTGTTGGCATCATAAACTCAGCAGAGGAATTTGGTTTCAGGGGCACTTGGTCTCACTTGGGGCCCTCCCTGTTGGGTTTGCCGGCTCCCTTCTCAAAACATGGGTCACATCTGGCTTTGTTCGTACCAGAAATCACTTCCCACGATCAGCCGCATCACTTCCCACGATCAGCTCCATCACTTCCCATCTTTAAAAGGCTACAGAGTTGTCCCTAACCCGTGAAGTGTCCCCAGATCAGTCCCCAGGCTCTGCCGTCTCCCACCAGCACCCCCACCCCTGGCACGGGCAGGTAGTCAGGCACCAGCTGCATGGACATGGGTGGCCGTGTTGAGCGTGTTTTGGGGTCGGCACAAACATGCTTGAGCCCCTCAGCCCGCTTCTCACTGTCGGAAGGGGCTCGGAAGATGCCCTCACTGCCCGATGGATCCAGGCAGGCTTCTGAGGGACGAGTGTCCAGACAATCATTCTGAGTGTAGAAAAAAAATATTCTAGATTACTGCTCTATAGTTTTGCCCTTTCCAGAATGTCATATTGTTGGAATCATGCAACATGCAGCCTTTTGCAGGTTGGCTTCGTTGACTTCTTCATATACGTTGAGGCCTCCCCCACGTCTTTTCATGGCTTGATAGCTCGTTTCATGCTAACATTCCATTGTATGGATGTACTTTGTTTTATTTGTCTATTCACTTAGTGAGGGACATCTCCGTCCTAAATTTGGGCAATTGTAAATAAAGTCACTATAAACATCCACGTGCAGATTTCTGTATGGACGTAAGTTTTCAACTTATTTGGGTAAACACCAAGCAGAGCAATTGCTGGATCAGGTGGTAAGTGTATGCTTAGTTTTGTAAGAAATTACCAAATTGTGCTCCAGAGTGGCCGCATCGTTTTGTATTCCCCAGCGCTGAATGAGAGTTTCAGTCGCTCCAAAACCTTGCCAGCATTTGGGATTGTCAGTGTTTTTGGACTTCGGCCATTCTGTTAGGTGTGCAGTGGTATCTCAGTTGATAAACTGAACTTATTTAAAAGTAAAAGCTTCTGCTCTGTAAAAGACACTGTTAAGAAAATGAGAAGCCAAGCCACAGATTGGGAGAAAATATTTGCAAATGATACACTGGGTAAAGGACTGTTCTCTAAAATATACAAAGAACTCTTAAAACTCAAAAATTTTTATAATAAATAATAAAATTTTTTAAATGTTCTAGAAAGCCAGGCTTCCTGGGCCGATTGGTCAGCCTTTTAGTATGTTAAGGAAATGTTTTAC
Organism: Camelus dromedarius; assembly: GCF_036321535.1. Classification (NCBI taxonomy): domain Eukaryota; kingdom Metazoa; phylum Chordata; class Mammalia; order Artiodactyla; family Camelidae; genus Camelus; species Camelus dromedarius. Next base: position 30,919,309 of record NC_087451.1, on the reverse strand, counting down.
CCACGTGGGTCTGCGAGCCTTGAGGAAGATGCCAACCCGGCAGTCAGCGATGTGCTGACCAGGGCAAGATGTGTGAGACACCAGTACCTCTAGGGTGGCCAGAGCGGGGCCCGATGGCACACAGGAGCCGAAGGAGCAGTACCAGACAGCAGACCTCTCTCACCTCTACCTGGCCTCCTGGACTGGTGGACCCAGGTGTGAGTCAGGCAGGTGAGGGCAAGCAAGGAGGGGCATGAGAAACAGGGCTGGGTAAAGCTGACCCCTGTGCCCTAAACCAGGTCCATGCTTGAGCCACACGGGGAAACTGGGGTCACCTTCCGCACTCTCTAGACCACATGGGGGGCTTTTCCTATGATGTCTGAGTTTCCTGGGGCTGCCGTAACAAAGGACCACAGACCTGCAGCTTAAACAATAGAAATGTTTTTAATCCTTTTTTTAAATTGAAGTACAGTCAGTTTACAATGTTGTGTCCATTTCTGGTGCACAGCATCAGGCTTCAGGCACACATATACATATATATATATATATATTCCTTTTCACATTCTTTTTTATTGTAGGTTACTATAAGATATTGAATGTCATTCCCTGTGCTGTACCGTAGAAACTTGTAAACAAAAGAAATTTATTCTCTCCAGTTCTGGAGGCCGGAAGTCTGAAATCAAGGGGTCGGCAGGGTTGGTTCCTTCTGAGGCTACTGGGAGAATCAGTTCCAGGCATCTCCCCTTGGCTTTTGGATGACTGTCTTTGCTCTGTGCATGTCTCTGGGACCCAATTTCCCCTTTTTATAAGACACGGGTCATATTGCATGAGGACTCACCCTAATGACCTCATCTTAACTAATTACACCTGCTACCACCCTACTTCCAAGTAAGGTCACATGCTGAGGCACTAGGGGTTAGGACTCGAACATATGAATGGAGGGGGGCACAAGGCAGCCCACTACCGCAAGTGACACATTTTCTCTGATGAAAGCCAGCCAGGAAGGCTGCTGGCTAAGCTGTGCACTGACCTGACAGGATTGTACTCTCCCTGAGCGGTCACCCAGGGCTCTAATGAAATGCTGTTTAAAAGCGCCCAATCTGTGGAATACTCCAGGCAAATTTAAATATACAGCATCCGAAAAGCCAAGTGGCTTGGAAGAACGCACTGGTGGCTTAACAAAAGATGGAACAGTGGGACCAGCAAGCAAGACGCAGCACTAAGGGGCAGCCTCTTGCTTCCGCCCCACAGCTGCCTTGTGGATTCGTTTGGGGAAAAAAAAGTGTTGAAGCCTTGAAATTAAACACTTTAAAGAACAGACTAACGTTCTCAGAGACCACATTTTAAAGACAGCTTTTGTTCCATATCCTGGGTTTTCCCAATCAGCAGAAAACACCATCTCGCATGGACAGGGGCACGAGATAAGAGGGAGACACCCATTTAAACATTCCAAGAGCAATTTTCTCTTCTATCTTATCACAGCCTTCGAGACACATTATTTTCACCTGAAATGTGGTTTCAAATTGGGGAAGGAAAAAAAAACTTTTTCATCTCTCCCATTCCTCATTTTTTTCTCTCTCTCCCCTAAGGGAAGAACTTGCCTGCACTCCCCATGGCTTTGGAATCCCATCAAACATGCCGGCAGCTGCAGTGTTTTGGACCGACAAACCCCTTTCCAACCCACCACACAGGCCCAGCACAAGCTGTCACGGTCACTCTGCCGACCTGGTGCGGGGGAACCAACGAGGCTTGGCAGGTAGCAGGAGGGAGGCGCAGAGGAGAGGTGCCAAGTTGTGGGGAGAATCTGAGGGCCCCAAGTGCACTTTGCCCATAAGTGCCCCACGCGCCGCCCACCCCTCCTGGGGCACCGCTGTCTGCCTCGGTGCCAAGTCTGCATCTGGGTTCTCATCCATCCACAGACAACATAATCGCGAAGCCAGCTTTACCACTCCACTCAGAAAGTTCCTTTTCCTTTGAGTCCTTGAAGCACAGAATTGAAGGGCCCGGAGGCTCAACTTCGCCTGTCCTTTTTCATCTCTGCTCCCCAAACCGGAATAAGGGAGATTTCCAGGACAACTTGACTGGTGTCACTGGGAAGTCATTCCAAGGCAGTCAGCCTCAGGATGAACAGTCTGAGCTCAGAAGACCTCAGAGACCACCCAAGGCAAAGGGACAGGCAGGGAACAGGGGACCAGCTGGGGCCAGTCCCACGGCATCCTGTCTGCAGAGACATTTCCAGCAGGTAGGAGAGAGACGGCGTGTCCGGAGAGCATGGAATATAAACACTCCGCTCCCTCCAACCGCGACTGATGGATGATGTGTGGCAGATCTGGTCAGGAGAACAAATGGGTGACATGGCACCATACTCAGGCTGTCACGGGGCCCAGGCGCTGCAGGATTATGGAGAATTGTGTTTGCATGTGAGCACTGACATCCACTGACATTCCTGCGGCAGCCTGAAAAATGAGAACCTCTGAAGAGACAAAAATTGGACTTTGAATTACTTTATTATATTGAGAGTCCTTCCTGAGTGCGTTTTCTCTCTCTCTCTCCTCTCTCTGCCCGCATCTGTCAGTCTCTCTGTCTCTGTCTCTTGAGCAGTAATCACCAAATAACACGGAAAATGATATGACTTGTGTCCTTTTCATTTCCGAGATGAGTTTAGGACCCAGCTCTTACAAGACCTAAGGTGAGTGGGGTGGGTACAGCTCAGCTGTGGAGTGCGTGCTTAGCATCCACAAGGTCCTGGGTTCAATTTCCAGTACCTCTATCAAAAAATTAATAAATAGATAGCTTAATTCTCCCCCCACCAAAAAAACCAAAAACACAAAAGACCTCTGGGGAGTTGGTACCTGCGGTTGGTGGCTCGGATCCACATTACTGCTGAGGAATGCTGTTAAGAGCTGAGGGGTGCTCCAGCAAACCTGGCTCCCCCGCCAACCTTTACAAGTCAGTTTCACTGGCGTGTTTCCTTTTTACATTTGGGAAGAGATGGGTCCACGTGGGAATTATTTCCCTCCAACCAACTGAAGCTGAGTTGGCCCCTAAAGTCCCCACAGTCCTGGAGGCAGAGTTTCAGACCCCCATTGTGCTTTCCTCCAGTGACAGGCCACCTGGAAGCCAGACAATATACACCAGCTACAGACACGTGGCACCTGGGAGGGGGTGTGTGCAGGTGTACGGCTGGGGCTCTACTCCCCTCCAGGCTGGGTGCTGTAGACAAGTCTTGCTTTATAGCCCAAAGCGCCCCCACCCTCCCATCTTACCATCTATCTCTGACCCCCAAAGCAACCGGCTGGAATGCCTTTCAAGCTTTTTCCACCTGAAGAAATGTGTGTGTTTTTGGGTCCTCAGCCTCTGCTCCCCTTTTTGTGGAATCAAAAGAAGAGAGAGGGGAAGAAAAATTAACGAATGTTGTTAGCCTCTCTCAGGCACAGGGCTGTGAGCTTAACAGACATTCTCACCGAATCCACAGCACGTCCCTGTCTCCGGGGGACAGGGGTTGTTTCCAGTTTATAAAGGAGGAGGGGGAGGCTTTTGAGGTTGGGTGGTTAACCTGGTCACGGTCACTCGGCTAGGGCGGACCCAGGTAGGATGTCAGACCCCAAAGCCCACACTCCTGCCTCCCAAAATGCTGACGTGATCCTGGCTACAGCAGAAACAGTTCTAGCTGTTGGGCTGCCCTCCTGCGTGACAACTTGGCCAAACTGCCTGCTACACTAACCTTCGCAATTCTTCCCTTAACCCTCCAACCAGCCTGTTATTTTGAGGGTCCTCCTTCCCGTGGGCACTTCCTAGCCTAGGCAGTGCCCCTGGGTTCAGGTCTTAGCACCTGCTCTGCTCTTTCTGCTCCTTTCCTTGGAAAATGCCGCCCCCTCCAACCTATGAGAATGGCCCTCCCTCTGTGTCGGTGGCCCATCCTGTCTCCGGAACCTCCAGCCATCTGCTCGGCCCTGCGCAGGCTCCCAGGGGTCTATCACCCACCCGTCAGGTGTGAAACGCACAGGGAAGCTGGGAACTGTAGCATTACATGATTCGGGGGAAACAGATTTGTTGTAAAACCGTGCCTCTCACCTCCCTCCTTACACACACATTAATCCAGTTTGGATCCTAGGTATCCACGTAAAAAAAGAAAAATCATCAAAACAGGAGAAGGAAACCTGGACGGATATTTTCAGGGTCTCAGCACTGAGAAAGCTTGAGAGGTGTGGTGGGTGTAAACCCACGTCAACAAGTTCAGGAAAACAAGGTGTCTATTTTGTGTGTGACTTAATTTGCATTTCAAGCAGGCTTGGGGGTTGGGGGACCCCTCCAACCCCCTTTAGTTAAGGATGTGCCTCAGGTTCTGAGCCTTTAAACCATGCTGGTGGAGAAGATAAAGTTCAAACGGGGAACTTTTAAGGGAAAAAGCAGGGAAAAGACCCAGAAAGGAAGCGAACATTTGGTTCATTTGAGCTCGCAAGTGTGAACTCTCTTTTTAGCTGTGTTTCCATGGGTTTATAACCCACGCGGATTATAACCTGAAGTCACATCACTGGAGTGGAAAGGGAATCGCGGTTCCACCTGACTTAGGGGCGTTCCGGTGGTAGGTGGTGGGTGCTGGGTCTCAGCATGCGCTTGCAAATAGCCACCCAGTGGTGCTTTTCTTCCTTCTCTCTCTCCGTTCTCTTTCCTTCCTTCCTCCTGCAGAAAGATGAAAGCAGCTTGTAACCTCTTCCCGTGGGCAGGGGGGCTGGGGAGCTGGGGTGGAGGGAAAACATGAGAACTGTAATTGATTGTTTAGCTGGTTTATTGAGCAGTCTCAGACTCGACGGTATAAACATAAAATGGTTTTATAGTTTCTCTAATTGATGCCGCAAGCCCCACTCTGTCAAATTCCGCTTTCTGTGTCCTATAGAAAGCCCAGGCAGATCCCACTGTTTCCTGATCACTGTCAGTTATTACAAATCCTTCTGGGTTTAAATCACTACCTGACGGCCAGGTCAGAGCTCGCGGGTCCCAGTCTCCCACACCAGCCCAGCTGTGGCTCTGAGACGAGTGGAAGGGACTCGCTGCCCGTCTCGCTCTGACTTGGTCTGGCCCATCTTCCCCTGGGTAGCTTCTGCTCTCAAGGCGGTCTCCATGGAGACCATCACCCCCCAGGTTTCCCAGGGTGCTGTTCAGACTCAAGCTGGACATCATCTCCATTGCTGAGGACACCCTTTTAAAGAAACTCCCATATATCTCCTTGGGCCCTTCCCGGTGGTCCACTTGAGGGCAGCTTGGGCAGTCCACGACTGCCGTCTCTTTTCAGGGTCACCATCATTCACACGGAACCACAGGAGGGACGGCAGAGTCACAAGCCAAAGGGCAGCAATTTCTCACTCTCATACTGGGAGTGAGTAAAGAGTTAGAAGCAAGGCAGGGGCAGGGGGTACAGCTCAGTGGTAGAGCGCCTGTTTAGCATGCATAAGGTCCTAGGTTCAATCCCCAGGACCTCCGTTTAAAAAAAAAAATCTAATTACCACCCTCCCTGCCTCCGCCTCCTCACCTCCCCCCCCCCCCCAAAAAAGAAATAGAAGCAAAGATCTCATCCACCACAGTTGGGGATCCAAGATTTGGACTTGAATCTTGTCGGACTCAAGAATCTATGTCTTATCCCTCTGCTACACTAACTTCTGTCCTGGCCAAACTGTCATTAAGTGCAATAAAGAAAAAAGAACAGGAAAGCCATGGAGAAAAGAACACAGAAAGACATTTCCATCATTCTCAACCCACAAGAGCTTTTTCTGAGCTCCACTGGGTACCACCCAGCACATCACCATCTCCTGTAACCAATACAGCTAGCAACCGTAAACAAAGCCAAAATGTCTTCTGAAAACCCTTGGAAAGCCTCAGCAAGTGCTTGCAAAATCAGCATAGTGCTCAGGAACAACTGAATATGTAGTGACAGGAAGTGGAAAGATTCTGAAGACCATCCTTTCAATTACCCAGCAGGCATTCTTGGAGCCAGCTTCTTTCAGAGTCAGAATATAAATAAGTCATGTGTGTCTGGAAGCCCTTACAAATGAGAAGAAGGAGACGGGAGAAGAAAACTTTGCAATTACCCCTCTGCCCGTTTTTCACGCAGGCAGGAGGGCGCAGACCCACTGCAGAGCCTCCTGGTTGTGACCCAGGAAGCCTCGCGGGAGTCAGGATCTGTTCAGCATTTATTGTGCTGAGTGACAAGGATGAAAACAGTGTGGAAGAGGATGATGAATAAATGCCTGGGAATTACAGCAACTCAGCGAGCCTCCCGCGGCCCCGAGTTCATTCTCCAGGTCGTAATGGAATCAGGCACTTGCCAAGAAATCGACAGGAGGGAGAAAGAATTTATAAAACACGTACATGGTGCTCGTTTGGCTGCTGCTGTTTGGAAAGAAAGACAGGAGAAGACGGGAAACTTAGCGGCTAATATGGTGACATGGACATGCTGTAGAACGTGGTGAGATGGGGGAGGGTTCCTTTTCAAGCTCCACGGAGAATCAAAGAAGCTAAGGAACAGTGGACGTAGAGGATCTTTGGATAACCGCAGGTCAGAAATACTGTACACGAGGAGATGTCGTCTTGGTTCAAATCCCTATGATTATTGTCTTTCTGAATTGTGTTCTGAGCAAAATCAAATGTTTCTGCGCAAGCAGATTTCTTTACTTACATATGCAGAAGAGTAAAAACTACTGTTTAGCGAGACCTTATTTGTGCCAGGCAGAAGACGTCTTACAGACAGGATTCCGTTTAACCCTACTTATGAGGAGCATGCAACTATGCCCACAGTACACATGAAGAGACTAAGACTAGAACAGAAAGGTTCAGTGACTTGCCTGAGGCAGCCCAGCTCATCGGTAATAGAGCTGAAGCTAAAAATGGAATCTACCGGGGACCAGACCGGTGGTTTTCATTCATTACGCAGCCTCCCCAAAGAGTAGGTTAAAACACTTTACCCCCAAGGGGATATAATTTAGGCCATTTCTGTGGCTGCAAAAATTTTGTTTGCAAAATGAAAACATCGCCCTCCCAATTAGGAGCTTCCTGCGGCCCCAACTCACCTACACTGCAAACCCTGGAGGAGGTGAGGACCAGCTCAAATCAATCCCCAGTTTGTCCTGCCCCCAGGACCACCGTGACGAGGGTCACTGGAAGAGACTGGGCACCCACTGGCTTCTCCCCACTAGCTGTTTCCTGCTCTTACCCCCAACATTTGGTTATGAAGATTCTCAAATATACAGCCAAGTTGAGAAGACGATCCAGTGAACACTCATATGTCTATCACCTAGTTGCTACCATGAACACCTTATGACTGTTGCTTTGTCTCCATGCCTCCACCCATCTACCCAGGCATCTTATTTCTGATGCATTTCAAAGTAAGTTGCTGTCATCCGTCCACCTTCGCTAAATAATTCAGCATGCCTATCATTAGCTAGAACTCTATGTTTATCTACATTTTTAGGTAAAATTTATATACAGTGCAATGCCCAGATCGGAAGTGTACACTTGCTGCGTTTTGACAAATTAATATATAGTGTATCCCAAACCTTGATCACTGATATAGAGCATTACCAGAAAGTTCCCTTCTGCCCAGTTAATCCTCACTTCCAACTCGGAGGCAAAGAAGATGTGATAATGTGCAGGTGACTGTTAACAGATCCATTGGACTCACCATACACTCCACATCTGGTAACATCTGGAATAAAAGAACAGGAGGATGGCTCATTAAAGACTTACCAAAGGCACCTGATAAGAAGTAACATCCTGCAGTGTCGGTGTGCTGACCTCCAGATGCGGGAGACGCACTGGATCGATCGATGGCCGATACGTGGGGCTGTACCCACAGGTACTAGAACACACCGGTACTAACACAGAGCTATGGATATAGGAGCGAGGATCACTGTGGCCATCTTGGGGCTGGCTATCACAGCTACCAACAGCCCAGAAGTACCAGGGAGTTAATGCCAAGAAGTCGGCTTGGATCCATGCGGGACAGGAGCCAATGAAAGATGCTTCCCCTCTGTCCTTCCAGGCAGACAGTTGTGAGATGCATTTCACAGGACTCCTGAGAAGGTCCTGGTGAAATCTGGTGCCAGTCGCCACTGGCAGTGGCCAAACTGATGATGCTTCTGGTCTTGATTTTTCCTCCTCCCCTGTTCTACCCCCCAAGTCCCCCACACCTGCTCACTGGGATTACTTCCCAAATAAACAAGTCTTTGTGCCTGGCTCTGGTTAGCGCGCGCGCGCGTGTGTGTGTGTGTGTGTGTGTTTTGAGGGAGGAGGGGAACTAAGGCTAAGACAACTATGCAGTATTTCTTGTGGCCTGTTTATTTATTAAGGTGTAATTATGTATAGCAAAACCCACAGCTCTGAAGCACCCAGTTTGATGAGTCTTGACAAATGTGTATACACCCATGTAACCAACACCCCCCCATCAATATAGCCTTGCCACCACCCTAGAAAATCCCCTTGTATTGTTTTTCAGTCCCTCTCCAGCCCCAGCCCCCAGAAGCAACTACTATTCAGATACCTATTCCTGTAGGTTCATTTTGTCTGTTTTGAGCTTTATAGAAATAGACTAGAGAGGCAGTATTTTCACCGTGCTGGTGAATGGAAGATGACTGAAAATTCTTTGTCATTCTCTGACAAACAGTTGAATCTCTTTCTGTTGAATCTGGGCTGGCCCTGTGACTTGTTTTGACAATAGAATGCTGCAAAGTGACACTGTGATTTCCAAAGCTGTGACTTAAAACGTCTGTAGCTTCTGCATTCTCGACTTGGATGTCCCCTCTGGGGAGTGGCGCTGGCAGGAGCTGGGGGAAGAAGAGGGGCCACGAAAGTCTGCAGAAGTGCGTAGGAGGTGTCCAATACGACATCAGAACGCGGGAGGTGCAGCCAACATGGCACTTAAGGGCACAGGGAACCCCTAAAAATAAGAAAGGTGGAAAACATGAGCCAAGTAGGCAATTTAAGAAGACGGGAGGGGGGAAAGACAGCAGCGTAACGCTGAAGACAGGGAAGTAAAAGAAATAACAAAGGTGGAAGCAAAAATTCATGAAACAGATAACAGAGCATCAATGAACAAGTTTTTCCTCTTTGAAAAACTTACGAAAAACTCTAGCCAGGAAAAAAAGGTAAGAGCCAATACCAAAAACAGAGAAGGGGGTCTAACTCCAAACGGAGGGGAGACTTTAAAAATTATATATAAATGCTATGAACAGCTTTATGTCACTGCATTTGAGTATAGCCGGGGAGACGGGCAGATAGACACAGCACAAGGTGATGGAGACATCGTGGGGTGGGATGCCCCGGGGCTGAGGAAGCGGGAACGAATGATAATTTTCAAAAAGTTGAAAACATGACCTTCACATATAAAATGGACTTGTATAAGTAGTTGTTTCCAACTCATTAATTGATGAGGGAACCAATAAGATATTAGGGCCAGTTGAAAGGACAATTTGAAAATCAGCCCTGTACACAGGCAATCAGGAACGCCAGAACGCGCTTGCTAACAGATGCAACACAGGGCAACGGGGCCATGAAATGGGATGTTTCAGGTCGTCTTTTCCAGACGACAGAAACCGGTTGAATCTCTGCAGGACAAAATCCGTTCGCATTGTTGAGAACAGTAATTATTTCCACTTTCATTTCACAAGCCAACTTCTCCCCGATGTGAGCTATAAAAATAGCGGAGTCCAGAGAAAGACAGAGATTCGTGCTCAGCCAGAGCCAGGCAGCTCCTCTAGGGGGGCTGCACCCGCCTGCCCAGCAGCTCTAGGCCTGTTTCCAAGGCCTCCCTTGTGCCTCAGGGGGCAGCCATCCCTACTGCTGTGCACAAGGGGCCGAGTGGGGTCAGCCCAGGACAGCTGCCCTTCCAAAGCATGCCTTCCCCCGAGGGTTAGTCCCAGGAGACGGCCTCTCTTGAAAGAGTTTTGTTCCCGGACACAGAAGGAACCTCAGCTTGAGAGCAGCAGATGAGAAGAAATCAATCATCCTCAGGAAATTGGTTCCGGCCGCCCCGCGGAGTGACAGTAATCACCGAGGCCCTGCAGATGCCTGGCGAAGTGAAAAGGTTTACCGGGGACGCGCCCGCCGTCTCTGCTCGGGCATGGATCCGGGCGCACTGCGGGGGGAGCCCCAGCCCCCAGCAGCTCCTTCCACAGAAAGCGGGATGGGGCGGATCTGCTTTCGGCTTCCAGGCCAGTTTTCAGCCTGGGGAGAGCCCAGCGCTCAGCTCCCCAGGCCCGCGTCCCACCCTGGAGAGCAGCCTGGGGAGAAGGCCTGGGAGGGCAGGGCTGCCCTTGAAGGGACCTGGCCAGCTTTCCCGGCGGCCAAAACCCTGAGCAGGCTGACCAGCCGGAAGGCTGAGCGGGGAGCAATGGCTGGTTTGGAGTTTTGCCCCTGGGATGACCTTGAGGACATCACAGATCCCCGCAGACCATGGGGGCAGTCAGGCGGTGGGGGGCAGTCCACCAGGGTTTGTTGAGTGACCTCAGGCAAGTCTGAGCCTCTAAAAAATAAGCATGGTAATACCTAGTTCCTGAGGTTGCTCTGAAGGTTAAATGCCACCGTGCACAAAAGGCCAGCACGAAGCCAGGACCCAGCCAGCCTCTGCGGTATAATCTCCCTCTCTTTCTCCCTGTTTATCCCCCAAGAATCAGGGCATGGGCTTGGCTAGCCTGCAGGTCCTAGACGTGCACTTTCCCTGGTGGCAGCCACATGTGACCAGAGCACTTAGAACGGGGCTCGTGCAAACCCAGAGGAGCACTAAGTGTAAAACACACTGGATTTCGAAGGCTCGGCTTAAACAACAAAAAAGTAAAATCTCTCATTATTATTAATTTTTATTTGATTATGTATTAAAACAGTATTTTTGGTATATTGAATTAAATCAAATATACTACTTAAGTTAATTTCACCTGTTTCTTTTTACTTTTTTTAAATGGAGGTCCTGGGGATTAAACCCAGTATGCTAAGCACACACTTTGCCACTGAGCTATACCCTCCTCCCATGCTTTACTGCTTTACATGTTAATTCGCTTTTAATTCTCATCAGAGAGAATGGGTCGGACCGGGGATTCGAACCGAACCAAGGATGCTCAGCTGGGCACACGTGCTCTTGTGGGCTATGTCACACCCCTCCCAACTGGCTTCCCAGTAGCTTCCTCCAAAGTTGCCACCAAAACCTGGGCAGAGGGGCCCCCCTCCATCACTGTGGGGGCTCCTAGGCACACCTAGCACTGCAGGTTTGAAGTCAGACCCTCTCCCCTCAGGGAGGGGAGGCCAGGTGTTCCCAGGAAGAGCATTGCATGGGCTGATAGGGCCCCCTTGCTAAATTTCATTTTTTTAATTCTTGCTTTTTATTGAAGTGTAGTCGATTTACAATGTTAGTTTCAAGGGTAGAGCCAGAGATTCACATTTCATTCGTTGATCTAAGATGTAAGTTGAGGCCAATTGAGCCGCTATACACCTCAGTGTATCCTGAGAAGTGTGTCCATGGGAGGGAGCCTCTTCCAAACCCAGGCAGGAATATTTCATTTGGTGAGAGAGGAGTGTTCTCTCTCCCCCTTTCAAAGCCTTTCTCTCTGGTTCCCCAGCCTTATGAAGAAGAGTGGTCTGTTGTTCAGTGGTTAAAAGCAAAGGCTTAGACAGCACTGTTGACAATAGTCAAGACATGGAAGCAAACTAAATGTCCATCGACAGATGACTGGATAAAGAAGATGTGGCGTACACACGTGTACACACACACACACACACACACACACACAGTGGAATACTGCTCAGCCATAAAAAGGAACGAAATAATGCCATTTTGCAGCAACATATGTGGACCTAGAGATTATCATACAAAGTGAAGTAAACCAGAAAGAGAAAGAAAAATATGATATCACTTATATGTGGTTTCTAAAAAAATGACACAAATGAACTTATTTACAAAATAGACTCACAGACATAGAGAACAAATTTATGGTGACCAGAGGGGAAAGGGGGGAGTGGAGAGATAAATTGGGAGTTAGGGATTTGCAGATAATAACTACTATATATAAAACAGATAAACATCAAGGCCTACTGTACAACACAGGGAACTATATTCAGTATCTTATAGTAACCTATAACGAAAAAGAACATGAAAAGGAATGTATGTATGTTTATGTATGACTGAAACATTATGCGTATGCCCCAATTGACACATTATAAACTGACTATACTTCAATTAAAAAATTAAAAATTCAAAAAAAGAAATTTCCATTAAAATGTCCAAAAGAAAAAAGAAAAACAAACCCTGGCTCTGCCATTCACTGGCTTTGTGATCTCAGCAAAGTTACTTAACCTCTCTGAGCCCCCACATCCCCATCTGTAAAATGGGTTCAATGAGGCTTTGATGGAGGAGGTCAAGTGGTTAGAGCCCCAGCCCCACCCACAGAAGACAAGGTAGCTTTCATTATTAGAGGGTCGGGGTGATAAGGGGGCTTCGGCCCACAAACCTGCAGGAAGTTCCTGCACACAAGGGCTCCTCGGTGTCCTGCCATCTGCCTGCACTCCCGAGGGTACAGGTGCAGCCTGGGCCCAACACCGCCCAGAGCTATCAAGGCCATAGGGGGACTCACTTCCTGGCCCCGGTTCCTTGATGGGTTCTGCCAGCTGCTGCGGCTGCAGGACCTCGGGCTGGCTCTTTGAAAACCATATCCACCGTGGACCAGTGGGCACCTCGCCCTTTAATCCAACACACCTGGTCTCTTCTGCCCCCCTACGCCAGCGTTCCCAACACTACCTTCCGCTCCACCACGCAAACAATTCTTCAGGAACCACTGGCCACACGCTGCCCAGCCTTTGCTTGGGGAGAGCTTGTAGCTGGGGATTGATACGCCTGTTCTCCAAATGATAAAGCCACAGGCACTCAGACCATCCTGGCCCTTACTTTGCGCATCCATGTAATGCTGGCGGTAGCTTCCCTGTCCCTCGGCCACTTCCTCTCCCAAAGCTGTGCCAGTGGCTTCTGCCTTGCAATTAGAGTTGCCGAATAAAATACAGAATACCCGGTTAAATCTGAACTTCAGATAAACCACAAAGAATTTTTTAAGCCTAAGAATATCCCACGCACTATTTGGGACATACTTAAACTAAAAAAACAAATTCCTTGTTTATCTGAAATTCAAACTTAACTTGGGCAACCTGTTTTGTCTTGATTTGCTCAATCCAGCAGCCCTGCATGGAATACTTCTCCAGGGCTGGGCTTGGGGTTTGGGTATGTAGTGTTGAGAATGCCCACTCTGGGTTCACATTTTGCTTCTGCCACCTGCCAGCTCCATATCCCTAACCTCCAGGCCTCAGTTTTCTCATCTGCAAAATGGAGATGACAGTAATGGTCCCTGCTTTGAGTGACTGTGCTGGGGAGGAGATAGGGCACGTTGGAAGTGTTCCCCTGCCGTATGGCTGATGAGGTGGGAGGGGGCAGCAGTGGGATGGGGCTCAGCTCTCAAAGCCAGGGCAGGATGTTCCCTTCCTCCAAAAGGGGGTGCGCTGGGGGTGTCAGGTACAAAGGCACATGTTCCCCGTGACACCGTGGCATTCGAACTCTCGGACTCTGGATTCCAAAGGGAAATGTCCTGCCACGTGGGTACGGACAGCAGCACTTGTCTGCTGAATCCTGGGCTTGTTTGAGCCCCCTGACCTGAGTGAGCACACCCAGAGCCTCCCAGAGGGGTGAGCGAGCTCTGCCGGGCCTCTGGGCCCCTGGGAGCCACTAGACCGACAAGAGGACAAAAGACAAGCGGAGATCACTCAGCTCACCATCGGGCAGCACGCCAATCCTGCTCCCTATTCTCAGTCATGACTTCTGCGAGATGTGTCACTGTGTGATGAGGTTGTTTGTGAAATCAAAGTAAAAGGTCCTGAAAATCAGTTAATCACTGCAGGTCTGCAAGGCTCCTGCTACAGATATAAATGTGCTTGGCCTTCAGGGGGGCGCTTTGAAAAGAAAGACAGAGAAGCACGTCTGCTGTTGCAGCAAATGTCACTTTCTGAGTGCCAGCTGTCGCCTGGCCCTGGTATCTGCAGGCAAGCTCTCCAAACACCCTGCAAGACACTGGGCAGAGACCCCTCCCAAGAGCCACTCCCCTCCCTGGCCGCAGGAACACTCTGGTAAAAGGCTGCACTTCCCAAACTCCCTGGAAGCTAAGCATGACAGATCCAGGCGTCCAGGGCACGGCTTCCTTCTGGAGGTTCCTGGGAAAGGGTTGATTTTCACGGAGTGCACAGCCTAGTCTAATAAGGATTTCGGCACCTAGACACAGGAAAATACAGTGGCTCTTGAACTGTCATCGCTTCACTTGGGCGAGAAATCAAGAAGGAGCTTTACGCTTGCATGGTTTACCGGGTGATCAAGGGCGCAGGTCCTTAAACTGAGGGGCACGCGGTCTGTGTGTGTCTGTGCTGCCTTGCTAATCCAATGAAGCAGAAACAGAAACGGAGGAAGACGGTAGTTTGGATGGTGCCCCGCAGCGCGCAGAGAGGCAGGGTGGGCCTTCGAGCAGAACTGCCAGGCCGGCTGGTTCGTTTCTGACCCCGCCTGCGGTCAGCAGCGCCGCCAACAGCCGTGATGGAATAGAATTTATGTTTTTGAGGCCTGACAAGAAAATGTAAGTGTAAACATACTCCCTGCCCTGTGTTGGGCCCTCCCTAACGTGCAAGTATACGTTAACCGGACCTCCTCAAAGGCAGGGGTGTCCACTCCTCCATAAAGAACAATTTTTTCCCCTTCTTCAGACACCAGCACTGTAACTCCTTAGAAGAGAACATTCTTTCCCGAGCCCGTCAGGGGTCATGGTGACCGACTGCTTGCCTCCTGCAGATTTGGACCGTGACTCTTTGGTGAACGTGGTGTAGAATGTCAGCGTGTCATTTTGATGTGTGATCCTTTGTCTCAAAAATGCATATAATTGTGCTTTCAATTGCTAACACGCGGAGCCGTCCTCAGAGCTTCCTGGGACGGTCGCCTTATAATTCTCAGGTTGGCTCAAATAAAATCCTCCGTTTCTCCCTCAGATGGACATTGGTTAATTTTTGTCAACAGTAACCACCAAAGAGCACAGCAGGGGCCAGGGTGCAGCCCCCCTCCCCACCGGTATCTGCCCAGGCACCTCTCTCCCGGTGCTGTTCCTGCCCCCTTCCTTGGGGAACTGTCCCTCCTCACTCCAAGTGGTTCTGGTAGGGGTGACAAAAACAGCCCAGCAGGAAGCTCTCTCACCAGACTCCCGCCTACAAGGCTCTGGTCCTCTGGGAAAGTCCTCATGCTCTCCAGGAAACTCAGACGCCAAAGGCTGATGCTCCTCCCTGGGAGACTCAGGCTTCTGCTCCGACTCGATGAGCGAAGCCTTCCCCAAAGCCACTTGGATTTGTTCCCAAACATATCTGTGCCAGTTGAAGTTGTTCAATAACGACATGACTTAAGTACAATGTAGACTGGTGAGATTCTGCAAAAACCAAACAAACAAAGAGAATTGTTGTTCCTATTCAAAATAAAAACAAAACAGATCTACGCTGTGTGGAGGGGAAAAATCAATACGCAATATATAATAGGAATAGAAAAGGGTTTTATGTGAACCAAACTGAGGATGGTAGTCCAGGAGACAGTCCTTTTGTTTTGATTTTTTTTAATTGAAGTACAGTCAGTTACAATGTGTCAAGTTCTGGTGCACAGCACAGTGTCCCAGTCACGCATATCCATACATATATTCGTTTTCATTAAAGGTTGTTACAAGATATTGAACGTAGTTCTCTGTGCTGTACAGCAGAAACTTTCAGGAGACAGTCTTAACTGAATCACTATGCTGTACACCAGAAAATAACACAACATTGTTATTTAAAAAGTGGATCTTGGAAGACCTTCTATCCACTTTCTCATTTTTTTTTCATTGTGCTAAAATAGAAATAACATAGAAGTTGCTATTTTAATCACTTTTTCTAATTAGTAAAAAACTGTATTATGGGAAAACATACATAAAACTTACCATTTAACCATTTTTAAATGTACAGTCTGTGGCATTAAGTATATTCACAATGTTGTGCAACCATCACCCCTATCTACTTCCAAAATGTTTTCATCAGCCCAAATAGAAACTCCATAACCCTTCCTCCAGCCCTGTGACCTCTAGTCTACTTTGTGCCTAAGAGTGGCCTGGGCTACACAGTTCACGTGAACAGAATCACACACCGTGGGGCCTTTCCTGCCTGGCTTCTGTCACTGCTTTCAAGGTCCATGCCTATGTCAGAATCGTGTTCCTTTTCTGGCTGAATAGTATTCCACCGTGTGCATAGCCCACATTTTGTTTATCTACTCCTCTGTTGATGGACACTCAGGTTGTTTCCACCTTTTAGCTTTTGTAAATAAAACTGCTATGAACACGGGTGTACAAGCTTCTGTTTGAGCCTCTATTTGCAGTTCTTTGGGGTAACTACCTAGGGGTGGAATTGCTGGGTCACATGATAATTCTATGTTTAACTTTTTGAGGAACTTCCAAACGATGGTCCACGGTGGCTGCACCATTTTACATTCCCCAGCAATGTACAAGGGCTACAATTTCTCTATATCCTCCCCACCATTCCTTATTTTCAGATATTTGATGCCAGCCCTCCTGGTGGGCAGGTGTGGTATCTCATTGTGGTTGTGATTGCGTTTCCCTCATGACTCAGGACACTGAATGTCTTTTCATGTGATTTTCAGCCACTGGTATGTCTTCTTTGGAGATATGTTGATTCAAGTCCTTTGCCCTTTTTTTTTTTGAAACCATACAAACACTTATTCTGCATTTGATTTCACTGGATCAGAAGTCCAAGGCTGGAGTAAATTCACCTGGCTCCCTTCGGTGTCCTTACTCTGAAGTCGCTGGACTGAACCGAGGCTGGCGAGACGCTGCTGCTGATTTCCGGCCCTCCGAGGCCTAGAGACTCACCCCCCAGACAGGCCTGGGACCGGAGCAAGCTCAGGAGGCCACAGGTGCAGTCTCAGTGGCATCAGACACTGTTTGGGCCGATTCCTGAGGTCTCGCTCCTGCACCCCAGAACACGAGGGTCTGGCTCATGAGCCTGTGACCCCTGTGGAAACACCAGGCCTTCGGCTGGGCTGGCCTCTGGCCCGTTTCCTCAGGGCAGCATGTGGGAAAGAGCTCCCTGCTTCTTTTTGTGCAGGGGAGGAGGGTTGGAGGTAATTAGATTTTATTTATTTTTTTGATGGAGATACTGGGGATTGAACCCAGGACCTCGTGCATGCAAGCACATGCTCTACCATTTAAGCTCTACCTCTCCCTGTTTTTCTTAAATCATCCAGATCTAGCTTCAACGGGTCCTGAAACATCTTTGCTCCACCTGCACTAGAAAACAAGAGCTGATTTTTAAAAGCCAAATTCTCATTGCATTTGGACAGAATGAATAAAGTATTTTTCATACTTTCTTTGTATTTCCTTTCAAGAGTTGTATGACCCAACATCTTTCTGTCTGCTCTATACAATGAAAATACAAACTAAATGAGAATAGAAAAAAAATAACAAAAGCATTAAATCGTACAAATTACAAATCTGTTCCAAAATATACTTACATTAAATAAAATACACATTTCAGTAAGAGATTTACAGTGAATGACTAGTTTCTAGGAAGCTGCAGAACACCTAGGCAGGGCCGACATTCTAGGAAGGAGCTATGAGGATTTGCATCCAATCACAGTTTGTAGTGGTTTCTGATCACCGACCTTCAAGCCACACTGAACACATCATTAGCATCACTGTGCAGAGAACGGACTTTGCCCATTTTTACGGGAGGTTTCTTGTCTTTCTGTTGTTGGGTTTTAGAAAGTTCATGTTTTAACTACTGGATTTCTGAAAGATATTGCATCTAAAAAAAAAAAGTTTTCCTGATAAATGAAAGCTGGGACCTGGTCCAGTCTTTTTTCTCTCACCAATAGAGAAACAGAGGCCCATGAAGTCAAGACACCTGGGAAGTAGTGAAACAGAGCCTGACAGACGGCCTCACCTCTGACCTCACTCAGCACCTGGAGTGAGAGAGGACCAGGTGTGCGCCCTGGTGCCTTCCAGGCCAGAGGAGCAACATGTGCAAAGACAAATCCTGCTGTAACGGACCAGGACCCTGTGCGGCCTTCCAGGGTCAGAGCTGCAGCTCCTCTCTGAAGGACCCATGGATCTCATGGATATTTCCTGAGTTTTTCAGATACTTAAAACCACCACCAATGGGAAGGAAAGAACTACTTGATGATGGCGAACACATGGCCCTCAGACCTTCTGGCTCCCAGGGGTTGATAATGTTCCCTCAACATCGACCAGTCAGAGAATTGTGCACGAGCTGTTTGTGCTCTCCTTTGCCTGGCCTTAAATGGGCTTTGCTGAAACCCTTCGGGGAGGTTTGGGGTTTTCTTGGGCACGAGGCACCCTGTCCTCCTTCCTCGGCCCTGCAGTAAACCTTTCTCTGCTCCAAACGCCAACGTTTCAGTGTGCTTGGCCTCACAGTGCGGCAGGCATGTGAACTTGCCTTGGTAACACTGTCCCTCAGGACTTGGCTCCAACAGTCGTCTCGGGTGGGAAGATGAGGCTGGCGGGGTTGGGTGTTTGCGGGCATGCTGAGAAGTTCCCTATAATTGAGGGAGGGAGAGAGTGGTGGCAAATGAGGCTAGATTTGGAAGGATTTTATTTTAATTATTTTATTTTGGTTGGGGGATGTAACTAGGTTTATTTTTAGAGGAGTTATTGGGGAATGAACCCAGGACCTCATGCATGCTAGGCAAGCACTCTACCACTTGAGCTATACCCTCCCCCTGGAAGGATTTTTTTTTTTTTTTTATTGAGTTATAGTCAGTTTACAATGTTGTGTAGATTCGGAAGGATCTAAATGCCAGTAAGTTGGGATTTTCAGCCAGGAGACCCCAAGTTACAAATTCAAACACCCTCCTGGGACCGCAGGTACTATAAATGTGAAGAACAGAGGGTGTGATGCGATACGGAGTGGAGGGGCCTGTGGCTAACCAGAGAGGGTCTGCTCTCCCTAAAGCCAGAGCGCAAGACTGCCGCTTTGTTACTCCAACGTAGGAAGGCGAGGGCCGATGGCCACCCGGCTGGCCAGGCTTGGGAAAGGAGCGCCCCTTGTCTGCAGCACCATTTTCTTCACCTGGAAAGCAGGCGTGATCCTGGGCTGCGTTAGGAGTAAAGGGCTAGCTCACGCTCGGCTCCAGGCACCCAGTTGGCCTTCGACTTCCCTTGTAAGGCCCACCCCTTCCCGCCAGGGCTCTCGTGCCCATTAATCACCATTTCGCGCCTGCGGCCCCTTTAAGGCGGCCTTGGAGGACCCAGTTTTCGAAGCTAAGGGTGATCTTCTAGCTGCCGCCTCTATGGTAAGCCGTCACTTCCGCCCGGAAGTGCGTGTGCGGGGCGGCTTTTCCCGGGGATTGGGAAGAGCCCGGCAACGTGCTCGCTCTTGTCCGGGAGGCGCGCTCTTGTCCGAGAGATGCACTCTCGTCGCCGAGGGGTGGCGGGTCCCCGGCCCGCAGGGTGACGCTGGGCCGCAGCTGGGCCGTCATGAAGCTCCGCGGGCCCGAACTTCAAGGACCGCTCCTCGCACTGCAGCTGGGGCTTGGACGGAGGAGACCGAACGCAGGCACCACAGTCGGGGTGAGGGGCTGTCGAGGCACCCGCCCCGCAGAAGAGCCTTGGATTCCCCGGCTGGGGGTGGCCTTCGTGAGTTTCCGGGGTGTGTAAACATCCAGTGAGACTCACCCTCCAGAGCTTATTGTATCTCCCTTTCCCCAGGGTTTCCACCGAGCCGGAGAGCTCTCCAGACCCCGGCGATTGGATGAAGACTTGCAGCCTTGGTTTTCGCCTCCTCGTCGGTGACAGTATTCGGAGTGACATCAGTTTGGGGGATCCAGGTATGTCAAGCACGGAGACGCAGGGTCCTGAGGCCGGTGGTCTGGGGAGAGGCTCCTGTGTTGTTGAACCCTCCCAGTTGTGGGTGCAACCTTGTACCAGGCAGCCCGACCCTGACCTAAAGTAAATTCCCAGGAGACCGTTTCCCTGGGTTTTGAATTTGCAGTAACAGGTGTGAACATTCTAGCAGCCGTCTGATGATCATGTATGATACTGCAAACAGAACGTTCACTGCAGGAAGACCACTGTAGTTAGGATCAGAGATCAGGTCGTTTCCAAAAGCCTATAAACAGCGTTAATGTGACTTGTTTTATTCAGTAAATATGTTTTGAAACTTGGGCCAGGTACCATGCTGATTGTTAGGGATACAGAGATGAACAGAACAGTTACAGCCCTTGTTCTCAGGGAGCTACAGCCCAGTTGGGGTGATGTCAGTAAGTGCCTGGACAACAGAAGGGAGCCATCCTAGCTGAGAAGACATGTGACAAAAGGCCAGACGCATGAGAGGAGGCTTCAGAGGAGGTGGGGACCTCAAGGCTTGGGACCAAACTGGAGACCACCACGGCAACAGGTAGGGGAGAAAATGTACGACTGAATGGGCTGGTGGTGAATTTGGGGGTGCTTTGTCAGAGTTCAGGTTTATGGTGCCCATTATGGGCAGGTTTCTGAGGGAGGCCCCACATGGTGGTGTGCAGATGTCCGAGTGTGCCAGGAGCGATGGGTTAGGAAGTCCTTGGCATGAAGCTTGTAGACTTGGAAGGAGTAGGGGACTGGTTGGTCACTGCCAGGCACTGTCTGCATCGTATTCTGGGTGGAAGGTAGATTTTAGATTTGGGAGGGTGTTTTATTGTGCTAACAGTTTTAAATTCTCTGAACGTTCAGACTCGCTGCAGTAGAGTAGAAACTGGTAACAGGTGCTTCCTTTGCAGGTGAGTTTCCTGGAAGATTGGTGTATGCTGCACGACGACGGTGACTCCTGCCGGGTGGCACTTGTGAGGGTTCGGTAAAGTTCGTAGGAGCACAGTGGACCAGTTAGCTGTCCCTTTGTGAGTGTTAGTTACCCTTTTCCCTCGGATTTTCAGTGCATTTTCACAGCGTATCCAGCTGGAAACCTCTAGGGGTCTGCGGCGTCTGAAAGTTCTGGGGTCTTTACAGATGCTGCTTCCAACAAGAAGAGGCCTGCCTGCCTCAGGGTGAGCGAAACAGCCCCAGCGCCGAGGCAGGGGTCTGCTCCAGGCTCTTGACTTTTTACCGTTTTAGTTTTCCTGTTGGGGCCACTCACAAGGGCATACAGTTCACAGGACGGTGACCTGCACTCCCCCGTGTGTGCTTGTCTTTAGAGGGAGAGGCTGCAGTAATTGCCTAAATGAACCCGTTGTATTGAGATGGGGTGTGTACTGGGGAAAGCGTACATGTGGGTATCTCTGGAATAAAGAGCTTTCGTGCCCGGGCGCTGCCTTGTTCTTCTACATGGTGTTTCTCCGGAGTGCGGGTGTCGGCATCCTCGCTGTGGCCGTGGGCGGGTCCTTGTCTGTCTGTCCCCATGTCAGTCTGGTCAAGCAGCCCCGGGGCTCCGTGTCTGCGGACTGTCCTCCAGGAGTTGATCCAGCCTTTGGTTTGCTGAGTTAATGGGAAGCATTAGCCGTGGGTCCCTCTGGGCAGTAGCGTGTCATTTGTAGCATGGAAGATGTTAGCGAATGAAGTTCACGTTGACAGAGCCGGTGTGATTTTTGAGGATGTTTTTGGACTCTGACAGTGAACAAGGACCATGCCTTCGTGTCCCCTGGGAGTCCCCTTGGGTTGGTCTGGGACTTCCTAGGACAGAGAGCCTGCCAGGAGCAGGGAAGGGGGTGCTGAGAAGAGAGTGGTTGTTCCCGGGCAGAGAGGCTTCGTCTTCCCCGGAAGCCCACGCATCGCCGGGATACCTGCTTCTCTTCGCGTCCTGTCCTGCTTCCGGCTGCTTGGTCTGAACATTGACTGTCCGGCCCTTGTCTGTGACTGCAGCACAGGGCGTGAGTGTTCTTGGTTTCACACAGTGGGTGTGCCGGGTGCCTGAGCGGGTGATGGACGGAGCCCTCAAACCCATGGGAGGAGACACGTGAGAACATTTCATGGAGCCAGTGGATTCCTGGGTGTGGCTCCTGGAATGTTTCCCAGCGACTCTGGCTCCTGCGGCTCCAGCCCCCTCATGGAGTCGACCCCAGCTGGTCACAGTGTGGTGACGGCAGGCTTGTTTCCCCAGAGTGCGAGGTAGGCTGTGTGCACCGGGGATGGGCCTCAGCGCTTACGACGTTCCTCTGGATTGTGTAAGAGAGGGTTGAAGCAGGCAGGAGTCCAGACTTTCAAAAAGATGGTGTTTTGATAGTAGCCGTGGTTAATCAAGCGTGTGGACTCTTAAGAAGTTGTTTTTAACGGCCCAAAGCAGAAAACTTAAAAATTGAGCCAAAGAACAGTTGCCAGGCCAAGATTTTGAACTTCTTTCTTTGTCCACTAGGGGGTGGACTCCTACACCAGACTGCTGTATTTTCTTGTAACTTGGTACAAAGTTTTCTGGGTTTGGGGGTTTTTGTTTCTTTGTTTTGTTTTGTTTTAATTTAGCCAAGCTCTTATTTCACCAGAAAATTATGCAGAAAGTTAATCTGCAGGGTTGTGCTCTTAGGAATCTGCCAGGGTGTCCCAGCTGCAGGCAGTTCCTGGGACATACTTATCATGTCTTGGGCCAGTTGAACCAAACTCGGTCATAGGACACGGCTGGGCACTTGGAGACCAGAGCATATTCTAATGCAGCTTTCTGTCCAGAGTCACTCCCAGTGACAACAGGTGGTTCTACTCAGCATGGAAGATTTTCTTTGGTGAGAAATCCAGTGCAACACATACTAGTGTTTGAGGTCCCAGACGGTGTGTTAAGGGTTTAGAAGCATCTCTGACCAGAACGTTGCTCATGCTTGAAATTAAAAGGAACAGATTAAGACTGAAAGACGTTTGTACAAAACCAGTGTGGTTCAGATCGCTGATTACTGTCTGCTAGAAAAGTGCCCTTGATTTGGCGGGGGAGAAGGAATCACAACTCTGGAGGTGTGATTTTAAGTAGAATATTGCACATTTGGTTTATGAACCTGGTTGACAGCTTTCTGATGGATTAAACAAATGTTGGCCAGGTGAGGCCAAGACAGGGAGCAAAGCAGAGGCATCTTGTCCTCAGGGAGCTAACGTTCCAGTGCCCGGGAGACAGAAATCATTAGAGTTGTGGGATATCACAATTGTGCTGGGGAATAAAAAGGGAACTGGGGTAGGAAGGAGTGGGGTATGAGGTGGGCAGTTTTAGTTAGGGTGGCTGGGAAGGGCCTGGATCTTTAATTTAGCAAAATCCTGAAATAGGGAGTAAGTCATGTGACACCCTGGAACAGCATCCCAAGCAGAGGGAACAGCCAGTGCAAAGGCAGCAGAAGCAGCCAGAATAATAGACCATGAGCAAGAACGCCCTATGAGGAGGACTGAAGGGGCCTGGGGATCAGGTCTTGCAGGATCTTGTAAGGAATTGTGGGACTTTGGCTTTTACTCAGAGTAGTGGACCATTTTCCCCTCCTAATAAAGTAGTTAACGTTAGAAGTATTTCCTGTTCTTGTGCTAAGAAATTTGCACATTGAGCTGACACCAGCTCTGTGCATTGGGAGCATTACTTTTCCCTTGGCAGCTGGCGGCATCTCTCACTCTTGGCTCTGTTGAACTGTAACTTCCATGTCCTGAGATGAGTGACACGGACAAATGTTTAGATATGACAAGTAAAGTTCTGGGACAAATGACCCTCTTCACACATGAAGGCCCTGTGCCCTTCACCTCGTAGACGAAGCCAGAGGTTGCTCGAATGTCTGCCTGTCTCAGCGGCAGGGATGGGTCTCTGTCCGCCTGTGCTCACCTCCACCGTAGGGCTCCCCATGTTTTGTGATTGTTTTCTTGTCTGTTTCCCCCTGGGAGGAACTGTGTACTTGTCTTTTCAACAGAGTAGATAATGTGTCATTTAAATCGTTACATTACCATCAGGAGGACTACACGAAGTACATTCCCCTGTAATCTTGACAATGTACAGGCCTGTTGGGGTTGGAAACACATAACAAATGCATCGAAAACAATTAGTCATTCTGATGTTTTTTTCAGATCAGTTTTGTGGCTCCAGCAGAAAACTAGGTCTTTGTTGCAAATTTAATTCAAGTGGAGCTAAGTCAGGGGGAGCTCGCGTGTCTCCAGTCTGTCAGCCGTGCAGTTGTGTGCCAGTTACACAACACACAACGCTGCTTTAGAAGGGCAGCCGCCATCAGCAGGATGTTTGGATTACTGTATGGAGTCCAAGTAAGACTCCTGTTTGCTGCCGTCCCTGCCGAGTCAATTTCTTCCTATCAAACGCCCAGCATTTGTGCGCATTTGTAAACTTTGATGGGTTGTCATCTGTTAGGCTGAGTTACCGTGATGAGTCTCTGGGAAAGCTCCCATAAATCCCCTTTGCTTGTGGGCCACCTTTGTTTCAAATTACTTGCAAATTAATTGCCCCTTGGAAAGTTAATGGGGGGAGATAAAAAGAGGAGATTAAGAAGTCAAAATGACAAAGGTCTCGCTTCCTCTGGTCACGTTAGATATGTGTAAACCCTGCTTGGTGTTTTTGTTCTTAGTTTTTTTTCCCTAAAGTAATAAATAGTGCATTCGTTTTAAAAGTTGATGGGATGGGGAGGGTATAGCTCAGTGGTAGAGCACTTGCTTAGCATGCATGAGGTCCCGGGTTTAATCCCCAGTACCTCCATTATAAAAAACCTAATTACCTTCCCCCCAAATAAAAAAATTTTTTTTTAAGTTGATAGGACTCAAAGGCTGGCACTAAACAGCAGTTCCCTGCTTCCCACAGCCCTCCGCACAGGCAGGGTTTTGCACTGGTTCACTCCTCCCCCTGTTTCTGAAAAGCCCATGTGTGTGCTGATCTCTGGACTCCCCACCACCCCCTCTAGTCCTTGCCTGTTGCCTGCCTTCCCAGTGGATCCGGGCTGAGCGCTCGCGACCTGCCCCTGCTTCCATCCTCTGCTGCAGTTACCCTGTATCTTCTCTGTTTCCATCATTCAGAGGCGACCCTGTTGCGAATGTGCAGAAGGGCTCTGCGTGGCCTTTTTACTTTCTCCCCTCATTGACATTTTGCTTCTTTGGCTGCGCTTTGTTTGAACCTCTTGCCAGTGATCCTTCCCACATTTATGGTAGCCTCTCAGCATAACTTGACACGAGGTCAACCACATTAATAATCTATCCATTCAATTTTTTTAGGTGAAATGGAAGACTTTCCAGAGAATTTTGTGATGAATATATGTTACAAAATTTTGTTGCAATCTTGTACGCAAGGGGAGAGGCCCCTGAGGGCCAATTTAGTTCATTTTTAGGTAGGGATTTTTTAAAAATATCATTTTTAGGCTAAATACGAAAAGAAACACTGGCTAAAGGCTCTGACAGTCAGCTGGGTGGGTAGGTAACCGGTTTCCCAGATAACTTTATTAATTTTATCAGGGATGCCAATCTCTTCCCAGAAGGAGGATATGAATTATATCAGGCTAAGAGCCTCTGTTCCAAGCCTGATTTAGGCCAGTTGTTTGTGTTTTTTTTGTTTTGGTTTGGTTTTGTTTAGAGTCCCTCTTTTTGGCAGGGACATCCTACCTGTTTAAGTTAAATACCTGACTTGGTCAAGAATGCCCATCCAGTTGCACTTTTGTTCTAGGAACAAAGATGAGAGTGTTGCCTGGGTCAGCGCTTCCTAAACAATGCGGGCCAGTCCCCTGCGGGTTTGTCAGATGAGATTCTGGGGCCGCAGGTCTGGGGCGGGCCTGGACCCCTGCCTTTCTCTCCAGCGCCCAGGTGCTACTGGTCTGGGTACCACACCTTGAGGGAGGGAGGGAGGACGTTGTTAGTCGCTGTGTACGTTTCTCACGGATGACAGGGTTAAGTGGAGGCTTACCTTGTACCACACATGCACAGTTGATTCCTCGCGGTATTTATACTCAACTGACCTTATTCCTTTGGGCCAACATCCTGTATCGGGGAAGACTCTCTCAGCATCACCCCTAGGGGCAACGATTCTGGTAGTCTGCACCTGGGCCTCTGCGGCTACGTGGAAGCCGGGTCCAGGGAGGCCTTCCTACTTCAGTGGGTGCAGCAGAAGGCAGCGATAAACACTCAAGGACGTCCTTGCTCTTTGCTTTAAAACTGTGTAGTCACGTGTTGAGGAAACAGAATTAAAAACAAAATCTCCCAACTGTCAAAAACCTGAGCTGGACAGTAGTTAAAGTGGTAAAAAGCCAATTTTGTTCAGGATTATCACAGTAGTGTGGGGGAGCAAAACTTGCCAACCGAAAAAGTGTCTCTTCGACATGCATATTATTTCCAGCTGAAAACAATCAGGCCCAAGATCGGACAGAGCCTTTGACCTTCCCTCTAACAGCCTGAAGCATGTGGGCGGAGGACCTGTTGCGGGAAGGGAGCATCACGGTAGATCACTAGCGTGTGAACCAGGGGTGGAGACAGAGAGGACGCTGCAAAGTCTGTTGAAATTCCTCGCTGTGTTCTCTGTCTCCGCAGGGCCCAACCAGCATTTGCTTTACCATCTCCAAGCCAGTTGCCTTCCTCCCCTTTAGGGTCCCAGGCTGCCACCCCACCCCTTTTGTCTTCAGCTGAAGATGGTGTTTAAGGTGAGGGTTTCGGCTGCTATGACGAGTTGCTCGGTTTCTCTGGGTCTCTGCGGTGCACAGAGGTACTGGAAGTTTTGTTGGATTCTTCTCGTGTTCATCTGTCTCGTGTCGGTTCTTCTGACTGGTCTAAGAATTAAACTTAGAAGGGTAGAGGAAAATTCCTTCCTCCTCGGCAGAGGAAGGGAGACCATAGTAAACACACGGCTGGGTTCAGTTCCGAGTACAGCGTGGGCACGCGGGAGTTCAGAGCCAGGGAGCAGGGTAGGGTCGGTGGATGGAAAATTACTCAGAGGAAACATCAGGGGGACCGGGAGGGGGTTCTGGCTGCACTGACCTAACAGGATTCTTGCTGAAGGCAGGGCAGGGGGCTCAGACCTCACCTGGAATGGTGAAGGACGAGAAACCTAATTAGATATGGAGGGAGGCGAGTGGTTCTGGCTGAACTGACTCAGCAGAACCAGATTTTACAGGGAAGTGCGCAGATGGGCCTCAGAGAAGGTCCAGGAGCCTGAGTAACGTGTGACCAAGCAAAGAAGCTTTGTCACAACCCAGAAAACATCCCCACAAAGGTAGAAGTGAAGGAAAACAGCGCTGCTATTGACTAGGCATTCCTCCAGCATGTCAGGAGCGCCACAGGCCGCAGCCGACGGAATTGCAAAGACGGAGAGCGGTCTTGCCCTTTGAAAGAGCTAAGTGGCTGCAACCCTTCATTTCAAGGACATGGCTCTCTGGCCTTTGGGCAAACGTTCCAGAGTCATGGGATCTGCAAGAGATTTGTTCAACCACGACAAAGATCTACAGACATTTGAGGACGAAGAAATTCTGGAAGAAAAGGGAGTCAGGGTCGGGGGGGGGTCTCCTTGATTTTCAACAGGGAGGACTGTGCCTCTGATTGTTCGTTTGCACCTGCCCTCGTCCACACTGGCTGATTCCTGAAGCTAAAGTGTTAAGAACAGCCTGCAGCGTTGAAGGAAGACAGCGCGGCGCGTAGAGTGCCTGCTTAGCATGCACGAGGTTCTGGGTTTTACACCTACTACCTCCGTTAAGAGTAAATAAATCTAATTACCCCCCCCCCAAAAAAGTAAGGGAAGGGGGAAGGGAGGGGAAGGAGGACATTAGGGGGAAACAAAGGGCTTTTAGGATAGATAAATGGGCCTTTAGAAGAATAGAGGAGAGTTCTGGCAGTTTTATGTCTGTCTGGGGGATTCTGATCTGCGCGTGGGTGTCTCCAGGGATAGGGGTCTGCCTGCACAGGTCTGCATCCCAGCCTGGGGAGGGGATTTGTGACAGTTGAATTCTCTTGGGAAGTTCTGCTTTTAGGCATATAAGGTGGGGCAGGGGGTCAGAAAAGAAAACAACAACAAAATTTTCTGGATCCCCTCAACCTGCCTTTTTTTTTTTAATGAGTAGGTTCTTTTTTGGGTGGGGCGTAATTGGGTGGAGGTACTGGGAATTGAACCCAGGACCTCATGCATGCTCGGCATGCCCTCTACCACTGAGCTGTACCCTCCTCCCAACCTGCCTTTTTTTCTTTTCTAATTTTGGTACAAATCAAGGAACTCACTCACCGTCTCCTTCCTTCCTGCCAAGTAAGAGGAAACTGAGATGACGCAGACTGGCTCTAGGGGCAGGCGGGCTCAGGCTCCAGCCTGGCTCCTGAGCGTCCCCCTGCCCTGCCCCCGTCTCTCCAGCCGCTGACCCCCCCCCCCCACCATGAATCCTCATGTGGTGACAGAGTTCCCCTCTGCACACCGGCAGTGGCTATGTGTCACCTCCAGGAGCTCATTTATTCCCCCAGGCGTGTAATTTCCGTCAGGGAGTTGCTTCCTTGAGGAAATAGCCGCTCCACGTGGAGTTTCGGTGACTTCAAGACTCTGGGTCAGGGGCGAAGAGTCTCACTCATCCAGCCGCGGCGCTGCGGACCCACAGGGAAGGGGCAGAGAGCGCTAAACCTAAAAGAGCTGCCACCTAAGGCCCGCTTAACCCGCACCTGGCGCTGGGCTCCAGGCTTCGCCTGCGTCTCCTCGGCTCCTCCAAACAGGTTTCTGAAGCCAGGCGGCTCTTTTCTTCGCTTTGCCGAGAGAGGGCCCGGGACACAGGGGCGGTCACTGCCAGGGCCCCATGGCCAGTGAGCGCTGGGGCTGGAACATGGGCCCTGCCGACTCCCAGGGTGACACGCAGTGAAGGGAGGGTCTCATTCAAAAAAAATGTAAAAAATATTAACAGTATTTTAAACAAAATCTCTATCAGGTATTTCCATTCTCTGTTATGTCCAGTTAATGCAGACACAGGAGAAGGGGAGAGATGGATGGAGCTCAGAGCGCGGGGAGAGGGGAACAAACGGAGACTCCACAGACCAGAGCAGAGCACCCTCCCCTGCACACACGCGCCTGCCCGCACGTGCGCGCGCGCACACACACACACACGAAATGGAACAGAGGCCCAGAGGGAGGGACCCCAGCTTTATGAAGTTATTGTAGAACACGTGTCATGTCATTTTCCGAATGACTTTTCATCTCAGTTCTGCTAAAGCTGTGGTCATCTCAAGAAAAAGTCCTGATGACTCAAGAGTAAAGGGTGTTTAGTCAGATTTTCTAACTGCCTCTGAAAGGGATGAGTGAAGCCAACTGTGAAAGGTCTACTTTCTAGTTCCTTTCTGCATTATTTATTTTTCATGCCTGGCATTGGGCGTCTAGACCATTCTATATATTCTTGTTTTTCTTTTTGTAGGCGGGAAGTAATTAGGTTATTTTTTTTAATGGAGGCACTGGGGAGTTGAACCCAGGGCCTTGTGCGTGCTAAGCATGGGCTCTACCACTGAGCTACACCCCCCGCCCCCATTCCATATATTCTAAATGGAACAAACTAATCCGCAGGTGCTGAATACCTGCTCGTTTCTAGCCATCAGAGACCCCAGTTCCACTACAGTTGAACAGACTGTTACCCACTACATTAACTAAGTGCATAA
This sequence comes from Camelus dromedarius, assembly GCF_036321535.1. Lineage (NCBI taxonomy): Eukaryota > Metazoa > Chordata > Mammalia > Artiodactyla > Camelidae > Camelus > Camelus dromedarius. Next base: position 30,889,721 of record NC_087451.1, on the reverse strand, counting down.
GATGCTAATATCCTAATATGCACATTTTGGGCAAGTGATGTCATAATTTGTCAGCCTGCAAACATTTTCCTTGGAATACGCTGGGCTCCCCTACCCCTCTCCCTTCCGGACTTCCTGTGCAAACAACACAATAGCTGGAACCAACTGCAGGCCAACTGCTTCAGGTGTTAACTCTTGTCACGTTACCCGGAATAGAGGTGTGGACTTGTTTACTTGGTCTCCCTGGGAACAGTCTTTGTTTTCCAAGGAATACTGGGGAAGAGTTCCCAGCTGGGACACGAAGCTCTGAACGGCAGCTGGTCGACCTGGGGGAACGCGAGCTGACTGAGCTCGGGGAGGAGATGCCTTCTTGGTTGCCGGGTGGCAGGGAGAGGAAGTGGCCCAGATTGTGGGCTGTAAGAAAACAATCGTTCCAGCGGGGCCCTCGGTGCCCTCCAGGAGGCCTGGGTCTCGCAGGGATCTGTCACAGCAGTGGGCCAGGGAAGAGGGTGATGACGATGTGTGATGACCGAGCCGGAAGGCTGTGTGCGTGGCTTGTCACTGCTGGCCCACCTGCCTCTGGGGCTGGAAGAAGCCTGCTGCATCTTTGATGTTTACGTCTCAGAACTACCCTCAAACTGGAAGCAACCAGAGGCAAAAGGAAGAAACAGATGAAACAAAGCATGGTACAGCTGTGCAGTGGAAAGTTGCTTATATTTTGATGAGTGAAGGCAAAAAACAGGTCCCAGCTCACCATGTGATTCCACGTACGTACACAAACCGCCAAACCAGGCAGAAGTGATGCTGTGTTGATGGAGGTCAGAACACTGGTTGTTTGGGGGAGGGGGACAGGCACTGGGCTGAGGAAAGGGAGCCTTTGGGACAGGAAGTACTCCTTGTCCTGAGCCACAGGGCTGTTGAGGGTCTGCAGCTGTGAAAACAGACCTAAAATTTGCACTTTTCAGTATGTGTACGTTATACCTCAATGAAAAAACCCAAAACAAAGCATGTACGTACTGTGTGGTTTCATTTATAAACTTCCTGAGCGGGGAATCTAGGCTATGTGTACAAGTCAGGAGGGGATTTCCTTTGGGGAGGGGGTGACTGAGAATAGGACAAGGGGCTTCTTTTTTTAACACCTTTATTGTGGTATGGTTCCTGTGCAGTAAACTACACACATATGAGATGAACGATTTGAGGAGTTTTGATAGATGTATATACCGGTGAAACTGCCACCACAATCAAGACAGCTCACATTTGTTTTACTCCCCAAGGGGTGCAAATTTCGAATTCCCAGTTTATCCCTTCTCACTTCCTTTACCCCCTGGTAACTGTAAGTTTGTTCTCTATGTCTGTGAGTCTGTTTCTGTTTTGTAGGTAAGTTCATTTGTGTCCTTTTTTTTAATATTCCACATGTAAGTGATACCATATGGTATTTTTCTTTCTCTTTCTGACTTATTTCACTTAGAATGACAATCTCCAATTCCATCCACGTTGCTGCAAATGGCGTTATTTGATTCTTTTTTATGGCTGAGTAGTATTCCATTGTATAAATATACCACATCTTCTTTCTCCAGTCATCTGTCGATGGACATTTGGGTGGTTTCCATGTCTTGGCTATTGTAAATAATGATACTGTGAACACTGGGGTGTGTGTTTCTTTTCGGATTAGAGTTCCCTCCAGGTATCTACCCAGGAGTGGGATTGCGGGATCATATGATGTCTATTTTTAGTTTTTTGAGGAATCTCCATACAGGACAAAGGGGCTTCTGGGGAGTGTGGCCATGTTAAGAGTTCTTGACTGGGGCTGTGGTCACATAGGAGTGTTCTCTTTGTGACTGTCCAGCTGTAAGCTGGGGATTTGTGATTCTCTGTTTGGATGCTGTACTTCAATGAAAGATTATTTGAAAATATTATGTGCAGCATGGTCCTGTTTTTGGCAGGGTTGAAAATACATGTGCAAAGAAAAAACCTGGAAGCGACTGTATTCATTTCCTGTGGTGGCTGTAACTAACAAGTTGCCACCAACTCAGTGGCTTGACACAACACAAACGGACTGTCTTCCACTTCTAGAGTCAGAAGTGTGTCTGGGGGCTCCCGAGCTGAAACCCGGGTGAGGGCAGGACGCTTGTTTTCCCGTGGGGCCACTGGGATAATCCAGGCTGATCTCCCTTTGTTAATTCCACCTGCAACTTTCATTCCTTTTGGCCACGTGACCTGACTTACAGGTTCTGGTTTGGGATGTGGACATCTTTGGGGGAACCATCCTTCTGTCAACCACAGGCGTCCAATAAAAAGTTAAGAATGCTGATTTCTAAGTGGAAGGGTCTTCCCCCTAAACCTCATCTGTATTTTCAGAAGTTTCCCTGGGAATACACATACTGCTTTTGAGATGAGAAGAATGAAATCCTGGCTGTCTATATGGATGGTGTCTTTCTAAGCTGTAGTCAGTCTTCCCGCCAGGGCAGTCCTGGGCAGCTAACAGCATACGTGAGCCTGAAGCGTTTTAAAAGATGAATCAAAAAGCATCGAAGCCTTGAGCAGATCACTGCCCTTGGAAACTCTTCTGTTCCGGCCAGGCATGCAGAGCAATCTTATCTGGAAAGAAGCCAGCTTTCCTGCTTAAAATTTTGATCAAACCTTAGAGTTTAACATTTGAAATAAAAGGATGCTTTACCATGGACTTTTAAAAATATGTGAGACAAGTGAATTACATTTGGGAAACAGAGTTTTGGTCACTTGCCAGCGATACCATCACATTCCTTTCCCCAGGGGGGCACCTGGTGTCTGTGAGAGGCCACACCACCCCTGCTCACTTAACCTTGGAGAGTGGAGAGTGTGAAGTCAGCACTGGTCTCCCGTCTCACCCCTTTGCCTTCCCTGCCAGCCCTCCTCTCCTGGGTGCTTTCTGGGTCATAGGCTGAGTGCACCGCAAAACGCATCTGCCGTCACAGACTCAGCAAAGAACAAGTTGAGAAACGCCAGCCGAGGTGAGTCTTTCTCTGCTCACCCGCCTCTGAAATACCGCCAGTCTGAGGTTATCACTGCCTTTGGGACAAACGGCAGTTCACAGGTGAGGATCCTTAAGGCCTCGCACTTCCCACGGAGTAAAACAGAGTAACTTGTGAGATGTGCGTCTTCACTGTTCCCACCTTACACCATCCCTTGCTCCTGACTCTGCCGTAATGAACACAACCTCTTCTCCTACCCACAGGCCTAAAATGCTCCCAGGCACCATGCTTTCTGGTCTCAGGAGAGAGACCCTGGCTGCTAAATGTGGGGCACAGATAAGATTGGCAGAGGTCGCCCAGGGCAGAAAAGAGAGGCAAGGGCCAGCGTGCCTTGTCCGCCTAAGTGACTTCGTGTGTGTGTGTGTGTGTGTAGGGAGGTAATTAGGTTTATTTTTTTATTATTATTATTTTAATGGAGGTACTGGGGATTGGACCCAGGATCTTATCCATGCTAAGCACGCACTCTACCACTGGGCTACACCCTCCGTCCAAGTGACATCTTTTTTTACGACACCATTTGTATGGCCACCTGGGTATCTGGGATAAAAGACGTTCTCTTAGAGATGCTAGAAGCCACTCTGCTCCCTCCGCCCCGCCTCTTCATTCAAGAGTCAGGCACAAACTTCAAATAAAACATTAAGTCCCCACAGCATCTTCTGGAGGCTTGTAAACCACAGGAATGATACTCCCCTCGGCTGCCAGCTCCCAGTCACAGAGCTGTGTTCTTATTTCACCTTTAGTCCTTAATTTAACCATTCACTCCAGAAATCTGCCCCTCTTCCAGCTCCTTCCTAAGTCGAAAGAACGTTTATATCAGTAACATCATGTTCAAACAATCTTGGGATTCCACGGATCTTTCCTCCACCAGTTTCAAATAAACTGGTAAACGCAAACGGGGGCTTTTTACACTGGAAATGGCAGGCGGAGAGTGTCTGTAGCTGCTGCGTGATTGTATTTAAAGCTGGGAGTCCTTTGTCCTGTGGCAGCCAAGTGTGGGCTCAGGTGTTTTCAGCAATCAGACAGACTCTTGTTGTGGGCTAGGGGGATGGGGGGGGGGTCTTGGCCTTCACTTCGGGTGGCTGACGCCTTTCTGTGGGGCTGCTCACCTCCCAGAAAAGGGACATTTTGCTCTGACCACCCTGTGAGTTACTGCAACCAAAGCAGCGTCGTCTCTTGCTTTTAAAACCCAGGGAAACAAGTCACTGCCTCCTAAATGAAAAGGAACAAAACCAGCACTGGGAGAGGCCATGGCGTGGGGGTGTTTTCCTGGTGCCCAAGAGTACTTGGCAGAGCAAAGCGAGAACACTGATGCTAAAATCCTCTTGGTCAAGGCCTGTTTTGAAGTCGGTTCATTGTGCGGTAATGGAAAGGAAAGGACTGAAAAGTACATATTTTGAAACCCTATGAAAATTCACATGGCTGTTTTAGGCTCTGGCTGCTGCAGGAAACTGGTGTCAGGGGGTCCCTAGACAAGGCAGGATCTTCTGAGAGCTAGAATAATGGTGTGAGCAAAAACAGACCCAGAACCCAGAGGAAAGAGGACTTGATCCTGACCTTTGCATCTGGGGGATGGGGCTGGATTGCAGGGGGCAGAGACTGGGAAAAGAGACCTTCCAGGTGGAAGAAGCTCAAAGTTCTAGAGAGGCGTGTACTCCGGGGACAGGGAGTCCTTAGGTAGCCAGTCTCAGGACCTGGTTTTCAGCCCTTGGCTCCTGGGGCACACACAGCAGAAGTAAAGTCTCACATTTTTAGCATTGTTTCCATATTGTGCTTTATGAGTCGGAGAACTGGCACAGGTATCTATTTGCTTAAAAAGTCAGGAGTTTTGATTTGGAATTCAAACGAATATTTATATCAGTAACATCATGTTCAAGCAATCTTGGGATTCCACGGGTCTCTCCTCCACCTCCTCCCATTCCTCCGAGGAGCGACCCGACGGCATACTTAGTAGAATTCCTCACCCCACTTCACCCAACGCTGTGGATGTGATGGGGGCTGGTCCATGGGTAGGAGAGGTTTTTGGACTGTGATACCAGGCCAACCCCCTACCCCACGCCGCCCATCTTTACAGAGTTAAATCTTGGGCATCCTTTTCATTTGCCATAACTGGTCATCTCTGGGTCTGTTGAGTGCCCCCTACCCAACAAGTTTCCAGACTTTATTCTCTGCAGTAAATCCTCCTGCGGTAATCTGCATGCAAAGGCACTTTATGGGCACAGGCAGAAACTCAATCAACCTCTCTGCAAAAGAGTGGTCTTTTTAAAAGCCCGAATAAGTTATTCCCGTCAGCTGAGTGACTGTTTTGACAGCCTGATGGTGATCGATGTGTTCTATAGCTTTTAGGCAGAGCTGATGAATTATAGAGTAATTCACAGATCAAGCCCTAGATGAGAATTTTCCCCGTGGAGTTGGCCTGTCACCAGCAAACTGCTCAAGAAAACCCAGTCCCCTGTTGGCCCTGGCCACCTCCCGCAGGAAGAAACACTCGTTAGGGCTGAGGGATTAGAAAGTCCTTCGTTCCAGTGGAGTTGGGGGAGAAAGGGTTTAGTCTGGAGGCATCAGATCTTTGAGATATTTTAAGGATAAGGCTATCATTCCATCCATCCCTCTTCATTCTCATCACTCCAGGTAGATGTAGAATCCATGTAGAATCACAGAATACTTGGCCTTTGACGGGGGGTCTGGAAATGACCCAGCATGGGGAGAAGACCCTACAAACAAGACCAGTCCCACAGGGGGCCAGTATCCTCTGCACAAGCCTGGTTCTGACGTTTCTCTTAAGCTACGACCTGAAGGCTTGGAGGTCAGCAGCCAGGTGACCGTTTCATCTCAGTCAGGTCTAGGGTCGACTGGATGGCAGGAACCATTTGATTTTTCCAGCCTGGCCATCCTGCATAGGCCAACAGGCTCCCCCCTCCCCTGGCTTAGTTTGATCAGCCCGGTGCCCCAGCAGCAGCCGGGGGTGTGCAGCTGCTACGAGCCATTAGGGGCGGGCGCGACTCTTTAGAGGGGCGTGGAAAAGCTGCTTCTCCCTGCTCTTTGTTCAGCCTAGAGCCCTCTTACCCAGGCTGGCTCTCGGATCCACACCCACCAAGGGGCGTTGTCGCCCTCCTTCTTCTGGAGGATTACAAACCGGTGACCGTCATATTGATCACCTACTACGTCCCTTCTGAGAGTGAAAGGGGGCGTTATTAGTAATTACCTTGACTCAGTAGGCATCAATGGAGACTGGGACCAACAAGGATGTCTGACACCCTAATTATAAGGGATGGAGAAGGGAAGGAATGTGACTCACTAATGAGGCCTGTTAATCTCCACCCATGTAGGACTGTCCTTTGAGCCCCACACATTCCGAGTGACAATGGACACCTTTATGTAATACCACCCTGGGCGTCACCAAGTCCAAAGGTGACCAAGGACAGGGCATTTCCAGCTGCTGGTCCAGGAATGCCCTTTAACATAAGGAGAGCCCTGGCCCCAGCCAGAGAACTTCACGCTTTCCCAAGTCAAGGTTACAATTACGCAGCGCGGAAGCCTCCGAGTTCCCGTAATTGTTCTAATGTGCGTGCAGGCACACACGCAGGCGGTGCGCCTAGGAGCTGCCATCTATATTTAGCTGCCATTAGCATCGCCTCCGCACAGCGTTCCTGTCTTATTATGCAGGGAGCACAGGCTTTGACTGGCAGTGTAGTCCCAGGGGGGTTTAGAACGAGAAGGAAATAACTAGTACCTTCCAGTCACCGTCCCACCACCTTCAACGAGATGAAGGCGGCCCTGGCTTTACCGTGCTCCTAAGCAGGGTCGCAAGAGCTACTTCGCCCGCAGCAACGAGGGGAGAAAAACAGTCTAGAAGATCACTAGGCCACCCTTCCTTAGGGCTTATGGCTGAATTCTAGGCTTCTGTCCTATCCTGAAAGGACAAGTCTCAGATCCCTGCACCAACTGGAGGAAAACCGCAGAAAGGAGCTGGTGTCCCCGTTGTCTGGGATGCCAGCTCTCTCGAGGGACAAGAGGCAGTTCTTCTTTTATCCTCCTGTGGGATAAAAGAGTAGTTGATGAAATCACTTGTGCAGAGTGAATGCAAACTATCATCTGCAATTGCAGGTGATTAATAACGTCTTCGTCTGTAAGGAGGAGGTGGCCGTCTGGCTTGTCTGGAAGGACCCTTACACTCACTCCAGCACTTTGCACTCCTATCGTGTGTCTAATCCCTGGATTGCATAAGCCAGCCTGGGCTCACACTCACTGGCTCTGCTCACTCCAGGAGCCAAGGCTGTGATTATTTTAAAAAAAAAATCAGAGCCTGTACAGATATGTTCTGATCCAGTTTTCCAGAGGAAAGGTAGCAGCTTAGAGCAGGAACAGCTTCAGGACTGACCATGGGGATTTTTCTGCGCTGCACTGCCCCTCAGGCTGCATTTGCCCTCACTCACAATATTTCCTTGGGGAGAGGGTAATAGCTCAGAGGTAGAGAGCATGCTTAGCATGCAAGAGATCCTGGGTTCAATCCCCAGTACCTCCATTAAAAAATTTTTTTTTCCTTTATTGCACCAAAGACAATTTCAGCTCCTTTGTTTAGTAAGATTTCATCCATCAGAGATGAAAGTTGACAGACGTAGGGAAGGAAAATGTTTTCCTTGACTCTCTGAGGGTCCCTGGCCAAGTCTGAAAATTAACCTGACAAAGACAGATGAACAGGAGAAAAACATACAAATTTATTTCTTGTACATTTTCTGAGGACCTACTGGATAGCACACAGGGAACTATATTCGATTTCTTGTGATAACAGATATTAGAAAAGAATCTAAAAAAAAAAAGTATGTATATGTATAACTGAATTACTTTGCTGTACACCTGAAACTAACATTGTAAATCAACTACACTTCCATAAAAATTTTTAAAATTAAAAAATTTAAAAAAATATAAAATTTCTGTGACATGGGAGACTTCAGACGGAAATGAAGACCGACCCAAAGAAACAGTTAAACTTGAGTGTTTTTTTCTGGGTTTGACGGAGTGGAGGAAGAATATGATAGGTCAGAGAGTGTGAGGGAAGTGTAGCAAGCTGGCGGAAACTTAGCAAGGCCTGTTTGGATTCTTCCCGTCCCTTTTTTTTTTTTTTTTTTAACATTTTTTATTGATTTATAATCATTTTACAATGCTGTGTCAAATTCCAGTGTTCAGCACAATTTTTCAGTTATTCATGGACATATACACACTCATTGTCACATTTTTTTCTCTGTGAGTTATCATAACATTTTGTGTATATTTCCCTGTGCTATACAGTGTAGTCTTGTTTATCTATTCTACAATTTTGAAATCCCAGTCTATCCCTTCCCACCCTCCACCCCCCTGGTAACCACAAGTCTGTATTCTCTGTCTGTGAGTCTATTTCTGTCCTTTATTTAAGCTTTGTTTTTGTTTGTTTGTTTGTTTTTGTTTTTGTTTTTTAGATTCCACATATGAGCGATCTCATATGGTATTTTTCTTTCTCTTTCTGGCTTACTTCACTTAGAATGACATTCTGCAGGAGCATCCATGTTGCTGCAAATGGCATTATGTTGTCGGTTTTTATGGCTGAGTAGTATTCCATTGTATAAATATACCACATCTTCTTTATCCAGTCACCTGTTGATGGACATTTAGGCTGTTTCCATGTTTTGGCTATTGTAAATAGTGCTGCTATGAACATTGGAGTGCAGGTGTCATCCTGAAGTAGATTTCCTTCTGGATACAAGCCCAGGAGTGGGATTCCTGGGTCATATGGTAAGTCTATTCCTAGTCTTTTGAGGAATCTCCACACTGTTTTCCATAGTGGCTGCACCAAACTGCATTCCCACCAGCAGTGTAGGAGGGTTCCCCTTTCTCCACAGCCTCTCCAGCATTTGTCATTTGTGGATTTTTGAATGACGGCCATTCTGACTGGTGTGAGGTGATACCTCATTGTAGTTTTGATTTGCATTTCTCTGATAATTAGTGATATTGAGCATTTTTTCATGTGCTTTTTGATCATTTGTATGTCTTCCTTGGAGAATTGCTTGTTTAGGTCTTCTGTCCATTTTTGGATTGGGTTGTTTATTTTTTTCTTATTGAGTCGTATGAGCTGCTTATATATTCTGGAGATCAAGCCCTTGTCGGTTTCACTTGCAAAAATTTTCTCCCATTCCGTAGGTTTTCTTCTTGTTTTATTTCTGGTTTCCTTTGCTGTGCAGAAGCTTGTAAGTTTCATTAGGTCCCATTTGTTTATTCTTGCTTTTATTTCTTCTAGGAGAAAATTTTTGACATGTATGTCAGATAATGTTTTGCCTATGTTTTCCTCTAGGAGGTTTATTGTATCTTGTCTTATGTTTAAGTCTTTAATCCATTTTGAGTTGATTTTTGTATATGGTGTAAGGGAGTGTTCTAGCTTCATTGTTTTACATGCTGCTGTCCAGTTTTCCCAACACCATTTGCTGAAGAGACTGTCTTTATTCCAATGTATATTCTTGCCTCCTTTGTCAAAGATGAGTTGACCAAAAGTTTGTGGGTTCATTTCTGGGCTCTCTATTCTGTTCCATTGGTCTATATGTCTGTTTTGGTACCAATACCATGCTGTCTTGATGACTGTAGCTCTATAGTCGGGGTCCCTTTACTTCTTTGTTTTCGAAGGTAAGAATGCTACTTTCTTCTGGGTTTAGGGAGGATATCTCTCCTGTGAGGGTTTTTTTTTGGAGAGGGGGAGCAGGTAATTAGGTTTTTATATTTATTTTTAGTGGAGGTCCTGGGGATTGAACCCAGGACCTCGTGCATGCTAAGCACACACATGCTCTGCCACCGAGATATACTCTCTCCACACCCCTGGCCCCTGTGAGGTTTTATGACCTGTCTCAGGGGAGAATCGGGGAGTGAGGGGAGATCAGAATTAATTTCCTGCTTCTGTTATTTTCTCAAACTCCTTCAGCTTAAAATGTTTAATATGCCAAAGGGCTCTGTTGTAGGGTAGTGTATCCTGAACCCCATCTGAAGCAACTTCTTAAAAGTGCAATGTAGAGGGGAGAGTATAGCTCAGTTGTCAAAAGCATGTGCTTAGCATGCACACGTTCCTGGGTTCAATCCCACTCCCTCCACTGAATACATAAATAAACCTAAGTGGTTCCCCCCACAGAAAAGTGCGTTGTGAAGGACCCATGAAGCACGTGTCCCTGGAAACGGGGCTGTTGAATCACCTGGCTTTGCATCTCGCATCTGAGCTCAGCTAAGAATCTAACTGGAGCATCTTACAATGCCATCTCTGAGGGACGAGATCAGAGGTACATAGCTTTAGAGCATGTGTCCTTCACCTGCTCCCCACCCAGAATCTGAGGCTGCCCTGAGCTTTTGAGCCTCCTCTCCACACTCTGATCGTAATCAGATTTCCAGGCTGCAGGTCTCCCCTTTCCAATGCAGAAATGTAAAACCTGCTGGAGTTCAGATGTGTGATTTAGATTCAACCGCAGGACACTTTGACTCAGAACTGATATGTGGAGACAGAGACAGCGAACAGGGCATTGTTTTGTTGGCATGGATTGTGGCAGAGGGAGCCTGGTTCTGGAGGCCAAGCTGACTTGGCAGCCTCCTGGTCTGGGTGAGGTGGCAGCTCCCTCGGTGAGCCCGTGTGACTCGAGGAGTCGGTTGTTCCTGGAAGCCTGCCTAGTGCCTGCATCGCCGGTCCTCCTGACAATTCTCTGAGCTCTCTAGCCCTTTGTCAACCCCCTTTGGCTTGAACCAGCTAGAGTGGATCCTTTTGTCTGCAACTAATTACCCACTGGCTAATACAAAGGAGCAAAGACAGCAGGGTGGGGGAAGAGATGTTAAGAATGTAGTAGAAGAGTCTAGAAAGAGATACGGGCAGTTGGCAAATATTTTGAATAACGGCTACCATTTATTGAGTCTGTACCATGTGCATTATCTCCAAGCCTTCCACCAACTCTGTGAGGCATCATTATTCCCATTTTACAGCTGAGAAAATAGGCTCAGAATGGTTAAGGAACCTGCCCAAGGCCACACAGCCTTCAACAGTGAATCAGGAATTTGAAGCCAGATCCTTTGCGCTCTAGGCCCAAGATCTCTCCACTTTGTTTCCTCTGCCAAGGCCAGCCCTGCTTGCAGAAAGGAAGGGTAACTCCTTCCCCCGTTCCTCTCACTCCTCCTGGCTCCCCACTCTCAGGGCCCAGAGGTTCCACCAGGCTTAGTCACCTACAGTTCACCCCTGTATGTGCTCCAAAGACTCTGCGGGCAGGATCGGCACTTAAAGCGCTGACACAGTGGGGGCAAAGCTCCCACCACGGGTGACAGACTGCCGCGTCCTCCCCGAGGGACAGGTTCCGGCAGCTGCTCCTATGTTTAGCAATTGTGCTATTTGATTTTTTTTTCCACAAAAAGCAAGCGTATTACTTATGTAATTATATGTCACAATTAACAGCATCCAAGAGTTGGATAAAAGCAACAAAACCTAAATTGCGGTTGTTACTGGCTGGTGGGGTGATAGGTGACTTTTATTTTCTCCTTTCTGCGTTTCTGCATTTCAACACGTTTCTAAAACGAGCTCAGGTTGCTTTGAGCTACAAGAAAGAGAAAACCCTTCCCCAGGCTGGAGTGAACACGGAGGACACTGATGAGTTTGGGTGGTGGGAAGTCTAGCAAGAAGGGGACCCCCGGACAAGGCAGGGACGTGTCACCAAAGACCTGCTCTGTTTCCTCCACCTGACCTCTCTGTGGTCCCGGCATCACACCCCCCCCCCCCATCAAAAGCTGCTTCCTCCCATGGGCACAGCACAGCTGTCCCAGTCCTGGGAATCAGAGTGGGAACAGCAGGATCCAGACATAGAAATGGACCCTCGAGGGGAGGGTGTAGCTCAGTGGCAGAGCATATGCTTAGTATGTGTGAGGTCCTGTGTTCAATCCCCAGTCCCTTCATTAAAAGTAAATAAGTAAATAAAAATTAAAATAAATTTAAAAATAAACTTAATTATCTCCCCCCCACCAAAAAAATTTAATAAAAGAAAGAAGGAAAAGAAATGGACCCTCTTTTTTGGTGTCTCCTTTTTCAAGAGTGCAGGAAATTTCCAAAAATCCCTGGCAGGCTTCCCCGAGGGTCTCAGTGCTCAGAAGTGGGTTACATGCCCACTCCTGAACTCAGTGCCCAGGAGAAGGGATGCCTTAGGCTCACCTGGTCAACTTGCTAGAGCAGGGGCGGGGCCCCGGCAGGTGGAGGAGGGTGGGCGCCTGGACAGAGTCCAAGCCTTGGAAAGAAAGACATGGGGAATGAATGGATGCATGGAGACAGTCTGCTGGAGTGTGTGTGATCTTTATACTTGAAAAAATGACACTGATATTTAAAATCTCTGAACTACCCTTGTGGTGGTTAGAACTGCGGTTGAAAGCTTCTATCAGGGAAGAAATTTTGCTTTGTATCAAGACTCAAATTGGGCTTGTAGTCTTTGCTGCTGGGACATGAAAATAGCTGGGTTTACTGTGTCCATAATCATCCAGAACTGGAGGCAACTGAGATGTCCTTCAACAGGTGACTGGATAAACAAACTATGGTGCCTCCATACATGGAACACTATTCTGAAATAAAAATAAATGTGCTAGCAAGTGACAAAAACATGGGTTTAAAGAAAAAGAAAAAGAAAGGAAAAAAAAAAAACTCTTCCTATTATTTTTGCCAAGTTATGGGTGCCTTTAGTCTCATTCAGCATTCTCACACTTGAACTTAATCCCTAGCTTTCAAAGTTGCAAGCTGTTTTGTTGTTGTTGTTTTTTGTGTTTTTTGTTTTTGCCTCCATTACATCATGTGCTAAGCACTCAGGAGCCCCATTATTATAAACCTCAGAACAATGAGCAGATGGAAGAATACATGGAACATTTAAAAGTCATACAGGTGATTGCCACATGCTATTTAAAGCATTTATGATTCGCCCCTATTCACCTGCTATGCAAGGGCCATATGGAAATATTTTAAGGCCACATACATTCCTGGTTTGCCTGCTCAGCAGAACGCCCCGGGGTGCACAGGTGTCTCCATCCATCAGGTGCCCAGGCACCGCCAGTCGGAAGCTACCTGGGCATTCATGTGCCTGTTCACGGTGACACCTGGGCGTTTGGGTCTTGAATGTGGTGAGCTGGAAGAAAGAACAAAAAGGAGAAAACCTGTGAGTTAAGCAGAGAGAGGTTAATGCCCTGGAAACACTCCTGTGAGTGTTGGGGTCAGTGTCAAGGTCACTTTCTCAGCCCTGGAAGTTACTTATGATGTGTGTCCCTTGATGTCCCCACCTGCAAAATGGGCTCTTAGGAGGATCAGTGGTGACACGTGTACAGTGTCCGGCGCCAGGCCCATAGGGTTGGCGAGCAGCAGAGGGGGCTATCATTAAACTGTAACTAAATTAAATAGGTTACCACATTCAGTTATCGTAGGGGGTGAGAGGGGCCCCCAGAAGCTGGAAGAGGCAGGCGGCATCCTCCCCTCCAGCCTCCAGAGGGAGCAGGGCTCTGCCAGCACCTCGAATTTGCCTCCAGAACCATGACAAAACATTTCCCTTCTTTTAAGCCACCTAGTTGGTGGCAATTTGTCACAGCAGCCCTGGGAAACTTAACATATCAGCCCCGGGTGCTTCCTGAGCCTTCGTGGTAAACATGCTGTGAACAGTTCACAGGTGTGACTCGCATCCCTGGGGGTACGGAGAGGGGTCGAGCAGGCTCCTGGTTTTCCGTCAGAGTGTTTGCACGTTGGGCACGTTGCTTGGGAGCAGCCGAGAGCCCGCTGGTGCCCTGGAAGCCAGTGGTGGGAGCCGTGGTGGGAGCAGGGCTGGCTGGCGCGCCCCTGCTGGGACCCGTGCTCACTCGCACCTCAGCGCTGGGTCCAGTGAGCTTTGTGAACCTGGGGGGTGGCGGAGACGGTGTGTCCGCTAAGCCAGATGACGGTCTCTACACACTCCCCCGATCCCTGCCAAGTCCCGTTCCTAATTATAGGAAGTGGTTTGCCAGGAAAGACCCCTGTATTTTTCCAGCCTGTCTCTGCTTACAGCCATTCAGGTGAGGACTGATCGTTTCGTTTTGTTTTGTGGCTGGCGGGTATTCAAGTTTATTTATTTCTTTTTAACAGAGATACTGAGGATTGAACCTAGGACTTCATGCGTGCTAAGCATGTGCTTTACCCCTGAACTGTACCCTCCCCCCAGGACTGCTCTTTTGAACAACACTCTATTATTTTTCTGCTTGGGGGAAACCTGAGGATGGATTTGTCAAAATAATAGAGGAAGATGCCGGTAGCCAACCTTAGGGGTGGGCAGGATAATAATAATTTATGCTGAAAGAACATTCTGGAGGCAGAGCTATTTGGATGCTTGGCTGTGGGAAGTATTTGCATAGAGCCTAACGACTTACAAAGTGTTTTCACAAACATTTTCTTATCTAAGCTTAACAACCCCGAGAGAGACATTTTTCTGACATCAAATTCCATCAGCTCCAATTTAAAAAAAAATTTTTTTTTTCCTTTGGAAGAGAAAAATCCCAAAAGCTGCTCTGGGCTATGAGATAGCACACAGGCCATGGTGGGGAGCGATGGGAGGTGGCATCTGTGGCAGGTGTGAAATGAGCAGATGCGTGCTTCTCAGCAGGAGGTCACAGAATATTCTGGAGGCAGAGCTGTAGGGCGCCTGGCTGTGGGGTGCACCCCAAGTCAGGAAATGAACCGAAACACCCCCACCAACGAAAGCGTTAGGGGGACAGTAGAGCTGGGGGTCTGAGGTGGTCCTCTCTTTCACCCAAGGAGAAACTGGGGGAGCTCTGGACTCTGATGGCCTGTCTGTCTGTTTCCTGTGCAGGCCGGTCTCTGCCCAGGGAACTGAAGGTGGACTCTGTCTTCCACATTGAGCTTTGGGGAAGTTGCTTTGCTAACCGGATTTGGGATGCTCTGTTCCCCTCCCGACCCAGGCCCTCCTTGTCACGTGACCTTGGGTCCGTCCCTTGTTAGCGCCAGATCCCTTCTGTGAGGCTACCCCACCTCCACCTTGCGTGACCCGTGGTGGAGAAGCCCAGAACCGGGACGCAGTGCTGACTTGCTAATCTGAGTCCCAGTCTGGCCCTTGAAAGCGCCACACAGCTGCGCCAGGCTAGGAGGAGCAAGGGCAATATTCTGCGAAAGAAACAAACCCCAAAGACGTCTAATTGGGTTGCCTATTTTTATTTCTCTGAGCCGGAAGCTAAGAGACCTCAGGTCATCCTTTCTTGTCCTGAATCTCATGCACACTGCAGCAATTCTCTTAAGCTGGGCTGCTTCTCTCGGCTTGATGTCCTCGTTTGGTGACACAGGGGACAGCATGGGTGTGTGTGTGTGTGTGTGTGTAAGCGTGTAAGCATCACCCCCAGGATGCGTCAGCTCAGTCCCCGGGATGGAGACATGAGTTTAATACGCTCAGAATAAAATTCTAATTTAAACCTCATCACTTCAACCCAACTGATGTTCATTAGGTTTCTGGAAAGTGCTGAGTGCTATGATACGTAGAAGGATGAGTGGATGTGATCCCAGGACCCAAGCAACTTAGAAATTGAGGGGAGAGGCAGACCCGACTCTGCTACAATCTCATCTCAGGCAGGATGCCTTATAATGCAAGTGCCCAGGGCACAGACACAGAGAAAACGGAAGAGGCAAAAGGAAGGCTTCAGGGAGGGGTTACAGCACTTAACAGCCTGTGTTTCCACTGCTTACATGTCTATCCTATGCAGCAGGCTGAACACCTTGAAGGAAAATCTGCTTTTATAGAGTGTACCTGCCCACATTCCCGGGCTTAATATGGTGTCTGAATTAATTAAGGGGATGAATAAATGTTTGCTGAGTTAACAAAGGAATGAACGAATGAGCAGATGAAGTGGAGGGGAAGCTAAAATCATTCTGGACAAAGGAAAGATTTTTAGAAGACCCCGGATGGCAGGCTCTGAAGCTTAAATTTATTTCTGTTGTCAGTGTCAGTTTTTGAGTGACGGAGTGGGTTCGTGTGTGTGTGTGTGTGTGTGTGTGTGTGTGTGTGTGTGTGTGTGTGTGTGTGTGTGTGTGTGTGTGTTTTGGAAAGAGAATTTTGCCAGCAGGATGGAGTGCCTTGGAAGAGGGAAGACTCTGAGGCAGGGAAACCAATTAAGATATGGGGAGCGTTGCCTCTCCAGATTGAAATGAAATATTTTAGAAATATGCAAGGTTGAATGATAACTTTTACAGATCCGGCTTCTTGGCCTGCAGTTTTCCCAGGTTGGGAGTGATGCCATAGTATTTTAGCTCAAGGCCACTGGACGACTGCCAGAGCTCAGTGAAGAAATTGTGCCTGTAGGGTAACCTATATTTTTTGTACTTTTCCAGGCTGGAAACTTTGCCAGATGCCCTTGTCAGGAGAATCTGTCCTGCCTTGCCAAGCTTTTACCTCTTTTTTTTTTTTTTTTTTTTACTACCAAATGAGAAAGTGATCTCTTTCAGACATGGAAGAGACCTGACATGTCTCAGCAGCTGACCAAGGTGGAAAGCACAAATGCCAGGTGGGTAGGGCCACCAGAGAATCAGAACAAAGTGCCACTGGGCCCCTTGGCCCAGCTGGAGTATCTCATTTACCCTGACACTTAGTAATATCAAAGGGGTCATTCAGATTTACCTCCTGTTTCTTGTACTGTTGTGGAGACAAGGTTGGGCTCTGCAGACTAAAGTCTTAGCCAAGCCTGTCACATGCCTCCCAGTGTCTTTCCTGCAGTGACCCTCTCCTTAATCTATAGCCCCATTCCTCTTGGGGTCACCAATTCCCCATGCTTTTCTTGAGATGATGCCCGATACTGCGCTAGGATCGACGGAGAAGGTGTGGTCGGAGGGACCAGTTCTCGTGCCCCCAGCTCAGGTTAATCCCGTCGGGGAAGAGGGAACAGGCCACAGAGGCTGTCAACGCCACATCCTGACGTCAGGCAGAGGTGGCCACAAGGGATGGCAGCTTCAGACTCAGGCTCCTTATGGGGACTCAGCTGAGCCCCTCAAAGGGACCACAGTGTCCTGCCAGGACCAGGGAATCCTCGATCTCCACCCCTGAGGCACCTGATGAGCGGCCTTCACACAGCACCCGTCAAGACTTCCAGCCACCAAGTGAGAGGTGACAACAGATGCCTTGCAAGCTAGGGGCGCACTCGAGGTGTTTCAGATACTCTCATAACATGACCTGAGAGAGAATCTGTCTGCGGAAGAGAGCAGGTGTGCAGTTGAAGACAGGGCACAGCAGGGTCTTTCCTGGAACACTGCTGTCCCACCAGCCCTGTCCTTTGTTCTGCTGGTTATCCCCACACGAGTGCACGCACACACACGCCTTCCGTTCAAGGAAGGACCTTTGATTCTCGTCACCCTTTCCTCCTGCTCGCTGGCTGGAGGTGGAAGATGCAGCATGGTAACAGCAAAGCTGTGTCCCCGACCAGGAGACGGGAGACCACCTGCACCCACATCCTGGTGGTTTTCCGGGAGCTGGCAGTTGCCAGTGATCACGGAGGTGCCGTTCCCGCCCTGGACTTCACTCACATGGGAAGGACGTAGGCTTCTATCTTGTCAAGGCACTTTTATACTGTGGTTTTGATCACTGGCAACCAAACCTGATCCCAATACAGGTCCCCACTTCCCCTTCCACAGCATACTCGTCCCACGCCTCACATAGCGCCGGACACGTAGTGAGGGCTCCGTGCACACATCTTAAAAGGACCGGATCCTTCCACCTAACTTTGCAGCATGGTGCTCAGTACAGTTTCTTATAGATTTTGGCTACCTGCCCAAGGAAACGGATTTATTTTTAATTGAAGTATAGCTGATTTACAATGTTATGTTAGTTTCTGGTGTACAGTGTAGTGATTTGGTTATATATATACACACAGACACACACATACACATATTCTTTTTCGCTATAGGTTATTATAAGAGATTGAATATAGAAAACTGATTTAAAAACCATCAAACCTACCATAACTTATGCATCTAGACAAATGTTGTTTCCTTCAATTGATTCACCCTGAGAATCTGTTCATATATCTTGATCCTACGGCTTAGAGAGACTGTTCATGTATCTTAATGTCTACTTGAGACGTTTTCTTCTTTGTTTTAATTGAAGTCTAGTCAGTTTACAATGTTGTGTCAGTTTCTGGTGCACAGCATCATGTTTCAGTCACACATATACTACATATATTCATTTTCATATTCCTTTTCATTATAGGTTACTACAAGATAATGAATATAGTTCCCTGTGCTGTACAGTAGAAACTTGCTGTTCATCTATTTTATATATAGTAGTTAGTATCTGCAAATCTCAATCTCCCAATTTATCCCTTCCCACCTTCTTCCTACACTAGTAACCATAAGTTTGTTTTCTATGTCTGTGAGTCTGTTTCTGTTTTGTAAGTGAGATCATGTGTCTTTTTTTTAGATTCCACATAGAAGTGATATCATATGATATTTTTCTTTCTCTTTCTGGCTTATTTCACTTGGAAGAATGATCTCCAGGTCCATTCATGTTGCTGCAAATGGCATTATTTTATCAAATATCTCTTTTGTAATTATGTCTTGATTAGTCATCTTCAGTGGTGACAAACCATCCTTTTTATTAAAAATATTTTATTATAGATAACTTCAAGCATATACAAAAGTGTACAGAAGAAGTAATAAACAATTATCAACTTAGGACCAATCTTATTTCATCTAAGCCTTTATTCCTCCCTCTCTCCACCTGGACAATTTTGACCATAATCCTAGACATCACATTACTTACCCTAAAATATTTAAGCGTGCATTCCTAAAAAATAAGGCTTCTTTGAGAAATATTAGCTATAATACTATTATCCCATCTAAGAAATTAATAATAATTTATTAATTATTAGCAGTGTTTAAACTTGTTCATAAAAATTGCTTTTACTATTTTATTAAATCAAGATGGAAATAAAATTCATGTATTGCAAGTGGTTGATACCTCAGGTCTCTTTTTTTCTTTAAAAGTTTTCATTAGAGGGAAGGCACCCTGGTGGAGGAGCTGGTTTTAGGGGTGTGGCAAGCAACCAACTTTTAATAAGCAATTCTGCTCCTACTCAGAGAGTAAGAAGCAATGGGAGGCTCCATGGAGTTCATCCTGCGACTCGCCTGACATCCATGGCAGCCTGGCCAGCGGCTGTCCCTCGTCGTGGTCTGAGCCAACCACCTCTTCTTGGTTTGCAATTACAACAAAGACCTTTTAGACAGTGTGGTGGGAACGGCGGGTGAGATTGAAGTGGAAGACCTACCACGGTTGACGGCCAGAATCAGTGAAAAGCATCAAAGCTCAGGCAAAAGACCCATCACACATTCCTCCAGCTGCAGGCTTAGCAGGGAGGCTGGGACGCCCACCGCATGGACAGTAGCAGCTCTTCAAGACTCGTGGTATTACCAACACGGAGGAAGGGGTAATGAGGATGAAAGAAAATCTTGTCCAGACTGGTGTTCTAAAAGGTCTTGTTGCTCCAGGAGCTTTCATTGTAAAAGTAGGCATGGATACTTATTTATAAACCACGCCCTCTTTATAATTTTCAGTTTT
Source organism: Camelus dromedarius (assembly GCF_036321535.1). Classification (NCBI taxonomy): domain Eukaryota; kingdom Metazoa; phylum Chordata; class Mammalia; order Artiodactyla; family Camelidae; genus Camelus; species Camelus dromedarius. Next base: position 30,870,148 of record NC_087451.1, on the reverse strand, counting down.
TGAATGTCAAACTGTTAAAAATGCCTATTTTTTTAATGTTGATGTAGTAATGGCAGGTAGTGAATTTTACGATTTGGATTTTTCAACAATATACTTTCAAGTGTGGAAGACATTTTTTAACTGAAGTATAATGTATATGGAAAAAAGCATACAAATCATAAACGTATGGCTCAATATGAATTTCCCAATCTCTTTCAATCTATAAATTGGCCCTTTCCCTATGTTTTCCTTTGGAATTTGATAAAGAATGTGTTTGTCATGCAGTATTTCCCATGATCCATACTTTGCTGATTACTTCCCCCTGGTATCATTAAACATGTTCCTTTGTTCTCTATTTCCTGTAAATTGGTGGTTGTATTTAGAGGCTTATTGGATTAGGTCAACTTTTGGTGAGACCACTTCATAGTCTGCTGCTGTTTACTGGGTTGTTTCTTTCTCCAAGCACCTTTCGAAGGTGGATGTGATTTTTACAAACAGGCAAACGCCAGCCCTAGCTGACTTTAGTAAGCAGTGTCGGTGATCACGTTGGAGAATGACGGTTTGAGCTGAAAAACAAGGTGTGATCAAGAAATGAATAATCTTCTTGTGTGGCTGGTAGACTGGCCCTGAAGGAAATTCCAAAACAGTTCCAAAAATGGCGCTGTGCAGTGGCAACGTCAAATGTACAGCCACCCAGGGTGACGAACGCGAACGGAACAGTGACATTGATGGAGAAACTGTACGTTGGCTATAAAACCAGCCTCGTTGTGTGGGTGGACATACGTGCTGTCCCTTTCTAGTCATTAGCTCCTCTTAAGAACCCCTAAACGTCTCGGTGTGTATCACGCTTGTGTTTTAAAGCTTGTGCTCTTGCTGAAACGCCAGACCCACTTGGCTTAGTTCCATTGGCACAGCCTGGAAGTGTTGACAAGATGCTCTTGGCCTCCACCCAGCCCCTCCCCAGCCCGGGCGTTTGCCTCGTCTGCATTACTCGTGAGAATGTGGTCAGGGCACTGTAGCAGTCAACAAGAAATGAGGAAGCACGGGGCGCCTCCTGCGCCGACCAGACCAGGGGCAGGGCCTCAGAGCAGGCGGACAGCCGGGCTCAGGGCCTCAGGAAAGCCGGAAGGGCCCGGCTATTTTGATGCCTCGCAGACTTCCCTGTTCCAAGTCAGCGGAACTCCTTCACCCACGCAGTCGGCCCCTTTCGCGTTTCGCTCTCCTCCGCGCGGCTCCCCGCAAGCCCCACCTCTCACCTTAGCTCCGTCCCGTAACGCAAAACTGGGCGGGACCAGGCGCCTTGGGCCAGGCCTGCCGTGCGTCAGGGCTGACGCGTGCTCCGAGCTCCTCCCACGCCCGCCGGCTTGTAGTTGGCGCCTGCGCAGCCCGGTCGTCACCCCTCCCCCCTCCATAGCAACCGTCGTCGCGCCCGCCTCCGCCCCCTCGGCCGCGTTCGCGCACGCGCGCCCCTTCCGGCCGCCCGGCCCCGCCCTCCCCGTCACCCGTAACAACCACTGGAGCCTCGCCGGGCCCCTCCTGCTCCCGCCCCCCGGCCCACTCCCCGGAACCGGCCGCCGAGCTGCGGCCGCCGGCAGTGGAACGGCAACGGTACCGCGGAGCTGCCAGCATGAGCGCCCCCCGCCGCCCCGCGCCCCCGGCCCGGCCCTTCTGACAAGAGGTAGGCGCGCTTCTCTGCGGCGGGCTCCGAGCGTGCCCCCGGCCCGGCCCCTCCCGGCGGCGCGGGGCTCTCGCGGCCGCTTCCTCGCCTTGCCCGCCCTTCCCCGGCCCCCCCAGCTTCCCCGGTTCTCCCTGGCTCCCCGGCCCGGGTCCGGAGCCGACCCTGCTCCCGTCGCACTCAGAGCCCGCCGCCTCGCTGGCCGCTCCTACGGGACTGGTCGCCCCCTCCCCGCCCCCACCCGCCAGTCTTCCCAGCCAGGACCCTTCCTGCGGGAAGCAGAGTTTGGGGTCCCAGCCGGTCCCTGGCTCGCCTCCGCGGGTCGGCCGGGGCTGGGGACCCGCCGGAGCTGCCGTGCCGGACCCCCAGGCCGAGCAGAGGGCCCGGCCGCCCCTCCAGCCTGCCCGGGGTGGACTCAGTGGGGTCTGGCCATTGGCTAATTTTTGAGCACCGATTGTCGTGCAATAGAGGCTGCCCTGGTCCACGATGCCACTTGGCCGTTGTAACTCTGGAGTCCCACGTAGGACGTTTCTTTGGACCAGAGCATCCGAAGCTGGGGACTGGCAGGAGTTCAGAAGCTCGTGAATTAGCAGGTTCTTGAGCGTAGTAGTCGCCTTGGGTTCTGCCAAGCAGTGGAATCTTGAATGGGTGTTAGCGAGTCTTAAGAGAGCATTCCTCTTTTTTAACATTCTCCCCCAACTCCTTTTCATACCCGGTAATCGCTCTCTCCTTCTGTGGGAGATACCCTAAAAATTAATTCTCCTAATTAAAATTTTGAAAGGTTATTGAATTCCTGCTGTGCACCGGCATGATCAAGTTTGCAGAACTAAATAGAACGCGGTCCCGGCGCACCAGGACCTGCCAGTCCCCGAATCAAGATTAATGACGGCCTCCAGTTGATTGTGGTGGATTCAGGAGTTTGGCTGGGTCTCATGATTTCAGAGCTGGAAGTCTTTCAAGTTTATCTCACCCCAGACCTCACTTTACAGAGGTGGAATTGAGTCGGGGAAAAGTGAGATGACTTCCTTGAGGTCACCCAGAATTATTCTTTAGCAGATTTCAGACTGCCAGATAATGGCTGTTTTCCACCCCGAACCTGTTCCTTCCGCGAGGTATGCTAAACATACCAGGGAAAATTCTGGACCTGTTTAATTGTGGTACAGTAGGGAGGAGTCTTACGAAATAAAATATATCTTCGTAATTTTTTCTCTTTTTACACCTAGACTTTGGGCTCCTTGAGGATATTCCATTTTGTTACTTTTGAATATCCTCTCACCATATTCAGCATAAAATAACATTCTTAATGGTTATCCTCGGCAAGACAGGTAGGCTCTTTGGATTTATTTTTATTCCTCCCTTTTAAATAGGGAAGTCAACTCCCATAGAGGACTCCAAGTAAAAATGTGCTTTCAGAAAGATCCAGGGAGGCTGGGACCAGAGCGTGAACGCGTTGTATCTCTCAGGGCAGGAGGATTCCTTGACACATGAAGTAGGTCCAGCACTTAGCTGATTGCTCCCTGATGCTGCTGCTGTTTGAGGCTGGACATTTCAGTGGAGCCTTGAGCCAGAGTGCTTGGTGTCTCTGCCACTCGAAGTCCCCAGAGTCGTAGTCTGCGCAGTTAGAAAACAGAGATTGACAAGTTTCCTTTGAAGCTAGCTTTTGAGGAGTATTCCGGAATTTGAGATAGAATAGTATTTTTTTCTCCCACTTTTATTTTTGTGTGTCCTGGGCTTAAATGCCACCGTTTTTGTTTGTTTGTTTTTTGGGGGGGAACATAATTAGGTTTATTTATTTATTTTTAATAGCGGTACTGGAGATTGAACCCAGGACCTCCTGCATGCTAAGCATGCACACTACCACTGAGCTATACTCTGTCCTCTGCCCCAGTGCCATCGTTTTTATTTGGCTTCCAGTGGAAGTTGTTGAAAGTGAAAATGATTCAAGAACTAATTGTATGGGCTGTCAGAGCAATCAGATCCTGACATTTCACTGCTCAAAAGGACCCAGGTCAGCTAACCCAGAGCAGCCCCTGGAGAGGCAGCAGGGTGGATAGGGGAGCAGAGTCCTCCCGCCCTCAGGCCGGTGCTGTTTCCCTCACTCCGCTTGGGCTGTTCTTCATCTCCCCCTACCCCCCGTCTTGGCGACCCCCTGCCCCCCACCCTTGTATAATTAGGCATCAGCTCTTGGTATTTGTGTGCATGGGGTTGTGCCCTGTTGGGGTCCATTAGACTGTAGTATGTTGTGTGGATGCAGACTTAATTTTTCCACATCATGGTTATTTATCACATATTTGTGTCTTGCAGGTGTGAGAGGACTGCTGTTTTATTGCAATCATGGTACAGAAATACCAGTCACCAGTGAGGGTGTATAAACACCCCTTTGAGTTAATTATGGCTGTGAGTACTTTTCAGTTTACCCTGGGGCTTCTTGTTGTTTTAGGTATTTGAATTTGGTGATCTGTAAACTCGTGTTTGCCATATTGCTTGTCTCCCTTGCTCCACTTTTACTTCTTCTGTTTTCATGCTTATAACTTTGTAGAGTTTGTGAATTGTTTTTAAGCTATGTCTCTGAAAATCATACTCTACAGGTGTGTTTTTAAGAAATGCACTTCAGGGTAATGCATGAGTTTGCGTTAATTCTCCTTTTGAAAACAAAGAAGTGGGATTCTGACTACGTACTTCTTCCTCTGGATTTTGCTCTTTTTTTGGGTTTGTTTGTTCAAATAAAAAAGGGATGTGGAGAGTGGTTTTTCCCTTTGCTGCTCATTTAGTTTATGGGTGAATTCACTATGTGGAACTGGGCACTGGGATGGAGTTTAATTTATGTGATTCTAAGGACTCTGCTGACTGAGTTTCAGGGTCCTAATAGCAAATTCATGAGTCATATTAGAATTCCACGAGTGGCCCAACTCAAGTTTGTTTTTTTTAAAATTGAAGTATCATCAGTTACAATGTGTCAGTTTCTGGTGTACAGCACAGTGTCCCAGTCATCCATATACAAATGTGTGTGTGTGTGTGTGTGTGTGTGTATATATATGTTTATATATTCTTTTTCATTAAAGGTTATTACAAGATATTGAATATAGTACCCTGTGCTATACAGAAGAAATTTGTTTTTTTAATCTATTTTTATATATCCAACTCAAGTTTTAATTTTGTTATTTACGTGAAGTGAAGCATTTCACCAGAGGCCAAAAAAATCCCCAAACACACCTTCTGCCAGTCCCTTTCAGATTTCTGTAGGATTTTCTTTCCCTTCCCTTCTGTCTCGTGTTACCGTGAAGGTAGAATTCAGTGTGCGCACAGGAGGATGTCTCTGTTGTGAGATGCACCCCAGTGAAAGGGTCAGGCTGACCTGGGATGCGGAAGCAGACACTCCAGCCCAGTAAGAAGACCACTCAGTCCCGGTCAGGTGGCCGCCTCTCTGCCTCTGACACGGAGGCGAGTTTGTGTCTCTCCTGTGTATATGTAGAACCTCAGGGATTTTTGCATTGGACTTCTCCCTGCTTAGCATTGTTTGTGAGATTTATCCAGACCAATTTAGTTTCGGAAAACAAAACAAAACTCAAGTCCTCTCAAGGGAACAGTTTAGATTTAGGGTGTCTGTTTCTTTAAATTGAGGTGTAATTTACCCACAGCGAAGTGGGCACATGTTAGGTTCACAGTTTGATCAGTTTTGACCAAAGAGTGACATACATCTCTGTCAAGAAGCAGAACCTTTCTGTCCATTACGTCTGAAAGTTCCCTTGTGCCCCTTCTCTGGCAGCTGTGAGGTTTGGGCTTTTTTTTTTTTTTGGTGGGGGGGAGGTGTTTTTTAGTTCCGTATTTTCCTTAAATACTAGGACTGTTCCGTATTTTATGTTAATAGCATATCAGAAAGGCTTGTTTCCTGTTTGTGCGTTCTGTGTGCTGGCTCGGGCTTCGGGTGTGAGGGGCAGTGACCCGCTTCAGCGAGCCTGAGATGGGTACTGTTGGTGGGAACACATGCGGGGCCACAGGGTGGCCCCGAAATCCAGGAATGCTAGCTGGCTTAGGCTGAGCGCCAAGAACGTGGTGTTGGAGGGTGGTTCCCGGCGGCAGCATTTGTCCCTGGAACTTCCCCTGGGGACTCTGCCTCCTCCATCTGCCCAAGCCTGTCTCCCCCCACCAGCTGGCTGCTTTGCTCACTCCTACCTTTCCCTCCTCTGTGGCTTTGGCTCACCGGCCTTTTCCGCTGGTCACAGCCCCTCTGGCCCCAGTTCAGCTTTGTGACATTTCTAGTTTCGTTATTTCAGTTTCTAAGTGACTGATTCTTGTCATGTTTCCTAGTTCAGATTCTAGAGAGACTTGATCTGGTCCTGCCCCCGGGCCCAGGATGTTGGTTCCTGGGCGGCCTGTGGATTATTTGCCCTGTTTGTCACCTGACCCTTTCGGTTGGCAGGGGCTGGTGGCGAGAGGGCAGAGGTGTGGGGGTGTGGGGGCCGAGTGAGGCTGAGAGCTGCCTTGTGGGGCGGTGGGGGTGGAGGGGCAGGCACGGGTAGGGTACATTGTGTTTTCCAGAATGTTAAGGACGACTTTAAAATCTGGTACAACCCCATCACTGGAGGCAAAGTTTGGTCTCTGGTGCAGACACTGGATTTAATAAAGAGGTATTTTGACTGTCTAATGTTCAACTTCCTTATTTTCCTTACTTTACTATTTTCAAAAAGGTACAGTTTGCCTTGCCACTTTGATGCATGGATTTACAGAAGGATTTGAAATTGAAATTCTGAACCATCCCCCACAATCTTTAAAATTAACCGATTTTTAACTTGCTTTCCTTTTGAGGCAGCAGTAATTTTTTTTGAGTTGTTAGAAAATATTTTTAATCTGAAAATGAAATATGTGACATTTTTCCTTCCAGAATTAGATAGAAACTAGACTGTTAAGTCTGTAGTGATTTTCACGTGGTGTCGTTTGCCAGTTTTCTGGCTGTAATTGTACAACATACATCCTCAGTATTTACCTTGCTTTCTTTTCTCTCATTGAGGACAAACAGTAGTAGAAAAGAGTTACTCTGAAAATGTCCTTTTTGATTCATTCAGGCAGAGGAAAGAGATCCCCAGTTAATGCAAGAACAGAACTGTAGCTTCAACAGAAATATTTGTGAGAACCTCAAAGTGCTTGTGCTTCAGTAATCTCAGCATGTGACAGTGACACAGGTGTGTCCCTCAGATGGTCCCTGGTATTAATAGGCAGATCCAAGTCCCAGTTTACAGGGCCCCATAGGAGACTGACCATTGGAAGAAATGCTGCTCCGTCCACTTTATGCCTTTGTTCGTTTTCACCAAGAGTTTCGCTATGATTTAGAATTGCCAGAACGCTGTTGAGGTAGAAGATACCTGTGTCCACAGGTACATGGTGGGTGCCCAGTATGTTAATTGAAGTTTGATTGATTTAATGAAAACTTACTTGTTTTGGGGTCAGTATACTGGTAGAATTAAGTCGCGTGTGCTTATATCACAGTTTATTCATCCGTTCTGCTCTTGATGGACAATTGGATTATTTCCAGTTCTTTGCTACTACAAACAGTGCTGCAGTAGACATTCTCACTGACGACTTTTGGTGTACACGCATGGTCCACAGTCCTAGGAATGGAGCTGCTGTTTGGCAGAGAAAAAAAATCAGGTTAATGTTCTCATGAACTAATTTGGATTAAAAATGGTAAACAAGCAAAATTGAAGTGGAGGTTTTTCAACAGGCATTTGTAGCATTTTAGGGGCATTCTTTTGTTAGATATTAGTCCAGAAACAGTTGTTGGAGCGTCTGTCCCTTTAGAGGGTGAGGAATCTGAGACTCAGAGAAGGTGAAGCCTCCACAGTCAGTGGGTGTGGAGAGTTCTGTGTTCTTTCATTGTATTCTCCCCCCCCACCCCCGTCATAATTTGTATCCTGGAATGTCTTTTGAAGGTTCTTGTCCTTGAAGAGGTCTGTAACTTTTTCAGGCTCAGCCAGAAACACTTCCTGGGGTACTCTGCCTGACTTGTGGGAGGAGAATTTAATCAGTGAAGGACATTCCAGTCGATCTGCCTTCAAGAATCTGTGGTCTCACACCTGGGGGCTGGTGATGGGACCACAGAGAAGAAACTTAGGTTGGGAGGTGTACTTCTGAGATGCTTGGGTCAGAGTGTTTCATTTTGAGATTTCTAAGGTAAACACACAAATTTTAAAACTTAAGCATTTTCAAGAACAGCCTTCTCCCTCCTGATGTTAGTGGCCCCTTAATAAATGATACAGAGGAAGAGTGACGGAGAGAGAGACACTGGAACGAAAGTGCGGTGCAGGAGGGCGGCTCGGCAGAGGGGGTCGGGGCGGGGACGGAGAACCGTCCAAGAGAAGAAGTCATGAATCTGTCTTCGGGAGCAGAGAGATCTCTATGGGGACAGTTGCCGGGAGGCGAGGACTTGTCTCTGGTCCTTTTTCGCCTGAGGACAGCTGCCACTTCGACTGGTTGGCACATGTGATAGGAATGGTGCACTGCCTTCTGTAACCCCCGAGGTGGCACCTTGTCCGGTCCCCGTTCTGCTTGGGCTTCCTATTGTCCTCATGGATTTGGTCCCTTCCTTGTCCCCTCTCTCCACCCACCCACTCTCGCAGGTTCCCTGCTCTCTGGGTTGGGCCATCGTGCTCCCAGAACCCCTTTACCATCTGTGTCGCCAGCAGACGCATCTTTTAGATTGTGCCTTTGAGTCACATTCTGTCCCTTTGTCTCTTGAGCACTGCCTTCGTTCCAGCCCAAGCCCTCGTCCTAGGTGGGGGGTGACCGGAGTTGTTTCCTTACTGACACGTTCATCCCTTTGGGCCATCCTGTGCTCTCCTGCCCGGACACTGTTTCACGTGTCAGTCCTTTGGTTAAGTGATCTCTTACTATCTGCCCTAACCCTCTGTTTCGGTGATCTGTTATCAGTCACATCCGATCTAAATCGCTTTGCTTCTTTTTCAAGGCTTCATGCTTTGCCCTCTCTGTTGAAGCTTAATTCTTTATTATGCAGACTTCCCAGCATGAACTTTTAGGCCTGTTCTGTGCTGTCGCTGTTTGTCCTCACAGTGTCTTTTCCTGCCCACCCCCCCTTTCTTTTGATACTTCCTTCCTCACCTTAGGTGTTTACCATCCCCCAGTGTCTGATGTTAACCTCTTGACCCACCCCACTTCCCTGTAGGGGTGCCCTTCATGCTTCTCCCCGTTCCTCTGACTCCTCCTTAACACTGTAGTCAGGGATGGGCACTTTCGCTTGTAATTAGAGTTTCTTTTATTCTCAGCGGTTTCTGAGTGTTGCTCTCTGTTTTGTGTAGTCCTCAGGGGCAGAGGCTTTGCTGTTTCTCTTGTTCCCGCCAGCGTTGGTACCTAGCACGCAGTAGGCGCTCGGGTATGTTTGATCAGCAGGTGTCTGTTTATTTGTTCACTTGAGCTTTGAGTGTAAGGACTTGAGAAGTGGGTTTGATGGTTGAAACTCAGATCAGAAATGTAACTCTGATCTGTTTTCAGACAGGGATTTGTGTTTTCTCCGTGGGGAAGAAGTCGCACGCTACAATCCTTCAGTTAACCAACGCCTCCCTTCGGAGCAAAGCCCTGTTGTGATGAAGTTGGCTTTTTTTTTTTTTTTTTTTTTTTACTGTCTTCATAAATTATGTGAAACTCAGGTGACAGACTTTGTGAGAGTAGTTTAAGCGATGTACTTTTATAGGTCAAATAACCAAGATTCCCTTTTTGCCCGCGTGCGGGTCCTGATGGAACAGCCCCCGTGGCAGCATCTGCTCGGGTCTGTCTTCTGTTTGTTTCATCCTCCTGGGCTTTTCGTTCCTTTTCTCTTTCCTCTCAGGTATCTCCTGTCTCCCCCCTAAGACTAGGATGAAAGGGAGAGAAAGGGGTTTGCTGTGACACTAGGTCCGGATCCCGGCCCCACCACAGCCCCCTCTGTGACCTAGGGACAGGCCAGTTTCGGTGCGAGACTGTCGTGGAGAATTACATAGGCCACAGACATGGAGGTGGGGGAGGCCGGGCCCCCTCATGTGCATGTCCTCCCCTCCCTTCTGGCAGCTGGCCCCTGTCCCCCTCCAAGCACAAGGTGAAGTGGATCAGTTTGATGTCAGCAAATGACTGCTGTGATGTGTGGATCTTTTTTAGATTGAATAGACATTTGTGTTTATATTTAAGCTTTGTTTCATCCATTCAAATTGTATACACCAGGACAGCTGGGGAGGCACGTGGGGAGACACGTGGGGACCCTGGGTAGACTTGTACACTGCAGTGCAGTCTGCGAGAGCCTCACAACTGGTTCAGTCAAGTTGCTCTTTCTGGAACACAGAAATCCGGGCGGTAGAGCACTCCCGAGGAGGTGTCTTGGAACACAGGCCGCCCCCCACCCCCCACGCAGTGCCTCCAGATTGTCCCTCTGTTGGCCCCACCGCGGGTGGGCTGGCTCTGTCCTCCTGCCCTGAAGAGGCAGGTCTACTCACTCACCCTTCCCTCCTGGCTCAAAGACCTCGGAGCCCTGCCCCCTTTCCTCTGATTTTGTTTTCTTCCTCTGACCTCAGTCTCATGCACGTTGGTTTTTAGCTTTATTTTACTTATGAAATACTACTGTTCTATCTGTCATCTTTTTTTTCAAAGCACATCCTCCTCCTCTCACCCCAGATATTCTCCCTGGGCCTTTTTGTAGTTTCCAGGTTTCTGATGGTTAGGTGTGCTATTGAAATACAGCTTCTTCATTAATTGAGTTAGAAGTAAAATGTGCAGTAGAAGTTATTTTTAGTCAAAGGGATAAGCGTCTGCATGGTTTTGGGTCGCTGACTTTAAAGCCGGTTTTACTCAGTCTGGGATGGAGGGAAATGCTCCAGTTTCTCTAATCGTCTGTGAAGGGTCCTGGTCAGCTTTTAGTGGGGGAAAATGCACTCTTTTCGTTTATAAAGTTTCTGAATGCTGTAGTGTGAGTCCTGTCGTATTTAATAAAAGCTGGGATGTAGTCAAATTACTTGGTTTTGAAAGTGGACAATTATAGTATCCATCCTTTACACACTGCTTAGTACAGAACCAGGCACTTTCCCTTCTCTTAAACCCACTCTCACAACGCATTATGCATTTGGACTTACTTTTAGTGTGCTGGAGTGAAGACAGTCATGGCTCAATAGGGAATATTTCAAGGAGAAACAAAGCAGGATCTGATTCAGCTCCTTGCCTCTTTGATTTACCCATTTTTGTTAAAAAAAAAAAAAACCCATAACAAAAAAACCTGCCCAAACCCCCTTGTATGATGGGAATTTTCAAGCATACCGAAGTAGAGAGACAGGTTCAATAAATGGCCAGGAGCTCATGGCCCAGGTCCAGTAGTGCCAGCGTTTTGCCAGTTTGTTTCATCTGCTCCCCCCACATTCCCCTTGGTGTATATAAAGCAAATTTCAGGTATCTTGTTAATTCGTCTGTAAACACTTCAGCATGCACCTTGAACCACAAGGACCTTTTTCTTTTTATAAGGTAACCACTGTGTCATTGCCACACTTAACAAGAGTACTAGTAGCTCCTTGATATCAGCTAAATCTGAGTCCATGTTCGGACTTTCTCTACTGTCTCAAACAATGTCTTTTAATAAGTTGTTTGGATCCTGTTTCAGAAAAAACCCTTGCATTCGGTTATGATGTATCTTCAGTGTCCTCTGTTCCCTGACATCCTCCTTTCTCTTTGTCTTCTTCCCTGCCGTTGCTTTGTTAGAGAAACTGGGTCATTTGTCCTGTTCAGTTACTTCAACCTTTTGCTGATTTAATTGTTCATTACAGCAAGTAGGCCCAGGGAGGAGGCGTGGACCTCAAATCAGTCAGTTCAGCTACTTTGCGGCAGCTCTGTTTAAACATTTGCCAGTAGGGACTGAAGCGAATGGTTAAAACCGGCTCACCCCTCTTTGTCCCAGTGATTATCCTTTGTAATTTTGAGTTGCAAATTGGATGCAGAACATTTTTTCCCAAATTAAACTGGGTTTTTTCATTTATGATTACTTTTCAGCCTGCTTCACTGGTCCTAATACTTCATACAGAGAGCATTTAAAAGGAGTTGCCTTATTGGCAGGGCTGATTAAGAGGGTTTCTGTGTAGTGTCTGCCGTGAGTGCCCCGGGGGAGTAGCCCGGGCTGGTGAGGTTGGGGAGGTGTCCAGCCACGCTGGTCAGTCCTTTGTCCCTGCTGCTTTTATCAGACCCCGGATAGTCTGGTTGGGGACGCTCCCACAGAGAAATTCCCTGAAGAGAGGATTTTGGTTGTCAGGTGTGGTAACTGATCCTTTTCCTTTGATTTTTAATCTGTACAGAGTGAAACAGACAGTTGTATATATTTCGAGTGGAATAATTTTACGTATTACAACAGAAAGCGTATATTGCATTATAATTCTCTTAAAAGGTACAATCTGGTGTTAGGAGTACTAGCCTTGGTTTTGCTTTTTGTTTTTTGTTTTTTGTGGAAAAGTCTATGTATGTATGTATGTAGGTTTATGTAATTATCACTCTATATAGGATAATTGCTGTATATATATCGTGATTGCACTGAAGCCTTTTTCCATTCAGAAATCCACCTTCTGTATTTCATAGGTCTCCCCTGCACTGTCCGAGTTACTGGTGAGGGTCCAGTTCCTCAGTGTCCGCCAGTAGCTCTCTTCCTTTCAAGCCTCTGGTCCTCCCCTCTGGTCGCCCTTGCTTTTCTCACTCAGCCTCCTTGCCTTCTTGGGAACAGATGGACTCTTCCTCGCTATTTTGGGACACCCCCCCCCCCAGTTGTATATTTTGTTTTCTGGACATCACAGGTATTTTAATTGCTAGTTAATGCTGTTTTAGAAATATCCAGCTCTCTCTTACCTGACATCTCTGCCTGGGCAGCCTCACTTAAACCCATGGCTTCAACTATCACTTTATAAACCAAAGCTCTCAAAGCTTATCGTCAGCCTACACTCTGAGCTTCCAGACTTCTAGCCAGCTCCATGCTGGGACATCGCCATCTGATCATTTCAAGGCAGACTTAGCACATCTGAAACAGAATCCACTCCTTCCTCCTGCCTGAATGAGGAATACACCCCAACAGAAAGCACAGGCAGAACAAACAATGAACCACCCCTGGCAAATTCTACCTTTTCCTCTGAGCCGCTGTTTCTGATGGGTGCCACCACGTGCCTGGCCCTCAGACCTGAAGCTGAGGGTCCCTGGCAGCTCTTGCCCCACCCCCAGGCTCAGCCATGCCGGACCCTCGCCTGTCAGGGATGTCTTCTGAGCTGGGTCTGAATCTGCCTCTCTGACCGAAGTGGCTCGTCCTCAGCTCACAGCTCAGCCCTGCACATCCAGGACCTCGCAGCAGCCTCTGGGCTCTGAATCCCAAGCCCATCTCACCCACTCGTTCTCTCTCCGGGCTGCTGCTCCTGAGCCTCCAAATTGCACATCTGACCATGTCACTTACTAGTTTAAAATTCTCAAGTGCTGCACCTACCTTCGAGATGAAGTTCAGTTTCTTCTGGAGCCCCTCACCTTCTGCTCCCTGAGACCTTCTCCCGAGCCTCCATGTGCAGGAACCTCGGCAGGTGCCCCAGTCGAATTGCGTGGGATTACTTACCACTCCCCAGGTGTCCGTTGTGTTCCAGAGCCTTCTGCAGCCTGCCTGCAGTTCCTTTCTCCCTCTTTCTCACCTGGCCAGCCCTCACTGGTCAGATTCAGTTCTCCTAGGGGTTCCCTCTCTGTGCTCTGCTGTCCCGTTGTCACCTTGTGGGTCACCGCCTTGCCATGGTTGCTGGGCTTGTTCATTTCCCTTCCACGTGAGCGTCTCCAGCGTGGGAGTCACGCCGTCTTGCTTTTCACCCTGCGCGCAGAGGCGGCCCTCAGACATCGATCTGCCTGAAGAGTCAGTGAGCCTTGGGATGCATGCTCTGACTTTCTGCATTACTTCTGCTTTTCCGGTAGGGGGATTCGGATAGAACGCCACACCGGAACATGTTTTTGGTTGGATTTACTGTGTGTACTTAAATCGTCTCTGAAGGAAGCTGATGCAGATCGTTTTTTGTGGGTTAAGTAGAGTTTGTACTCAGCAAACTGATGCTTGTAAATACTGTAGTGGACTGAAAATCACGCCTGGTTATATATCACTTTGTGTTTGGGTGGCTTTTTACCCATAGTGAGGAATGCCAAATATATTAAACAATTTCATTACTTTGGTTCTCCTACAGAACATAAAATTCATTTAAAAATTCTTGGTTCTGATAAGATGGTGTTGTAATTTTCTTTTTTGAGATCTCTACAGGTTTAAACCCGAGAGGCTGGTTATTGCATGACTCTTTTTCCTAGCGAACAAGTTACCCTGTACCATTAGGTAGTCCTAATCATCAAGTGTGCACGTTTCTCTTCTTTTTCCTGGTTTAATGCCTGTGTATGTTTTAAAAACCAAGTCCAGAGCTAATAGCTGCAAGGTACATATTTTAAGAAGTAAATTGATTTAAGAGATCACTGGTTGTATTGCAGGATTTATGCTCTTAATATTTAGAAAGCTCTTCCTCAAACACCAGTTATCTTCATTTTACTTTTCTTAACACACAGTTGGTTTAGACTGCAGATTCTAACAATTCTGAATTCTGATTCTCCACTGAATCAGAATTTCTGAGGGTGGGCCCAGCAGTCTGTTTCCACAGAGGTGGTTCTGGCACCTGCTCAGGTTTGAGAACCACGGGTTTAGAGTGCCTTAATTTGAATTTGTAGCAAATGGAATAGAAAGAAAAGAAGTTGGTTTCAGTTACAACTTATTTTTAATGTAAAATTTTCAAGAAGAATGGATTCTTTAACAGGTTGTGTAGCAGCTCATCACGTGATGCCTCCTTTTCAAGGATTTAACAAGTATGGAAAGGAGAGTACTTGCTTTATGTCTTCTCTAGACTGCTGTTCTTGAGTCTGTTTAGTGATACCAGATTTATACCAACAAGCATGTGCTTCCTTGAACTTGTCTTAACTAAATTATTTGTATGGCTTTATTTGCCAATTTTCAGTTGGAGTAGATTTGTACTCTTTTAATGTGGTAAAATAAACATAACATAAAATTTACTATTTTAATTGTTTTTAAGTGTACAATTCAGTGGTATTAAGTAGATTCACATTGTTGGGTGGCTGTCACCACCACCCATCTGTAGGACATTTTCATCTTCCCAAACAGAAACTCTGTCCCCATTAAACACTACCTCTCCCCCGCCCCCCACAGCCCCTGGCGAACACCACCCCTTTTCTACTTTACATCTCTGTAAATTTGACTATTCTGGGTACTTCATGTAACAGAAATTACACAGTATTTGTCCATTTGTGACTGGCTCATTTCACTTAGCATAATGTCTCCACAGTTCATTCATGTTGTAACGTGTCAAAAGTTTTCTTCCTTTTTACAGTTGAGCAATCCTGTACACATACACGCACACACACTACAGTTTGTTTATCCATTCATCAGTGGACACTTGAGTTGCTCCCACTTTTTGGCTATTTGTGTTTACTCTACACTTTTAGTTTTTAATTATAATGTCAACCAAAAATAAGTGCATTCTGTCTAGGTTTGTTTTTTTGTCTTTTATATCTGATAGATTCCAGATCTAAAAGACAAGTTTGTTGAGGATTTCAACCACAGTATTTTATTCCATCTTCTCAAAATATATCTTTAATTTACGACTCATGATTGCCAGTCTGTTAGTTTCCTAATAAAGAAAGAGCAGCATCTGAAAGCAGGTGCAGGATGGTGAGCCAGGCGGGGGGCCCAGCAGTGAAGTCGCGGGCTCCTGCCCTGAGGGAGTGGGAATGGCCGGGAAAGTAGAGAGTCAGGTGCTTCAAGGTCTATGAGGTGCAGCTCGCATAATGGCGTCTAATAAGCAGTACTTGATAGATATTTTCCTGGTGGATTAAACCAGCTCCTGCTGTTGGCCTCCTGATGACGGAGTTTTTATTCTGGTTCCTGAAACCAGATAATATTTCCATAGCTCATTACATTCTTTTATGTGGGCAAACACATGGCATCTTTAAAAGCTGACAGCTGCAATTCCCTGGAACACCAAATGCTCTTCTGAAGTCCACGGATTTATTTTTTATGCTCCGGAAAGTAAAACGGTGCTCTGCCAAATCCAGCTTGATTTGAAGAAGAATATGCAAAACTGCTATTTTTATTGTCACCTATACTCAGTTTGCTCTCATTTCATGGATTAGGGATAGTTTTAGAAAATCATGACCCATTTTGGATTCCGTCAGGTCCTGCATCAGTCACCTGACTTTTAAATACAGAAAACTGAGAGAAGAGAAACCTTTCATAGCACTCCAGATGTTCTTGTCTGCCTGAGGCTTCAATAACTGAGGCCTGGGAGTCATTTGACCTTCAAGATTTCTTGACAGAGACAAGATATCTTAAGTATAAAGATCTGCTTAAAGATGTGTCTACCTCTTTACCTCTGTTTTTTCTGACTAGTACCTTTAATTCTCTAACAGGAATTGGTTAATATTGCGCTTTTATTTTGGAGGTTGAAAAAAATACTTAAACGTTGAGATCATCTGGATGCCTAGCATATTCATAACTAAGTGCTATCGGACAGTATGTGTTTTGCTTTTATGTTTATTTTGGGGGCACCAAACAATACTATTTTTTTTAAAATTTGTTATAAATTTTTTTATAAAAAGTATTCTTTCTTAAAAATTTTACTTTTTTGGGGAGTAGTTAGGTTTATTTATTTATTTTTAATTTAACTTAGTTTTTTTAATGGAGGTGCTGGGGGTTGAACCCAGGACCTGGCGCGTGCTTAGCACGTGCTCTACCACTGAGCTATACCCTCCTCCACCAAACAATACTATTTTAATGGTTGAAAGCAAGTACAAAAAGAATAGAGGTGGAATTAATATGTAAATGATGTGTTTGAACCAAGTATAAGCTAAGTTGCTTCGCAGACAGGGGGCTATACCAACAGAGATTTAAATAGAGGAAAGTGGTGGGAGTGGTGAGTCATCTCTCGCCATCTCTCAGTGGGCGGTGTGGGCATGCCAAGTCTGAAAGCAGCTGTGCCCTGCTGAGCGGTTCCATATTCATGTTGGAAGAGGAATCGTCATCCTTCCCGTTAAATGTATGTTCGTAGTTTGAGTTTTACAATTGTATTAGTTTTTACCTAGTTTGTTTGTACATATTTAGGTAACATTCCAATAAAAATAACTGGTCGACACTAAAAGTCCAAGGGAACTTTTCTCTTTTAAAAGGGGTTTGTACGTTACTCAAGTCACTTCTCTGAGTTAGAGATTTTATTATACTTCCATGAATCCAGATTAGCCAGGTCCTTAAATTGGATTTTGTTTGACACTCAACCAGAGGTTGGGGAGGGGGTTAAACATTCTTGTGTCATTCTATCTGTGCTTCACTGGAGTGGCTCGTTGGCTGGACTGTTTTAAATAATGGACAGTGAATCTGGAATGATGGTTCTTTGACAGTTGTTTTAACTGAGTGTTGACTGGTGAGGCTGAGAGTGGAGAACAGGGATAGCAGTGTCTTCACTTCTGGGTCTCACGGAGCGCTGTGGAAACTGACATGACGTAGACATTTTGACTCTCTTTTGTCATCGTATAGTGGAACGGTGGGAAGAGATGTCTTTATGTTTGTGATTCTCATGGTCATGTTTCTTTTTCATGAAGGGAATTTTAGGTTGTGAATGGTCCTCAGATTCAACTGTATCATGTTTTTAACCTAAACCTTAAAACTTTTAAAGCAGTTTAGTTTGAGAATGGTAGTCATGTACCAAGAAGGCAGAGTAGGGCTGGATGCTGTAGGGGGATGGGGAAGGTTCCAGAACAGGTTCTGCCTTCAGAGCTCTTGTTATCTTATCTCCCGGAGGGCTGGGAAGGGCATTCGGCTGTGTGAGGCCTTGAGCGTGCAGTGGGTACCAAACCAGTGAGGAGGCCTGGTGGCCGGACCCCTGTGGGCAGACGGGAATCCCGCTGCTGAACCACTATTTACAAAACACTTAGAGGACATCTGAGAGGTCCAGGAATAAGGGAAGCATGTGTGGGGTGCTCTGGGCCAGCAGCTCATGTACTGCTCACACTTATTTTGTGGGGAAGGCATTTCTCCCCCCGCCCAGCTTTACTGAGATGTAATTGATATACAACGTTGTATTTGTTGAAAGCCTACAATATAATGATTTATGTACATACTGTAAAATGATGACCACAATAAGTTTATTGACATCCATCACTTCACATAGTTACTTATTTTTTTCTTGTGGTGATAACTTTTAAGACCTCTCTTAGTAACTTTCAAATATACAATACAATGTAGTTAACTCTAGTCATCATTCTGTATATTACATCCCCAGGACTTATTTATCTTGTAACTGGAAATGTGTACCTGTAGGGACAGGCTCTTCTCTTATTTCACTTTGCAAATGAGGAAACTGAGGTTTAAATTGCTTGCCGAGTGACTGACTCTGACCTGCCTGACTGACTTGCCCACTGACAGCGGTGCAGACTTTCCTGGGGACCTGAGTTCCGAGCCGGCCACAAGCTCACCCAGACTGCCTGCAGCCGGCTCACCTCCACACAAACCTGGGTCTGGCCCTCCGGTCGGGGGGTGGCAGTCAGACCCTTGGCTTTCCTGGTTCTGGACAGGGCCAGTTTGCATTTCTTCTCCCCGCCCCCTTCTCCCTCTGGCCCGTCTGTGTCCGCACCGGTTCCCTGCTGGCAGTAAGCTCTCCCCTAGGGCCCCATCTTTGGTCGCTCAGCATCTTTTGTTTCTGTAGCAGGAGGTCTGGCTTGTGGGTGGCACCGGAGGTCAAGGCCTGTGGACACTGAGACCAGGCTCTCCATGGGCTCTGTCCTGTGGCTCCGTGGTTTGTGTCCTAGTGTGACGTGGCAGCACTGGGGGAGTGGAGGTGAAGGACACTGCTGGGTGGCTGAGTGGAATACCTAGTAACTGGGAGGTGAGGGGGGCGGGGGCAGTGTGTGGGAAGTCTCCCGGAACTCGGAATTTAAAATGGTTTGAGGCCACAAGTGCTGGTGCGCTTTGTAGCCAGTTGTGCCACATTCCCTGGAGAAGGCTTTTGTTCTTAGAGCAGCAGATGGCTCTCCCAGGACTGTGGGGACAACAGTCTGATGTTTACATGTATCCAGGCCGCGCTGGGAGCTGAGCGATTAGTTTCCTGACACAAGTTCTTTCCCTTCCTAGTATATTGTGTTTCTTCCTTCTGTGGAGAATGTCCATACCGTCAGCAAAGCCTGAGTCAGGGCTACCTGTAACTGAACCCTTTTCAGAGAACATCCTTCCCTTTATTTTATGAACATCCTCTCCCAGCTTCGCTCATGTTTATCTTCAGGGCCATATTTTCTGCTTCCAGCAACTGAGTGTAGTATATGTAACTACTTAATGAGTTACCTCCCTGAATCCATGTATTTCTTGTTTACTTCATACCACAGAGGGAATAGTTTACTCTCAATCCCTAAATTGAGATAATATCATTTCCATCTTTATTTTCTGTTGGCTTTTTCTTTTCCTTATAGAAGGAGGGGGACCTATGTGGTATTACTTACACCTAGTTCCTTTATTTAGTTGGCTAATTATGAACTTAAAATAATTGATTTCCAACATAGTGTCATTATATTTATATCTTTTGTTTTTCGGACCATGGAAAACGTAATTATCATTTTAGCCTGGTGAACACGTGGATTTTGGGGGTGCATTTTCAAAGTATAGTAAAAAAGGTAAATGTCAAGTGAAAATGTTTAGTTTTTAAGGCTGTTTGCATTAGGAAGATTCTCTTCCTCCCTGCAGAGCCAGGCTGGGTCCTGGACTCTGAATGGCAGTGTCTTTTCTTAATGATCAGGCACTCTTTTCCTCTTTGAAAAGTTTACATGAGATGCAGAACAGTAGCCACATTTTTTGAGTATTGCACTTGGGCCTGCTAAAAACTTTTAAGTTTTCTTTTTTTAATTTTCCACAATTCTGTGCGTTAAAGAAGATGAGGAAACTAAGGTGAATTGAAGATGAAGAAACTAGGGCTCGACATCATTAAGTAACCTTTCCAGGGACCTACTCTGATGGTGGGGCGGGTGGGGCTGGGTCCTCTCTCCCGGGGCCTGTGCTCTGAGGCGTGACGCTGCCTTCTCTGGAGCGGGACAGCCTGGGTTCCAGTCCCTGGACTTTACTTTCTCAGCCTCAGTTTCCTCATTTTAAGGTGGGGAGATGCTCGTTTCATGGGAAGAGTATGTCCAGCATTGATCTTTGTGAACCCAGGTAGGCATCAGGGAGGAGGCGGTGGTGGTGGTCTGCTCCTGACTTGGTGCTCCCTGGGTGAGAGGTCTTCACAGGGAGGATACTTGTCGTCTATTCATGCGACCCTGGTGCCTGCTCCCCGGTGCCTGTTTGTTGAATAAACGGATGTTATGAATTTCACTAGGTTCTTTTTAGGAAAAGTTTTTTCTTTTTGTTTTCTTATAGCATAAGTCGTTACAGCTCTTACCTTTGCCCAAGGTGTTATTTGATGCCCTTTTTTTTTTCCTATGTAATAGATTTTACCTTTTAGAGCAGTTTTAGGTTTACGGAAGATCGAGCAGAGAGCTTCTGTGCCGTCTGCGGGCACCCTCTCCCACCTCCCCCTCACTAACGTCTCTGTGCTCTGTTTCTGTTGGCGGCTGAGCCAGTCTTTACACATTGTTATTCACCAAAGTCCACGGTTTACATCAGGATTCAGTCTTTGTGTTGTACAGGTCTGTGGGTTTTGACAAATGCATAGCATCATGTGTACCCCATTGCAGTGTCCCACAGATGAGTTTCGCTGCCCCAGGTCCCCCAGGCCCCAGCCCTTCACGCCGCCCTCCTCCCCTCCACGCTTGGCAGCCGCTGGTCTTTGTATTCTCTCCACGGTTGTGCCTTGTTCAGAATGTCATAGTTGGGATCGTACAGTCTGTAGTCTTTTCACACAGCCTTGTTTCATTAAACAATAATCATTTAAGTTTCTCCCACGTCTTTTTGTGGCTTGTTAGCTCATTTCTCTGTTGCTGAAGACGACGCCATTGTACCCGTGTACCGCAGGCTGTTTATCCATTCACCTTTTGTAGGACACCTTGGTTGTTTCTGGTTTTGGTCAATTATGAATAAAGCCTTTATGCTGCGTTCCTCTTCACATGCTCTTGGATTTTCCTGCTCTGTGCTGGACGGTGGCAAGTGAGGCTTCTTTACCAGGAAATACTGGTCACTATTAGAAATGCTTCCCTTAGTTGGCCTGCTAGTTAAAACTGTTTATATTTATGTTTTTGTTGTTTTTTGTATTGAAGTGTAAGCGACAAATAATAAACTACATTTTTAAAGTACACAGTTCAGTAAGTTCTGACATATGTGTATATCTGTGAAACCATCACCATTGTTAAGATAGCGAACATACCCATCACCCTGGAAGTTCTTTATGCCCCGTTGTAGTTTCTTCCTCTTTCCCATACCAACACACCTCCACCCCAAGGCAACCACTGATTTGCTTTCTGTTACCATGAATTAGTTTGCATAGCCTAGAATTTTACAGAAGTAGAATCATATAAACTTTTTTTTTTGCCTAGTCTCTTTGATTCAACATAATTATCTTTGATTCATTCATGTGTGCATGAAAAATAGTTCACTAAGTTGTATTGCTAAAAACTGTTCCATTGGGTGGATATATCGCAATTTATATACATCTCAGTGGAAAACATTGGCATTAAAACAAGATAATACTCTTTGATTCAATAGTATCTTTCTAACATTTTGGATCTGTTAGAATCAAGGGTAAAACCTATAATTTATTTAAAAATCTAGATTAATACTTGTAAACTAGAAAACAAAGGGATACTTTTCAAGCTGTAAGCCAAAAAAAGGGAAAGAAAGAAAGAAGAAAACCAGTCACTCAAGTTATATTCTAGGCAGAAAGCAGAGCTAGACCTGTGAGTCCTGGGGACCTGGACAGGGAGGGCTATGGTGGGTACAGCAGAGCTAGCCCTGTGCGTCCTGGGGACCTGGACGGGGGGGGGGGCTATGGTGGGTACAGCAGAGCTAGCCCTGTGCGTCCTGGGGACCTGGACGGGGAGGGCTATGGTGGGTACAGCAGAGCTAGCCCTGTGCATCCTGGGGACCTGGACGGGGAGGGCTATGGTGGGTACAGCAGAGCTAGCCCTGTGCATCCTGGAGACCTGGACGGGGAGGGCTATGGTGGGTACAGCAGAGCTAGCCCTGTGCGTCCTGGGGACCTGGACAGGGAGGGATATGGTGGATAAAGCTGGGGGAAGAGTTGAACAGGAAGGGAACTTGCAGGGATGGGCCTATGTCTGCCAGGAGAAGGAGGGACCAGTGGCCTGACAGGGGTCCCTCTGCCCCCAGAACCTCTTCAGAAGAGGCCTTTGAGCCACCCCAGGCACCTGTCTGTGGAAGAATTAGCTTATATTTACCTGCAAGTTGGCTTTATGATTGGTATGAGTTCAGAGGCTGCCTGTTTTTAAAGGAATTTCCCTCTGATGCCAGAAATTTTAGATAGGGGGGCCCAGCCTTCTGTTCTGCTTCTAGACAAAAGGCTGTAGATAAAAAAGCCAAGTTGATCAAACAGATCTGAAACTCATACTAGATTTGTTTATCATTAAGTGTAAATGACTCTGGGTTCATGGGGAGAAGACGTTTATTGTAAGATTTGTTTTTCAGGGCGTCTGTTGCCGTAGCCTGGCAGACAAGTCTCAGGACTGTGACTGGGACAGAGATGTGGAGTTGTCAGGTCAGAGTGTTTGCTACAGATTTAAGTTCTTCATTGTGAGTCTGCCAAGAAGATCAGAGCAACTTCTTGAACTTGAAATGTGGCCATTGAGAGTGAGGAACTGAATTTTAATATTGTGTACTTTTAATTAAATTTAAATAGCCACATGTGGTTAGTGGCTGGGGTTTAGATGAGATGGTTCTGGAGCTCGTGTGTCCGTCGAGTGGAGGAGGCGCAGTTGTCCTCACTGCTCACATTTGTTCTTTCCTCCCCACTTCTTTTTTGGGTTAAATGCACGTAGTCAGATTTGTATGTGAGTTAGACGTGCGTTTGTGGGGACCCCGTTGTATAACGGAGAGCAGTTTAGTTAAATACAAGGAAGTAACAGTCCATTGGCTTCATAATCCTTTCTGTTTTATTGAAAGTTTTTGTCCTTCACAGTTTTGGCTGGTTGGCAGTTAAAATAACACTTGGATTTTTGTGAGAAAATAGTTAAATGGAACCTGTTACAGTTAAATCTCTTAAGTCAGGAGTGGGCACACTGTGGCCTGCTGCCTGTTTTTATACGCAAGCTAAAAATGGTTTTTACATTTTTTAACGGTTGGGAAGAATTCAAAAGAATATTTCATGGCATGTGAAAAGTATATGAAATTCAAATTTCAGTCTCTATAAATACAGTTTTATTGGAACCCAGATATACTCAATTTGTTCACATAGTGTCTGTGGCTGCATCTGTCTCCAAAGGCAGAGTTGAGTATTTGCCACAGAGACTATCTGGCCCAGAAAGCTGAAAATATTTACTGTTTAGCCCTTTACTTACTGAAAAAGTTTGCTCACCTCTCTCTCAGATTTTTAAGGGCCTTTATGCAGAAATTGGAAACTTAACATGAATACTGGACCCTTTGTATTTAATAGAAAGTTTGAGGTTAATCAGTTGGGTTGAAGCTCATTTGTTTGCATTTTGAGCAGTGCATTTATAGGCAGAGGGATCTGTGACTAAATGAATTGGATTTAAAGCACTTGGAGCCACAGTTCCCAAACTGTGTTCTGAGGCACCCCAGAGCACCCCAGGGCTGTAGGATATTTTTAATTTTTGAAGAAACACAGTTGTACTCTGCATTTCTTAAACACTGCAAACTCCTAGTTCAAGGTAGCTCGCAGTCTCCACACCGCACTGCATTGCCTTTGATGGTGTCACGTCTTTGTGAAGCCGGGGTCGCAGTGGTTGCTGTGCTGAAAGGCGGGCACCGCAGAGGAATCCGTTCAGTAGGGAACGGCGGGGGCGGGAGGGGGGCAGTGGGACCCAGTGATCCCAAGAGGTGCACACACATCTTTACGAGTAATTCTGGCTATTTAGGAGTGAAACAGGGACAATTTTTTTCCTTCAACTTAAGTGTATTATTTTTTTGAAACAGTTACTGAGTTATTAAGACAAATGCTTTTAAAGTTGTTTGGCCCTAATGATTTGATCAGTGGCGTTTCTTTTGGCCTTGGGGCACCCTGAAAAATACCCTGAGTTTCCAAGGTTGCTGGAGCTGAAGTTTAGAAACCTCAGACCTAGAGCACCAAGTAACAGCACTTTAAAGACAGATGATCCCAGATTAGCCCGAGTGTCATCAGGGATTTTCTTCAAGATAATAAACAAACTGAGTACAGGGCCCCGGGCTGTTGTCTGGCGTGTCCGTCTTGCGAGCTTGCAGAAATGTGGCACAGTTGAGCAAGTGTGGGCCTCAGTTTTCTAACCTACGTTAAAATACCAAAGATGCGGCTAAACAAGCACACTGGATCATCCTGTGAATTTTATTTGAAAGCCCAGCAACTCTGTGTCGCTCTTAAGGACTGTGCTAGCACAGGTGGTCTTCCTGGACGCTCCCGCGGAGGAGTGTGGTGCGGGGCTGCGAGGCACGGGGTGCGGTGGCCCGTGCTCAGCCGGGCCTTCACTGTGCAGCGGGCCCCCGTGTGAGGGTCCGCGCAGACAGCGGGGACGGGGCTGTTCCGTCTTTAACCAGGACCCACCGACTCTGTCCTCTGGTGTGCGCTGTATCTAAGGCAAGAGCCGAACGGTAGTCCTGCTTTAGCCAAATGTAAAGAAGCCAATTTTTAAGTAGATTTAGATGATTATGACACACCTGCACACTCACCTTGCGCTGGGGGGTGAGCGCAGGCGGGGGGCACTGTCCAGTCATGCGTTATGGTGCCTGCTGCCCCTTTGTACCCACTCCTTTGCCCCTTTGCTCACTGCTTTTTTTTTTTTTTTTTTTTTTTTGTCACGTACTAGTACTTGTTTCTAGGACTCAAAGGGTTAGGAAAATTTGAGGTGGTAGAGCGCTGTATTTAGGACCAACTCATGCTGCTATTTGGGGGGGAGACCATCGTCACAGGAGACTTTGGGTTCAGAGCACTTCCATCCTGCTAGTCATTCAGCTCTGCACGAACGCTGCCCCTGGGAGTAGAGTCCACCAGCCTGCATTATTTCAAAGAGGTCAAAAACCCTACTACTGTTTGGTTTTTTGGACACTTTAAAAATGTCATAGTAGGGATAAATCAGATTAGTGACCTGTCTGTGGAGGTGATACTTTTCACACGTGAAGTCTCAATTTTGTGGGTAGGTTTTGCCAGGTCCTTTGGAATTGCGCCACTGTTGCCTGCTTAATAGTTGCCCGAAGGTCAGTTAAAGGGCGGGTGGTACAGGTGGAGTCCAGTCGGGCCGCGGGGCAGAGGACAGATGGTCACTGGGTGCAGTGACTTTTCCTTCATGCAGGCCTGACACCCCACTTGGCACGCATGCCCTGAGTCCGTGTACTGTTTCCTGAGAGAAGATTCAGGGATTTTAGAAGGAATTCTGAAGTTTTGTATCCTTTAACAAAAATATTTCATGTTCAGAACTGGTGGAGCAAAGGAGTCAATATATGAGTGGAAGAAACGGCTGTCTTGGTGCACAGTTCCCCACCTTTCTCTCCAGTGTCTGCCCATCCCGTTGCGGAGTGGTGTATGTTGAAATGGCTTTTTTTATCAAAAGCACGTAGAGCTGATTTGATTGGTGTGTGCTAACTGTGAGAGTGGGTGTGGGGAGGGAAGGACGCATTCCTGGTAAAGAAGGCCTGAAGTACCTGGGGTGGCGAGCGCTTGGGTGCGCGGTGCACGGTGCGCGGGCAGCACGGCCGCCATCTGTTCCTCCCGCTGTAATCTCACCCTCCACAGTCTCATCATAATCGCACTTCGCTGAGAAGATTCTAGAAGAGAAACCAGCCTTTTATTGGGTTACTTTGGCATCTGTCGTGCTTCTCTGAGATGCCTTCTCCCACGGGTTGAACTCAACGTCTTTTCCAGACTAAATATTACCTCTGGAAAAAGTGTGCTAGCAAGATCATTGAATTTGAGGTTGTCTGAGAGGAAATTAATCATTTAAACCTCAGATATGTTTGATCTTAGAGCGAAATGGCTTGGAGTATATTAAATTTTTGTATGTTTCTTTTTGGTTTTAGTGTAATCGTTATGTTTTCTTGTTTGGTCTTACCAGTGGGCATCCAGCCTGTTGTTATGACTTGGTATCTGGGTCTAACTGAAGACTGGTGACTGAGGGGAAGTGACTTCGGGTTGAAAATAGCGTTTATCTAATGCAACTGTGTGCGCCGTTTTGTTGTTGTCCGTTTGCTAGTCTTGTACTAGTTTGAAAACAGCTGAGCGGATGGGGCCGTGTCTTTGGACGTATGAAGTGTAGCATGACAAGCTGGGTTATACCTTTTCTTTAAAAGGGCTCAGATTCTCACACGTTTTAGGTTCTATTAATGTGGTGTTAACCGTGCATACATTTATTGACAAACAGCACGTCATCGGGAGCCTCGGTTCAGAGGTGGCACGTGGAGCCCGTGGGGACTGAACTGCAGTGAGATGCGGTGCAGGGCCCCCGGGTTCCCTGGGTCATTGTCACTTTTACTGTCCGGGATTGGCCTGGATGTTCACGTGGTTTGAGTTTCAGCCGCAGACGTGCTGCTTGTAGAGGGGCTGCCAGAGGAGAGACCTCCGTGCTCCCAGGTGCTGGTGCAGCCGCGCTCCCTTTTGGTTTGGCTCCTGTTCCTCCCACCAGGAGTGCTCCCTTCTCTTTGGGTTACTCCTCTAAAGCTGCCCACCTTTCGAGACTCATCGAAGCCTTCCTGGGGCGCCGAGCGGAGGGGTTTGGTGTCAGTGCAGCCCACGTGCTGGGCACGCCTCCCCCCTCGGAGCAGTGGCCCTTTCCGTTCCTGGCCCCAGGTGTCGCCTCTCCCTAGAGAAGCCCCATTCCTGGTCCTCCGCTCCTGTGTTGTAGAACCTCCGCGCAGCGCTGGATGCGGGGGCCTCCTCGCAGTCTGTTACTTTGATAGTGCACCACAGGATTAC
Source organism: Camelus dromedarius (assembly GCF_036321535.1). Lineage (NCBI taxonomy): Eukaryota > Metazoa > Chordata > Mammalia > Artiodactyla > Camelidae > Camelus > Camelus dromedarius. The sequence goes on along the minus strand of NC_087451.1, from coordinate 30,843,385 downwards.
AACTCTGAGGGACTTTGGTCAGTTAGCCACGTTCTCTTCACCTGCTGTGTATTTGTGTCCGAGCACTGGCAGCTTCTGAGAGAGACTTCTGCCGTAGTTAGTTTTCTCACTTAACCGACCCTTTCCTGGGTAAAAGCAGATCTGTTTATGCGGGTCACGGCTGGCGCCGTACAGCACCCAGCTCGCTGCTGGGAAAGCAGCCGGCTTAGTTTGTTGGCTAACTTGGGTGAGAACACAGTTCAATTTAAAGGTAGTTTCTTTAAATGGAGTTTTTCTTAGAAGGATTTTCCTGACAGAACGCAGGGTTGAGCTCATTAATTCTCAAGTTGAAATGTCTTCAGTAAAATACGGTTTTCTTGAGCACAGTGCTAGCTTTTAATATGTCAAAATTGCATTCAAAGGTTGGTTAAAAACTGAAAGTACTGTTGCCAAGCTCCCAAATTGCAGGCTCCGAAACCCTTTATGAAAGAGGAGGAGTGGGTGTAGGAAGCTGGGGGAGGCCGAGTTCCCCAGGAGGCAGCTTTCCACCCAGGGGCAAATGGGAAAGGCTTGGGTGGTGTTTTTCCCATTGAAACGGCCGCTGTGTTAGACACAAGGAGCGAACAAATGACTGCAGCGGTTACTTTTCTTACAAAAGTAACTTTTCCTTTTAAGAGGAGACATCAAAGAATGTTTCCCCCCCCCGAAGAAATTACTTCTGGAAGAGTTGATTTTGTTCAGCCTTTCTTGATTTTTGTGTTTGATGATTGTTGAGTGTGATCAGGGAACTACTTGACAGCCCTGAAGACAGTTTGCAGGAAAGAAGAGCTTTGAGAATGACATCTGCCCTTCTGATGCCGTGCCTGGGCCTGGTAGGTGTGGAACATGGGTCCTCCTCATGTCTCTGCTCCAGAGAGTTCTTAGTGCAGGACACAATTGAAGGCCCCAGTGTGGGCTCTTTGGCCCAAACAGCGTTTTAAAAATAGGGAAGCTGCATAAAATCCAGGTTGCTGGCTTGTCTGAAAACCAGAGGCTTGAGCTCGCTGGGCCTGCATCTCGGTCTCTGAGCTGACCTGAGCTGGCCAGGGGCGGGAGGCCCCCGAGAAGGAGCAGGCACCGCAGGACCGCACGCCCGGCCAGCCGGCCGCCTGGGCTGGGGCTCGGGCAGACCTAACGTCTGGGTGCATTTTCATGAGGTTGGGCTTGTCTGATTGTTCCTCATGATTAGCCTTAGGTGCGCTGGTTTTGTCATGAGGACTGTATGGGCTGTGTGTGCTTTCTTTTTTCTTTTTCTTCTTGTTTTTTTTTTTTTTTTGGGAGGGGGGCAGCAATTAGGTTTATTTATTTAATGGAGGTGCTGGGGAGGGAACCCAGGAACTCATGCGTGCCAGGCCTGCGCTCTGCCCCTGAGCTGTACCTTCCCCAGCCTGCCTGTGCTCTCATTGCACTGCATCAGATTGTCAGATCGTCCCGTTGTCGGTCCTGAGTTCAACTGTTTGGCTAAGGTGATGTTTACTAGATCTTTCCATTATAAAGTTACCGTTGTCCCTTTGTGACTATAATCAGCAGGACAATTTGAGACTGTGGTGTCTTTTCTAATAACCACTCTTCAGTAGCGTCCATTGATGATTGGTGTCCGAATCAGTTACTGTAAATTGATGGTTGCAGAATGGCGGTTTTCTAATTCTGTCATTCCCCCTTGTGATTATTAGGTGATCTTTTCCTGTAAAGTTTCCTCCTCCGCCCATTTTTCTTGAGTATCACTGTGTGGTTTTATAATGCTTTACCGTCTTTTTTCTTTCTGTGCTCAAATTATCCAGAATTGGCAAGTGGAACCCCTTTGGGCTGGTTCCTGTGTCATTTTGACACCTCCCCACCAGTCATTGAACAGTTCCTTGATTTCTGGTGAGAAATGCCTCAGACGCACCTTGACCTTTCCTCGCTGCAGACGTGCAGTCAGCCACTTCTCTGAGGAGCACAGCTTCCTGTCTAGCAGGGAGTGGTAGTTAGAAAACAAGAGCTGGAGGCCAGTGTGCTCATGGCTGCTGAGGTGGTGTTGCCTCTCGGCCCTTCCTGTGGATGGAGCTGGAGCATATATTGATGTTTTAAGTAAAATTGGAATGCTTCTGTTTTTCAGAGGCTTCATAAACTTTATGGGTTATAGTTCATGCTGAAAAACCAGGGTACTGGTATCCTAGGCAATTTCAGAGACTAAAGTTTTGTTGGCTTCTTGCAGTATTCCTTAGACAGATGTAGCCCTCTAGACAGTTAGGGTTTTCTCTGTGAACAGAAGGCCGAATTCATTAACCTCACAGATCTCTGACGTGTAGGCCAAGGTAAGTGAGCACAGAAGCAGAAGGCTGGATTCATTGGTTTATTTAGTAAGCTTTTATTCCACAGTTCAAAAAATGTTTATTGAAGAGTGACTTTGCTTTAGGGTTTGAGTAAGGTCCTTATTCTCCTGTATAATCAAAGAGAAGTAGGTGAAACTAACATTGTAAATCAGCTACACTTCAATAAAAAATAAAATTAAAAAAAAAGAAGAAAAAACATAATTTAAAAAAAAAAAAGAAAAAAAATAGCACTTGGTCTCTGCCTGAGGCTGAGTGTCACCTGTATGTGGTGTCAGGGTGATGGGTGGAGGGAAGGTAGGTGCTTCCTGATCACTTTCCACGCCGACGCAGCTTCGGGAGGAACCCACCAGTTCCCTGCGTTAGTGGCTCGTTAGCCTGGATGCCTTAAATGCCGCCTGGCCGGGTCGTGCTGTGGTGAAAGTGAATGTCCCTGCAAGTATGAGCCTACATGAATGGATGATTTTACAGGGAATGGAAAGTTTTCACTGTGTTTTAAATTCAAGGCTAGCCTGTGTGGGTAATGCCTTCTGCTGACCATGCTGTTTTGAGAATTTAAAGGATGTTGTGGGTATTTTTTTAAAATGATCTAATAGGTGCTTAAATAGGAGAGATCCTAGTGTGGGTTGTTTCTTGCTGAGTGCTCACTCTACCCTTTATGTAACTTAAAAAGACTCGTTTTGTTTGAAGCCCTTGTATCCTTGTATATCTTAGTGCTGGAATGTACAAAGCCTATTTTTTTTTTATGAGTAAAAGTAGACTTATTTAGAGAGACGTACACGGGGGAACGAGGTGAGGGTGGTTAAAGTGAAGGTAGGTACCCACCCCACAGACACAGCTGGTTTTTTTTTTTAATGTAGTAAAGTTTAAAAGTCAGTTTAGTGTCCGTGTGCTGAACAAATGAAGCAGCTTTTTTCTAGAATTGTTCATGTGTGCAGCGCTCAATACTGACAGATTTTAGGGCCTCATTGAGACTTACTGTGGTATGATCTCAGCAGTTGAATAAACTTCATATATGTTATTATAACATGCACTAAGAAAAATAGCATGTGGTTTTTAATCTCATTATTGCGGTTATGGGATTCAAAATGTGTTTGAGTGGAGGAAGGGCGTAGGTAAGCTTGGAGGATGTATTTTCAACTCCCAAAGGAAAAGCATTTAAAAAGCAAATGCAGTTGGTCACCATGTGGGTCCTGCCTCCCTCCCAGACCATCCCGTGCGTGACTCTTGTGAATTTTCCTAAAAGGTGACTCTGGTCACACGGTGGAGTTCCCTCCTTCCCCACAGCCCTGCCGGGGAGGTCAGCTCCAGGAGGGCAGGGCCTTCTGTTGGTCTCAGCCACCCTGTGCCCCGGGGCCTGGCATGGTGATGGTGCTTGGTAGGGACGTGCCTGGTCACAGTGTCATTACAGGCCACCCTTTCCCTCGCCTGCCAGCTGCGGGTCCCTGCCTGTGCCCTGAGGCTTCCTCGAAGTCTCACTCCTGGTCCACTTTCCCTGAAATGCTCTCCGCTTATCGCTGCCTGCGAACAGGCCTTCCCAGCTCGGAGGCCCAGTGTACATGCCTCCTCTCCCTTGCAGCCTCCCAAACCTCCATGCCGCCAAGCTGAGCGTGTTCTCTCCTTGCAGCCTCACAGCGCTTGCTTCTTAGGGCGCTTGTGTATTCCCCTGCCGCCTTGTCCTGAACCACCTGCGTCATCCTCCCCGCCCTCCACGTCGCCCGCTGGTACCTTATAAATGTATGAATGGCAGGAGTGCAGCACGCTTTTCAGGTTGGGGTAACTTTACGATGCTATGAGAGAAGATGGGGTACGGACTTGGGAACTGAGGGTCACCGGAGCAGAGTGGCAGTGAAAATGCCGAGGGAGGAATGGCTAGGTGGCTCTGGTGCTTTCTGGGGTCTTCCGTGACAGCTCTGGTGATGTGGGTGTTACTTACCTTCAGGTGGTCAGAGCTGTTCAGGGGGACGTCGGGGAACTTCCCCACGAAGGCCGGCTTTTTCTAGTGTGATGCTGCTCCTGCGCCTTGTCAGAGGTGAAGTCGGAGCTCTCTGCGTCATTTTCACATTTCCATTCGTCTTTTCAACACCATACATTTTTTGCTTAAATCTGTGCTTGGTTGTCATTAATTTAAGATGGGAGGTTGCAGTCCCCCCACCCCCTTTTTTACTGCAGCCTGATAGGAGAGCGGCCGGCAGTCTAACAGGACGTCAGCTCGTGGTCCCTCCCCCTGGGCAGCAGTGCTGGGGCGGGCTCTGGGCTTCCCTTCTCATGTGTCCCCTTCAGCCCCTGTCCCGTGGTTTCCTGTTCACACACATCCGGGAGCCACTGGATGGCTTAGGTTTTAGTGTGAATTCAGCAGTATCTTTACAGGAGTCTTCACAGATTGCTACAGAGCAAACTAAATCTGGTTACTAAGTGCATTTTCTAAAAGTTTGTATGAATTTTATAGTAAGTTGTTTTCTTCCTTTTTTTAAATTAAGTTTTCATTTCGAGATAAGATAGATTCATATATATAAATGATACACTTTCACAAGGAATATTATGGAGAGATCCCGGCTGCTCTTCACCCATTTCCTCTGGTGACAACATCTAGGGACAGTGTCATCCTTCATCACAACCAGGGTATTGACGTGACGCAGGCAAGACACGGAGCATCTCCCAAGTGTCCCCCTCTTGCTGTTACAGTCGCACCCGCTCCCCTCCCACACCCACCTCTTTCCTCACCCCTGACAATCATTAGTCTGTTCTCCAGTTCTATGATTTTGTCATTTCAAGAATGTAACCAAAATGTTTAAGTCCATGATCCATTTTAAGATAATTTTTATATAAGGTATGGGGTTAAACGGAGGTCCACATTTTTTGGCCTCTGGGTGTGTAATTTCTCCAGTAATATTCGTGAAAAGGCCATCCTTCCTCCATTAAATTGCTTTTGCAGCTTTGTTAAAAAGTCAGCCGGGCATGTCTGTGTGGGTTAGTTTGTGGCGCTCTGCTCTGTGACCAGCGCCGCTCGGTCTGGATTACTTTAGGCGTATGGTAAACCTTAGTGCCAAGTAGAGGGGTGCCTCCCAGTTTAGTCTCCTTTTTCAAAATTGTTTTAACTATTTTCATTCTTTTGCCTTTACATGTACATTTTAAAATACATGTATAGACAAGGTCTATAAACTACAGAAAAAAGTCTTGCTGGGATTTTGCTAGGGATTGTGTTAAGCCTTTATATTCATGTGGGGAGAGTTGACATCTTTACTGTGTTGAGTCTTCCAGTCCCTGATCATTGGATGTCTTGTTTTTCCATGAGAGCTTAAGGTTTAAAGACAAAGATAGCTGTGATGTCACACATTGACCTGTATCAAGGGATGATTTTATTCCAGGGAGACTATTGATGACAAACTGTCTGGTTGCATCTTTGTTCAATTCCTCTCTTAAAAAATTTACTCATAGGCCTATGAAAGGAGATTCCCCACGTGTCCTTTGATTCCGATGTTTGTGGACAGTGACACTGTGAATGAATTCAGGAGCGAAGATGGGGCCATTCACGTGATAGAAAGGCGCTGCAAGCTGGACATCGACGCGCCCAGACTGCTGAAAAAGGTAGCAGAGAGGGTGCCTCACGGGGCGGTCCCCAGATACCAAGAAGAGCTTGTGCTTAGAGCATCTGCTGCAGTTGGATGTTACTCATTAACCCTTTTTCTTTCTGTTTCTGTCTTAAAGATTGCAGGAGTTGATTATGTTTATTTTATCCAGAAAAACTCACTGAATTCTCGGGAGCGCACCCTGCACATCGAGGCCCACAATGAGACGTTCTCTAGCCGCGTCGTCATCCGCGAGCACTGCTGCTACAGCGTGAGTGTCGTGTGGGCCCCACTCTGTCCTGGCCCCACTCTGACACCTGAGAGATGCAGCGAAGGGCCGGCCTGAGGTGCTGTGCCCCTCCTGGAGTAGAGCTGAGTCTCTGGCCTCTGTCTTCTTCACCACCTGCCAACCCGTTTCAGAAACTTCTCGTCCCTAATAGGTCTCTCTGCTTTCCCCTTACTGTCCTACAGTATATCCTCAATGCCAGATCCAAAGTGATCCATTTAAAGTGTGTCAGATCATGTTACACATTCTGGGCTCACAACCCTGCAGTCTGCATTTCCCTCAGAGGAAAAGCCCGGAGGCCTTACAGTGGCTCCCGAGGCCCTGCGTTTCCCCCGAGCCTCACCTCCGCCGTCCTGCCTGGGCACAGGCCTGCCCGCTGTCTCTCTGTCACTCATCACGTAGGCGTGCTTCCTGAAGGAACTTGCTCCAGGTGCTCCCTCTGCCCCCGGGTCTCTGCTTGACTCCCGTCCTTGCCTCCTTGAGGCTTTGCTCAGATCTCTCCTTCTCGATGAAGCAGCCCTGAGCACCTGCTTTAATTCTGCAACCTGCCCTCCCATCCTTTTAATAGCCCTGCACCAACTTTGCTGTTTTCCATAGCGCTTACATTCCAACAGCGACGCAATATCTTACCTGTTCTGCTTTTAGCCAGCTGTCTGTGTCCTCCTGCTAGGCTGTAGGCTTCACAAGGCAGGGTCTTTGTTTTGTTCAGGGTGGAGGACACTGCTCGACAAACATGGGGAATGAGTGAACCAAGAATGAAAATGAAGCTCTCCTTTCAGTAGTCATTTTTAGAATATTTTAGAAACGTTATTGAGCCTTTTCAAGATTTGGCACCTCTCTGTGTAATTTTCATGATAATAACATTGTTAGCAAGTAAGTGTTTTTCCTGGGTACCAGCTGAGGGGCAGATGGGATTCTCAGTTGTTAGTGTAGTTTCTGGAACACTTCCTCTCTTACCTGCAGGTTCACCCTGAAAACGAAGATTGGACCTGCTTTGAACAGTCTGCAAGTTTAGATATTAAATCTTTCTTTGGTTTTGAAAGCACAGTGGAAAAAATTGCGATGAAACAATATACCAGCAACATTAAAAAAGTGAGTCTGTTTTGGGATCTTCTGGCAAAGAGTAAGCGGGCGTGTCTGAGATAATCCAAGCTGGCAGTCTTTTCAGGAGGCCAGGACTGGGTTAGGCAGGGGTCCCGGGGACTGGGAGGACAGACGGGCCTCAGACGATGATGCTGGTTGCTAAGGGAGGGAAGAGGGGGCGTGTGCAGCCCCTGGCCCTGGCCCTGCCTGCTTGGGGTCCGGGGAAGGTGAAAGTTGAAGGGAGGGGAGCAGCTGCTTCCAACAGCCCTGGTGCCAGGGGCAGGGGAGGCACCGCTGTGCTGAAGAGACACTGCCCGGTGGTCTCTCGGGGGTCCCAGGCCACGGTAGGTTGGGCTTCTCTGCCCTGGAAGAGCCTGCCTTCTCGTTTTTATGCTGCTGCTCGTTGTTTTGGAATTTCGGGGATGAAATGTGTGGTGCGGGGTTAGGAGTGCTCTCTGCATGCTTGTTTTAAGTGGTGTTGGGAAGCAGGTGGATTGAAGCAAACACGTACTGAGTACAGGTGTGGGAAATCGGGGCTTTTAACCGGTTATGTAAAAAATTGCATCTCAGGTATTATTTCCCAGACCTTTAGAGAAGAGGCAGTAAAATATTTCTGAAAAACAAAAAGACATTTGGCTTTTTATTCCCCCTATTTATTCTGTAGCGACTCAGCTTTGATTACAGATTTTAAAAACCAATGAGGGATGAATACTTTGAATGCTTGGTATATGCTGACCTTGAAACTGGTTTTGCTTTAAAGGGAAAAGAAATAATTGAGTACTACCTTCGCCAGTTAGAAGAGGAAGGCATAACGTTTGTGCCCCGCTGGACCCCGCCTGCCGTGGCGCCCTCTTCAGAGACGTCCTCGTCCTGCAAGAAGCAGGCGGCGGCCTTGGCGCTCGCTGTCCCGGACCCTGCGCTGAGGGAGGGGCTGGGCAGCGAGCCCCTCAGCAACCCGGGCGGGGCCCCCGAGCCCGCGGTGGGAACCCCCGACGGTGGGTCTGAAGGAGGCTTCATTCTGCGAGCAGGACTCGGGGGTTACCTCGGGTCGTGGCCCCTCTGGCTGCATAGCTGTTCCCCGGGGGAGAGACTGACCCTGTTACTGTCCCCCTTCCTCTGCTGTGTGACGTGCTCACGTTATGTTTTTGTTAGAATGAAGACACTTAAAAAGTTTTTTTTTAAAGGACAGGATGGGTTATATCAAGTTATTCTTTTATTGAGGCCAGGAAATGGTTTTCGTTTTAGTTGAAGGTCTCTAGTGAATGTAAGGTAGGAACTAACCTTTTGACACAGTTGTATTGTCGCCAAACACACTTTATGCTTACTAGGGGCCAGGCACTGTTCTAAGCACTTTATGAATATTTGCCCATTTAATAATAGGTCCTTTTAGGTAGGAAGTGCTTCATGTCCTCATTTTATCTACGAGTTAACCCAGGCTCAGAGAAGCCAAGTAACTTGCATGGAGCCACACAGCTAGTAGTAGGTGGTAGGCTCCACAGAGCTGTGCTGCCTCTGTTGTGTGTTACACACACACACACACATACACACACACACGCCTTTTTTATCTCTCAGATAATGCTCGCTATGAGATAAGAAAATTACGCCTCTCAGACGTTTTGGTGAGTCATGGGCATTTTTCTTCCCGTACGTTCTTTGTAGCTCAGCTGTGCTGTTGGTTAGCTTTCAACAGGTGGCAGGTATTTTACCTGGTTTGGGAATATGTTTTATTTTTCACTTTGTGAATTTTTCTTTGCTAAAGTTAATTTGAAATCTTAGTTTTATACGATGTACGTCCTCTTTATAGGACTTCGAATTAAACATCATTAAGTATCTGTAATAGCCATCATTTTACCATGAATAGAGTTGCCATTTTGCAAATAGAGGTGGCCTGCTGGGAATCGGGCGTGATGGGGTCCACATGTTTACCTGTGGCTCGGTCACTGACTGGATTTAAAGACCCGTCTGGCTTCTCCCAGGCGGCTGCCTCCCTGCAGTTTCCCTCACCCCTCAGACTCCAGGTCACACGTGAGCGTCACCGAGTTAGGAGGACTTTGGAAGCCTCAAGCGTCAGTGTTCTTTGTGGTAAACAGTGTCACCTGGTTTGCATTCCAGACAAGCTAGACGCAGACTACATCAAGAGGTACCTGGGTGACCTGACTCCGCTGCAGGAGAGCTGTCTGATCCGGCTCCGCCAGTGGCTGCAGGAGACCCACAAGGGCAAGGTGAGAAGCCACAGCGCGTGCGGGGGGCTGCCGCGAGGCCCTGGCCCAGGCCTGTTCGCAGTTCCTCAGAGTGAATGTCCCCTCCCACCGTAGCTGGGGATGTCCTCCCATCTCGAGGGCCCTGAGCCTGCCCCTTTGTGCGGGCAGCCGAGCCTCCGTGGCAAGCCAGGAGGCCCTTCTGTGTATAAGTAGCTGTATTTTTCTAGATGTTACAGAGAGTGGTCCCACTTAAAAACAATTAGATATCAAGTGACAGAGCAATGTTATATTCCAATTACTCACACATTTTCATTTTCAGAAGGTTTGGAAGTAGTTCACCGATTATGCAGAGATTAGAAATGTTTGGGCTTTGATGAGGTTTTGGTAAATACCCTCATGAGGAGTTAGATTTTTATAATCCTCAGACTGACGGGGAACGGTACGGAGCAGAGGCAGGTTTGTGTGTCTAGTGACCAGCGTTCCTCAGTCGTGGGAGGCGAGGGGTTGCGTGCGGCTGGCCTGCTCTCTCTCCCGTCAGTCTTGTCACTGTGCCCAAAGCCTGGGACCATTTAGCATCAGCTGTTGAGGGCACAGCCACTGGAACAGCAGCTGCCGTTTGTGGTACCAGACCCTGTTTAAAGATCTTTATGAAATCCTCCCAGCAGTGCTGGGAAGTGGGTGCAGTTTTTATCACCCTGTTGTATACATGGGGAAACTGAGGCACAGAGACGTTCCTGCATCTTAGAAGGTCTTACATCTAGTGAGTGGCGGGCCCAGGTTTGGAGCCGGGCCATTTGGTTCCAGAACCGACGTTCCCTACCCCTTCCACATGACCGTGGTCCTTTCTGAGTGAACCTACCACCATCTTGTGCTTGGAGTTGTTGTCCCAGGAGTGGGGTGGGTAGTCGGTGCCACCCGCACCCTTGTCATCTCCTGCGCCGCGGTAGCCTGCGTCCGTGAGCGTGTGGCCGAGGAGGAAGACAGCTGGGCCACGTGAAGAGCAGACACGCTCTTGGCCTTGTTTCTTACTCAGGGAAGCCGACCCTTGACGGCCAGTAGCGGCAGCTAGAGAAGGTCCCTGTGTCCGGACATTGCCACCATCATCAAAACCAGCAACACCTTTTTGTATTCTAAATTTTTGTTCAACTGAAATATATACAGAAAAGCTAATACAGATTAGCTCAGTGAATTGAAGCACCTGGTGTTTAAGAAATGACTTATGCCTTCACTCTGCTTCGCTGAATCTGCATTGGGAATGGTATAAAGGTTATTCAGACTTAAAGCGTTAAGGAAGATTTTTCTGGCAGTGACTAATTTTAAATAGTGCGATAATGCAGTTCGCTCTTGATAAGAAGTGAGAGTTTTAGAGTCTTGTTCCCTTGGTGACTTAGTGTTTTCCCTTAGCAGCTTGAACATTGCTTAGAAGCATCTCTTTCTCCTCACAGATCCCAAAAGATGAGCACATTCTCCGGTTCTTACGCGCCCGGGACTTCAACATCGACAAAGCCAGAGAGACCATGTGCCAGTCGTTGACTTGGCGGAAGCAGCACCAGGTGGACTACATCCTCGACACCTGGAACCCTCCCCAGGTCCTTCAGGACTACTACGCGGGGGGCTGGCACCATCACGACAAAGGTATCTGTGCACGTGGCGCTCAGGACACGCTCAGAGACCTCCTTCCACTGTACTAAGCAGGCCGTGAGCGCGTGGTCCCTCCCCTCTCCCAGTTTGCCCGAGGGGTACCGTTTCACCGCTGCCAGCGAGGCGCCCGAGACCGCATCGTCTCACCACTCGCTGCCCTTGGCAGCTTGCTGCACTGCGTGCCTTACTTACGTGGGGTTTGCCTGACTTACTTAAAAACCTTTGAAGGCAGAGTCTTTGCAGGAGCACAGAACGTGTAAAGGTACTTTCCACTGACTTAACCCCTACAGTGTCTGTGAAAACATGTAGCCAGGTTTTCCACATCAAAACAGTGGAGAACTTCAGCTCTGCCTGGGGAGCGAGCAAAACGCAAACCAAGGACAGCGATACCTAAAATGCTTGGTGAGGTGCGTGATTCGGCCTCACTGGCCAGCCGCGGCGGCAGCCTGGCTGTGGGCGGCGTGTGGTCCCTGCAGGGCCCTCCTCCGCCCCAGCAGGCTGTTTCAGACTGAATAGCTCTGACCTGTTTCCTGGTGTCGTCTGTTGTGTTTCTCCAGATTAATTATAGCTTTATTAATTTTTACTAGAAACATGTATTTATTTTGCTTTCCGACCCTCAAAACATTAAAGTCTGGTAGTGACACATAAACAAATGTGCCTTATTAAATGTTGGAAGAGACTTTTTATAAATATTCCTTTCAACATGATTTGGGAGCATGAGAACCTTTTGCTGTAAGTGGAACAGGTCCAGGCCTGGGTTATGGAGGCGAGGCTCACCAGGTGACAGATACAGGGGAGATTTGAGGCCTGAGTCAGGGCGACAGCACCGCCCTTGGTTCCCAACAGAAGACAGGCCTTAGCTGCTTCCCAGGAGTGCAGTCCAGCCCTGTGCTTCCTGCTGCTCCTGAGACACCCAGTGGCAGGAGTCTAGGGTGCAGTCGGGCCTCCGAGGCCTTTCCCTCCTCGTCGCTGTGCCGCGGGATGACGGGGAGTTTATGGAACGAGCTGGGGTCCCCTCAGGCTCCACCCATCAGACTTCCAGGCTCTAAGGAGGTAGAGCCAACGTGTCCTCATTTATCTCGGTCCTTAGGGTGGGAATTAATTAGGCTTTTTAAAAACCCTAACATTAACTTTTTGGTAACTTATGAAATGAAAAAAAATTTTTTTCCCCTAAGAAATAAAATTTTAGATGTCCTCTGTATTCACGGATAAGTGTCTGTGAGTATTTGAGGTCCCCCTGCTGTTGGACGTCAGAGCTCAGCTCAGCCCCTGGTCAAGTAGGAGGCTGGGCCCAGTGATGGCCACGGTCAGTGCATATGGTCTGAGCTGGACAGAGGGTGAGCCCTGTGGGGCCCCCGCCCCAGGCCAAGCTGTCTCTGGGACCCGGCTTATAAGCTGCTCCATCAGTTGGCTTTTGTTTTTCTCTTTTACGATGTTGGAGGGGAGGAAGGAGGGGCTCTTATATGCACCACAGAAGGTAGCTGCTGCTTCGCAGAGCAGGGAAGAGCTGAGCTCATCTGGAGTGTGGGCGTCAGGCTTCTTTGAGCTGTGCCCCAGCCTCGTGTCAAGAACGGTGCTGATGCTGTCCCTCCTTCCCTCTGCAGACGGGCGGCCCCTCTACGTGCTCAGGCTGGGGCAGATGGACACCAAAGGCTTGGTGCGAGCCCTCGGGGAGGAGGCCCTGCTGAGATACGTGAGTGCTCCCTGAGGACTCCCCCAGGCTCTGTGGTGGCTTCTCTTTCTGTCCCTGCCAGCAGGAGTGGGATATGACAGCTGTCCTGCTGGAACAGCATGCATTGCTTTTATAATTAGAAGGGAAGACCTATTCATATATCTTAAAAACTTCAAAAGAGGGCATGAAAGTTACACAGATGCTTTTCACCGTGGGGAGGCATGGTTGGCATAGTCAGGGGGCTGCGGGGACCTGGTTCCACATCGTCCCCTCCCTCAACCCTCACACTGGCTCGCTCCCTGCCTCCCACCCTCTCCTCCCCTGCCAGTCCCCTGAGACATCCAGTGGCAGGGGTCTTTTTCATTATAGGTTATGATAAGATACTGAGTACAGTTCCCTGTGCTGTGCAGGAGGACCTTGCTGTGTATCTGTTTTATATATAGTCGTTTGTATCTGCTAAGCCCAAACCCCAGTGTAGCCCTCCCCGCGCTCGTCCCTTTTGAGCGTGAGATTCTTTGCCCGTGATGTGTTCTGTGCATATAAATATGTCGGAATTTAAATAGATGACTTTTTGGTTTACGTGCCTCCTAAAATGCACTGTGTCTGTCCCCTTGTAGCTGGGGGGCAGCAGCCGTGTTGCCTTCCTAGACTGATCATGGAATTTTTGTGGCCCTTTTATACGTAGGTTCTCTCCATAAACGAAGAGGGGCTGAGACGGTGTGAGGAAAACACCAAAGTCTTCGGCCGGCCTATCAGGTGCCTGCAATGCCGCGCGTCCTCTGGCTTAGTGACAAAATGCGTTCCATTTTCCTGGTTGAGTTTAGAACCAAAATCGGGTTTCCTTTTTAGGACCAAATCTAAATGGTTTACTGTTTTCCATAGTGTTTTGAAAGGTAGAAAATAGATTAAAATGTAAAACGTGAAGTAGTCAGCTGTGAGGGGCAGTAGCTGGCCTTCGGCGTCCCTACCTGTGAGCGCCGCGTCACCTCAGCCTGGTGGCTGACCTGTCTGCAGTCTGCATGGTCTGTGGGAGCCCAGGGTGGCAGGTGGTGGGTTTTTTCCCTCCTTTTTTTCCCTTTTTTTCTTTTTTGGTGGCGGGGAGGCCATTTCAAGAGCCTACTCTGTGCTCTTAAACCAGACTTCTAGTTATGGTAAACTGTTCTGCGAGTGTGCGGGGTTCGGAGGTTGGCCTTGAGAAGGGCTGACTAGTGTGTAAGTCTCACGAGGGCAGGGGTTTGGGCGCTTCTGTTCTCTGCTGTGTCCTCGGCTCTTGAGATGGTGCTTGACCCAGTGAGCTCTTAGAGAGGAGTAGCTCCCTGCAGGGCAGTCCCGCTGCGCATCCAAATGCCCACCCGCCCCGTCGGGTGGTGGAGGGCTCGGCGCGGGGCCGGCTTGCGGCCTCGCGGGCAGGGCCTCTGAGCGCGTCAGACTGAGGCTTTGGTTCACTGTCTGTCAGCTCCTGGGGGCTTTGATATCTCAGGGGCTGGTCTTCCCGCACCCACCCCATGTGCTTGATACAAGCGGTTACAGGGAGAGTCCATTACACTGTAATTTTAAAACCTGGTGTCGTTTTGGAAATGGATACAAATGACTATATATAATACTGGAAAGAAAAGCAAGCCGCCATGGGCCGCGGTTTGCCGAGTGTGCCGGGCATTAAACCCAGCTCGCCTGCACCTGCAGCTCGTGGACCTGCCTGGTGGACCTGGAGGGGCTGAACATGCGGCACCTGTGGCGGCCGGGCGTGAAGGCCCTGCTGCGCATCATCGAGGTGGTGGAGGCCAACTACCCGGAGACCCTGGGCCGCCTCCTCATCCTGCGGGCCCCCAGGGTGTTTCCCGTCCTCTGGACGCTGGTAGGTTTCCGCGCCACTGGCAGTAACCAGGGGCCAGTCCTGGAAGGCAGACGCGCGTGTGTCTGTGTACATGTGTCTGTGACCTGAAGTCTTAGCTAGTTAAGAGAAAGCAAAATCAGCATGGAAAGCTAAGTGTCTTAGGGAAAAAGACCCTGAAGGTCCTCATGTCACACACATGGCTTCACAGGAAAAATGTATCAAACCTGAATTTCCTTTCCCCTGCTCCCACCCCCTCCATAATATCACTGTAATTTTAGTTTTTGAAATACAAAGCAAAGCAAAAATGACTATGTGTTCTTTTCTAATTATTCATAGGTTAGCCCGTTCATTGATGACAACACCAGAAGGAAGTTCCTTATTTATGCAGGAAATGACTACCAGGGCCCAGGGGGCCTGCTGGACTACATCGACAGAGAGATCATTCCGGACTTCCTGAGTGGGGAGTGCATGGTACGTGCCTCGGCGGGTAGCTGCGGGTTCGGCGGCTTACAGGGGTCGGAACGGGGGGTGTTGGTTCGCACAGATGATTTTCAGGACTGGTAGTTCGGGTCATTTGGCTTTTAGTTTTTGGTTTTTGGCTGGCATCTCTCTGCTGTTGGGTTAAACTAAACAATCATTTAGGTAATTGTTGATAACATGCACATTCTTCGTGTTTAAATAATGAGAACTTGTTTTAGAATCCGTGTAATTGCAGCTTGCTTTATTCACTGAGCTTTGGGTGCATCAGATTTTAAAACCTGTTTTAGAGGAGCCATGCCTTTTTGAAAAACATTGTTAAAAAATCAAATTGGTTCTCAATAAATTTCTTTCTTGACAATAAATCAGGATAACATTTTAAAGGGGATCATTAAGGGAACTTTATGTAATTTGAGGTTTTAAGGGCGTTGAGTTGCTAGGTTATCAGGCAGCTTCCTCCACGTCTGTCCCCTGTGCTTGACGAGGGCGTCAGAGAAGACTCGGGGCACCACTGCCCCACGGGAGGGTGGAGAAGACCCAAGGGGCCCACGCCCCTTGCTGATGTGCAGCCGTAAATCCCTCAGAGGAGGGATTTCTGTTGTCCTTCATATAAAGAGAGTCAGCGTCTGACATGCGGAGGTGTGTCCGCCTGGACTTGACTCCTGGTGGTAGCTAACGGTCGGGCTTGGGAATCTTCCTGGATTCCTGGAGGGATGTGACCAGCAGCTCTCAGGCCTTCAGTCCTGCTCTAAGGAATGGCAGGTGGCATCACAGTGCAGCACAAAGGAGCAATGAGTCCGAGGACCCTGCATCACCCAGCGCGCAGGAGAGTGAAGCATGAGGTCAGGTCTGGAGAAACCCGCAGGCGACTTCCGTCTTCTGAGAGAGCGGCGGCTGCCCCTTCCAGCCGTGAGGTGGCATCTGGGCTAGAGCAGGAGACTTGACTCTCATGCTGACCCTATGCTGTGTTCACGACAGCAAGAGTCCCTGAGGTGGCTGAGGTCTCCACCGTCCAGTCTTTAAGGCTGCTCAGCTCTTGTGCGCTGCCGTTGGGGCTGGCGTGGAAGAGGCGGCGCTCAGTCCTGCCTGCCTGCACCTGGCCAGGCTCTAACCTCGTGTCAGTCTGGGGTCTTCTGCTGTGACCTCACAGCTGTGACTCATCACAGTCACAGGGCACTGCCACCTGGGGACAGCTGTTTCTTCCCCGTGTGGTCGCTGCCCAGGGCTGATAATGGGGAAAATGCTTGAATTTTATGAACCTGTGTCTTAAGTCATTATATCAAGGCCAGTTAGGAGATTTATGAAGTGTACAAATTCTAAATCAGCCTGTTTGAAGCAAATTTAAAAGACGCTACCCGGTTTTATTTTTTGGCTGGCGTTATGGACCGATCATCTGACCTGGGTTAGGTACAAAGCCTTCTTCATGGATCATATGTCTTGATTATAATCGCATATAATAAAAATAATGCCTGTAGCTGCCGAGAACAAAACTCTTTTCCTAACCTAGTGTTGCCCCTTTACAGCGCGGCATAAAGTCTTGTAATTCTTATGTAAACCAGCTTGAGTAATTGGGCCCAGTCCCGCGTGCCTTTGGTGTGGATTCTGTGCCAAATCTGCTTCGACTTGTTCTCATTCAAAGCAAGACACATGTACTTAACTGGTTTTTAACAATGACTTTGCTAAGCAGTACAGCGGATTTTATGACGCTGCCTCTGTTTTCCATTTCCTGAGCAGCTCCGAGCTGTTGAGGGGGCCGGGGTGGGGGGCCTGGGCGTGTGTGCACAACTCTCACCACTGCCTTTCCGTCCCAGTGTGAAGTCCCAGAGGGGGGCCTGGTGCCCAAATCTCTGTACAGGACAGCAGAGGAGCTGGAGAACGAAGACCTCAAGCTCTGGACCGAAACCATCTACCAGTCCGCCAGCGTCTTCAAAGGGGCCCCACACGAGGTACGGTGCCGGGCGCAGTCACAGGTGGTCCCTCTCTGCTGGCCTTTCTTCAGTGCAGTGCCTGTGGGTTTAGCTTAGAAGAATCAGATACCTTTTCTGGCCTTTGTCTGTAGGTTTTTGTTGACCCTCGGTCTTCAGTTTAGGTGGACGTTGACGCTGAGGAGCGGGCATCTCAGAACAGATGCGGCCACAGCGGAGCTTGGGTGTCTCAGCGTCCAGTTTAGCCGAGCTGCTTCGCACACGGGACGCGTCTCCCGGCTCCCTCGTGGGAAGATTTGTGACTCCTGAATTTAACTTAGTCAGTGATGGATAGGACCAATTCCACTTCCTGTTTTTTCTTGCCCAGCTTTGGTTATTTATTATTCCTAAGGACTTTGCCCTTTTCTGTAAGTCTGGCCGAGTGAGGAACACCAGCCTGTCTCCATCCTCTCTCCTGGCTGTCACGTGGCAGTGCAGAAGCAGGAGTGTCCTTGCGTCCTCACACGCGCGGGTTTGCTGTGGGGCCATTTCCTGGACTCTGGGTTGTTGGGGCGGCAGCGCCTGGCACGGAGTGGTGCTCGGCCGATGGTGGCGCCAGGAGTGGAGCCGTGCCACCTCCTCCGTCCTCCCGGCCGGAGTGGCTCCCTCATGGCGGCCGGCACTCGTGGGCAGTGGACTGGGTGGTGCGGTGGTTTGAACAAGCAGAGACAGGTTGGATGTGCCTCAGTCACGCAGTTTGCAGGGCCGACAACTGTCTTTGAGGGTGGTTTGTATTAATTTCTTATTTGGAGGCCGGCAGGCTCAAGGGGGCCGAGTTCTTGTCTTTTCCTAGGTGACCTCTCGTCCAGGGTAGAGGGCTGAGTGGTGTGATCTGTGCTTGTGAGTCACAGGGTGTCTGTGAAAATGCTTCCCCGTCAAAACAGTGAGCTCTCCAGTTCTGCTCGGGGCTTAAGTAAAGCATGGATCAAGGTGAAGACTGAACTCCGTGTCCCCGCTGTGAGCGCAGGCACGGGGGTGCCTGTCCGCTGAGGGGCCGACGTCTCAGGGGAGCTCCGCCCTGCGGAGCCATGTGGGTGTCATTAGTGCCACTGCTGGGCTTGCACGCGGCCCTCGTGCTGTATGGAATCTGCTCTGTCAGGAGATTCTGTGCCAGTCCGTTAATGGTGAGGAGTGGCCCGGCAGCCGGGGAAGGGCCCAGAGACGAGAAGCAGGTGCTCGGATGCCACATGGGGCACGGCAGGCAGGCCTCTGGGCGGGTGGGGCACGGGCCTGGCTGCTGCTGAAGTATTTTGGTGAATACGTAACTGTTCGCAGCTGGTTTTAATTCTCACATCCCTCCCCCTTTAATCTTTTGAAACTATAACTCTGATCATTCCCTGCTGGGAAACCATATGGGCAGAGTATAAAATTCAGCCTTTAGATTGGCACTTGCCCCGCAGGCCCGCCCCACCCCCGTGCTGCGCGGCTCCCTCTTCCCACCCGGCCCTGCGGCCTTGGCCCTTAGTGACCCTCCGTGCACACGCCCTCCCCTGCCTGAGCACTTCCTTCCTATCCCACCCGCGCTCTCTGTTCTGGGACCTTCCCTGTGCCTCCAGCCCAGAGCACCCCACGGAGCCACTTCTGTCCTGTCCTGCGTTATTTCTGTTTTGTATCAAGACGTCGCTTACAGCCAGGACCCGGGATTGCAGGGTGCTGTCCAGAGGTCGTGTGGGGGGCTCTTGGGCCATAGTGTAGCTGGCAGTGCAGAGCTTGCCCGGGACGTGGGGCAGGAGCCGTCGGTCTAAAGAACGCGTGAGCGGGAGACGGGCTTGTTGCGGAGTCGGGTGAGGCCGCCCGCTGCTGTGATTTGCACCCGCCAGGGTGGAAAAGCTATGGGGGGGGGACACTGCTGCGACCACGGTGGCGCAGAGGCTCGTGGTCACCTCAGTTGGTTGACGCAACCTCTTGTTCCAGATTCTCATTCAGATAGTGGACGCCTCTTCGGTGATCACTTGGGATTTTGACGTGTGCAAAGGAGACATTGTCTTTAACATCTACCACTCCAAGAGGTCGCCGCAGCCGCCCAAAAAGGACTCCCTGGGGGCGCACAGCATCACGTCCCCAGGTGGGAACAACGTGCAGCTCATCGACAGAGTCTGGCAGCTGGGCCGCGACTACAGCATGGTGGAGTCGCCCCTCATCTGCAAGGAGGGGGAGAGCGTGCAGGTGAGCTGGCCTGGGACTCCCTGCGGCTGGGCGGCTTTGTCTGGAGGGGGAAGTCCTGCTCCTCCCTGCCCTGCCTGGTGTCTGGACGAGCGGTTGGGCTGTCCTCTCAGTCCTGGCGCAGGTGACTCAAGTCGCCAAGCGAGTCTTAGGAGAACTCGGACCTTGGCGGCGTCCAGGGCTTGTCTCCAAAGGCAGGGGTCTTTTCTAGAAGGACCTCCACAGAAGCGGCTCGGGAGGTGGGAAGCGGCGTTAGTCCATGTGCACAGCCGGGATTCAGAGGGCTCCCGCCACGCTGGCCTTGGACTGGCGGCGGCGTCCCCTCGAGGGACGAGCACCCCAAGAGAAGTGAGAGAGATGAGCACTCAGGGAGCCGTCACCTGTCGTTACCGAGCGTTCTGACGTCTTTAAGATGCTCTGTCGGCTCTCTTGGGCGAGCTGTTGTGAGTGCTGGAGCTCGGATGGTATGGTTCGTGGTGCTTCTGGCCTTCGTAATAGATGCAGGATTTTGCCGCCTTTACAGTTTTCAGGGATAAGCAACTCAGCGTCTCGGTGGTCTTAGAAACAGAGTGAAAAAGAGTGTTTTTTAAAATAATGAACATTGTTAGCTGTGTCACGATCTTTAATTCCAGAATTAAGGGAGACAGTAATTTTCACTGATTGGCATTCTATTTCAGATCGACATCCTTTTAACCCAGGGTACGTGGGTGAGGTCACTGGAAGCGTGTCAGAGAGAGCATTGCCTGGTTCGGGCAACCTTTTTTGACCTCACCCTGGTGGTCCTACCTTGTGGGTGCCGCTTCCTCCAGAGACTGAGTCCTGGGGGCAGACGGCCTCAGAAGGTCACTCCCCGTGGCCTTCCCAGCACCTAGCAGAGACCTGGCTGCGGGGCTGACCCTGGTAATGAACCAGCATAGCAGATCCTTCCTGAGATGGTTAGTCATCACTGCTGGGCCCGAGTGCACCCGGCGTGTGCCAGCCCTGCTGTGGGCGAGGAACTGGGGAGGGAGCCCTCCTCAGAGGGCGCTGCCTGACTCGTTCCAGGGCTCCCACGTGACGCGGTGGCCGGGCTTCTACATCCTGCAGTGGAAGTTCCACAGCATGCCAGCCTGTGCGGCCACCAGCCTGCCCCGGGTGGACGACGTGCTGGCCTCCCTGCAGGTGTCTTCCCACAAGTGTAAAGTGATGTACTACACTGAGGTGATCGGGTCCGAGGATTTCAGGTGCGGGCTCCCCTCGCACAGCTGGGCCACCACGGGGCCAACAGGGTAAGAGGGGAGGCTCGTACGGCAGGTCCTGGGATGATAGGAGTGGCCTTTGGGCCATCTGTCATTGGCAGTTCATGACATCATCTGTGTGCAAGGGCAGGGTGGGGTGGCTGTGTCCCCTGGGGTCCCAGCACAGCCACCCTGGCTTTGTAAGTGCTGGGGGAGCAGGGGGCAGGATCAACCAGACAGTCAGTGTGTGGCGGGGTGGCCGGCGGTGGGTCCTCACACCTCCCCCTCCCTGTGCTGCCTACAGGGGCTCCATGACCAGCCTGGAGTCCAGCCACAGCGGGTTCTCCCAGCTCAGCGCCGCCACCACCTCCTCCAGCCAGTCTCACTCCAGCTCCATGATCTCCAGGTAGTGCCCAGTGCGCGGAGGGGACGGCCGTGCCACCTCGGACCGCTGCTTGCCCGCCCGCCCGGCGGCCGCAGTGTGCAGACTGCTCTCACCCTCTAGGTAGCAGATAGCTCTCCAGCTGGTAAACGTAGTCACTGATCCCAGAACTATCTGCACAGGTAGTTTTAACTGTAATTCTAACTCAGTAGCCATAGATTTTGTATCCAGTGTGCACAAAATCCAACCAGAGCACAAGGGCTCTCTTGAAAGAACAGCAGTTTATATACCAATTATGAGGTTGATTGACTCTGTTTCGACTGTTGATGCAAAAAATGTTTCCAGCAACCTCCGCACTGTCCGTTAGTGGATCGATCCCTCCAGCACCCGTCGGAGGTGACCCGCCTTCCTCCGAGGAGCAGATGCTGCCAGCCTGTCCCTGCCCCCCGCGTCACAGCCCTCACCTCCTCCCTGCCGTGGTCCACACGGGTCCTCCCGCGGCAGGGACGGCCCACCCGGGCCCTTCTCCTCCCAGCAGACGCCGCTTACCCGGGAAGGACTCAGGCAGCCTGCGGGCGCCCCAGCCCGGCCCCCGGGGCCACGTGGAGCCGCTGCTGAAACTGGGCACTGGGGGTCGGGGGCTCCCGGGGGTTCCCCACGACGCCAGGAGAAACACCGCCATCACTGAACGTCTTTTTCTCTTTCTTCCTTTTCACGTTTTTTGGATACTTTCAGAGCAGGACTCCTCTACGTGAACCTGGGCCGACGGGCTCCTTTCCCCTTTCCTTCCGCCGTGTTGCTCTTCCTGCCTGCACGGCAGCCCGAACGCCTCCTGGCCCTGCCTCCCTGGGCCCCTCACAGCGGGACAGCGTCCGAGCCCAGTGGCCCTCTAGTCGCTGGGGGTGGTTTCAAAGACAGAGTAAGCCCCATTTGCCACGTTGAAGCCGTCCCAGGCTGACCGTAGCTGACAGTCTTCTCACTGTGTAGCCACTTCAGGACGGCCCGTGGCTGTGGGAGCCCCGCTTCTCTGCCCAGGAGACCACGGCCACGTGTGTGCGCGGGCTGGGCGGGCGGCGGTGCAGCCCAGGCAGGTGGGCACTTGGGCCCAGTAGCAGGGGGCTCGCGTTCATAGAAGCAGGTTAGCTTACAAGGTCAGAGTGCTTTTTACTTTTCCTTCTCGATGCCCAGTTACAGCGGCTGGTCTGTCTGGTGTGGGCCCTCATTTTCTGTGCTTTTCGTGGGAAAGGCAGGTTGTGTGCGAGTCTGTCCGGTTGTTGTTTTGGGGTTAGTCCCCCAGGTGAGGACGTGTGGTGTGTGGTGTGCACAGTGGAGGCTGTGCTTTGAGGGATGTGTGCTGAAACCCCGGCGGCCCTTACCTGGCTGTGCTGGTTGCCTTGTCTCTGTCTGCGCTGGTGGCGTCAGTCAGGTGGGTGCCGCGTGACTGGAGAGCGCGTGCCCACGGGGGTGTCGGGGGCAGGGGCTCAGGGGAAGTGGCCATGTTGAGCTCTGGCTGCCCGCTCGCCCAGGACGCCCGTGGGCTCTCCCACAGTTGCTGGCCTTTCTGGAGCATGCATAGCTCTGCATTTCCTTTGCTGAGATGAGCTCACCATTGGCACCTAAAGGCTGCTTTCCAGAGAGCACAGCAGGGTTAGTTCGTGCATCCATGCTGCTCCCCGTCAGTGTTTCCTGTTTCCAAATTATAAGGACCTGAAGTCGGTCCTGTCTCTCTCTTTCTTTGTCTCTTTCCTGTGTCTCAGATGGCGATTTTGCTGACAGCTGCCAGGAAAACGCTTCACTTGGACAGTCCACATCAGCCCAGGGATGTTTGTAGGACTGTTTGATTGCAGCCACCCCCCTCCCCCAGCCTGAAGATCTGTTCTTTTTAAGTTGATTCAGAAGTGGCACTGTTGCTCCCCAAGGAGTTGACTGCGTCCTTGAGAGTTCAAAGCACATCACTGCACAAATGCTCACGGGGTTCACTCCTGAGTAACACACCACCCGGTTCTCCTCGTCAGGGGACCGCGGGGCAGGTCGGCTTCGATGGCAGGGCTCACTGTCTCCCAGCACCCTGCCCTCTTTAAAATGCTGCTCTCGTTTCACCTTTTTTCAGCACTAATGATTCTTTCGGTTTCCCCTCTATTACTAGTGTCTTAATTCATTCTCCTTTCTAATTTCCTTATTTACGTATCAAATTCTGTACATGTTTTGTAAACATATTACCTCACTCTTGGTAATACAATACTGATAGTCTTTAAAAGATTTTTTTATTGTTATCAATAAATGTGAACTGTTTAAAGAAAAGAATGTCTTTTTCTTCCTGTGACATGGCAGTCTCCCTCCAAGAGTCTGACGTTCTCAGGAACTTCAGAGGTTGAAGGAGGGGGAGACCAGGGCCGGCGTGCTGGCCCTGCAGAAGTTCGGGACCAGCAGGAGCCTGCGCGGGACCCCTGCGCCCTGTCCCGCAGAGAGATGGAGGTCGTCAGCTGCAGAGTCAGGAGCGGGCAGGTACTGACAGTCCGCTCGCTCCCCCAGGAGGACGTGCTGCAGTTTTCCTGAAACTCCACAGGGTCAGGCCCATCTCAGGCACGATGCCCGAGGCAGCGTTTCTTTAGTAACAAAGTGGATCCTTCATCAGTGAGGGCCCAGAGAGAGCAGAATGGGTGGGTGCGGGCCTTCAGAAACCTGGGCCACCCTACCCCTGGTCCTGCAGTGGGGCCTGCTGGACCGGGGGGGAGGGGCGGTGGGGCGCCCCCCCCCCCCCCCATCAGGAGCCATGAGGTCCCTGACTTTCCTAGTTGGCCTCGGTGGGAGTGGCCGAGGGGACTGGCTGGGACGTGGGGTGGGAGCAGGTGAGGCCGGAACGTGCCCTCACACCCTGGCTCGGCCTGGGGTATGACCTCGTCCCTGGCAGTCAGGACCAGGCACGTGTTTTGGTCCTGCCTCAGCAGCACACATGACTTGGATGGCTCAGCCAGCCTGTCACCGAGGGAGGGAAAGGTTTTTCCCACGAATCCCTTTTGTGCTCTGCCACCTCCTGGTGCCTGTTGTCACAGGTGGCCTTTGGGTTAGCATCAGACTCTCATGGTGGCGGCCAGAGCAGCCTAAAAATCAGATGAGGTTGTAAGCATCTGTTACCTGCCGCCCGTCGCTCGACTGACTCAGAGCTGCAGTGGGACAGAAGGTCCAGTCCTCACGGTGGGCATCAGGTCTTCATGTTGGCCCCCAACCTGTAACACGTGTTGATCCGTGAGTAAGTGTGCCGTTCCCTTAGCCCAGATCCCCATCAGACGTCAGCAGAGCCCAAACCACAGGCCACCTGTCAGTCCTGGAGCTGTGGCAGGAGTGTTGTCATTAAAGCGCTGGCATAAAGCAAAGCAGTGAATTTTCTTTGAAAAGCGAGAGCCTTGGGAAGCAGGGGATTGTGGGAGGATGGTAGTGTCGTCCCCATGTAAAAACAGAGCAACTGAAACCAACAGACAACTGACTAGGACGCTAAAAAATGGTTAAAATGGCAGAGTTGGTTGCAACATTCTCCGCAGTGTGAAAAAGCCCATGACAAAAAGTGAAAAACCATGACACCACTTACAGCAGGTCTGGGTGATGAGGTGTCCTCATCAGCCCCAGACAGAGGCACAGACCAGCCAAACTCATAGGACCCACGTGTTCGACTGTGGGGTCTCCAGTGGACTAGGAGCAGGGTCCGCCAGAGCTTGGAGTGCCCGGTGCGTGGGCCAGCCCGGGGTCACTCCATCCAGCAGCCAGTGGACGCCAAGGGCTGCTATAGGGAGGCCCGTGGGGACTGGAGCAGTCGGGCCCCTCTGAACCCCCAAACTGACCCGCCAGGGCTCCCTTCTAGAAAGGACCCTGCACTGAGGGAAAGCCGACCTTGCCTTTGGGTTTGAGATCCCAGTCAGTCACCGGGACCCTATTTGACAGCAGCAAACAGAGCAAGTCACGAGCCCGTGGAAATTCACATCACTGAGCCTCTGTGCACCAGCCCCAACTGCCCTGTCAAAGTGAGACAGATGGGGAGAGAGGCCTCTGGGCTATTTCTGGGAAACAGCCGGGGCAAGTGCCAGGCTGCAGAAAGGGGGACCCTCAGCTCCATCCGTAGAGCAACCCAGATTTCCATGGAATCGTCTGGCTGCCAAGTCCTGCCCCTTCCCTTTTGCAAGTCTGGTCTACACCTGTGATCTGAGTCCCCGGTGCTACAGCCAGAGAGAGAAACCCAGCCTCAGCCCCCAAGGTAGAGCCCCTTTCCAGCCGCCAAAGGTGGTCACGGCCCCATCCAGGGGATTGCCTCCGCTGACGCCACCTGGTGGCCACGTGGGAGACGCGCATCCCCATCGCCCCGCTGGGGTAATGATGCCCCTTTCAGCTCTTGTCTGCGGAGCCTGAGCCAAGGCAGGAAACTCTCCATCCCTCGTGTCCACTGAAGTCTTACCTCGGAAGGGGTGTGACGGTTAATTTTATGTGTCAATCTCACTAGGCCGTGGGGCCCAGATTTTTGGTTGAACGAAGGTTCTGGGTGTTTTTTTGATGAGATTAACATCTGAATGGGTAGACTGAATAAAGCTGGGCCCCATGCCTACGACGGGACCCAGGGGCTGTGGACGCAGGTGGCACACCCCGGGAGGGCTGCTCCCAGGCCTTCCAGCATCTTCTCTCCGCCCCCACGTTGGCCTCCGGCTGCTCCCCACGCGTCACCGTCTGTGAGAGGCTCATCGCAAGGCTTAGGGAGGCACAGCTCACGCACTCATGGGGCGGGACGTCTTTCCATGACCATGACTCCGTCCCTGTCAGGGCCTCGGACAGTGTCTGCCCCAGGACAGACACCCTAAGCTACCTGCGTAGTGAACGTGGAATGAATTCCCATGGGTTCCGGCCTCACTGTGTTATTCTGACCATCCCGGGCCGCGCACGTTTGCCTTCCTCCATGAAACAACGTGAACGAGTATATTTTACGGCCGGAGGTATAAAGATGGATGGAATCTCGACTGGACTCACATTCAGCATGAAGACCCCTTCAGCCCTCCGTATCTGCGGGTTTCTCATCCGCGGGTTCCACTAGCCGTGCTCTATCCGAGACGCAGTTGGTCGAATCTGCGGATGCGAAACCTGCGGACACAGAGCCTCCGGGTGTCACGCGACCCTGTGAGGGACTCGAGCCTGCGCAGCGTTTGGGCTCCACTGGGGCGCTGTAGCCACCCCCACCCCGGGATGCCGAGGGACGACTTTGCTCATATTTTCTTCTGATCTTAAAAGAAGTTAAAACATTTTGGGGGGTCCCCCAAAGGATCCTGGGCCCTGGGTGCTGGGCCTTCTGGGCCTGGTGGGGAAGGCGGCCCTGGCCCAGCGGCGGCGGGGAGGGCAGGCACCTGCCAGGTTTCCAGACGTCCAGATCCACCTACTGACAGGTAAACCTTGACCCTGCCGAGTGGCCCTGCGAGGAGGTCCCTGCAGCGCTCCCAGGAGGGCAGGTCGCCCCCTCGAGGCCCTGGGCATTGGCGTGTGCATGTGTGCGCGCTGGGCCTGTGTCCACCCTGTGGAGGTCCCTGTGGGGTGCGTGCCCACTGAGCTCTGTGGACCACGCAGGAGAGGCCTGGAGGAGGGGAAGGGGCCCAGATGGTCAGTGCATGGCTATGTGGGGCGGTGGCCCTCAGCTTCCCTGGACCTGGTTTCAGAACCGCTCTCTTCTGACCCACAGGCAGCACGCAAATGGGAGACCCTTTGTGTTTAGAAGCAAAATGGGGAACCTCTGAGTTCTGCACGGGAAATTGAACGAGGACAGGCATCTCGTGTAAATCGCTGGACGGGCACCTGCGGCTGCTTTCTCTCTTACTTGCGCTTTGATTTTGCCATCGCAGGACTTGGTTGTTAGGGACGAGGACCCGGTACCAAGGAGATGAGCTGCCTGACGAGTGATGCCCAGTGTGCTGCCCCCACCACAGAGGCCTGGAGCCAAATTAAACACGGACTCGAGTCTGCAAGGAAGCAGTTCCCCGGACCACAGTGGATTCCGTTAGAGCACCGATTGGTATGTTTGCTAATAATGTCTCCCTGGAGGAAATTTTTATTGAAAGAGTTGTAGCTACAGTAACACAGCAATTTTAAGAAATAATACAGAGAAATCCCTGGTACCCTTTACCCAGCTTCCCCAAAGGCACCGTCTGCAAAGCTGTAGTGCCCTCTCCCAAGATGGGTGCCCACACTGATCCAAACCACCAGCCTTACGCTGTTTTTCCCAGTTTGCTTGTGCTTGTTTGCATGGGTGTGTACTTAGTCCCATATAGTTTTATCCTCCACGCAGGACTGTGTATCCACCACCGTGGTCAAGATCCCTCACTGTGCCCTCTTATGGCTCCGTCTACCTCCCTCCCACCTCCCCCCACCTCCAACCCCCAGTAACCACTGCTTTCCATTTCTAAACTTCAGTCATTTCAAAATGTTATCTAAGTGGAATCACACAGTCCGCAGTCTTTTGGAATTAGCTGTTTCACTCAGCACACTTGCCTGGAGACTCACCCAGGCTGTCTCCAGCATCGGTATTTCATTTCTTGTTGCTGCAGACTAGGAAGTAAGTATCCAGGATGGTTTCTAGCCACTCATGGAGGGTCATTGGGTTTGTCCAGGTTCTGTTATGAATAGAGCTGGTCTGAGCGTTTGTGGTCAGGTTTTGATGTGAACATAAACTTTCATTTCTCTGGGACAGATACCCAAGAATGCCACTGCTGGGTCATATGGTAAGTAGTTGCACGTTTGGTTTTTTGCAAGCAACTGCCAAATGGCTTTCCAGAGAGGCTGCGCTGTTTTCCATTCCCACCAGCAACGTGTGAGAGGTCCCGTTTCTCCGCATCCTCGCCCGCATTCGGTGTTACTGCTGTTGTTATTGTGGCCGTTCTGATGGGTGTGGGTGCTGGCTCGCTGTGGCTGTAATTTGCGTTTCCCTAAGGGCTCATGATGTTGGACACCTTTTCATGTGCTTGTTTGCTAATTTGTGGATCTTTTGGTGAAATGTGTCCTGTCTTTGGCCCATTTCCTAATTGGATTCCGTGTTGTTTTACTGTGGAGTGGACAGTTCTTCATAGGTTCCAGATACCAGTCCTCTGCAGGGTGTGTGCTTTGCGACATACCTGGTTTTACTACGGGAAAGCTATACCCCTTATGAGCCCAAACTGGAGACCATAAAGATGTAAATACTTTCACGTCAATCCCTCTTTTTTTAAAATTGCAGAACGGGTGTTGTCAGATGATGGAAATACTGTGTTTCCAAAGGCCCTTTAAGCTTCAGGAGGGCCTCGTCCTGTTAGGCAGCCATGACAAGGTACAGGTGTGGCTGTCCACCATATGGGTGGATACAAAGTCTGTGTTTGAGGGACTCTTTTTTATCTCCCTTTTTTATCTTGAGTCATTTTTCCTTTCTTTTTTTTAAAGTAATTGGGTTTTATCATAAGAAAATACTTTCTCATGGTGAAAATTTCAAACAGAAGAAAAGGGAATAAAACAGAAATACATGTCTCTTCCCAGCACCGTCCTCCTCGCACCGCGTCCTGGCTCCCCGCCAGTGCCCCGCTCTGCTCTCCAGAGGCACCTCCAGTGCCGTTTCCGGTGATCCTTCCAGACTTGTTCTGGTCACGTGAAAACACACGCACATGCGTGATGGTGTGTTTTTCTCTGAGCGCGCTGGCCCCTCGCCTGCCTCCTGCCGCTGTCTCAGAGCTCTTTCCCTGCCAGCACCCGCAGCCCACCCCAGGCTGCCGCCTCCCTGCCTCCTCGGTGCATTGCTGGGTCGGGCTGCTCACTTTCTTCAGGTCCTCAGGAGTGTACCCTGGCCTTCCTAGGTCACAGATGATTGTCCCAGTTCCCCATGTGTCTTTTCTCCACGTCAGCATTTATAGATGCTCACCACGTGCCTCAGAGGTCCCAGAAGGGGAGGGGACACTGGTGCATTGAAAAGGGAAGCCCTGCCCTCAGGGGGCGTGCCTGCCAGCTCCTCCGGAGGCCTGAGGGTGCCCAGCCAGGTTCTCCACACCTGTGCAGTTGGCTCGCCCACCTGGCCACACTCCCCTGAGTGCGGAATGCCTGCGGGGCTGTGCCCCTCCACGGGCCCCGGAGCTGCTTGGGGTCCCTCGAGCCCGAGCCTGCAGCCCTCGCTTCTAGAGGCCTCACTTCTCCCTGTGCGTTCTCCCAGCCCCGGGGCCGGTCCCTGCTGCCTGCAGACATGGCCCCCTTTTTGCTCTTTGAGCCTCGAAACCTGTGCAGCGACCTTCCTGTGTCAGGTCCCTTTGCTTGAAATACCTAAGACGACTCTGATTTTCCAGACTGGCCGGTGGCCAGGGTTCTGTCTCAGGTGGTGACCTGTGCCACCAGCTGACCAGCCCTGGGAGGGGGCAGGAGCGATGGGGTGGGCATGGGAGGCTGTACTCCTCCACAGGGTGGTCAGGAGAGGCCTCGCCCAAGGGGGTCACTCTAGCAGATGTCCAGGAGAACATTCCAGAAGGAGAGAGGATCTAGGGCAAAGGTCATGAGACAGGAGTATGTTCGGTGTTCGAGACACAGCAGCAAAGCCAGTGTAGCTGGGAGAGTGAGCAGAAGAGGAGGAGGCTGGGCTGTGGCAGAGACAGTGCCAGTCCCCAGACATCCACCCACTCCTGCCTGTGGCTCCCAGCCCCACTGCGGCCACGAGGACCGTGTGGTCAGCCAGGCCAGAAGGCTGTGAGTAGCAGGAATGTGTGTCACTTCTGAGTGGAAACATATCCAAGGAAGCCTGGATCCCTGTGTCACTGTGTGGAGTGGATGCCGCCTGCCTCTCACTGGACTTGGTGTGAGTGGGAGTAAATCTGTGCTGCGTGACATCTCTGTGATGTCAGGGTTTATTTGTCACCACTGCAGGAAGGAGCTCGTCCTGACAAATACAGGGATGAAAAGGCAGGGAGGAGGGTGGCTAGGTCCCAAAAGGCCATATAGGTCCTGTGAGGCCACCAGCTTTTTGGCTTAAGCTCTGAGTGAGGCGGGAGCAGCTGTCTTCTGTTTGTCATTTGGCCTTGACTTTTTTGTTTTGTTTACTTTTGAACAGAAAATTTTAATCTTATGAGGTCGAATCTGTTATCTTTTCCTTAATCACTTCCTGGGTTTGCATCTTGCAAAGGACTTCCCCACATTAAATTCTCCTACGTATCCTTCGGTACTTTCATGGTTTAATTTTGTTTACATTTAAATCTCTGAGACAGACTTCTGTGTCAAAGAGTAACGTAGTGACTTTTAATTCCTCCTAAATCGTTTTCTTGATCCTTGGCTGCAGGACCAAGCTTGTTTCCAGCTCCTTGAAACACTCAAGGGAAGTCCTTTAGGGGCTGGTTCTGGGTCGAGGGTGGGAAGGGTGTGGAGGGAGGCCGACAGAGGCCGGTCCCCAGGGAGGGCCAGGGCCAGCTGGGCAGCTGCCTGTGGACGATCGGACAGTTGTCAGTGTTGAAAAATCGCGGCACTGAGGCCAGTTGGCTCAGGTGTTCACCCCAACATGGTCCACGCCCGCCGGCCGCGGCGGGGAGCGCCCTCGCGTGGACACAGGGCCTCGGCCGCCCCAGGCTAGCGGCCGGGTGACCAACTGGCCGTCCAACCGGCCGTCCTCCCAGAACAAGTGATTTCTTCTATTGCCTCATTTTAAAACACTTCAGCGAGCCTCCCAGGAAGCTATCTGATTTGGAAAAATCCCACGAGAAAGCTGAAGAGACGGCTGGGGAAAGCTTTGTCCTGCTCTGCCCTGGTGCCCCAGCTCTGCTCTGCTGGGGGTGGGTTGAGGCCCCTGGAGTGGGTGGCCGTTTGCTGGGGGGGGGTCTGATCCCCAGTACAGATCTGAAAGAGGCACGTGGGTTTTTATTAAAGAACATAAAGACTGTTGGCCTCTCTGCCTCTGGAAAGAGTCAGTGAACATTTATCAGGGTAAATGGGCTCCTGCCTGTCCCCGAAGCTATTAGGAAATGAACAAGCGAAGATAAGATGGAAGCTAGAGGGTGGGTCCGGGCCTCAGTCACCCCGCACTCGGGAGAGCCCCAAGTCCCCTGGGTTCACTGTGACGAGCTCCAGGCTCAGCTGCCAGCCCCTCATATCTTCTCTGCTGTTCCCAGAGCAGAAGGAAGCGTCTGAGGGAGTCCCATGGGAATGTCACTGGGTTCCCCGAAAAGCCTCCCGAACAGGGGAGAACTGGACAGTGGGTCCTCTCCTCCTCCCCATTCAAGGCCTACCCGGCCAGGGCCGGCTCCGGCTGCGGTCCTGTCCTGCCATCCGGACAGCCGGCATCAACTTTGGCCCAGCTGACACTCCAGGTGGGGTCATTCTTTGCGGTGGGGGTGGTCCGGTCTATCGTAGGATGTTTAGCATCATCCCTGGCCTCTGCCTTCCAGATGCCTGTAGCCACCCCCAGATGCAGCAACTAACAGTGTCTCCAGACATTGTCCTCTGTCCCCTGTGGAGGAGGGGGGCAAAAATCATCCCCTGTTGAGAATCCCTGTTCTAACCGAACACTTTATGACTGGAGGGAAGAAACAGAGGTCCAGAGAGGTTAGGACATTTGCTTAGAGGTAATGGTGAGTCGTGGAGGCGGAGGTGGAGCTCGGCTCCTGGCTCTGGGCCCTCAAACTGGTACCCTGTCCATTGCACTCGCAGCAGCCGATGTGAGAAGCGTGATTTTAATGACGGGTATGGAACTCGAATTCCTCCAGGGCCCAGTTCTGCTCAGCTTCCTGGAGCGCCAGCATGGTCAGCGTCATCAGTAAACACACTCCGAGGACGCCAAGGGCATGACGTGGTGCTCTTGTGAAACACGCAGACTCCAGTCTGCCCAATAAACACCTTCCCAGTCGATCAGACCAGATTTTTTAAGATGTGTTCTGGGAAAAGGCTGTTGAAAGGAACCTGCAGCAATAATCCGTTCGTCATGCCAGACTCCCCTTGTGATTACTTCCTGATTTTTCTGTTTCATAAATGAAATTAGACATGGTGTGGAAATTCCTTAAATCACAAACACATTTGTTTGGGGGCAGCAATAGGAGTGTGTGTGTGTGTGTGTGTGGTGCGGGGGCTCAGACGGGCCCGAAGGACTGAGTTTGTCCGAGAACAGGGTGTGTGAACCTGCACTTGACTGCAATCCTAGGGTTCGCGGCTCCGGCAGACAGTGTGCACGTTGGAGGGAAGTTACACATGTGAGCAGAGCGTCGCTTCTGATTTCAGCCTGTTCGCCCGCCTCCCTTGGGATGGGCCTCCCTCCGACAGGGCCAGGTTGGGGTTTCTTATCTCTGTCCAAGCGCCTCCCACAGCCCTGAGGTCTGTGTGTGTCCTGTCTCATGACTGCAGGCTGGACACCTGCAGACCAAGGTGCAGGAGCCCCGGTGTGGGCCAGCTCCCGCAGGGAGCCGGCAGGGGCCTGGGGCCTCTGGGGCTCTGCTCTGCCACAGGCTGCTTGCACTGCACTGGGGAAGCTCCCAGACCCTCTGACTCTCACAGGGGTCGTTCTCTGGATGGAATGAGCTCCTGTGCACGCTGTGCCTAGCATCGAGCCTGGCACCTACACAGCAAGTGTTCTAGAAATATTAGCCCCTGGGATGAGGCAGAGAATGGCCATGATTCAAGGTGACTTGAGGCCGTGGCTGTCACACCCAGGGTTCCGTTCCTTCCTGGGATGAGATCACGACTGGTCTGAGACTTCCCGAGCTCTCGGCTGCAGCTTGGCCCTCGGAGCCATCTCGGGCTCCAGCCCAGACCAGTTGGGTGTTGTCACTGGCTGCCTGCACCACTGTCCCTTTTCCTCCAGCGTTCACAGCCAGCAGAGGCCTGTTTGGTCTCAGAGGAAAAACAGATGTCATCAACGTTGTGGGGGTGGGGGAGTCTGGAGGGAAGGAGAGAGGAAGGTTCAGAGCCTTAGGAAGGAACTGTAGGGGACCCCAGGCTGGAGGAGAGTCTGTGCAAGGAAAGATGGCAATTAAACTACAAAGTTCAGGTGAAGGAGGAGGAGGCAGAGGCTCTGAGACAGCACACCCCGGGGAGAGCAAGGGCTTCCAGTCCGCCCATGCCAGGCCTTGATTTTCTAGCTGTGAGGCCCTGCAGGAATGAACTTCTATAGAAGCTCATGCTTCTTATCTGCAAAATGGAGAGAACAGTGTCCACTGCCCAGCAATGAGGCAGAAGACCATATTTGGCAATGCCTGGTCTGTCATATGAACCATCCCTGCCCATCAGCTCAGCCTCTCCTCTCCCCTGCCTCCCTTCCCTCCCAGAGCAAGTCTGGCTGGTCCCTGCCCCAGGGCCTTTGCACCTGCCATCTCTCCACCTGCAGTATTCTCCTCCAGGTCTAGGCATGGTGGCCCCTTATCTGCCTGCCCGATCTAAATGGCATCGCCTGCCCAGGCACTCGGCACTCTCCTCTGAAGTGACCCAGTGTCTCTCCCACAGACTCAGGCCCCATGAGAGCAGGGGACCCATGTGCTGTGGCCAGTGCTGTAGCTCCAGAGTCTGACAGGTGGGAGTGGCTGAATGGCGGTTGGATAGAGATAGATTGCCAAGGTCCTTCATACACGAGAAGCCTGCAGGGCAGGGAGCGGGGTCTCCAGGCCCTCCAGGGGTCTCGGAGCTGCAGACCGTGCGGTCAAGACGACCCGGCAGAGTCCGGGTCCTGCCCCTAGCCGCTGGCTCTGGGCCCTGCTGTGTTTCTCAGCCTCTCTGAGACCTGACCTTCTCACCTGCCCCATGAAGACCTAGAGGGAGGATCAGTCTGAAATGGAACCAAAACCAGTGGAAGGCACCTCAGCCCCGCAGGCCGGGAGAGGGGTGGGCATGTGCAAGTCAAGGAATGGCAGCCTGTTTGTTCCATCTGCGAGGTCTTGAGGCTCTTCTCAACTCCAAATGCCACGGTTCCACGATGATTAGAAGCAAAGCACTTGTAAATAGGGTTGAATTTTTAGCTCCCTCTTCTCTGGAATGGGGGACACTCTCCCCTCTTTACAGGCGGGAACTCGGACCGCCCCGGCCCCGCCCCCGCCCCCGGCCTCTTCCGCTCTCGGTCCCGCCCCGCCCTGGAGGGAGCCCGGCCTCGTTCCGAGGGGCGGCAGCGCCACCTGCTGGAGCGCAGACGGCGGGCACCAGGCCGACTCCCAGCCTCCCGCGTGGGTACCGGGGCCTTACCTGGCCCTTCCCACTGGTAGACGGTACTGGAAGGAAGGACCGAGGCCAGAAAACTGGGCGACGTGGGGAAGGGCTGACACCCAGCGCCGGGCCTTGGGACCTTCAGTGGACACTCTAAGGGTCAGGGGACCAGGCCTCCCTCCTCCTTCTCAGGGTCCGTCCTCCCTGAGCCTCATTCCACCAGGAGGGTGACGCTGCACCCCCTGCCCAGTTGCTTCTCCATCCTGAAGACTTGGAAACTGAGGCCCACAGAAGTCACAGCCTGTGGGTGGTCGGAGGACCCGAGATTCCGACCCAGGTTGGTTGGCTGGCTGCTCAGTCACCTGTGGCTCTCTCTGCCTGGAATATTCTCTCCCTCTGCCTAACCTGAGGAACTTTACTTAGATACACCTCCTCCAGGAAGCCTTCCCTGACCACTCCACATTAGGGCCGGGTACTCCTGCTCTGTGGTCACCTAGCAGCCAGTGTTCCCCGTCCTAGTTCTCTCCAGGTTTGACCACCATTGTTCACTTGTCCCAGATTCACCTGCCTCCAGTCTCTGAGCTCCTGAAGGTGTCATGTCTGTTGTGTTCATCTGTCCTCTGTAATGAACCGAACCTTTAAGTGCACAAATTTAAGTTAATTACAAGGGGATGGAGAGCTACGAAGAAGCAGCAAGTTCAGAGGACTCACCAGAAGCCCATCTCCTGCTAGGTTAGGCTGGGGGAACCTCTGGGTGTCCCTCCAAGGAAGATGCTGAGCTGGGCTCTGAGCAGCTCACAGATGGGTACCAGGACCCTGGTCCACCAGCGAGATCCAGGACAGCCGCTGCAGCTGGTCACACTTCAGGCTCGACAGGAGCATCTTATGAGTGCTTCTCACCGGGGTGCTGACTTGTCACCCAGGGTCTCCTACCCTCCTTTGCCCTCCCCACCCTCTTTTCTAGCAGGTGGGTCCACCTGTACCGCTGGCCTGTCCCAGTCACCTGCAGACCTCCGAGGTGGTCAGCACTCTTGCCCCCAGGTGCTGGTCATCCCAGGGGCGGGTGGCACCCCAGCTCCCACACTGCTTCCAAGCCTGGTTCTCCCAGGGTCTCCCTGCTCATGCCAGGGTGACTGTGCCTCAGTGGGCGGTGTTCTCTTTCCCTTGGCGCTCTTCAATATCCAGCTCCCTGAGCCCAGAGCACCCTATCTCCATTTTGGGGGTCTCCCTCATCTGCCAAACTCAGCTCAGTGTCACCTCCTCTGAGAAGCCTTCCTTGGTTCCCCCAGCCTGGATTTGATGCGGTCTGCGCTCTCCTGGAAGTCTGCACTGCCCTCCATAGAAGCCGCTGACCACACTGCATGTGAACTCTTTCCTTTCTTGCTTCTCTTTCATTTGAGTTGTAACCCCCCTGGGTAGTAGTGAGCCCTGCGGTCACCTCAGCAGCATGACAGGACTCGCCTCCACGAGTAGGGGCCCCCGGTCCGTCCCCTGGCTGGTTCTGCCTGGGGGGGCTGGTGCTTCCTTCTTTTTCATGGAAGCATCCAGCTGTGAATTCCACGTGCAGTGCCGCTGTGGCCACATCCCACGCATTTTGGTGTGTGGTATCTTTAATTTTGCTCAGTTTTATGTATTTTAAGTTTCTGTAGAGACTTCCTCTCTGACCCGTGGATTACTTGGGAGTGTTTTGTTTAATTTCCAGCTGTTTAGAGGTTTTCCCACTGTCTTGCTCTTACTGACTTTGTTTGATACTATTAGGGTCAGAGAACATATTGTGGGTGATTTCACTTTTAAAAAATTTGTTGAGGTTTATTTTATGTCCTGGGATTTGGTCAATCTTGATGAACCTTCCCCGGGCACTGGGAGAAGGGGAGACGTTGACGGCAAAGGGCAATCCCACTGGGCTCTCTGCCCCAGGAAGCGGGAGTCCCGCCTCCTACGTAGAGGAGCCCTGGACGCACCTCCCAACCGCACTGCCAAGGCTCTGGAAACAAGGCTGTCCGTGGAATCCTGGCCGCAAAAGTGCTGAAATGAGAGAACGGGTGACTGTGAATTTTAAACCTGACAATACTGTCCTTCAGGAATGCAGGGCATTCTCTGATAAAGGGAAACGCAAAGGATTTTTTCTAGCTGACGTATCCTTCAAAAGTGGCTAAAGGAAGTCCATAAAACAGAGAGGAAATAATAAGAGGAGGCACCTTAGAGCATCAGGAACATAGAAAGACTAATGGAAAGAGCAGAAGTGTGGGGCCAGACAGTGGACAGGCCTCCCTGCGAGGGTTTGAAGTCATATGTGATGGAAACAGCAATGGCAACACTGACCCCCGGCCACTTGATGTCGGCGGCCCCGGGTCCGGCCCCTGGCCGGCTCTGCCTGGCAGGGCGGCGTCTGTGAGGCCCTGCGTCACCCCGGGGGGGGGGGGGGCGGGCCTGCTCGGCTGCTTCCTGTTTTGAGGTCAGGGCTTGGGAACTGCACACCTGGGTCACCTGCTTCTACGGGGTGGGGTGGGGGGAGCGGGGGGCCATAGATGCCCTGCCGCTCATCCTCCCAGCTCAGCGCAGCCTTCGGGTCCCTGCCCAGCCCGCCTTCTCCTTCCACTCGTCAGGGCCCCCTTGGCGGCCTCCCGCGTCATTCCAGGGTTTATAGCCGTGCTTAGCAGAGAGGGGCAGGAGCAGTCTGGCTTGTACCGTCCTAGCCAGACTGAAGGTCTCTAACTATCTGACTGGGTGATGGAGCGTCTGTTCGTAGGACAGCGATGGATACTTGACCTTGGTCCAGGGCAGACCTTCCTCTGTGGAAAGCAGAGGAGCTGCCTCGCGCTGCAGCCGATGTCTCCTATGGTGTGAGCCTGGTGACCTCGCAGCAGACAGGGGTGGGGGCTGCACATGCCTCTAGAAAGTTCTGTGGGCCTAACCAAACTCAGAGCTTTCTCACAAGCTTTTATTCCAAGGAAATGGCTGTGTCTCAGAACCTGCCATCCTGCGGCTCCTTCACATCTGGACTCAGGGCCGCTGAGTCTGTGTGTCAGCGCGGCCGCTGGGTGGGGGCCCGCAGGGAGGCTGTGGAGGCAGGCGCCTGCCTGGGGGATTAGGCTGGGAAGAAAGGGAGACCCCAGAGGCCAGTCCTCTTCCGTTCCCTTCTATGAACGTAGGAAGTCCCTTTCTGTGCCCAACTCTGTGCTGGGAAACAAGGGGGGACGTGGGGAGTGGGAGGAGGGGCACACGGACCCGGCCCCACCTCTCCGTGCCCATTCACACATCCTTGGCCCACAGCACAGCCCTGGGGGGAGCTCAGCGCACTCAGGAATGCAGTAAAGCCAGAGCACCCCCCATTCCTGCCCTCGGGGGGAACCATTCAGAATGCTGGAAGGTTCCAGACGCCAGGGTTTGGACAGGGCCAATCTCTCTCTCCGTTGGCACCTGACCAGGCGAGGGGGGCTCTTCCTCCATCACAGAGAGGCAGCTGAGGCTGGGCCCAGCCCCTGGTCCCTGCCCCCAGCCTGTCCTGTGCTCCCTCCCCGCTCTTTCCTGCTGGGACCTGCCTTCTGGGTCCCCCGCCCCCGGGGCCTGTCTGTGTCCTCCCCACCTCCCTTTGCCGGGGCCTGTCTGTGACTCCCGGAAGGTGTGACCCAGGTCACCTCGGAGGAGGCCCTGCCCCCACCCAGCCTCTGCCAGCCTCTCCTTCCCCCAACCTGTATTTAGGGCCCTCATGGGCTGCTTCCTCCGACAGGCGCCCACCGGTCCTTGGAAACCTGTAATTTCCCGGGGCTGAGTCACCGCCGGCCGCCCAGAGCCGGGTCAGCGTGCTGCCTGGCACGGGCGCCGAACTGAGCTCCCGGGCCCTGTGCCTGCGGTTAGGAGCCCAGAGGCCCGCTCCCAAGAGGCCTTGCCTGCGACTAAGTCTTTAAATGCTAGGAGTCCAGGCGGAGAATAACCACTCCTTTATCCCCTCACCCCGCCCATGTCGGGAACCGCTGGGCTCCCTGCATCCAAGGGGCTTTCCCCGATGCCCCAGGCTTTGGCTGAAGCCCAGCAGCAGAGAGCAGACAGAGCCTGCACGTGTCAGATGGGGTGCTGGATGTTCCACGCTGGAATTGCCAAGAGATTGCAGAACGGTCCAGCGGAAGGACGGACAGGGCGGCAGGGTGGTGACGAGCACAGTAGTGCCAGGAGGTGTGCCGCCCGGGATGGAGTTTGGGCTGTGCCGCTGAGCAGCTGTGTGACCTTGAGCAGGTGGCTTAACCTCTCTGTGCTTCTGTTTCCTCACCTGTGAAATGGGACTGTGATGAAGTCTCAGGGAATTAGGAAAGCACTCAGACAGGGCGTGCTGGAGCCTAGGCCGCGTGAGCACAGAGGATGCTAGAATCTGACAGTGGGGTTGGCTGGAGGCAAGGTTTTAGGAAGAGAGGCGGGGAGTGGGGAAGGGGGCTGCTCCCTGCGCCCAGTGCAAGAGAGGGAGCCCTGAGGGAACCACTTGCAGGTCAGATCCTCAGCCAGTCCTCAGAACTGTGCCCCAGGATGTGAGAGGTGGTGCATCCTTGGGAGGCTTGGCCCTTGTCTGCTAGCACAGGAGGCCCTGTGTACAGAGAGGCAGAGCTGGGTGGCCGCACTCTGCATTTCTGCTGCTCCCCACGTGGCACCGTGGGGGGGTCAGGTGGGGAGTCTTTGGAGGGCTGGCTGCCAGAGTGCACTGAACCACCAGGCTAGGGGCTGGGAGGGGGCCTGGAGAGGTCCCTGTGGGAGTCCCCAAGACAGAGCCTATGCAGGCAGGAGGCAGCCGCTGATGGTAGCTGAGTGAGCCTCGACTTTGCCCCTTTTCCTTTCTCCCTCCCGCCCCACAGAGGAGTCAGAAGCCAGAGGGAGGGGAGAGGAGGTGTGGATGGCGTGGATGTGTAGATGGGAGGAGGGAGCTCTCCCAGCTTTGACTGGGGTGTGATGTTGGTATTTGCGTTGGCTCAGTCTGGATTGGATTGTTTGAATATGCAACAGCAAGTTTAGATGAGCAAAGATGGGGTGGTCCTTGGTGCTGAAGATGAAGGAAAATCTTCTCGAACTGCCAATATGTACTTTAACTAAACATTTTCATAACAAAGCTGAAAGTTATTCAGTATTTCTATACTCTTTGGAAAGCTCCAACTCCCCACTGAACAGTCTCTGTTACTGTTTTTAGAATTTCAGTCCTACTCTGTAACGCAGGAAATTAGATATTATTTTCATAATCAGTAGTAACCAAATCAACCAACATATTTCCACGTTCACCCTTGTTTCTTGCAGTCTTCTCTTTCCTCCTGGGTTCACTTTTCTTCCTGTTAAAGTTCACCCTTCGGTAAATCTTCCAGGGATGGTTTGTGGGAGGGGAACCCTTCCTTAGACTTTGCACGTCTGAAAATGTCTGTTTTTTATTCTCACACTTGAATGATAGTTTAGCTGGCTATAGAATTCTAGGATGACAGCTGCGTTCCTTTAGCCTTTGAAAATATTGCTCCAGACTACAAGAACTCTGCTGAATTCTATTCATTTCTTTGTGAATAATCTTTTTGTCTCCGATAGCTTTTCAGATTTTTTTCCTTTGTCCTTGGAAGGGCTACAGTTTCACTATTAAGTATCTGAGTATCAACTGATGTTTATTTATCCTCTCCTGCATTTTGTGTTTGGAGATTCATATCTTTTTATTTTGGGAAAGATTTTGGCTGCTATTTTCTAGAACATTCTTTTTGCATCTTTCCTTCTATTCTCTTCTTCTGAAGCAGTTGTTGGACACATTCTGAAGCTTCTTGACCCACCTTCTGTGTTTCTTACCTGTAACTTATTTTTATCTGTTTCGTTTGTTTATTTCAGAGCCACATTCTCGATAATACCTGCCAAGTAATTCTCTCTTCGGTGAGTCCAACCAAGTGTATTTCAGCTGTTGGGGTTTTAATCTCACTAATCACACTTTTCACCTCTGGGATTTCTAGTTGATTCTTTTTCATGACCACCTGTTTTTGTTTCATTGGAGCCAGTTTGGGGTTCACAATTTTAAAATGTTCTTACATTTCTATTTGAAAATCATTTTCAGATTCCTCTGTTATTTCCGCTTCATGTGCAGTGATTTCATATCTCCATGGTTGATCTTAATGTCTTTATTAGCATTAGTTATGCCCATGTTTTGGGGGTCAGGTTTGTAGGTTCATCTTGAGTAGATGTTTCTTTCTCTTCAGTCCCCTCCCTCCCCGCCACCCCATCCTCCCCTGTTATCCAGCTGCCTCCGCTTAGCCTCCTGGTGGTCCCACTCCAGAGCAATGAAGTCACTTCCTGTTGGCTCAGAGTGCCCACCTCCTGGAGGTGGGGAGGGTGTATTGCGGACTCAGTTGCTAAGTCCCTGGGTGTCATGGCTTGGAAGCTATGGTTGCTTCCTCCTACTCCTCCAGGTACACAGCTGAGAGTCTTGCCTCGGCCCCTGTGCTGAGCGGGGACTGGAGCCCCGCTCAGATTAGTGTCTATTACATGGAGATGGGTATCTGATTTTTTATTACGGCAACGCCTTTGAAGTTTCCCTTTTTATAGTAGATGTGTCTGTCTTTTATGCCTATATGGGATGACTTGAAAAATGAGTTTAAAGTGCCATCAATTTCTTTTTAAGCTTTAAATATTTCCTTTTATTGCAAGCCCATTAAAAATGGAAAACCAGTGTAAATTTTTCATTTACTGGAATGTAATAGGTTGGAAGGTTAATTTTTTAAAATAAAACCTCATCAAACTGACCCAGATGTGCGCTCAGCTGAACATTTTTATCTCGTAGGGGTGGGCTCTGCCAGCTGCATGCAGGCAACAAATAGTAAATTATTCTTCCCATTTAAAAGTGGGAGGTAGTAATATTTCCGAGCAAGATAAATCATGTCAGTTTCTCTCTGTTGGAAGCCTCTTTGCTAGTTGAACTTGATTGTTTGTTCCTAATAAATGATTTTATTGGATTATAGCATTGACACTAGAAAACTGCACAGATTGTAAGGTTATGGCACGAGGACGCACCCGTCCATCCTGAGCGACCCTGCGGCCTGGGTCACTGCCTCCATCTCATGGGCAAGAAGATGAAAGATCAGAGACGTCTAACACTTTTCCCAAGGTTCCCAGCGAGGAAGGGAGGGCACAGCCAGGCCTTGTGGTCCCACATTCAGGAACAGCCCTGAGGGGCTGGGGGTGGGTTGGGTGGAGGGCTGGGATGTGCCAGCTGGGAGCAGAGAATGAGGGGCTGAGCAAGAATCACCGAAGTCAGGTGGGAGCCAGGGAGGGGCTGCAGGCGGGAGCTGCAGGGCTGGAGCCTGGGGCGCTGGGTTCTGGTGCCCGTCCGCCCTAACGGTGATGTGGGAACGGTCATTTTCCCTCCCCTGGCTTTGGGATTTCACAGTCCAGTTTTGGTTGTTTGTTTTTTTCATTGGAGATTTAAGATGGAGTGGCTAGGTCTTCATTTTGCCAAAAAGATACATGATATATATATATTTTTATTGAAGTATAGCCAGTTACAATGTGTCAGTTTCTGGTATACAGCATAATGTCCCAGTCATGCATATATACACACAGATTCATTTTCATATTCTTTTTCACTAAAGGTTATTACAAGATATTGAATATAGTTCCCTGTGCTATACAGAAGAAATTTGTTTTTTATCTATTTTTATGTAGAGTGATTATCATTTACAAATCTCAAACTCCCAAATTGATCCCTTCCCACCCCCTAAAAAGATACATTTTAAAAGATACACACTATTTCCTGTTACCATTGTTTCATTTCTTAAGGACTTCTTCTCACATAGGACGTTTATATGTGTAGGAGAGGAAAATTTCAGAATAAAGACTAGTCCTTTGAACATCTTAAGTTTTACCAAAAAAAAAAAAAAAAAAAGAGCAAAAAAGACAAAACCAAACTCCAAAACCTCACCCCTTGGCATTGCCCTCACTTACCTCATTTTATCTCTGACGGGTCAGCACCTGTCACAGGCTGGCCCTGGTCCCCAGCCTGGGGTTTGATGTGGGGGATGCTCAAAGCTCCCTTCCAGGACTATACTAGGCTAGGTCTGGGGGCTGAGGCCACAGGGTTTCCTGCTTTAGCAAGTAAAATTCCAGGAGGCCCAGTTAAATTCTAATTTCAGATAAACAATTTTTCTTTTAAGTGCAAGTATACCCCAAACACTACATGGGATATACTTATACTACGAAAAGTATATGTTGCTTATCTGAAGCTCAAATCTCCCCAGGCATACTGTGTTTTATCTGGCAACTGCACGAGGGACACTTGAGAACCCAGGAGGAGTCTAAGTGTGCCAGGAGAACCCGAGGGCACAAGTGTGTCTTCCTGACTCCTGCTCTGTGACCCTCAGCCCCCTGCAGCTGTCTGGCAGGCCCTGTGTTTATTTACATTTTTAGCGAAAGCAAATTAAGATTCCCTTACTCTGGAGAACTGCACCACAATTGCTCTGGTGCTAAGTGGAGACGCTTGGCCTTTCTTTCCACCTGGGTCCTTTGTGGGGTGCGTTCCCACGGGCTGCCCTTCACCCCACCATCAGATCTGTAATCTGCGCGTCCGCCTACGGCGCTGAGGGAGGCCGGCTCCTGCCCTCTCACCCACCGTCTGCGTTGGGACGCAGGAGCGCCACAGTGAGACCATAGCTAACTAAGCAGCACGCGT
Organism: Camelus dromedarius; assembly: GCF_036321535.1. Taxonomy (NCBI): domain Eukaryota; kingdom Metazoa; phylum Chordata; class Mammalia; order Artiodactyla; family Camelidae; genus Camelus; species Camelus dromedarius. Next base: position 30,800,767 of record NC_087451.1, on the reverse strand, counting down.
ATTATCCCCCAACCCCACGACAGCCCAGGACAGGCGTCCCTATCCCCACGGAGCAGATGGGGAAACTGAGGCACGGAGGTTTAGGCTCGTGCAGAAAGGCACAGTGCTGAGAGCTAGCGGCGCTGGGATTTCAGCCCAGACCCCTGGTTTCCCTCCACCACACCCACGGGCTCAGCCAGGGAGCATTTCAACAGCTCTGCCCCAGAGATGCAGATTTAATGGGCCTGGGACTGGGGTCTGAGTGGGTGGCTGTAATGCTCCCTGAGAGATTCCAAAGGACAGAGATAACTCTGGCTTCTCCCTGCTACAGAGATAAGGTCAGAGGAAGCCGCCCAGTGGGAGGAGAAGTCCACAGAAGTGGAGGAGGAGGAACTCCAGCAGGTTCCAAAGGCTGGATTAGAGTCCCTGGCGAGGGTGTACCGGGTTGGGGGGATGGCAGGAGCAAAGGCAGGGCGGTGGGAGTGTGCCTGCGGTTGAGTGAACCGGAGAGGGCCGAGATGGAGACCAGAGCCAGGACGTGGGGTGCCTGCGCTTTCCTAATGATGCTTCTGGATTCCCAGCGTCCCTCTGAGCCAGAGGCGCTGGGGAAATGCCAGTCCCTCCCCTTCCTCATTCCTAGGATCCAGTTTTCCCATCAGAAAGCTCATCCTGGCTCCTCCTCCTGCAGGACTGGAGAGAGACAGAGGAGGAGCTGGCAAGGCCAGCAGGAGGGGACGAGGGCAAAGGAGAGTAGGCCAAAGCTCAGGGGAGGCTTCCAAGGTGCGTTTCTAGCCCTGGCTGTGGCTGGCGCTGCCTGCCCCCACGCGACTGTGCAGGCATCCTCCCCACAGGGTGTCGCGTGGACCTGCAAGGTGCCTGTGATGACAGAGTCCCGGAGTCCAATGAGTTCGGGAAAGGCTGCATGCTCCAACCCTGGCTGGAGACTTGCAGTGTCTACGAGCATGTTAAAGGCTCTGAGAAGTCCTGCAACCAAGGGAAGCTGCGTAGGTTTGTTGAATGTAAGTGTGGCCACTTAATGACCTCAGAGCCCTCTTTGCTGTGTGACAGTGAACCCATGAACATCGTGCACTGCACCCTGGAGAAAGGCAGGAGCGACAAGAGGGTCTTGGTTGCTCCTGGGAGCTCCCCTGAATGTTCCCAGAAGAAGTGTGGGCAGTGGAGGGGTCATCAGGGTCTGCGCTGCCCAGGCTGGTTTTCCAGAAGGGCTGCCCCTTCCTCAGAGGGCTGAATCTAGGGTGGATCTCTCTAGGGGAGGGTCAGCTGCTGTCTGAGGCCTGATCTGGGACCATGAGGGAGTCCGAGTCCCTGGGTCTGAAGGTTGGCTCTGGCTTTTGTAGTCCTGGAAGATGCTCAGACCTCCACGGGGCTCAGCTAATGACAGACCCAGAACCCTGCTTCGTGGGGACGGAAATCCTAGTGTGTGCGCGCTGGGTAACCTCCGACTCCTTGTCATTTATTCTATGTAATGTGGTCTTACATGGAAACTGCCCATCTGAAATGAATGGGTAAAGGTGCTTTGAAATTCAGCAGGCCAAACCGCCCAAATCTAGAAAAAAAAACTAGTTTTAGGTCCTAGTGACAATGAGCATAATTGTAAAAGATTTCAAGATAAAGAGAAAGAGGCTTTTAAAATACACCAACGTTGACCTCAAAAAAAGGTGTCCATGGGTAAAAATCTTACCCACTGATGTGTTCCTGTCCACAAGTGTGTGTACAGTGTGGATGTCTATATTCTTCAGGTTGTGGAAGCAGTATGTGTTCATTATGGAAAACACAGAAAAATACAATAAAGGAAGAATCGCCCACAGCCCCACGACCACGGGCAGCTGGAAGCGCTCCATGTACTGCTTTCCTATATTTTTATGTTTTTCTTTTTATTATCATAAAATTACCTGTCTTTGTTTTTGTTTTCTATGCAAGATCATTATATGCCTGTAGCCCTTGTAGCCTTCTTTTCAAAAAATAATTTATTGAGGTGAAATTCATATAACATAAAATAACGATTAAAACACCCCATTTTGTTAAAGCGAGTAATTCAGTGGCATTCAGCACATGCGCAGCACTGGGCACCCAGACCCCCACCTAGTTCCAAAACAGTTCCTGAAGTCCTTGCTTTGCAGCCCCAGAGTTGTGTGTGCTTCTCCACATAAGGCGACTGGGGAAGGTATAGTGCAGTGGTAGAGTGCACGCCTAGCATTTATGAAGTCCGGGGTTCAGTCCCCAGTACTTCCTTAAAAAAAATTAAATAAATAAACCTAATTAGCTCCCCCCCCAAAAACCCCAAATAAGAGGACTGCTGGTTATTTAACTCCTAGCCTGTTATCAAATACCAGCTCGTTTCACATTTCCCGGTATTGTCAGTAAGACTGCCACCAGCATCCTTGTAAGACTGCTGCCATCCTTGTGTCCACCTTGTCGGCAAGTCAGTCTGTTTCTGAATGGCAGGATCTGAGCAGTCATGTCCCCTCGGGCAGCTTGGTTCCCACCTCTACCCAGCTGAGACCCCGCTTCTGACACCAAACCATACATGCCGCCACCCACCCACCAGCCCCCCTTGGATGCTCCGAAGCCTCTCATCCCCTCCTGTCACTCCACCCTTCACCTAGGGCCAGGTTTTCAAAATACAGATCTGGTCATGTCAGCCCCTCCCCTCTCTGAACCTTTCCATGACTTCCCGTCTCTTTCAGGATAAAGATCTGAATCTTCCACGTGCCTGCCAGGCCTGGTTTCTCCACCATCCCTCCAGCTTCTCTGGAATCCAGCCTCCTGAGTCGTCTTCTAGTTCCTTATATGGACGAGATTTCCTCCCACCACAGGGCCTTTGCATAGGCTGTTCTCTGCCTGCAGTGTCTTTCCCCTTTGTTTTTCCGGGTTAATCCTTGTTCATCTTCCTGATCTCAGCCCAATTGCCCCTTCTGCAGGGAAGCCCTCTTTGACCCCAGACTAGATGTGAAACTTTTGGTGTGTACCCTCATTGTACCTTCTTCTATGGTTACTTGGTTAGTGTTTGTTTTCCCTACTAAAGTATAAGCTTCAGAGGGCAGGGGCCATATGGGTAACCCAGAAATAAATGTTGGCTCAGCCAATGAGAAAGCAGTGTCCTTACTGGGACAAAGCATATGGGCATTTTCAAGCCATTTAAATTTTATTGCCAAAGTGCTTTCTGGAAAGGTGGGGGCAGTGTACACTCCCAGATTGTGCAGGAGAGTGTCAGTGCAGCCACACCTTTACCGTAAATTGCACACACGCAGCGAGGAATCAGTCATCTGACAAGTTCAAGCTTGGGGACGGCTGCAAGTCAGAGAACAGTCAGCAGAGAGATGCTGAGCCAAGCAGAGGAGAGAGCAGAGCCGCCGAGCCCAGCGGCAGGAGCAGAGGTAGCTGTCCCCCTGGTGTGACCGGGCCCCTCTTAGGCCAGAGGACAACAGCAATGCCCCAGTTCACCTGCCAAAGCCAAGCCTGCTCATTCAGGCCTGGAAACCTGGGGCAATCAGCTGGGGAAAGGACTAGAAAGAAATTGACAGAAGAGAGAGAAGGAAAGGTCAGTGGAGGCAGACGGCAGAGGCGGTGGCTGAGACAGGAAGCCCCAGACCTGCTGGCGACTTGAGACAGTGCGGTAAAGGGGACCGCGTGAAGGCTTTTTCGCACATTTCTGGTACCTGGGCTGGGAAGACCCAGAGGCCAGGACAGCTTGCCAGAGTGCACACTGGGGCCTCTCCGTAGCAGGTTGCTTCTGGGATGTTCCCAGTGGACCCTGTCCCTGAGTATCCACAGGCTGCCCCTTCCATCATGGGATCACGAGACTGTGATTCCCATTTTGCCAGCAGACCGTCTTTCTTACTGGCTTTGATGAACAAATTGCTATGTCGGGAGTCCCACGTGGCAAGGAACTCAGCCCTAGTTGGCTTAAAACTGTGGCCTTCAGTCCAAGAGCCTTCATGGAGCTGAGTGCCAACAACCATGTGAGCTTGGCTGTGGATCCTTCCCCAGGTGAGCCTTCAGATGAGACCCAGCCTCGGCCAGTGCTCTGAGGTTGAGAACCCAGTTCAGTCATGCCCAGATTCCTGATCACAGAAACTGTGAGATGATAAACGTGTGTCACTTTAAGCCACTACGTTTGGGATGATTTGTTATGCAGCAGGAGATAATACACCCCCACATGCTCTGGCTTCCTCGGAATATGAGGTCTCAGGGTGGTCAGACCCTCAGTGACTGGCACAAGGCTCTAAGTTCAAGGGTTACAACCAAACAACAATCCCTCCCAGATTCAAAGGAAAGGGACACAGGGAGAAATGCCAAGTTCACATTGTGGAAGAGCAGGAGGGGTGGGAGCTGCCCTTGGGACCACAGTAACTCACATCCCTCCCACGAGCAAAATAGGCTCACCCGACCCCAAGACCCCAAAAGAAAGTCTCACCCACGGTGGCGTGGGCTCAGATTCTAGGTGCAGGATCAAGTCCTGTAAATCACATGGGTGCGGATGGGTCCCGGGAGGGGTTCTTCAAGTCCTGTCACCCTGGGGTGGTTCTCCTTGCCTTCTGGCTCTGTCCTCTGAGTCATACTTCCTTTTTCATAAGAAAACTGAGTTTGCAACTGAATAGCCTTCTCAGTCTGCTTCCTTCCTTGAAAGGTCGAGTCCAAAAGCCTCTTTTTCATTTTGTCTGTTTTTCATCCCACTTAGTCCAAGAACCAAATGAATTCCTTTAAAAACTTGGGGGCTGCCTATGTGTTAATTTGAAATCGTTTTACAAGGGAAAATTTCTTCAGGGCTACAGAGAATTCTGTACGATTTTTGCTAGGGAACACACACTGTCTTCACTGCCTGGATCTACCCGGGTTTTAAAGATGCGTGTCCTTGTGTCTGCTCTTCTACTTTGAGGCCCTGAGCAAGGAGGGGGGGGGGGCTCAATGTTTCTCAGCCAGAACTAACTTTATATATATATTATATATATATTCTTTTTCAGATTCTTTTCCATTATAGGTTATTACAAGATATTGAATTTAGTTCCCTGTGCTCTACGGTAGGTCCTTGTTGTTTATCTATTTTATATACAGTAGTGTCTCTGTGTTAATCTCAAACTCCTAATTCATCCCTCCCTTTCTCCTTCGGTAACCATAGTTTGTTTTCTATGTCTGCAAGTCTATTTCTGGTTTGTAAATAAGTTCATTTGTACCATTTTCTTTTAGATTCCACATATAAGTGATATCACATGATACTTGCCGTTCTCTGTCTGCCTTACTTCACTTAGTATGATAATCTCTAGGGCCATCCATGTTGATGCAAATGGCATTATTTCGTTCTTTTTTATGGCTGAGTAGTATTCCATTGTGTGTGTGTGTATAGATACATATAATACACAAAATATATAATACAGTATATATATATATACACACTCCATCTTTATCCATTCATCTGTCAATGAACATTTAGGTTGCTTCCTTGTCTTCACAACTGTAAATATTACTACTATGAACACAGGGGTGCATGTATCTTTTCAAATTAGGGTTTTCATCTTTTTGGGATATATGCCCAGGAGTGGGATTGCTGGGTCATATGGTAACTCTATTTTTAGTTTTTTAAGGAACCTCCATACTGTCTTCCATAGTGGTTGCGCCAATTTACATTCCCAGCAGCAGTGTAGGAGGGCTCCCTTTTCTACACAATCTCTCCAGCATTTACTATTTGTAGATTTGTGGATGATGGCCATTCTGGCCAGCGTGAGGTGATACCTCGTTGTGGTCCTGATTTGCATTTCTCTAATAATTAGCAATGTTAGCAACTTTTCACATGCCTGTTGGCCATCAGCTTGTGAGACAGATTCTTGAGAGGCAGCTGGGTGTCGGGAACCTCAGGCATCAGTATGTGGGAGGTATCATTATGCCTGGTGGCCAGAATCAAGACAGAGCCTAGCCTTTTGGTTTGGCCAGAGTGGAAATTCGCAGGAGCTGGTACAAGTGGCACTTTGGGTTGTGCATGGGATGTGTGTCCAGAATCCAAGGACAGCTGTTCACAATTCATCTACACTCCCCAGGCCGGTGGCTGCTCCCCTCCCTCAGTCTCCTCCCCAGGCCCCCACATAAGAAGCTGGAGGTTGGCCCAGGTGGAGTCCATTGTCCACTCCAGTCCAATCAGCTCTAGCCAGGGTTTCGGGGTGGTTAGTGGCAAGGCTGCTCCCTCTGCAGGGCTGTGGCTGGACAGATTTCTTAAGAAGAGGAGCAGGTGGGACAGATAAACCGAGGGAACTACGAGTGCCTCAGTTCTTATTTATACAGGTTTCCCACTCTCTGGTAGGAAATGAAAATGCTTCCTGGACCCCCAAGGAAAGTAAGGGAGAGGGAAAAGGGAAGAGGGTGTTTTGGTGATGTTAATTCTACTTCCTGTCTCCTGGGTGCCATTTGGATTGTGGGGCCAAAGGCAGCATTGCGCTCTTGTTGAGAGTTTGCAGGCTTCCTGAATCGCCTCCCGGACTCTTCATCTGGGGGCCTCGTTGCCCGCGCGCATCTCTCTCCGCAGGTTCTGCTATCCAAGGTGCCTCCGGCTCCACCACGCCCTTCCCTCTGCCTGGAACAGCCCAGCCTGCCTCCTCATCACCTTGGCTGCCTGGCAGATTCCTCCTACTCATTCTTTAAGCCCTTGTTTTGGAATCACCTCAATAAACTCCGACAACACCCTCTAGATAAAATTCATCACTTTTTCCTCTGTACATTTAAAAAATCGTTTTATTAGAGAAAATTTCTTCAGGGTTACAAAAGCGAGAGAATTCTGTGAAATTTTCACTGGGGAACGCACACTCTCCTCACTGCCCGTATTACCCAGGTGGTGAAGACTGCAGATCTGCGCTGAGGCCCCGAGCCGCGCATAGTAGCCGGCACAGGGCAGGTGCTCAATGTTTCTCAGATGGAACAGAAATTATCATCTGGTCCAACGCACCCATTTTACAGATGCAGTAACCGAAGCCCCCGGTCATCAGGGCATCAATGCCGTCTGCCCTCCTGATTACCAGGAAAGTAGAGGAACGGATACAGTACCTCGCCTGCCCTGCCCTGCTCTGCTCAGCCGTGCCCTGGTCCGCTAAGCCGGCATCCCGGCTCCGACCCCGCGGGCTGTGACGACCGCGCCACCACCGCCCGGCCCCGCAGCCGCTCCCTGCCCCCCTCCTCCCGCTGCCACCTGGCGCGGCCCAGCTCCGCCCGGACTCCGGACTGGAAAGTGGCGGCGACGCCCCGGAAGGAACCATTCGCGCCAAGGGTGGGGGGTGGCGCCTGGCAACGGTCACCACCTTGGCGACCCCCACCCTCGGTCAGCCTGTGTCGGGGCCACATCGTCGGGGCCGCGGGGGCGCGCCCGGGCTGAACGGGGGCGAGCGCAGGACCCGGCTCATGGTTGCCGCTCCCGGGCCGGCGTCGGGATGCGCCGCCCGTGGGGCTCGGCCAGGTGTGGGGCTGCGCGGGGCGGGGCGCGGCGCGCACCTCCACCGGGCGGGGCGGGGCCGGGGCCGGGGCGGGGCCTCTCCTCCTCCCCATCCCCTCCTCCCCGCCCCCATCCCTCCCACTCTCCGCCCGGGATTAGCGACCTGGGAGCCCGCGCCCCGCGGCCTCGCCGCCTCACTTCCCTGGGAACGGCGGCCACGGCGGCACCATGAAGAAGTCGTACTCAGGTGGGCGCCGCGCCCGGAGCGGGGAGGGGTTGGTGTCCCGGGGCCAGCACTTCTCACCTGAGCGGAAGCGCTCGCGGGTGGCCGAGCGGGTCCTCGAAGTGGGGGCGCCGCGGGGCACCAGCTTCCGGGCAGCTTCGATGCGTGGGGAGTTCGCGCCCGCCAGTTGACGCAGCTCCACCCAGATCTGGATCGTGGGGGCCTGGAGGCTCTGGGCTCCCCCGACGGAGTTGGCTTTCTCTCCTTTGCTTCAAGTCGCCACCCTGAGGCCTGGGGCCCGCGCGCTGGTCCGAGACCACCGGTGCCCTGGGAGAGTCTGGGTGCTGAGCCCTCTGACCTCTGCACGGTTGGGCCTCGCCTCTGACCGTGGCCGAGGGTCTCCTGCCCCTGTCAGTCGGCCGCTGCTCGCTCGCGTTCTGAAGAGTCCACTGTGTGAGACACTGCCCTGGGCTGGCCGACCCTCCTGCTCGCCCTCTTCCCCTCTTGCACCTTCTCTGGAATTGCTCACTTTACAGGCGCCGCCGGTTGGGGTGTGTTGGGTCCCTCCTGTGTAAATGTGTGCGTGGGAGGGGGCTGGGGGAGGATTTCCTTGGGGTCAGCCTCCAGGGCTGGTGGTCCAGGCCGCAGCATCCTTTCTTTAGGTGACCCTGTTATTCTTGGAATAACTCTGTGGAACACAGGAAGTTTGCCAAATGGGACCAGTCAGCAGCACCCGGGCTTGGCAACTCGCGTTCATCTTTTGGGTGTCAGGTGTGCTGGCATCCTGACTCCACTCGCTGACCTCACACAGGTGGAGGGGGCCTGACCAGCTCTCATCATTTGCTCAGGAGCCTTTATAAGTGTTTTCCCTTCTGGTACACTGAAGTTCCATTTCATGGATGGGTAAACTGGGGCCACAAGTTTCGAAGGGCAGGTTAAGGGTAACCCAGATCTCCGTTCTTTTGTCTTCCTTGTCCTCAGCCATCAAATAATACATGACATCTTTTCTGCTCACTCCTCAAAATTTCTCCTCCTGTTCCTCCACTTAATCTATTTGGACATGAAGTTTTCTGCCAAGGACTCAGGAATTAATTTTTCTTGATAAGAGGACAGAATGATGGTGCTGAGTTGAAGCTGAAGAGGTCCTTAGTGCCATCCCCCTGCCTTGGGGCCATTTTCTGGTCTCCTCTTGCTTTCCACATTCAGAAATCAAAACAAGTAATACGGAATATCTCAAATACAGAATAGTCTCAAAGAGGGTTACTCAGAACTTCCCCTAAAAATAGCCTTCTGGGTAAGTGGCTTAGAATTTCAACTTTCACCCCCTGTTGCAAACAGCATGGCCCTCAGACACCCTGAACACAGCTCCATCCCAGGAGTGCAGGCTCATTGATGTAATGGTGGGGGAGGAGGGGGCTTCAGGTGGCATAGGCTGGGGTTTGGCATTTGGCCTGTCTCCCTCCCCAGCCTGCTCCAAATGCTTGAGATGGTTGTGGGCATCGCTGCTGCTGCCTGGTGCGGCCCTTTCCCCGGGGCTCCAGCCCAGTGCCGCCCAGGGGCACCAGCTGGCTCTTGCCCTTTGCTCTTCGCCCTTCCTTTCCTTCTGGTGGGTCTAGACATTTGGGGTGACCGAGGTCCCCCCAGCTAGCTGACATTTTCGTTGGAGACTTTGAGACCCTCCTACCCAGATGCCAGAGGGCCTCTGAGACAGCTTGCTGTCTGTCTCTTCTCCATTCCTGCCCCTCCCCTGCAAATTAAAAAAAAAAGAAGGTTTTTGCAGTAAGTGGAAGTAGGGTTTATGGGTGAGTAGGAACCAGCTCTTGTAAAGGCAGCCTCTGTGGCTCTGGTGTTTACCTGGAGGGGCGGGGCCCTGGAGAATGGGCCTGGAAGGGCTTGGACCTCTTCCAGCCTGTTCTCCTGGCAGTGGTCCAAGGCGAGCCGGGTCACTTTGTTGCAGTTGTGTGGGGTCAGGCTGGGGAGGGACAGCCCAGTGGCAGGGTGGGCCTTTGGCCCCATTCTGAGGTTCTCCAGTTCTCTTGGTGACCCTCCCGCCCCGTTCTGAGTAGGGGCACTTGGCAGAAGTCACACTGGCCTTTAGCATCCGTTCCCTGAAATTAAGGACAGCAGCAAAGTGTGAAAAGTCCCCCAGTGTCAAAACTCGAAGGACAGTCAGGAGGGCTTTTATTTTTCACCGAGGTTGAGTGGGATTATTGCTTCTGGATCCACTTATGGGCTCGTAAGTAGATTGAATGATTAGAATGTTCTCAGTGCATCTGGTTTGAGCACTCGTCAGTCTCTGAAAAGGGAGACATTTAAAAAACCTGTTTTGGGGGTGCCGAGTGCCTTGGGTCTGTGTACATTCGTTGAACACATATTATGTGCTGGGCATGTACAGCCAGGGTCTTGAGGGCATGAAGATGATGAAAGATGGGGTCCTTGCTTTCATGGAAGCTGCTTTCTCACTGGGGAGGCAGGACACAGGTGGGGCCCCGGCTGGTTAACAGCACCCCCCCCCCCCAAATGCTTCTGAATGCCCTGGCGGGAGGCTTTAGCTGGAGATGAGGTTGAACTGGGCCTTGAGGAATGAGCAGCTTTTAGCAGGTGGAGAATTAAAAGGATCCTTCCAGGTGGGGAACAAAGCAAATGCTCACTGGGGCTGCAGGATGCCAGGTGGGTTCTTGGGGGGCAGGCTCTGTCTGACAGCTCCAGTTCTGCTCCTGGCTCCTCCCGGATCCACCTCACCACTTGCTGGGGCACATCTGCACCGTGTGGTTAATAGCAAGGGCTCCTGGAATGAGATCCTGGGCTGGCACCTCCTCGATGCGGGGCAAAGCGCTTGATCTCGAGCGTCTCATCTGCCTCATTTGTTAAACTGGGACCATACTAATTTGTTGTGAAGATGAAATGAGTTGGTGCAGAACCGCTTGGAAACGCCTGCTCTGTCTCTAGCTTGCCGCTGTCATCTTCCTTATCCTCATCCATGGCCGGCACCCTCCGCATGCCTCTGCTGGTTTGGAGGCCAGGAGCATGGCCCAGGCTTCTCCCTGGCTCCCTGGCATCAGAGCTGGCTGCTGTCTGACCCTCCCAAGTCCTGAATTTGGAGCTGTCCATTTCATACCGGGTCACATGGGGCCTGCCTTTCAGTGGCCCGGGTGCTTAGCTGAGGCCTGAGAGCCATGGAAATAAGGACTCACATCAGTCCGGAGTGGACTTGGGAATTATGCTGAGATGTTTGGTGGCTTTTGGGACATCCCCGGAGGGGTACCTGGCCTATCAAAGGCTGAAAAGCTCTTGCATTGCGACTCATCCAGAGGCCTGTGCAGGGCGGGAGGCTGCATCCAGAAAGCAGGTTGGAGAGATTAGCCCGCCGAGCGGGCCTTCCCCACGCCCAGCGCTCCGGGAGCTGACTTCTGGGAAGGAGAGAGCCAGTCCCAGGGCACTAGCCTCCAGTGAGGGCAGGGCGCTAAGGCCGCTTCCTTCCCCTTCTCGCCCCACCCCTCTGCCCCCTCCTGCGCCTGTCCTCCCTGGCAGCCCCGTCTCTGCCTCCTCACGTCCCAGCCTGCCTGCTCTGGCTCCTGCAGGGGACCTCGGCCGAGAGAAACAGCCACCTTCTGCCATCTGTCTGGGGTCTGTTGGACTTGGGCCCAGGGTCATGGACCCCTGTGGACCCCGAAGCCCCCCAGCTGTGGGAGAACTAGCTGAGCCTGAGTCCTGGGGCTGGCCCCCTCCCAGGCTGCTGCAGTGGGGGGAGGCACAGGCGGGCTCCCCCCAGACTGCAGTCACCTGCCCATCAGCATCTCCCCAGCTGCCCAGAGGGGTTCAGGGAGCTGAGTGCCATACATGCACCTGGCAATGCACCTGAGTTTGAGGCAGCCTGCCTTCTTCCTGGAACTGCCAGGTGACCCGTTCCAGCCAGGACAGGGGAGAAGGGACATGAGCTCACTGCTTAGGGGCAGCAGTCTAGAGTTTATGACCAATTGGGGGGCGGCATGTGCCTGGAGCTCCCAGCTAGGTGTCAGCACAGGACACCTCACCTGAGGACCTAGGGACCCCCCTCAGCAGGAAAAAGGCACACCCCATCCTCCACCCGGCTCCGTGGGCCGTCCTTCTCTGAGACGCCCCGCCCATCCCTGGCCCCACGTGGACGGGACCTGGGGGTGGGACCTTGTTCCTACAGGCACCACTGTTTGTCTGTGAGCAGTGTTGCGTGGGCTCTGCAGTTTGCTTAAGATGTACTTGATAAGAAAGGTTCAGCACACATCAGCGCAGGGCCCAGCCTGGGGCTGATGAGTGCCAGTTCCTGGGCGGATCCAGCTGGTGGCCTTGGGGGAAGTGGGGCTGGAGAGAGAGGCCCAGGCCTAGAGGGGGATGATGAGCTTTTGGATGGGGAGGGAGGTGACATGCTGGGTTCCTATGCCTCTGTTGGAGCTGTTACCTTGGAACCCCTGGCTCTCCATGTTCCCCAGAGATTTATGGGTGATCGGTGGGCATGAATGGCTGAGTGAAGCCCCCTAGGGACCTGCACAGAGCACACAAGATCACAGCCCCCACTGTGCTCCAGGAGAGGCCTTGGCCTGAGAGTCCCAGTGGCAGCTGCCAGAGTTTGCCTGGGCCAAAGCACTGGCCAAAGGGAGTCTGTCCTGGTGGGCATGCAGACACTGCATTCAGACCTGGGGCTGCAGAGCACTGAGCTTTGGTGGGAGAACTGAATGGTCCCGGAGGCCGGTGGGCTGGTGGCCCCTGCCCCCTCCCTGTTGGGCCGGCTGTAACTGGGCCCAGGGACTCTGCCGAGAGGCCTAGAGCCTGTGGCTTTGCTGCAACAGCTGGGCTGAGCTGGGGGGTGCCAGTCTCCTCAAGGTCCCTGGCCTGTTTCGAGTCTCCGTGTAGGTTGTCATTCATTCCAGAAGTATCTGCTGGGCACCACTGAGTGCCGGGCTCCGTGTGTCCTTCCCGCACCCTGGCGGCTCTGGGCACCACTCTGCTCCCCACTGTTTCCCTCGGTGTTATCTCCCTGGTCCCGCCCTGGGCCCGGGTCCGCTTGCAGCCCTGTGAAGAGGGGCATTGAGCCCCTGCCGGCCCAGAGGGGCGGGCAGCTCTGGGCGTCCTGCTGTCAGTGGCCTCTTGGAAACTGCAACAACTGAGCTTTGTTCCGGGCCTAATCTGACCTGGTTCTGTGAAGCATGACTGCTGGCAGCCTGTGAGCCTCCAGAACAGGCCAAGGGGCGGTGGCAGGGACAGTAAGATGATCCCAGGTCAAAGGGCGGCCCTTGGGCCCTCTCTGGCAGGAACACAAGTCCCAGTCATCCTCTGAGCGTTGCTGGCTTTGTGTCAGAGGAGAGGGACCCTGAAGGGCTGCTCTGGGCTGCCTGTGTGGGCCCCAGCCTCCCAGGGGCCCCTCGGAGTGCCAGGTTGGGGAGGAGGCCCAGATCACTCCCCCTGGGGAGTAGTGTCCTCCCTGGCCTGGGGTTTCAGAGGTGGGGCCAAGGCAGGGGCCTTCCTTTTCCCATGATGGACGAGGGGGCCTTGCCCTCCTTCTGGCTCCTGGAAAGGCCTGGCTCCTCCTGAGACTCTTAAGGGACATGCAGTGAAACCGAGGCTGTGGCTGGGCCCCCTTGGGCCCCCCAAGGCTGCACCTGGGAACAGGGGGGCTGGCCACAGCTGCTGTGGAAGTCCCTGAGAGCCACGCCTGGGCCCCTTGTCCCGGCCAGGCCAGGCATGTTGGGGCAGCAGCGGCGACTGTCTGCCCAAGCTGGGGATCACTCCCGGTGACTGTGGTTACCAGGCAGGGCTGGGCAGAGGCAAGCTGGCAGGCCGCCTCGGGCTTGTCCTGCGGATCAATCTGACCCGCGTCCTGGGGCTTTCACAACCTTCCCATGGCCTGGGCCTCCTGTTTGCAGCAGGATCGGGTCCCAGCAGGGGAATAATGTGCCTGTAACCCAAGCCACTTGGAAGTGGGTTAAATCCAACCCCTGCCATCTTCCAGCCTAAGGACTAGGTTAATCAACCTGGAGGGAGGTGGGAGGTGGTTTGCAAAACTCACTAATGAATACATGACTTTGACTCAGCAGCCACAGGACCCAACGTGTCGAGGGGGCAGGTGTTGGGTTTTGGTGCAGAGGTGACCCCCTGAAGACACCGTGGGGATGCCAGGCGGTGGGATAACAGCTAAGTGCATGCAGTGTTGGCATCATGGGATTAAAGAGGAGGAGGTAGATTTCTCATCGACACTGCCTCCAGTGTTAGGGGCAAACCCTCAGCTACGGGGAGGGGGAAACCCTGGGAGGCAGCGCCTTCCGGGTAGAAGCAGATTGGAAGACACTTCAACGGCCAGATCTGAGCTCTATTTTTTAAAGGAAACCTTTCTAAAATACATTGTGTATCTGTTCTTTCTCTCTTGCCTTTTTGTGTGTGTGTGTGTGTGTGTGTGTGGTTCTTTTTATTCATTGCTTGTTACGAAACAATGTGAACAGGAAATTAAGGGAACAAATTCTCCAGTTGCAACATTGTGTTTCGTGTATCCCTTCGGTACTTGCTTGACTTTATCAAAGCTACATAGTGTTTCTCCGCAGAGTTGCGTATTCTCTGTAAAATCTTTGTAAACTCTGCTCTTTTCGCTTGAAGTCAGATCTCAGGCATGGATTCCACAATTACGATTTGAATGGCTCTGCAGAATGGCTGTCCCCGGATTTACCCACCCCCCCCCCCCACCAGAGCTCTGCCGACCTGGGTGCTCTTCCTTGGTGATGTGCCCCGGTGACCCTGACTCCAGGGCGCTGTGCTGAGCCGAGGAGGTGGCAGTAGCCGTGCTTACAGCTGCGGGACCTGGGCTAGTTGGATCCTGGAAATTTTTGCAGGCAATTCATTTAATAAAATGTTGCCCACGATGACTCCCTATTCCAGCATTCTTGGGATTGCTCCCAAAACCCAACAAATGTTCCTAATGCAGCATTTTATTAAGAGGTTTAATGAGCAGCAAATGCCATTTGCCCTGATTATCAGCTTGCTTCTAGCCACTGAGAAGTCTACTTATGGTCTAGAGGATTTGCCCTGTTGCCTGCAGCCTGTGGTCCCCCTCTCGGACTGGCGTGTGGTGTTGGGGCTCCACCCAGCTTCCTCTGTCTCTCCTTTGGCCTCTACAGGATGTGCCTGTACCCTAGGAGGCATCTCGTTGCTTCCTTGGCCCAGCTGAATGCCTTGGTCTTGGAGATGGGCCGGCTGCCCCAGGTGACCAGCCACCTCTCCTGGCGATCTTTCATTCTGCTGTCTGGTTACGTGTGCGGTGGTTTCTTCTGGAACCTCCGGTCTCCTCCACAGGCCAGTCAACAGCGTGGCCCCCCTGGCCAGTCCTCTGTGGCTGCTGTTTTGTTTCCCCCACCTCACCATCTCCCTTGTCAATCCTCCCGGGGCCTCTGCCCATCACCCCTCACCCCACCTCCCTCTCTGTATATCTTCTCAGTAGAAACTTAGGACCATCTACAGGTGGATCTACAGGTCTACTTCTGTGGTGACTTGGGTACCCATTCAGCAGAAAGTCTCGAAGACTGGCTCAGGCTTTCCCATATTCTGGGGCGCCCCCTCACTGCTCCTCATGTGGTCGTCAGCTGCTTCTGGCTGCTAGCCCCCCTCCACCTTACCCACTGTTTCCCCCTCAGTCCACTGGCCCTACTTTGTCAGCCTGCTCATATCCTCACATGTGCAGTTTGTTCATGGCGTGTGAACCCGGGTTTCACCCGGAAACCGGAACCACTTGAGGATTTAAAACAGAAGGACTTAAATAGTACAGATGGTGGGAAAGCCAAACTGGGTGCACGGTGCAAGCTGCGGGGCTTGTACAACACATTAAAGGTATGAGGGGATTATGTGTTTATAGTGAGGCAAGAAATAACAACAGATTCTAAATTTTAAACAGTGGGCAAATCTCATAGCACCCCCAAATCCAGAAAAATAGCATCATGTTTTTGCCCATCAGCTGCTTGTCCTCTCTCCAAAGTAATTTTTTCTCCTTTTCATATTTTGGCCGCATACTGTTTAGTCACTTCCTTATATGATGACTGTGTAATATCATTTTCTATTGAGAGAAGAGAAAGTTAATTCATCTTCCTGGTTAATCAAAATTTAAGTTTTACTTTTGGGAGTGGGGATGCGTGGAAAAAGTGCGAGTTAGCTCAGAGTCTGTGGTACTACTGCAATTTTTCACCCTACAAACACAGGAATTCTGATAAATTCCATTTTACATGATGCCTATCAAGAAAGAAGTAGACGGGGTGGAGGCAGGGTGTAGCTCAGGTGGCAGAGTGTGGGCTTAGCTTGCACAAGGTCCTGGTGCTTAAATAGTACAGAAGGTGGGAAAGCCAAACTGGTACTCCTGAACCTGCACATTGGGATGACTAGCAGTCACCTAACTCTGCATGGAAATGACTGTGAACCATGGAAATGTCACCCAGCCAAATCCAAGCTCAATATATTTCCCGTTTAACGTCTCCTCAGCAGGAGCCCCCTGATACCCGCAGTCCCTCCACTGGTACACATGCAGGGGAAAGGGTGAGCGCCAGAAAACAGACAACAGTCTTAACTGATCGGAGTTAAAGTTTTTTCTGTTTTGCAAATTTTACAAAGACGCTTGACTGTGTGAACAGTCTGAGGCCCTTCTCGGTGCCTCAGAAGGGAGGCACGTGAGCCAATGGCCCTGGTGCTTGAGGTTCCTGAGCTTCACGGAGACCACTGGAGACCAGCCATGGGCAGTCACTGCCACCCCATCAGAGGACCAGAGGGAGGCGTGTTGTTGGAGTCCAGGGACCAGGGTCAGCGGGTGGGAGGCTGGATGAGGGTGGGCCTGCCTCCAGCAGACAGAAACTGCTGCTGGAGAAATCTCCCCAGGCCGCGAGAGGGGGACAGGTCTACCCGGGTTCTCCCTGGCTCCCGCCTTCCAGTCTCCTCCTATTGGTTGAATCCAGCCAAAGGCTAAAGACTTGGGGACCAGGAGACCCCAGGCTGCAGCGGTCAGCTCTTCTGCCACTCAAAGACCAGCTGGGAAGGGGCGAGGAATGGAGGGGTTCATTTATGCTTAAAATTATTGTTTATCTGACATTCAGACTTAACTAAAGGTTGTGTATTTTATATGGCAGTGTCTCTTGTGTGAGTGGGACCGAGTCCAGACACCCTTCGAGGGAAGGGCTCTGTGGGTCCCCGGGCAGCGCTGACGTCAGGGGATGGACTTGACTGTCTGGTGAGGCTGCGGCCGTATGTGGGCGGAGCCGAGCCCGGCCCTCCTCTCACGTGAGCTGCTGGCGCTTCCCCGACCTGGGGATACCAGTGTTGCCTCCCCACTGGCCTTGAGTGTCACCATGGGCACTGAAAGGCCAGCTCACTGTCGGTCACCGTTGTACCTCCAGACAGTATCCTGCTGGTGTATGCTTGAAACAGCGCCTGGTGCAGAGAAGACATCCAGTAATATTTTCACGAGTGTGAAACTGAGTGTGCCCCAAGATGCAGTGAGAGCTGGAGGTGCGCTCACACCCTGATCTCTGACTCTCACCCAGGCTGTGGCACGGCCCCGAGGCCTGCGGCTGGGCCCACCCCCCTCCCCGACCCTCAGCATCGGGCGCCAGGGCCCCCTTTTGCTTGGTGCTTTGTCACTGGGTGGGCTGTGGGCTGGGAACACCTTTGCCCCTGACAGAAGGAACGGCAGGGCAGAGCAGGATTCAGAGAAGGGACTAGAACGCCTGGCTTGGAGGCCCAGAACTTGGTTGAAAACAGAACTTTTTGCGGTATTTGGTCTTTTGCTGGAGGATGTCTCCGGGGCAAAAGGATACTGCACCCTGCGGATGAATACCTGAGGTTCCCTTGAATCGGTAGCCCCAGCTGCCGGCCTGGGGGAGGAGGAAGGCTGGCCTGCAGGTCTGGTCCATGCACACCTCAGCGGACACGGCCAAGGGCAGGGGCGGGAGAAGAGGGGGGAGGCTTATCGCCTTATCTCAGGTTCCTCTGAAGATAAGGCTGGAACGTGGCTCTTCTGAGCCTCAGAAGAAGCTGTGGGAGACTGTGTGTCCTGGGGGCAGGTGGAGAGTTGGGGGGCTCCTGGCCAAGGTCCCTGTGCCCCTGGCCTTCCTTGAAGGACTCTCAGGAGTTTTAGGAAAACATTGAGAATTGATTCTTTTCTGTAGCTAAGCTCTCTTCATTATTGCAGATGGATGTGAATGCCCGAGTGTTCACAGCGCCCCTTCCTGCAAAGCCCCCTTTTGAGAAGGTGGTGACTTTCTGGCTGGGAGGGGCTGTCCAGCCCTGTTCACTGTTGGCATGAGAGCAGGAGGGTGAGTGTGTGTGTGTGAGTGTGTGTGGGTGGGTGGCTGCGTCACCCTCCCTTGGGGACAGCCTGACTCCTGCTCTCCCCTTCCTTGGGTCAAGATGTCTGGGCTGTCCCAGGGGCACTGAGGACAGCCGTGCTGATCGTGGGCAGGGACAGTGTCTCTGCGACCCCAGTAGGAGAGAGGGATGGAGCCTGGTGTTCCCGCCATTCGTGTGATAATAGCAATCCACTAAGTCTATGGTCTGTGTAGGCCCGTAGTGCCTGGTTACCCATTTCAACCTTGCCTTTTACCAGGTTCCATCATAAAAACTTACTTGGAAGGGAAAAAAAGGAAAGGTCTTCACAGTGACCGTATCCTTCTCTCTTCTATCCAGGGTCCCCAAATTATATGCACAGGGGACCACCCGTGAGATCGTATCTGGGCTCCTAGACGCGAGGGGGCCGGCACCGGTCTGCCAGCACCTGTGCCACGGGGGACTGCACCTGGCATATCTGTGGCCAAGGAGCAGGAAGGGCGCCAGGCAGTTTACCTGGAGGCAGACTCTGCCGTCACACTGCGATGGTGGCTCCCTGCCCCGAGATGGTCCCCTGAGCACCCCAGGTCTCCTCCCCCCGCCCAGGTTGGTCCTCTTTCTCTCGGGGACCCAGGGGCCCCATCTCCATGACTGGCCACCTTCTGTCCTGTTTGAAATGCTGCCCTTTCTTTCTCTCTGGGACACCGGCCAGCACTGAGTCCTCACTCACTGCCTTCTCCTGTCTCTGACCTCATCTCACCTGAAGCGTGTTTTATCTCGCGGCTCACCGGCTCACCGTGGGAAGCCTGACTGGTGTTTGCCACTGGCGTGTGATTCGTGAACATTTATGAAGTGGCCTTTGCCCCGGCCTCCGTGAGCACAGACAGTGGTTGTGGGTGTCTGGGGTGGCCAGGGCTGGGAAGGCCCCAGGATTCTGAGCCCCCCAAATCCTGGCTGTTTTTTCTGGATCGTGGAAACTGCCCCGCCTTCCTCTAATGTGCAGCCCATCCTGGAGGCTGGACAGTTTTAGGCTAACCTGAGTTGGGAAAGAGTAAAATATAACTTTTTTTTTTAAGGTTCTTCTTTTTTTATTATTGAAGTACAGTTGATTTACAATCTTGCGTTAGTTTCTGGTGCACAGCATAGTGATTCAGTTATATGTATACGTATATATATTCTTTTTCAGATTCTTTTCCATTATAGGTTATTACAAGATATTGGATGTAATTCCCTGCACTATACAGTAGGACCTTGTTGTTTATCTGTTTTATATTTGTAGTGTGTCTATGTTAATCCCAAACTACTAGTTTATCCCTCCCTTTCTCCTTTGGTAACCATAGCTTGTTTTCTATGTCTGCAAATCTATTTCTGGTTTGTAAATAGCTTCATTTGTATCATTTTTTAAGATTCCACATATAAGTGATACCATGTGATATTTGTCTTTCTCTGTCTGACTCCGCTCACTTAATATGGTAATCTCCAGGTCCTTTCATGTTGCAGCAAATGGTATTATTTCATTCGTTTTTATGGCAGAGTAGTATTCTATTGTGTGTGTGTGTGTGTGTGTGTGTGTGTGTGTGTGTGTGTGTGTGTGTGTGTACACATATACACACATACCTCATCTTCTTTATCCAGTCATCTTGAGACATTTAGGCTGCTTCCACATCTTGGCTATTGTAAATAGTGCTGCTATGAACATTGGAAACATTGGTATCTTTTCAAATTAGAGTTCCCTCTGGATATATGCCCGGAACTGGGCCTGCTGGATCATATGGCAACTCTATTTTCAGTTTTTTAAGGATCAAGTAGAACTCTTGGTAGCCTTTCTTGGGGTAGCAGTACCCTGGCTGTCACGTGCAAGGTGCCTTGGTTATAACTTACATTTTGTGTAAATGTGTCAGCACAGGGCAGCCAAGCTCTGTTACTGTGCAATTGTAGGTCCCTGGGCCCTGGCTGGTGCCTGTGTCTGGTGTATAGTAATAATAATAATATTTTATATTAGTCTATAATTAATATACTAGTAATGGTAGTATCTATTGAACATTTATTTTGTGCCCGGTGCTGTGCCAAGTGCCTACAGTGTGTGACCTCATTTCATCTTTGTCACCTGTGCGTAATCATCGTCTCTGTCCCCTTTCTGCAGACAGGGGAGCTGAGACGTGGAAAGGGGAGGTCACTTCCTGGGGCCTGGTGAGGTCTGGATTCGAACCCTGTCTGACTCCAGGCCTTCCTGCTTCCCTGGCCTCCGAGAACTCAAACCATTTGGTCTGGGACAACACCAGACAGCTGAATTTCCAACCGTCTCCTCTCTTTCTGAGTATGCTTTATTTTAAAATCACATAAAAATAACTCGATTTGCAACTGGCAGGGCTGAGCCATAAGGTGCCTTGGAGGCTTTTCCGGCTGCTCAGGGGCTCAGGCCTCAGGAATCAGGCCCCGGGGGCTGAGTTTCAGCTGCTCTTGGCCTGGGCTTTGTCCCAGGGCTGCGGTGGAGGTGGCACCCAGCAGGGGTGCCAGGGGGCGCGCGGGACGCTTCTCTATTAAGGGAGTGCTCCTTGCATCTTCTCGGTGCCAGGGGCTGCCTGGCACCAGTGGCGGGTTTTGGGAAGTCTGAAAAATAAACAGTGTAAATAAAGCAAAGCTCCACCCGAGGAATCTGAGACAGGCGCTGTCTTCCTCGTGGCTGTGTCTCCACCCCCCGCCTGGGTCTGGTTCTTGGGGATCAGATGCCTGGGGCTGGGGTTTCACCTGAGTGGACCCTCTTCATTTTTATCTTTGTCCAGAAGCCAGAGGCGGGGGCGCGGGTGGCCGTCCAGCTGGCCTGGGGGGAGGCGCGGCCAGAAGTGACTCGATCCACAGGAATGTGGGGCCCGTGCCTTCTCCATCCCTCACCACACTGTTTCCATATCGGGGACCCACTGGACTTATGGGCTCAGCTGTTCCCACTGGTGCCGCTTTCAGCCCAGACAGCCGAGCTCTACGTAGCTTGTGTGTGTGGGGAGGACAAGGGGTGCGACTTCTCACGCGTCGCAGGCAGCGCAGCTCCGGCTTAGGTGTGTGGCAGCAGGGCACAGCCGTCGTGGAGGTGAGGCCGGCTGGGCCGGACCTGGGGCCTGGGACGCGCACGCTCAAGCCTCTGCCCTCTCCCGGCCTGAGGGGCCCGTCAGTGCTGGGAGCCGCGTGCTGGCCCCGCCTGCCCCCCGCAGGCCTGAGGCCGTGGTCTGTCCAGCCTCTCTGTCTGGCAGGGCCGGCCTGCAATCGCCATTCTGGTTGGACTTCCGAGGAAGGACAGAGGTGTCACCGCAAAGCAGTGAGCAGACGCGTCTGGTGTCCAGTGGGCCCTGAGGGCAGGGCGCTGGGACCTCTGCCCTGGGGGGCCGCGGATCCGTGGGGTGCATCGGTGCGCTGGAGCCACTAGGAGAGAGGGAGAGAGTTACTACGAGGAACTGGTTCACGCCGTCACGGAGACCGAGGACGCCCCCCACCTGCCGTCTGCAGGCGGGACACCCCAGGAAGTCTCGGGTGTGTTCAGTCCAAGTCCGCAGGCCTGAGAACCAGGGGAGCCGATGGTCCGTCCTCAGGCAGAAGAAGACCGGTGCTCCCTCCAGTTCATGTGGCCGGGCAGAGAGAAGATCCTCCTTCCTCTGCCTTGCCTTCTGTTCAGGCCCTCAGGGGAGGTGGTCTGCTTTACCCAACCCCCCAATCAAACGCTCATCTCACCTGCAATCACCCTTACAGACACAGCTGGAAATAGTGTTTAGCCAAATATCTGGGCACCCGGGCGTCCAGTTAAATTGACACATATGGTCAGCCATCATCGTGGCTGGGGTGGGGATGGGGGCATTGCAGGAGATTCGACAGCCTCACGGCTTCTGAGCCTCGCTTCCCTCATCTGTGAAATGCAGTTGGTGGCTCCTGCCTCGGGGGGTATCACGTTGAGTGAGGGGGAGAATGGACACAGAGCTCATGGTTGTCTCAGAGCCTTGGCAGTGGGCGTGGTTGTGACTGCACAGCGTCCACCTGGTCCTCCTTGGTCCCCCTTCCCTGCCCCATGTCTTCTTGAAGGCGTGTCGGGCCCCCGTGCTCACCCCACCCAGAACCACTCAAGTGTGTACCTCTTACAGTGTTGTTTACATGGTGGGTGAGTTCACCTAAAATTGGGGCCATGTTGGGGTCCTCCCAGCCCAGAAAGAGGCCAAGGCTTAGTGGCAGGTATCTTGCTCATTTTGGGCAGACCTGGCCCATGTTGTTGACCCATACCTAGTCATCCTGCAAACATGGAGAGTGTACGCGTCCGGGGGAGCTGGACATGAAGACCAGGTCTGCAGGACGCCCTGCTTAGGGCTCTGGAATCTTTAGAAAGAAAGTGACTGCATTCACTCCTGGTCGGTCGTAGTTTAGCAGCGAGTTTGTGGAATGAATGAATGAATGAATAAATGATACGAGAGCCTCTCTGGAGGACGGCAGGGGAGCAGCTGGCACCTCTGACCCCAGCGTTCTGGGTTCTGGGTGCATGTCAGATGGCAGAGGCTGCAGGTGGGTGTCTGGCTGCAGCCTGGGCCCCTGCTGCACTGCAGGCCCTTCTCCAGCTTGTCTCGCTGTCCGTGGGAAGGCCTCCGTCGGGCCAGCGTGGGTGTCCCTGCCACTGTCTGCAGGATGGCCTGGTTGCCCGGGTGGCAGACTCAAGCCCCGTGACCTGGCAGCAACAGGGCGGCCGCCTGCTGGGAGCCTCTGGGGTCTGGTCGGCTTAGCGCCTCAGCAAATCTGTTCGAGTTGGGACTCGCCTGTCCTGTGCCTCCCCAGGGATCGCGTGCCGGGCGGAGGGGTGTGTACAGGGAGGCACGAAGTGGAGGTCTGTTCTTGCTCCCTCCGGGGGTCCGGGGAGAGATCAGTGCGTCCTCCCTCCTCCTCGTCCGGCCCACTTCCCCCGTGTTATAGACCCCGGGGCAGGGAACCTCGCTTCCCGAGACGGGTAGATGCAGTTATGCTGGGACCTAGCCCCATCCCGACCTGTGCCCGTACATCTCCATCCCACAGGCAGTCCTGGCGACCAGGCACACTCGAGTCAAGCCCAGACTTTGGAGTCTGATGGACTTGGCTCCATTCTGGGCTCAATTCCTCACAGCCGAGTGGCCTCGGACAAGCGACTCGACCCCACTGAGACCAGGCTGTCTTATCTGCAAAACAGGGTAGTGAGAGTTAGGTGGGAAAATGCATGTAAAGGGTTTGGCTGGCCAGGGGCCAGCAGCCAGATGGTGGTGGCTGTTACTGCAGGTGGCGGCCGGGTCCCCGTGTTACCTGGGAGGACCAGGGCCTCTGGCCCCACAAGGGACGGGTTCCAGGTTCTGGAGCCCTCGGCAGAAGCCCAGGGGAGGGTATGCCCAGTGCTAACCAGCCCCCAGTGGCCTCAAGTGACCTTTGCCCTCTGCCCCGTCTTTAGGAGTCGCGCGGACCTCCAGTGGCCGTCTGCGGAAGCTTGGTGACCCGACTGGCCCGGGTAAGTGCCTCGTTCCGCCTTGGCCCCCCTCTGTGGGTCTGGGGCAGGAGTCACTGCTCACAGGCTTGGAAGAGACTCGACCACCACAGCCTGGTGTGGGCAGGGCGGAGGGGTGGGGGGCGTGCGGGGACTCCGCCTCTCAATCTCGGGGCCCCAGCCAGGTCTGTGCGGCTTCTCCCCACCGGGCACCTCTGCCTCCCAGATCTGCCCCCAGGGCAGCCATCTAGGAGGCTACCTTGCAGTTTTGTTGGCATGTCCAGCAGCCAGGCCCAGGGTCCGTGCTCCTTCTGTGGCCTCTTGTCAGAGGACATTGGGGCCCAGAGAGGGAGGGACTTGTCCCCCCAAGGAGATGGCAGAGATGTGTCAAGGACCT
Organism: Camelus dromedarius; assembly: GCF_036321535.1. NCBI lineage: Eukaryota > Metazoa > Chordata > Mammalia > Artiodactyla > Camelidae > Camelus > Camelus dromedarius. Next base: position 30,776,943 of record NC_087451.1, on the reverse strand, counting down.
GTGGGGTGCCAGACCCCAGGCCGGATGGGCGGAGGGACATACTGGTGATGTGGCAGCTGTTCTGGAGGAGGGGATGTCCCCACCGGGGGCCCACACCCCACCTTCAAGGCCAGCCACATCCAGTACAACTCTCTGTGTCGGTGGATGTGCTCTGTACCCGCGCCATCTAGTACGGTAGCACCTGAAGGATACACTGTTAAGTTTATTTTATTTATTCATTCATTTGCATAGAATTATTTAATTTATTTTTAAAATTAATTTCCACTTAATGTGTCCATGTGGCTAACGGTGCTGAAATTAGGTGGTTCCAGACCACGCTGGCTCTCTGGGACCCCAGAATTCTGCCCCCAGATGTTCCCGAGCCCACTTCCGGGGCCAGCCCAAACCTCTCCCCAAGTTTGTCCTCCAGAGGCGACCCCCAGCTGGTGGGCTGGGCACCCCCAGGGCCATGGGATGGCCGAGGGCGGCTCTTTCTGGGGAGCGGGGTAGGGGTGGGAGTCATGTCAGACGGTGCGTGATGTTCAGGCCGCATGTATGAAGCCCTTGCAGGGCAGGATGGGGCTAGGGGTGGGAAAGGAAGGGTGACGCAGGGCTGGAGGCCTCCAGCCTCCAGGGTGGTGAATGATTCACATCCGTGGTTAAGCAGGAGCCCCACCCCCTGCAGACATGTTAGGCCGCTAACCACTGGGCTGTCCAGCCGCCGCTGTGTTCCTGGGGAGCTTTTCTTGGCTCCCCCTGCCTCTGCAGCTGTCTGCCTCTCTCTGGTGGGCCTGATGGGGCCTGATGGGGCCTGATGGGATGGGGGAGGCCCCTGCACCCTGGGAGTGAGGGCTGGGGAGGCTGGTGTCCTGGGCTGTGTGGACACAGCCTCCTTCTGGCCGTGACTTCCCCTTGCTCAGACTGGCCAGTTCTGTGCCATCAGCACTTGGCAGCTGTGGCCACGGCTCCCCTTGGAAGCCTAAGGCATAATTTGCCCAAGCCCAAAGCGGCAAGCCATGATCTGGGTTTCACATGGGACCGCCTGCTGACACACGAAATCCTCTCTCTGGGGGCCCCTGCGGGCTCCGGCCCAGACACCCATTCCTTGTCTTCCTGGTTCCTGTCTCAAATCCCTGCCTCCCAGTGGCTAGGACCTTGTTCCAGGTAGGGTTCTTTCCTGGACCCCCAGCCTCTCAGCCCCGTACTCCCTCTGACCCTCACAGAACCCTGCATTTGGAGCCGCCATCCACCCCTGCCCTCATCCCAGCCTGACCTCTGTCCCACACTCTGCCTGAGCTGTGTCTGGCCCCTGCGCCCCGGCTCTTCCCCAGAAGGCAGAGGGCCCACATTGTGGTGCCTCCTTCTTTATTTCAGGATTTCACGAGGCTGTGTTTGGGACTGGGAGACCAAGGGATGGCTGTTTCTGGCATGAGCCACAGTCCCTCAGCCCAGACGACACCCACGGTTGACCTCTGACAGCTTACTCACTTCCTGTCTTTTTTCAAAAAAATGGAATTGTTAGGCATATAAAAAATGTAAAGAATAAAATAAAGCACCTGTGCACCCACTATCCCGCTTAAGAAATAAGGTGTTACAGGTGTAGCCCAAGCATCTGGGGACCCTGTTCTCGCTGGGGGGGAGGGGCGCACGTCTGAATTTAGAACTGTTAGAACTGCTCCAGTGAGCGTGTCTGTACCACGGGTGGTCTGCACGACATGCCGCCTCCTCCTGGACGCCAGGAGCATCACATCACGTGTCCCAGGGAGCCAGCCTCTGCCCTGTGCTTTTTCATGAGATGGAACAACTTTGAGATTTGTCCACAGAGATCCATGTAGCTTAGTTCATTTATTTTGACTGTGGGCGGGGGTTCCTCCGTGTGGGGAGGTGGAGTTTTCTACCCCTCGGCCTGTTGCTGGAGGTCCAAGGAAGGGTTTCTCTGTTCCAAACACTGCTGGACAAGTGCTCGTGGGCAGACGGGCTGGGCTGGGGAGCTGCGCACCCCCTGCCCTCCCCAGTGGCCTTCTGGTTTGTTCCTACACTCACCCGATTTCTGTGCCGTGAGCAGCCGGTCTGGGCAGCTGCCTCCCAGACCAGTCTCCGGCCGACCTTTGCCCTGGTTCCCACGGCACATACATGGCGTTTCCGCCGTCTACTTCCTCACCTCGCTGCTGCCCAGCCAGCCCAGCCTGCCGGCCCCAGGCTGGGATCCCTGGGGCCTTCTTCTGCCCTGACTTCCGGTGCGTGGCTGGGTCCTGCCTCTCCTCCTTCAGATACCTCCGGGGTGGTGGCCTCGGCCCCAGTTGCACCTTTATTCCTCCGGGAGTGGGGTCAACAGTGCCCCCTCCTACATTCACGTTCACTCAGAACCTCGGAAAGCGACTGTATTTAGAAATAGGTCTTTGACAGGTTAGTGAAGGGTCTTGAGGGGAGGTCATACTGGAGTTAGGGTGGGTCCTAACTCCCTCCTAAGAAGAGGGCCACATGGAGACGGGGGCAGGGATTGGAGCTTTGCAGCTGCAAGTCATGGGATGCCTGGGGCCACCAGAAACTGGAAGAGGCACGGAAGGATTTTTCCCAGAGCCTCTGGAGGGACCACGGCCCTGCTGACACCTTGGTTTTGGACTTCTGCCTCTAGGACTGTGAGAAAATCAGTTCCTGTTATGTTAAGCCGCCGGTTTGTGTGATCTGTCCCAGCGGCCGCAGGGAACTAGCGCTCCTTTCCAGTGGTTATCGCGGGTGGTCAGTTCTCCCCCACGGAAGGATCTCCCCAAAACGCTGCTGTCTGGGCTGCGTCCCTGCCCTCTGGGGTCGGGGGAAGAATATGATCCCTGTGGCTTCCTCCCCACCCCCACCTTCCTGTGCTAGCTCACCCACCCCTACCCAGCGTGTCTCCAGCCCAATGTCATTGCGCTCAGCTGTACTCATTGTCCTACTGTCGTCGTCCCCCATGGACAGTAACTGTCCACTGTCTCTCCAGGGCAGCACAGGAGAACTGCTTGCCCTGCCACTGAGGGAGGGAGGGAGGGAGTAGGGAGGGAGTGTCCTCTGCTGGGGAGATGGTCCAGGAAGAGGCCCCCAGAGTCTTGGCCACTGTGCATCTGACTCCTGGGCTCCCGCAGGCACCCCCAGCTGTTACATCCCCTCCTACCCCCGACACCCACTCCTCCTCCATTTCTCTCCTGTCTCAGCCTTGCCACCCACCCAGGCACTCAAGCAAGAAGTCCCAGTGTCGTCCTTGACCTCTGTCCCCCCAGAACTCCCAAGTCAACACAAGATCTTGTCAGCTCGCCTCCCCCCACCATGGCCCTTGGTTGGGCCGCCCGTGATCTTGATGTGTCTCCCCTCACCCCTACCCTTTCCTCCCAGCGGAGGCTCCTCCCTGTCCAGTCAGCATTCAGAGGGCTTTACTCAGTCCCTCCCGAGTGCCTGGGCCAGGCCAGTTGGCACCATTTACGAGCTCCTTACAACAGATGTGGTCAGTGTCCCCTGGCTCGAAGAACCTTTGGTTCCCTTCTCCCCACGGGATGACCTGTAAACTCACTGTGACGCCTCCCAGCCTGGCCCAGCCTCCCACTCTGCTCTGATGGGTCCCAGCCCTGGAAGTCATTCTCTTTCAGGGTAATTTGACCCAGCCTGACAACCCCGTTAGCAGGTGGGCGGTGGGGAGTTCTGCATCCTCCCCACCCTGGGGCTGGGCGCTTGCGGCAGGCGGCCAGTAAATATCATTGAACTGAACTTGATAGGAGAAGCTTGGGGGGATTGGCAAAAACAAAAAAACAAAACAAAACAAAAAAACAAGTTTAAAACAGAAATATCAGTCTCTTTTTGCCTTGGCTGAAAAGTCGCTTTTCTGTTTGCCTTCTGGAGAAGAAATTTACGGAGGATGCCTTGTCTCCAGGGAGGAGGAGGAGGAGAGGTAGACCTGGTCCAGCAGGGCAGCTAGCAGGCATGGGTTTACATTTAAGTTATTTATTTAACACAAATGAAAAACTCAGTCCTCAGTAGCACTGGCCATGCTGGAAACTCTCAGCCACACGTGGCTGCCACACTGACCTTGCAGATACAGACGTTTACATCAGCGCAGAAGGTTCTGTTGGGCAGGGCTGGGCTGGGTTAGTCTCCACACTGGATCTCACAGCCATTGTTCATTGAGTGGGCATTTATTAGGTGCTTACTGAGCAGGCAGAATGTTGGGCTCCCAGCGGGAAGTGAGAGGCAACAGCCCTTTGGGGAGTTTTCAGTATTCTTCAGAGTTGAAGCACGGGGGGCCTTGGGGCAGACTGCCAAGGGCCCTGGTCTCCACGACGCTGGATTCCCCCTTACTCTGCACAGGCAGGTGGGGGCGGCCTTTAGGAGTGAAGTGCCAATCCCGGCTTCGGCAGGGCCGCAGTCAGGGAAGGATGGCTGAGAGTGGGGGCTGTTAACCGTGGAGTTTGGCCTCATCTGGGCTGCTCGTCTCCATTGTCCAGATTTCCTTCCACACCGATCTGGAAGAACTCCCAAAGCAACAGGCCAGCCCAGGCTGTTTGCACCAGTAAACCCTGTGGCTGTCCCCAGGGCCGAGAGTAGCGGGATTGTATTTATTTAGTTGCAGCTGAAACTTGAGGCACAATAAAGAGTGGAGCAAAGATTCCGGAGAGGAATGCAGCCGGCCCCGGGCCCGGACCCGGCTTGCTTGGGGAAGCTGCGGCAGCCAGACTGGGGCTGGCCCAGGAGGGCCTCGGCCGGCTGCCCGGCTGCTGGCAGGTACAGTAGCAGTGGCTGCAGGAGGGTCAGTGGGAGGGGCTTGGGGGATGGAGCGCCTTTATTTTTAACTCAGGGAAGCAATGGAATGTGGGGATGAGCAGGAAATGAATGGAAAAGTCAGTTTTTAAAATGACAGGCTGGCGGCCCCTCTAGCTTGGAGCTGACTGTGGAGTGGTCCCATGTACCTGTATGAGGGGTGGGGAGGTGAGCAGGGCAGGAAATCTGAGCCCAGAGCCTCAGGAAGTGTCCTTTCAGTCTGATTGCTAGTCCTCCACCTCCTCACAGGCCCCTCCCCAGGATGAGCACCGGGAAGAAGATTGTGCCCTCCCGAGGCCCCTGATGCCCAGGTCAGGATCACCTGCAGCTCTTGCTCCCTTTTCTCCTGGCCTGGGATCGCCTCTCACTTCTGTGTCCCCTCCCTGGTGGGTGCGGGGGCAAGCAGACGTGCTTCCTGGAAGAGGGCCTAGCTGTATCTTTAAAGATAAAGCAGTCCTTCCTCCTTCTTACACTGGGCCCCTTGCTGGCGACGGTGACATCGGAAAGGAGGTGTCTGGGAATATGCAGAGCACAGGTGGAGGTCTCTGGAGTGAAGGACAGAGAGATACTGCTTTTAGAACGGTCTGGAAGGGGCTGTTGGACAGCTGTGCCCACCCCAGCAGGTGGGCAGGCTCGGGTGGCCGGGAACTGGGGCTGGCACAAGCAAAGTTGCCCCAGACTGTGGCCCGGAGGGGAGGGGGTTCTTGCCTCCCTAGGATAGCAGGCATTGGTCCAGTTTGGGAAGTGCTGGCTTAAAAAGCCAGCAGACACTCCCCCCCCCACCCCCCCCCACCAGCCCGCTGGGACTACTCTCTGGTTTACTATGCTAGTGGGCCTGGTGAATTTAAGATTGGGACAAAGTTTTGCATAACCATAGAGCCACATCCATATCCTGCTGGATGGGGGAGCCATGTGGGGCTCCCGCTTTGGGGATGCAGGTCTGGCCTGACCTTGCCAGTTGTCCCCTGAGTGGCCAGTGCTGGGGTCGGGGCTGGGACTCCTCAGCAGTGGGGGCGAGGGGCTGCCCTCCCGCTCCCCCTGCCTGGCCTCACCCTATCTGCGCCCAGCCTCTGCGCCGGCTCATGACTAACACGGCCCCATTGGAGCCAATCAGTGCTGCCAGGTTTTTGGTTTCAGATTATCCCTAGCTTGGGCCAGAATGCTCAGATTTTTAGGCATGGTTGGGGAATGGACATTGAGCCAGACTGTGCTGGGAGGGGGGTGCCCAAGGGTCAAAGCCGTTCTCGGCAGCTGCAACAACCACAGCAGCAAAACCCACAGCGCGTGCCACCGGCGCCTGCAGGAGGAGGCGGCCGGGACGGCTGAGGCCATGGCGGGGCTTCTTGTCCCGGCCCACCCCGCGTTTCCCCAGCCGGCCTGGGTCTGCCGCCTTGCGGGGCCTTCCTGGGCCTCTTGACGTGGCTGGAATGGGTGCCGGAGGGTCCCCCATGGCATTCGAAGTGTTCTTTCTTTTCTGTAGTTTCTAAATTTATTATGATGAACACATAGTGCATTTATACTCAGTAAAAGCAATGAGGAAGAGTTCTCTCAAAATCAAAAAAGAGACTGAATGAACAAACCCCCAAACCTCCCTGACTCCCACCGTTCCAGCTCTGTGGCTGTCAGTGGTTGGTTTCATGTGGCGTCGTGGAATGAAGTGCAATCACGAGAAGACGTGGCCCGGGGAGCGCAGGCCCACGGGCTGTGGTGTCTGTACGAGTGCCCCTTGGCGGCTGTAACAGACGCCCACACACCACGGGGCTTACACCAACAGAAGTGCCTTCTCCCACAGCTCTGGAGTCCAGAAATCTGAAATCAAGGTGTCCACAGAGCCGTGTGCCCTCCTAAGGCTCTGAGGGAGAAACGTGTTTCCTTCCCTGCCTCTTCCAGCTTCTGGGGGCTGCTGGCTTTTCTTGGCTCATGGCCGCATCACTCCGGTCTCCAAGACCAGCATCTTCGCACCTCTCTCTGCTCATCCTCTTCTCTGTATGTCAGATCTCGCGAGTGGCGTTTAGGACCCACCCTGATGATCCAGGACATTCTCCCATCTCCAGATCCTTCACTGAATCCCACCCACAATGACTCTTTCTCCAAATAAGGTCCCCTGCACAGGTGCCAGGGATTGGGTTGTGAGATCTTAGGGGTCATCATTCAGCCCACCACAGTGCCCGGAAGTCTCCAGACCCACCTTCCGTCACTTGGAGCCACCCTTGGAGCTGTCCTCCAGGTTCTGCTGGGGGAGGGGGGTTGCAATTTGGTGTCTCCCAGCAGGTGTCACCCCACCCAAGAAGATGCCCTTACTACCTAGGAGACTGCATTTGGGGTCCTACCCTGGGCAGGAGGGGACAGGGACTTTGTGCCATCCAGTAGAGAACCGTGCATAGGCCTCTTGTGGGAACACAGCTCACGTGGCCGTGTGGGGCAGGGGCTGCAAACTCAGAGGCCGCTCTGGAGGAGGGGCTGGCATTTAATGAAAATGAGTGAGGGGGCTGGGGGTTGCGGGTGGACCACAGCAGACCAGAAAACGCGCTTTTATCTAAAGTGAATAGCACGCCTCAAACCAGCGCCGTGTGGCTGGGCCGGAAGGCTCGTTCAGTGCGGCCATGGGCCATGAACCCTCCCTTTTCCGACAGAAGCGGAAAATCTGGAGTTCTCAGTGCGATTGCCCAAGTATTCGACACTGGCACGAACACATGATTGCTTTAAACAGGGTCAGGCAGACAAAACCTGTTTCTTTGTCTTGGGCAGAGGGTTGCCAGTTTGAACCCTGGAGGTGAATAAAACTTAAAGAGCAGAGGGGATGCCCCCCAGTCACAGCCCCCCAGCCCTCACCCTTAGCACGTGCTGCCGCCCTCCCTCTCCCCACCGAGCTGCCAGCTGAGCAGCCCGGGTACCCCAGTGAGCAGCAGGAAGCAGCACCGAGCCCCCAGCCCAGCTGGGCCCCCCGTCCCTGCCCAGAGAGGCGCTGAGTCTGGGGAAATCGGTGGCGAGGAGCCGCGCTCCCTCCCGGGGGACGGCGGGAGACTCACTGACTCATGAGTGTGTGGCAGGAGTCTTCCAGGAAGTCTCCATCCCGCGCTCTCCCTCTGGCTCAGGCGGGACGGCCAGCTGCCTCCACCACCGCCACCGCAGGCTGCCGGGACACCCAGGCGTCTGCCGGGGTGACTTCTCTGGGCTCCTCCCCGGCAGGTGCTCCTGAGCCGGCCCTCCGCCGCCTGCCCAGGGCGCGACTGCCCCTCCTTCCGGCCGGGTCGGGGTTGGGGTGAAGGGCCGGCGGAGGTTGGAGGGCAGGCAGGCGGGAACCAGGCTTTCCAAACGCTGGAACCAAAGGAAATCGCAGCATCGCGGGCCGGGGTGGGGGAAATGAAGGACTTTGGAAGTCGCCAGGAATTCGACTCTGCGAGCTGGTTTCCAAGAGGCTAAGTTCAGCTTCTCCAAGTGGATATTAAAAAGGAGCAGCGAGGCTCGGGCGGAGGGGCCGGAGGGGGTGGAGAGAAGGCCGCCGGAAGCCGCACGCTGCACCTCTGGAGCCGCGCACACAAAGCCCGGCGGCCGGTCCTCGGCCCAGGAGGACCCAGGGGACCGCGGCAGCCTTTCAGGGTCCACGTCCGGCCCTCGCGCCCGCCTCTTCTTTTTTTTTTTTCCACGTCTCTCCTTCACTCCTCTTCCCCTCCCGATTCAGAGACAATGCTACTTCGGTTTGGAGCTCTAACATATGATCAGCACATGGAAATGTGGTAATTTGGATGTATTCGTGATTGCAACAGATTGAAGAAATTAGACCAGACAAAGAGTGTTTCTGGAGGAGGAGGAGGAGGCAGAAAGAGGGAGGGAGACGGGGTGAGAAAGGGGAGGACGCCTCTGGAAAGGGGGACGCCGGGACTCCCGCCTGCTGCTAAATATATCCGTAGTGATGGAGAGAGACCGGATCACAGGTAGGCCAGCGGCCCTCCTCCCCGAGGCTGCCCCTTCCCCTTAACTCAGAGCTTTCTTTATGGTTCGGGAAGTAGGCACCCTGGGGTCACTTTGACTCATTTCTGTGGGCCTACTTCTTTCCCTTTGGGCTGTTCTGAGGTCTTGGATGTAACGTTCCGAAAGCCAAGCTTGGCGAAGTCTGGCTGTTACTGGATCTCGGCTCCCCTTCCCCGACTAGTTCTCTTTCTTTTCCCCACGTGCTGCTTTTGCATCTTAAGACGGCTGTGAATGTGGAGCCCGTGGGCCCCGGTCTCCGGGAAAGGGTGGGGGGACCCACTTCTGGCACTGGGGTCCCAGGCGGTGGCATCAGGACGCCGGTTGTGGTTTGTTTGTCCCCGATGCGGTTTGTTTGTTCACTGCCAACCAAAGTCTGTCTTCAAGGCCGCCTTGGTCTCCTCCCTGAAATAGCATTTTGGTGCCTTCCCGGGAGTTGATTACAGGGGTGGGAGCTCCGGGTGCCCAGACAAGACGTGCAAATGCAAGAGGGAGCGTGTGTGTGTGTGCATGTGTGTGTGTGTGCGTGTGTGTGTGTGTGTGTGTGTGTGCATGCACACACGCACAGCACAGAGACCTTGTCCTGTTCTGTCGGAAGCTCAGGGGAGTTAGCCAAGATGACTCCCTCTTGGGGGTGCTGGTGTCACTGTACTCACCTGGGCACCCTGGACGAAGCGGGGTGGGGGGAGTGATGATCCACGGTTACCAAGGGATGTTTTAGGACAGAAAGATCAGAGTGGTGGGCCCTGCTCAGATTCTGGGGCAGAATCACCGTTTAAAACATCTGAGTGTCGCATCAGGGCAAGGAGTGAGGGCAGACGACTGGTTCTTGGGCTGGAGGGACCCTCCAGGTGCCTGAATTGGTTCCCCGCACCCCATACGGGATGCAGGCCAAGTGGTTCACGTTGGCAGCCCCCAGGGAGCGGGCTCAGACCCACTGGGGCTGGGCAGGAACTGACGAATGGAAAGGAGGCCGCCCTCCTAAGTCACCCCGCAGAAGCCCCTCTTTTCCAGGGCAAGCCTCCTCAGATCTTCAGCCAGGCGTGGTGTACTGTGTCGGCATCTGACATAGTCACGAGTAATTCCAATTCATTTCAAGGCCTGCTGCTTAGGGCGCACCCCGCAAGCCAGGTGCTGGGGTACACTGTGCAGGCCTGAGACATCCTGGGGCATCAGCCTCTGGGCTTCAGGTGTTCTGAGCTGACCCTGGGTCAAAGTGAGGATAAGAATGTCACCCCACACATGTCATTGGCCTGGTCTCTTGTTTGCCACTGTGTGAATGTGGGGGGGGGGGCCTGGGGAATGAAGGTGCATCTTGGTGGCTCCTCTGAAGACGGCCCCTTGCCTGCTGCTCTAGGGGCTGATCGGATCCCAATGTGATGTCAGGGCTGCCTGGCGGCCCCTGGGAATGGAGCTGCTCACAGGGTGTGTGCGCGTGCCCTCCTCCCCAACCCCGTCCCATGCCGCAAATGGGACTGCGACTGACCGCGGGAGGTGGGGCAGCCACGGAGATCCTTGGAAGGCACGGCTGGTGAAACCGCGTCTCGTCTGTGTTTGAGCTCAGTGACACTGGCCAGCTGAGGGTGGACGGGGCACAGAGCCAGGGCTCCCTGTTCTCAGCTGGCAGGGGCTGCAGGGCGGGGACACTGAGAGGACCCGTGCGGGGCCTGGGAGGATGGTCACTCCACTGGCTTGGCTGGCAGGGGCCTCTGGCCCAGCCTTCATTTCACAGATGACCAAGTCACAGCCTAGATGGGTGACCACCAGGGGACCAGGGAGCCGGGGTACAACAGCCAGAAGGGGTTCCCTGGGGAACCAGAAGTCATGGCAACATCTTAGAATGTGCTGGGCTGAGCAAACTCCAGGAGCTTTTCACAAACTCAACAAAACTGCCTTTGAAAACGGTTAGCTCTGTGCCTTTACATCTGTGCTGAGCACCTCGGCCGGTGACAGCATGGCAAAGATGAAGTGGGGACCTTCTCCAGGATGTGCCTGAGGAAAAGTTGGTACTTTCTATGAAATCCTCATTTGGATGCGTTTTCATTAAAAAATACCTATTTCTTTCAAAGCTCAGTAAGAAACTGGTTACAGATATGAATGAAAAGGAAAGTCCCCAGTTGTCGTCCCTTGTTCCTCAAACCTGGTCAGACCTTGTCTTTAAGTTGTAACTCGGAGCATAAGCAGTCTCTGGGGAAGCTCGGTCCACCCTCTCCCCGCTGGGACCTTGAGCACGTCCCTCTGCAGCCCTGGATTCAGTTTCTAAATCTGTGGCAGGCGGGTGTTGGGTCCGCCTGCCCGGGGCAGCATCCCCCACCGCCAGTGGGCTTCTGAGCCTGTTCTGGGGACCCCTGCTGCTGCGGGGGCTCCTTCTCACAGACGCTTCCCCTTTTTCTCACCATAAGGCGTTGTGATGTCTGCCTCTGTCCTGTCCCCACCACCCACCAGGTAGGGGTGGGGCTGGGGGCCAGGATGCTGAGTGTGTCTGGCCGGGCGCCTGTTGGCCAGACACCCCACATGCCAATTTCCAGGAGTGGCTGTCCCTGCTCATGCCCCACTGGGCGTGTCTGGCTGGCTCTTGGCCACTGCCCAGCAGCTGTCCAGGAAGGGCTTGTGGGGAGGGGGCTTGGGGCAGGTGCGAGTGGCCACAGGAGACCTCAGATCTTCTCTCTCCTCCCTCTCTTGGGAGCACCCAGCTCCCCCCCCCACCCCCGCTTGGTTTGTGACCCGAGGGCTGGGTCCTCTTCTGCTGTCAGGCACCCTCCAACCCCCTGGAGGCTGCGGCCTTGCCCTGGGAAGATGCTGGAGGGCTTGTCAGCAGGGCAGGGATGAGTCACGGAGCAGTGCCTGGCCGCTGAGACACAGGCTGCTCCTTCCAGCCAAGGGTCGGCGTTTTTCCCTTGTTCTGGACTGGCTTTGTGGCTTTTACAAATCAAGCAGTTTTATCTTGTTCCAAGTACTTGTGTTTCAGCAGGGAGAATCTCCAGGAAGGGAACTTTCCACTGAAGGGCTGCAACTGAGCTCAGCTGGGCCTTGGGGAGGGTGGAAATGGCCACGCGGGTGAGTTGTCAGCAGGGAATGTGGACGTTTCTCTGCTCGGTCGTGAAGGTTGGTGTGGGGGCCTCAGGGGGCCAGGCCACACTGTCACCGAACGTCTGTCCCTGGCTCACCCAGGAGGAGAGAGCTGGCACTCTGCTCTGCTCGGGGGACTCCTGTGTCATGGCTATGGGAGGAGGGGGCAGGCCGGGAGCTGGACAGCCCCCACCATGGGAACCGTGCCTTCGTCCTCACTCTGCTGCCCCCTCCTGTCTTTGGGTCCCTGGGCCTTTGATACCCTTGGCCTGGGCAGCCGCTGCAGTCATCAGCTTCCTGGACCCGCCTGGCCCTCTCTGGCTTTCCTTTCCTTGTCTCCAAGCTGAGAAGCTTAGCCTGAAGCCCTCCTGGCCTCTTCCTCTTCTAGCTCTGACTGGCAAGGGCCTGGGGTCCTAGAGATGCTGTCACCAAGTCCCACAGACCGGGGCGCTTACACCAACAGTGGCTGAATCTCTCCCAGGCCTGGAGGCCGGAAGTCCAGCGTCAAGGTGCCTGCGGGACTGGCTTCTTCGGGAGACCCTGAGGGAGGATGCTTTCCAGGCCTGTATCCTGGCTCCTGGTGGTGACCAGCACACCTTGGCATCCTTGGCTGGTGGCTGCCTCCCTCCGGTCTCTGCCTCTGTTGTCACACAGCCTTCCTCTGTGTTTCAAATCTCCCTCTGCTTCTAATTTTTTTTCTTTAACTTATTTTATTTTTTTTTAGGGAAAGGTTATTAGGTTTATTTATTTATATATTTATTTTTAATGGTGGTACCGGGGCTTGAACCCAGGGCCTTGTGCATGCTAAGCAGGCCCTCTACCACTGAGCTATATCCTCCCCTCGCTGCTTCTCTCTTGTAAGGACCCTCGTTCCTGGGTTTAGGGCCCACTCAGATAATCCAGGATGACTGAAACTCAAGGTCCTTATCCTGATGACGCTTGTAAGACCCTTTTTCCGAATAGGTTCCAGGTGAATGTGAATTTGGGGTGGGGGCACCATTCAGCCACTTCCAGTGCCCACGTGTCCTGGGACACACAGGATGACTCTGTGTCTCGAGATCCCCTGGAGTCCCACTCTGGCTGCTGGCCTTTCCTCTGGGCCCCTGACCCCTGGCGAGGTGTGGGAAGCTTGGCCCCGTGTGGAATTCCAGGCGCCTGCTCGCTCCCCTTCCTGCCGGGAGCTGTCCTGTGTCCCCCGCTGGTGCACCGCCACCATGGGGTTGGAGGTGAGGCCAGGGGCAGACCCTGGGGACACAGCGGACCGAGGATGGAGAGGCGCGGCACCTGGGTCAGCCTGCCGGGTAAGGGCGCCTTTGCCTGGTGCCTCGTCATTCCTTTTTTTGAGCCCCACGTTGGTCTGTCCACCATCTTCCTGATTAGGGGGTTTGTTTCCATGTACAGTCCTGCTAAGGCATTGGCACGAAGATCATGTTGTTGTGCGGTAAAGAACTGCCTTAAGTAGTGACGTCACGTGAGACCGAGACTGCCCTGAGCCCCTCGTGGGCGGTCCCTGCCCCGCTCTGCACTGTGGGGACCTGGGGTGCCTGCGCCTCTGCCTGGACTCCGGACCCTTTTTAAAAAAATTGGGCTAAAATGTACACGACAAAGTTTACCTTTTTAATGATTTTTAGGTGTACAGCTCAGTGGCGTTAAGTGAGTCCACACCGTTGTGCAACCATCCTTCCGTCTGCAGAGCTTCTTCAACTTCTCCAAGTGAAACTCCATCAAACACTGACGCCTCCTCCCCCGCCCCTGCCTGACCCTGGCAAACACCCTTCTGCTTTCTCTGTCTGCGAATCTGGCTGCTCCAGGCTCCTCACAGACGTGGAGTCACACTGTCTTACTTCACTTAGCAGGATGACTTCAGGGTTCCTCCATGTGGTGGCAGGGGTCAGAGTTCCCCGCTGTTTAAGGCAGAATAACATTCCATTGTGGAGATAGACTGTATCTTGTTTGATCTGTGGAGAGACGTTTGGGTAGTTTCCACCTTTTGGCTGTTATGAGAAGTGCTGTTGTAAACATGGGTGTATAGATACTTGCTTTCAGGTCTTTTGGGTAGAGACCTCAAAGGAGAATTTGCTGGATCGTGTGGTAATTCCAGGCTTAGTCTTGGGGGAAGCTGCCTTATTGCTTTCCACCGCAGCTGCACCATTTTACATCCCCGGCAACAGTGCACATGTGTCCCAGTTTCTCCACATCCTCCCCCATACGTGTTATTTTCTGTTTTTTGTAAAAAAAGATTTTATTATTTTAAAATAACAACCATTCTAATGAGTGTGAGGTGGTATCTCATTGTGGTTTTGTTGGTTGGTTTGTTCGGCAGAGGGGGAGGTAATTAAGGTTTGTTTTATTTTATAATTAGTATTTTTTAATGGAGGTCCCTGGGGTTGAACCCAGGACCTCGTGCATGCTAAGCACGCGCTCCACCCCTGAGCTGCACCCTCCCCCCTCACTGCGGGTTTGATTTGCGTTTCCCTGACGGTTAGCGACGTCGAGCATCTTCCCACGGACCCGGTGGCCATCTGTGCGTCTTTGGAGAAAGGTCTATTCAGGTCCTTTGTCAATTTTTAAATTGGGTTGTTTGTTTTTTGGGTTATTGAGTGGTAGAAGTTTTTAAACCTTTATTCTGGATATTAATTCCTTGCCAGATAAATGATTTGCAAACACTTCCTCCCGGTCGGTGTGTTGCCTTTTCCCTCCGTTGACAGTCTCCTTTGATGCACCAAAAGGTTTTAATTTTGGTGGAGCTCAATGTACCTGTTTTTCCTCTCGTTGCCTGCGCCTTTGGTGTCACACCCAGCACCACAGAGCTTTCCCTCTGTGTTTTTCCTCAGAGGCTTAGAGCTCTAGCTCTCGCGTTCAGGCCTTTGATCCAGTTGGAGTTACTGTGTGTATATGGTGTGAGATGAGGCTCCAAGTTCCTGGGCTCTGGACTCATTCCTTTGCTTTTCTCACACCCAGGCTGGCTCCACCGCGTGGCAGGAAGTGGGGAGATCCTGGGCTGGGCCTGGCCTTGTCCGTCCCCTCAGGCCGGCCTGGGAGGCTCAGCCGTGACCCAGGACACGGCTGGACTTGTGCTCTGCTTGCGGCAACGCAGGCCTGGGTCCTCCGGGACTGGTGATGCGGCCAGCCAGCCTAGACACGCCCCCTGTTCTCCGTGCTCTCACCACTCTGTGGACTGTGTGTGAGGCTGGCTGTGTGTCAGGGAGTGGAGTGGAGTGGAGTGTCTGTCGGTCTGTCTCCCTGCTCCTTCTCAGGAAGCCACTCCCCTTCTCTACTTCTGCGATCCTGGCCTCCACCTGCCTCCTGCTCCGAGCTGGGCATCCCCACTGTCTCCTTTCCAGCCTGGGCGCAAACCTCTGTCCAGAACATCCCACCCGAAGCCCTGGTCCTGAGGTCCCTCCAACCACGGTCCCGCCTTCGTCACCCTCACGAGGACTCTGCAGACAGGCTCCGTGGTGGACTGGGCTCCCCTTGGGACAAGCGTGGGGTCGAGGGGAGACTGATGGAGACACTGGGGAGAGGCCCCCGGGACAGGTAGCCCACGTTTGGAAACTGCTTTGGGCCACAGGCCTCACGTGAACTCTGGACAGATAGCAAGGCAGATTCCGGCTCCTGGGGACCCCTTTCTGCCTGTGGGCTTGGGACCTGCCTTAGACCTTCACATCCTCCCTCCTTTTTTTCTTTTCCTTTCTTTTTTTTTCCCCCAAGTGGGGAAACTCTGACATGAGCAAAGCTGAGAAAACAAAGCAACACACCCCTTGGAAATTAGCAAAGAGGCACCAGCTCTGAAACTTGGCTATAAAACCTTTCAAATGCCCTTGAGCGGGGCCTGTCTGCTGGAGCAGGTGGGTGTGAGAGCCGCCTGGCTTCGCGGTCAGGAGCCCGCTGGCCAGCGCCCCGTTCCTCCTCACTTTCCCAGGGCTCCCTCCTGCCCGACAGTGTGAACAATCAAGGACCCCGTCTGTGTTCTCCGCTTTGAGTTCATGGCGGGTCGTGACACCCCGTCCAAGTGTCAGGCCAATGTTTACTGAGGTCGTACTCTGTGCAGGCATCTCCTCGGTTCTGGGCCTCCAGTGAGAAGCGAGGGAGGTCCAGTCCCTGCTCCTCTGGGACTGGCAGTCTGAGCTGGATATCAGGCAGCTAATCAATACACACAGCGGTAGATGATTTTAAATGAAGCAAAGAGCCAGTGATGTGATTGTTAATAGGTGTGTGTGTGTGTGTGTGTGTGTCGGGGGATTAAGGGACACTGTCCCTGAAGGGGTGACATTGAGCTGAAACGTACATGGCCAGAGGGACCAGACCAGGCCGAAATCCAGAGGAAGGACATTCAGGCAAAGGGAACAGCAAGGGCCAAGGCCCTGCGGTTAGAACATCACGTGGGTGCCGGTGGCTGGGCTGTGTTCCTAGAGGAGAGGGGCAGGTGTGCGGCCAGCAAGATCGGGGAGGAGTGGGGGATGTCAGGTCATGCTGGGCTTTGGAGCCCCTGGGAAGGGTTTGTTTTTTCCTCGGTGAGATGGGTGCCACGTGGAGGAAGTGGCAGGACCCGAGCGCCCTGTGGTTGCTGAGAACGGCCTGTGGCAGGCTGGGAGGAGAGACGGGGTGAGGCGGGGCCTGGAGGGGAGGCCGTTGCTGTCACTCTGCAGTTGGAAGGGGAGGGCCTCTGATTGCTGGGTGGACCTTGGTGGTTGAAGAGGCCGCTGGACCCACTGACGTGGTAGCCAGCCCTGCCCCGCCCTGCCCGCCCTGCCCCGCGTGCTGCCGTCTTTGGGAGGGAGTGCTTGTGCAGTCCCATCGCAGAGGCTGCTGGCTGTGGTCTGGGCCCTGCTTGGCGGAGGGTAGGGCATCCCGAGTCCTGGGAAGGCAACCCCAGGAGCGGGTGGCCTCAAGGAAGGCGCACAGGCGTTGGAGGGGGAGGCGTGACTCTGGGCCTCCTGCTCTGTACCTCCTGGGCCCTGAGTCTCTGGCAGGGACATCACGTGCCCCAGTATGACACACACGCCTGCCTGTGCCCCCGGGTGTGCTGGGTAGTGGCCGCATGTCCCCAGTGTGTCTGAGACACCATCCCATCCTACTGGCTCCTCCGAGCCTCAGGTTTCTCCCCAGCTCTGGGCCCCTGACCCTGGGGAAGGTGTGGAAATACAGAATGCTCCTCACTGGCCCTGGGGGTTGGGGGAAGGCAGCCTCCTGCCATGGTGGAGTGGCAGCCAAAGCCGGGGATGGGTGCTGGCCTGGTCCCCAGGGTGGCAGGCAGGAGAAATGAGGTGGCCAGTCTGGCGGGGCTGGGGGCTGAGGAGCCCGTGTGACCCTGGGCTGCAGGCCCTCCCCCTCCGTCCCAGCCTTAATCCTGCTGGGACTTGCTGCGTCCCTTCTCCACTCTCCGGCCTGGGTCTGCATCCCTTCTCTTCCCCACAAGGCCGATCCTCTCCCCAGCCGCAACAAGTCCTCCCAGCTGCTCTCCCTGCCTCCTGCCCAGGAGAGGGTCCAGTATGTCCCCTCTGTGTCCTGTGCCACCCAGAGAGGCAGGTGCAGGGAACCTTTGTGTCCCATGTGTGCCGAGTATCTCTCCTGCTCCCTCCGCACAGAGCCCGGCTTCGTCCCACAATCAGAGCTGATGTGGCAGCAAAGAGCCGCCCAGGGACCCGGGAACCTGACCTGCTCTGCTGGCTGCGGCCCCCAGGGCTCGGTGTCAGGGAGGCGGTGGTTCCTGGGACGTGTACTGTGATGGGGCTCACTGGTCAGGGGACCGACCCTCTCCTGCTGGTGTGGTCTGAACGCCTGTTTCAGGGGCATCTTGGAGTTGGCCCTCAGGCAGCCTGAGCTGGATTCCTCATCTGTCCTTTCCTGGCACTGTTTCTGCTCACCTGGAGAGGGCTGGGTGGGACTTGGGGACAAAGATTCAGGACTCTCTCTAGTAGGACAATGAGTGCCTGTGCACCCACCCCAGAGAGGGGACATTTTGGTCAAAGCCCCAGGAACCCCATTTGCTACTCAAAGAGCCTGATCCTCGACCCTCCGCAGGGCATCTGGAGGGGACTGTCACCGCAGGGCCCAAGCCCTCCCTCTCTGTGGCTTTGCTCAGGCTTGTGTCCCTCTCTGGCCCAGTTGCCCCTGGTGTTCAGACTGGCCCCCACCCATCTGCTCAGCCCAGCCCTGGCTGGCTTGTCCCTCCAGCCCAGGTGCCTTCTCCACGTGGCACATTGCATCCAAGGATGCGGGGCCCTCAGCCATGCTCACCAAGTGAGATGTCACAGTGTTGTTGTCTGATAATAATTGAAGAACGCCAGCTTTAGAATGATTGATTTCCACATTTTTCCAAGTTCAAGGGTCTTCAGAGCATCCTGGTCCTGATGCCACAATGTCCAAGGGAGAGGGAAGGGGCTAGGGGGCTTGTCCACCACCTAGAGAGGGTGGTCTTGGGCTGTGCCTCAGTGACGAGTGTTTGAGGGTGGGGGGCGCACCCCCAGGAACACCCTGTGGCCCCTGCCGCCCCCCAGCTGGCAGAGAGCAGCTATGAGGGGAAGGGGAGCAAGCATCCCTCTGAGGGGGGCTGGACAGAGGGGCCTGGCTTCTGGAGACAGGCATCCGCCGTGCCTCGCGCCCAGATTTATTGCAGTGAGGCCTGTCTGAGCCTTGGGAGATGGACCCCTGTGAAGTGGAACCCAAGCCAGCCCGGGAACTCGGGTGCAGAAAGCCTTCCCTCCAGGAGGTGGCGCTGCAGGCTCTCCAGAGCCCAGCCCCTACCGGGTTTTTATTTTCACTGAATTTGTGGAAAGTGGCTGCCCGGGTGTCATTTCCACCCACGGTGGCTGCTCGCAGCCAGCGAGGGAAGTGGCAGGTGGGGAGCCCGGGAACTACCGTGAGGACGGGAGGCACCTCCTGTGTCACGGGACCCGGAGTGCTGGAGACCGGCCCGAGGTGCTCCTAAACCTGGCCAAGCCCGCAAGATTTGAGAGCCCAGGGCTTTGGGGAAGGGGTCACCTACCACCTCTTTTTTCCTCCCTATTTTTGGCTGACATGTCTCAGTCTCCTTTAAAAATTTCCAACTTTTGACTACGAAAAATTTCAAGCCCACGGGAACGATGAAAGAATCACAGTGTGAGCACCCACCGGCCCACCGCCTGGGTCCCCGACTCGCGTCTTCCTTGTTCGCTTCCTCACACGCCCATCCCTCCACCCGCCAGCACCCCGTGTGGTTCCGGGGGATGCGTTTCAAAATAAGTTGCCGACAGCAGTCCCCATTACCCTGCAGACGGTTCGGCTTGCTTTTCACTAACTGGAGTCCAGCATTTGTGTACCGTTCTTTTCCTTTCTTTGGGGTAAAGTTTACGTACCATGAGGCACATCGATCTTAAGGGTACCATTCCCTGAATTTGGACATAGGCGTACACTGTATCCCAGCTCCTATCAGAAGATAGTACATCCGCGTCCCTTCCCGGTCAGTTTCTGCCTCCACGTCCCCAGGGGCAACCAGATTTCTGATTAATTTTGCCAGTCTGAATATACATAGGTAAAATACGTATTATGTATAATCTACATATTGCATATATAATGTATGTTCCTGCAGGTAACAGTAGTTGTTCCATGATTGCTGCACAGCCTTCATGTTCATTGCATAAATATTCTATGGGTGTTTTTTGTAGCCATTCTGTGCAGGGGCCCCTGGCCGTTTCCATATGGGGGCTCTTATGAATAAAGATTCTTGTACAAGTTTTTTGTGGACATATGCTTCTCTTGTGTAAATACCAAGGAGTAGAATTGTTGGGCCGGAGGGTAGATGTGTGTTTAGGTTTATAAGAAACTGCCAGATCCTTTCCCCACGTGGCTGGACCATTTTACTCAACCACCAGCAACATGGGAGCGTTCCGGATGCTCCGCATCCCCGCCAGCGCCTGCTGCTGTCGCTCTTTCGCGACGCAGCCGTCCTCGTGGGCGTGTGGCGCTGTCTCGCTCTGGCTTCAATTTGCGTTTGTCTGATGAGTAATGCTGTTGAGCACATTTTCATGTGCTTATTGGCTCTTCGTGTATTTTCCTTTGTGAACTGTCTTTTCAAATCTGTTGCCCACTTTAAAACTGGGTTGTTCGACTTGTTCTTCTTCTTTCCGGACACTGGTCTTTTGTCAGATAGATGAATGGCAAACATTTTTCCCCCAGTCTGTGGCTTTCCTACCCCTTTCTTAATGACATAGCTTTGGGTGAGCAAAAGTTTGTAATTTTAATTTTGATGGAGTTATTCAACAAAGTCCTTGCTTTGTGGTTACTGCTTTCTGTGTTCTTTGTGAGGAACTCTTGCCTACCCCCAGGTGGTGAAGATAATTTCAGTGCTTTCTTCTAGAAGCTTTATAGTTAGAGCTTTTATGTGAGATTTAGAAGCCATCTCGAATTAATTTTTGTGTGTGGTATGACATAGGGGGTTAAGGTCCATTGTGTTGTTTTTTCTGTATGGACATCCAGTTGTTCTAGAACCATTTGTTGAAAAGACGTCTTTACCCCATTGAATTACCTCGGCACCTTTGTGGAAGATCAATTAATTGTGTATACATGGTTCTATTTCGGGACTCTGTGTTTTATTGGTATTTTTTTTCTTCTTTTGCCAGTACCACACTGTCTTGATTAATGTGGCTTTATGATTGGCCTTGGAATGAGGTCTCCCAATACATTCCAAGCATTGCTTTAGATAGTCCCGGTCCTTTGAATTTCCTTATAAATTTTAGAAGCAGGGTGTCAACTTCCACAAAAATGCTATGTGAATTTTGATTGAGGTTGCATTGAATCTGTAGGTCAGTTTAGGGAGAACTGACATTTTAATAACATTGAGTCTTCTAATCTTATAAGCATCATATGCCTCCGTTTTTAAAGTCCTATTTGCATTTTTCTAATTGCTACGGAATAACACTGTTCTGTCGTTTTCAACGAAAAGATCTTCCTGTCAACTGTTAAATTTATTTCTAACTTTTATTTTTTAGCGCTATTCGTAACTGACTATATATTCGATTATGTATTTTAAATTTCATTTTCAATTGTTTATTGCTGCTATAAAGTTACATAAAAATACAGTGTCCGGTGACCTTGTCAAAGTCATTTATTATTCTAGTACTCGTTTTGTAGATATTTTATGACTTACTAAGTAAACAACCATGTTCTCTGAAAATAGGCAGTTTTATTTCTTTCTTTCTGATCTTGATGCCTTTAATTTCTTTTTCCTGTCTCATTGCACTAGCTAGAACTACCAGTACAATGTTGAATAGAAGTGGCGCAGGGACATCCCTGCCTTGTGCCGGAACTTATAATGTTCAATATAGATTTTGTCAGACTGGGGAGATTCCCTTCTATCCCTAATTTGCCAGAGTTTTTAACAAGCATGGATGTTGTCTTTGGTAAATACTTTCTCTGTGACTATTGCCAAATAATTTCTCTGTGACTATTGCCATCATCATTGTTTTCCTCCTTTGTTCTATTAATAAGGTGAATTACAGGGATTGACTTTTGAATAGTAAACCAAGCTTGCATTCCCAGAATAAGACCAATTTGGTTACGATACAGAATCCTTTTTATATATTGCTGGATTTGATTTGCCTAGTTTTTTGCTAAGGATTTTTTTGTGTAGATTCATGAGGGATATTGGTATGGTATTTTTTTTTGTTGTTGTTAGTTTGTCTTGGTAATGTCTTGGTCAGGGTTATTTTGGCCTCATGAAATGAATTTCTCTCTATTTGCTGTAAAAGTTGCACAAGATTGGTGTTATTTCTTCCTGAAATGTTTGGTGGAAGTCACTAAGGAAGCCATCCTTCCCTAGAGTTTTCTTCTTGAAAAGCTTTTTTTTTTAAATTACAAATTAAGTGTTTGTATTAAATGTATTAAATCAATTTAATATTTAATTAAATATAGATTAAGTATTACTTAAGTATAAATTTATTTAATATAGAGAGAGCTAATCAAGCTTTTTACTTCTTCTTGTATCAATTTTGGTAAGTTTTATTTTGAAGGAATTTGTCCATTTCATGTACATTGTTGAATTGATTCATATGAAGTTGTTCATAATATTCCTTCATCATCATTTTAACGACTATGAGGCCTTAGGCTTAACCCTTCATTCCTAACATTGGTAATTTATGTTCTCTATTTCTTTTTCTCTCTCCCGTATCAGTCTGGCTCTGAGTTTATTGATCTGTAGATCTTTTTGAAAGAACCAACTTTTGGCTTAATTTTGTTTCTATTCTCCATTTCCTTGATTTCTGCTCTTATCTTCATTACTTCCTTCTTTCTACTTGCTTGGTGTATCAGTTGGGGCCCAGGCAGGAAACAGAAACCACACCGGTAATTTAAACAGCAGAGTGTGATATGAAGAATTAATAACTGGTAAAAGGTGGTTAACTACTGCAAGGGTCAAAGAGGACTTTGAGGAACACAGAGACACCAAATACAAGAAGTAATTACCTTAGAAGAAAACACAGGGGAAAGCTTTGTGACATTGCATTTAGCAACGATTTCTTGGGTGGGACACTGAAAAGCACAGGCAACAAAAGGAAAAACTAGATAAACTGAGCTTCATGAAAATTAAAAATTGTTGTGCGTCAAAGGAGACTATCAACAGAACGCAAAAGCAATGCACAGAATGGGATAGAGTATTTGCAAATCATATATCTGATAAGGAATTCATATCCAGAATATATTAAAAAAAAAAAACAAACCCTCTACAACTCAGTAACAGAAAAAAAAAATAAACAACCTCATTAAAAAATTGGCAAAGGACCTGAAAGGACATTTCTCCAACAGACACCTGGAAAGATGCTCAACATCACCAATCATCAGGGAGACGCAAATCAAAATTGCCGTGAGACACCGCCTCATGCTCATTAGAATGGCTGTTGTTTAAAAAAAAAAAGAAAGAAAGAAAATAACACGTGCTGGGGAGGATGTGGAGAAATTGGAACCCTTGTGCGTTGCTGGTGGGAATATAAAGTGGTGCAGCCTCTATGGAAAACAGTTTGGCGGCTCCTGGGAAAATTACACATAGGATGGCCACGTGACCTAGCAATCCCCTGTCTAGGTTTATGCCCAGAAGTGAGAGCAGGGTCTGGGGCACATTTACAGAAGACGGTGGTTACCAGGGGCTGGGGGGAGCGGGGAGTGGGGGTCGGTGATGAATGAGGACAGAGTTTTAGTCTGCAAGATGACAGAGTTCTGGTGCTGGGCGGTGGGGGTGGTTGGACAACACTGAGTGTACAAATGCCACTGCACTGTACCCCTGAAAACTGTTAAAATGGCACATTTCATGCTAGGGATGTTTTGCTGCACACACAGAAGAAGCCGCTGCTGCCTCCAGGGCTGGGGGAGAGTCCAGGAGAGGAGATGAGGACGTCGGGGCACCGACCCCGCCCCGCTCCTCCTGGGGTTCAGGCCTGGATGGAGAGCATGCCTGCCCCGGACGCCTGCAGCCTTCAGAGCTGCTCTGCGGCAGCAGCTTACGGGGGCCGAGAAACTTCTGGACGGTGTGGGCAGGTGGGAGCTGGGCCACAGGAGCGGGGCGGCGGGTGCTCACGCGGTGACAGCTGGGTCAGAGGAGGAACAGGACCCACGGAACCAGGAAGAGAAGCCCCTCGGCCCCCCGCCAGCGCCGCGAGTGCATGTGTGTGCGTGCGCCTGTGTCTGCGCGTGCGCCTGTCTGTGCGCACGCGCAGAGGAAGTGGTTCGCACCCAAGTGCGAGGGTGGGGGTGGGAGCAGGTGGCCCGGCAATTAAAGGAGCCCCGAGGAGGAAGCGAGGTGGCGGGGGACGGGAGCTGCAGTGGAAACAGGGAGGAACGCCTTCCACACCTAGAAGGACTGACAGAGACGGTGGGGAGTCTCCGGGCAGCTTCAGATCCCCAGCGTCCGGTCCTGTTTCCCGAAGCCCAGGGAGACTTCCCTCTGCGGCGGGGGGGGGGGGGGGGGGGGTGTGCGTGCGTGTGCCCAGCGCTCGTTTTCCATTTTTCTATCTTCCTGACACCAGAAAGAATTTCCGGGAGCCTCTCCACCCTTCCCCAGGTTGCTTATGGAGGGACTCATGTACACACATGCGCGCGCGCGCGCACACACACACACACACAAACACACGGGGGGGGGGCACTCCCTATGGGTTGCACCTAGACCTGACAGGAAACTGAACCCTGGGAAAGTTCAGGCCCCACCTTTGGCACAAACCCATGTTTTTTGTTGCTATTCATTCAAAGGAATAGAAGGTGGGGGTGGCTGGGGACAGTTTATATTCAGAAGAGCAGATTTTGCCTACAGTGTCCAGTGCAGGTGAGAGCCTGTCCTGGTGACCAGTGTCCCGGGCTCTGGAGGGTCAGGAGACCCACCTGTGCCCCAGGGTGTCTCGAGGTCGGAGTGGCCACACTCGGGGTTGGCCCTTCTTCTGGTGTCCTGGGCCAAGGTCAGAGAACCCAGGACACTGCCATGGGACTGAGCCTCGGCCATCACTGGCTCAGAGCCCCCCAGGCTAAGTGCGGGCAGCTGGCTAAGTCACATGGTAAACCTGCTAAGATGCAGGTCCTGGGCCTGCCCTGGGACCCTGGGGCCAGATGAGGAGCAGGCAGGGCACTAGGATGCCCAGAGTGAGCTGGGTTGGGGGCACCAGGACGGTGGGAGACACCCCGCAGCCACGGGTGATCCGTGGCGGCGGGGCTGCCCTGGCTGTGGACGTGGGACAATCCATGGATGCTTGCTGGCTGGAGCTCAGGGTGAACGGCTGCCTGACCTTGCCAATGGGACAGAATGGTGGATGCAGACTTTGGCTGCCATAGGGAGGGGACCTCACGCCCACTGGGCCACCCTTACTCAGAGCCTGGATCGGTTCTGTGGCTGCCTTCACAAATGACCACAACCCAGGGGCCCAAACAACAGGAAATTGGAGGGAGCACCCTCTCCAGGCCCCTTCCTGGTTCCTGGGGCTGCCCGCGCTCCTTGGCCTGTGGCTGTGTCACTTCGATCTCTACCTCGGTCACCACCCTTGTGTCTCTGAGTTCGAAACACCCACTACTCTCTCTCATAAAGAGTCCAGGTACTGGAGTTAGGGCCTGCCCTGAGTCAGGGTGCCCTCATCCTAACTCCACCACGTCTGCCAAGACCTGATTTCCAAATAAGGTCACATTCACCGGTTCTGCGCCTTAGGGCTCAGCGTATCTTTTGAGGGAGCACAGTTTAACCTACAACAGGCCCTGCCTGCAGAGGGGCCTCTCCAGGGCTCAGTCCCGAAGGAGGAGGTGGACGGACCAGTGAGGACCCTGGCAGAGGGCCTGCCTGGGGAGAAGGCTGGAGAAGGGTCAGAGGCAGGACTGGAATGGGGCTGGGCCACAGTCACTGTCTCTGAACAGATAGAGAAGAAAGCGAGGACTTATTCTGAGTTCCTCCTAAATGCAAAACCAGTAGCAGGTCCTTGGAAGGCAGCAGAAAGTGGAGTCTGACTCATTACACAAAAGGTGCTTCTCTCACGAGTTTCATTTTCTGACAGTGGAGCAGGCTATTTTGCAAAGTACTGAGTCCCCCATGAATAGAAGTATTCAAGCAGGGACTATGTGGAGGTTGTTCAGGAATGCTGTAGCAGGGACCTGTGAGGTTCTTGCCAAAACCAGGCGTCTCATTTGACGAGAACTTGAATTTCAAAGTATAATATTACTGGGAATGTGCCTCTGACAAGGCCCCCCCCGCACCGTCAGGCTCCACGCCCTCTGCTGTTTCTAAACAGGGGTCAGGCTGGGCTTGATCCTGCCACCCTTTCTCCCCTGCTCTTCCTCTTGGGCTGCCTGTGCCGACCCAAAGCTCAGTTTACCTGGTCCTTGTGGAAATGGCGCCTCGGCCCCGTGGTCCACGTGCCTGGCCCAGATGTCATCATTAAGAGCTGGGTCAGATGGCGCTGGGTAAGCCTGTGCAGAGACACGTGTCTGTGGGATCACAGGCCTGTGCCCTGCACGTGCGCACACCGCACGCACGCATGCACTTGGGGACTTGACGCAGCTGCAGGCAGAGACACAGGCCCCTCTGGGCAGAGACCCTCCCACCCCGCAGGCTCCACAGCAGGGCTCAGCGGCAGCCGCATCTCCTGGTTTTCACAGGAGGATTCAAAACGTTAGCTCTTGATGTTCACTACATGCCAAGCTCGATTTTAAGTGTGTCAACATGTGCCTTAGTTTTACTTTCTTAGCAGACCTAGAGCAGTGGCGCGCCGGGCCTAAGCATGTTGCACATACTGTTGCGGTTTCATTTCATGACGACCCTGCAGAGTAGGTAGTGTTATCCCCATTTTATAGATGAGGAAACTGAGGCCAGGAGGGGTACAGGGACTTGCCAAGACCTGCCTCTCTCCCTTGCCCGCGTGCAGCCCATTCATACATGCTCACACTCACACTCACTCACTCGATGGCTACCCTTTCTCCTCTGATGTGAAGCACGTCTCCTACTGGCCAGGGCCCTGGTCACGGTCTGGGTCTCACCTTGGCCCTCTGCTGCTGCGGGCACTGAGGGACATTCCTGCAGCCTGTTCCTTCTGGTCTGGCCCAGCTCCTGGGAACTGGGTTTCCCCAAATGCCCCTGCCCAGCCCAGAGCCTCCTTTCCAGCTGGAGGGAGGAGGGCTGGATGACCCCTTACCCCCTGGAGGTCGCTGGTCAGGTTCACACCCACTCCCGCAAGCCCCTCCAGCCACCACGGGGCCGGCTGCTGGGCCAGTGGGCTTGCTCATGGATGGAGGTGCCGGCCGCTGTCAGGGAAGGAAGTGGCCCTTGAGCTGATCATGTCTCCTCTCGGGGAAGCTTTGGGAGAAGCATCTCAGGAGCCTGGCCGGCCTCCTGCTGCGGCTTCCCTGTGCCTTAGGATGGGGGTGGATAACTTATCGCTTGAGTATCTCCTCCAGGGGGCAGAGGGCAGCACAAGGCCTGGTGCCTGCGTGTCACACTGGTCACTGAGGAGTTGATCCCATGCTGTGAGCTGAGCCCTGACCCAGGCCGGTACCGGTGCCCGCGGACATCATCCCGCCGGGACTGGGTGCGGCAGGCACGGGTCCCGTGTTTTACCAGGAAACCAAGGCTCGGAGAGGTTGAGTGACTTGCCTGGACTCCACCAGCCAATAGTTCATCCAAGCCGGGATTTCTCCCTAGGTCTGTGTGATGCCAAAGGCCCCATTCTTCCTGTGACACCGGGCCCGAGAAAGGACTGAGCTGTTTCCCAAGAGCTGGGTCACCCGGATGCTCTGCACTGCTTGGCTTATTGTAGCTGTTCAAAAAAAACAAAATTGCCGAATGAAGGGGTCTGTGCGCCCCCATGGGCCTGTGTGACTGAGAGCTGATGGCTTTGGCCCGAATGCCTGTCCCCATTCTCTGGCCAGCATCTCACTTCGGGGTGTGTGACCTTGAAAACAGCGACCCTCTCTGTTCCACCTTGGACAGCATCTCTGAGTGGCGGCAGGAGAGCAGCTGGGGTTACTAGCCAGCGCCCTGTTGTTGGCAGGCTGTGCGCCAGACCCCCAGGCACAGATGTGATGTGGGGTGATTGTCAGGCACATGTGTGCGAAGAGCTTGTGCAAACGCGCCCTCTCCCCCCACCCTCCGCCCCCAGCCCTGGTTGGGGGTGGCTGCCAGGATTCTGCTCTGGAACAATAGCCAATGCGGGGTGGGGGTGGGGGTCCCCGCCTTCTGTCCCAGCTGCAGGGCCTGTTCGTTTGTGTCACACAGCTGTGTGCAAGGAGCCTGAATGTGGCTCGTGGGTCCAGGGTGCATCTGATGCTCCTTCTGCCTGGTGGGTGGAGACCTGAGTCCCACGCACAGCGGCTGCCAGATCTGAAAGGCCCCACAATGAGGGACGTGGAGACACCCGCACAAAACCCGAGGAGGCTTTAGAAACACACCGGGCTGCTTCCTCCCATGTCCGAGTTTCCATCCTCAGAAGCAAACCAGTATCTAAATGTTGGAACAGTGCAGGGTAAGTTCCTCCCTGCTGGGAGGGCATTCGCAGACCTAGACACACTGCCGCGGAACGAGCACTCCCATCCTGGGGGACCGAGCCCAGGCTGCCCACCGCGGGTCCTCTGGGGGGAGCTGTGCTGCCTCTGGGCCTGGTTATTCCTCCCTGGCACAGATGCTTGTGATCCCCCACCTCGCCCACTGCACCCGCGCAGCTTCTCCCAAAACTCGCACCTGGCGTGGCCTTCAGTCCGGTCTCCCTGGCCTTTGGAATCCCCGCAGGGGCTCAGAGCCATGGCCCCTGCTGCCTTGAGCCTTCTTTGGTCCATATGACGGATGTGGGGACCGGACTGGTTGAGCCCACGTCCCAGCAGCTCCACTGGTACCTGGTGGCCTCGGCGGGCCCTGGTCCTCCCGGCACCTCTGATTCCAGGAGGAAACAGGGGTGATGGAGAGCTAACTCCTGGGGGCTTTGTGAGGGTTAAAGGAGGTACTAGTACAGTTAAAGGAGATAATCAACGTAGACAAGGGTGGCCGCACAGCCAGCCGTCAGGAAAGCTCCTCCTCCTGTTTTGCTCCTTGTCCTTCGTCCCTGGTGCCTGCCGGCGGTGGAGGAGGGCAGCCTCAGGAGACACACTCCCCGGCGGGGCTCAAGGACCACGCGGTCAGGACGCAACACTGGGAGAGGGAGCTACTGACACCTTTGCTAGCGGCTTTATTTATGACTTAGGATGTTTTCGGGGCCACCAGGGCGTAGCTGCAGAAGCTTTTCGCCAGACGTCTGCAAGTGTGAGTTGTGTGTACAGACCAGGCTGCTCAGGGCACCTCTCCCAGCCGGCAGACGAGGCGACAGGGGAGGGGCTGACTTCACTCAGCACCTGTTATATGCCAAGCACTGTGCCCAGCGGGGCGGGAGGGAGCGCTGGCACTGGCTGGCCTCCACCACCAGGCCGGGTAGGGAGAGGATGAGCAGGAGGGGGAAGCAGGGGGCTGTGAACTTCTAAGGCACACGTGCTCCGTAAGCACCATTCTTGCCACCTGAAGAAGGAGAGATGCACCCACATATGCCCGCTGTAATTCTGCACACGCTCTGTTTTGGGCTCTGCCTCTGATCCAACAGCTATAGCAGCTCCCTGTTACCCTCTCCTCCCTGCATTTATTGTGAAAATTGTTCAACAGGCAGCTAAGTTGGAAGCGTTTTACCGTGCACACCCATACACCTGTCACATAGGTGCTACCCTTAACTCCGAATCATGCTTGTTTATCACCTCTCTGTCCGCCTATCCGACCTTCCATCCATCCACGGGCCCGCCTTACTTTTCTTCTTGGTCTATTTCAAAGTAAGCTGTGATCATTCTGATTACGTCCGGAATCACTGCCGGAGAGTCCAGCGTCACTTTCCAAATTTCTCACCCGTTCGTTACCCAGTCCTTATCCTCATCCAGGACAAATATTTTTTTTTTTTTAATTGAAGTACAGTTAGTCACAATGTGTCCATCTCTGGTGCACAGCAGTGTCCCAGTCACGCATATGCATATACACAGATTCGTTTTCATATTCTCTTTCATTAAAGGTTATTACAAGATATTGAATATAGTTCCCTGTGCTATAGAAAAAAATTATTTTTAATCTATTTTTATATATAGTGGTTAACATTTGCAAATCTCAAACTCCCATATTTATCTCTTCCCACCCCCTTCGCCCCGGTAACCATAAGATTGTTTGCGATGCAGGACAATTTCTTAAGCAGCAAGGTCACTGCAGGGGGAGGGGGGGCCCTGGCTTCTAATCCTGGCTCTGTCATTAACAGCTGTGTGACCCTCGGCAAACCACTTTCTCTCTCTGGGACCAGTTTGCATACCTATGAAACTAAGGGGTTAAACTGTATGCGACAGGTGATAAACACTCCATTTACCAAGCTCTTGTTTTATGCCAGACACGTGCCTCTCACTACCACTAAGATGAGGCAATGTTGTTCCTAACGTACCAGGTCGTCACTGGGAGCTCAGAGAGGTGAAGGAACCCGTCCCTGACCCAATGACCTGGTGAATTGTCTCACCCCAAGTCTGCCTGGAGCCCAGGCCTCAGCACCTTCCCCATTCTGGGCACGTGCTTGGTTCCTGACGTGGCCGATTCCTTTGTTCCTCAGCCACTCGGTTCTGTCTGGCATGCATCTATGTTTGTGTTGGTGACTCAAGATTTATCCAATATGTAACTCGCCGGAGCGGTCCCAGCCTACCCTGGGCATGTATTTTTTTGGAGTCCCCTCTGCTTTATGTTAGTCTTTGTCATCTGTTAAGCTCAGATCGTTGTTTTCCAGTTTCCAATATCAAACCAAGCAAACAAAACCAACCTTGGGTGAACTAGACTGTTCCTTTGGTTTTAAGTGCACTCACCGTATCATAAAGCTGAGAGCCCTGCACTGCCCTCAGGGAGCTCCCAGACTGGCGGGATGTTGGGCACAGTCAAGGGGCCGTCTGGCTGCGCAACAAAGACTAACACAACAGGGGCTTAAGCAAGAGAGAAGTTCACTTCTCTTCCGGATCCTGGTCCAAGTGTAAGTGGTCCTGGTGGCCCAGGGCGGCAGGGACCCAGTTTGCTCCTCCTTTGCTGCTCTACCATCCTCACCATGAACCTTCCATCTCATGAAATAGGATAGCTGCTCCAGCTCCTGCCATCACACCTGCACTCCAGCCAGGAGGAGGGGAAGGAAGGGGCAGGAGTGTTAAAAGTTAAACATTTCAGCTCCCTCCCTGCTGGCCAGAACCTAGTTACATGGCCACTCCTAGCAGCAAGGGGGCCTGGGAAATGTGTTCTTTAGCTGGACAGTCGTGTGCCCAGCTGAGACTTTTGTTACGACAGAAGAAAGGGAGGCCAGATATTGGGGGAGCCACTGGGGGTATGTGCCACACACACCGACAACTCCCTTTGTATGTCCAAAATAGTGGCGAATCCTGGGTCAGGGATCACTCAGGAAAGGTGGCATTGGGAAAGAGTTCGTCAGGGAGGTGACATTTTCCCCGAGCTTAAGAGGAAGAGAAATGTCTTCAGGTCAGGGAGTGGCAAATGCTTGGCACACGTGTGCACCGATCTCCGCCCTGAGGCTGGGGCAGGCATAATCCATCAGTGAGCCGTCTTTCCCCCTAAGCACTGAGGCAGCTGCAGAAACCTGCCCCGCATCATGATGGTGGGCAATCGATTGGGTTGGCCTGCCCGCTGAGCCTGTTTGCCATCGCAGTTCCCTGCAGCGACAGGCTTCCCAGACTTCTCACACTCCCGAGAAGAATAAGCTGCAGTTACCTGAGTTCCAGCCAGTGGTGTGCACATGTCGTGCCAACGCTGTGCTCAGCGATGTCGTGTTGCTAGCTCGTACTCGGCCGTGGAGGGAGAATGTACGTCACGGCAATTGGCAAACGGTGTATAAATCAGGCTTTTCCTCCATCTGCCAGAGCAGGTTGTTAAACGCTTGGACAGCAGGCCACTATTTCAGCCTTCTTTCCTCCCTTCTTAACTAATATCATGCTGCAAGTTTTGAGTACTGATTTCTGTTTTTATAGGGGGTTCCTACTGCACAGAGCTCACCCTCCTTTGAAGATCTTGCTTTGTCTTGGGGTCACCGGTCTGAACGTCGGTTCCTGCTGAGAACAAAAGATGTAGTGATGCGTGGGGGAGATTCGGGAGACCTGTAGGATGAACAGGGTTGATGTTGGTTTGTGTTCTAGACAGCTGAAGCTTTCCTGGCAGATTGGATCGGAGGGTGGTGCTAGGAAGGTGACATGGTTCTTCAGAAAGGGGTCACGTGCTGAGGTTTTATAGGTCACTGATTGGACAATGCCGGATTTTTTTTCCTGGATAAATGTCCTAGATTATTCACAATCCAATAGTCAGACTTCTCAACTGCCGGACCTTGCACACACACCCCGCTGGCCCAGAAGACCACATGCACCATGTGTAAGCCCCGACAATTCTGTCCTCTCCGACAGCAGGGGGTTGGGCTGATAGCCTGTCGAGATGTGTAGACGTTTGGTGATTCACTGGCTTAGAATGTCCTCATTCACCTCCTTGAGAATGATGCCCCGGGTACAGCAATCTCCCCTTGGGTTTGTGAGCAGGTCTGTTCTCCATTTGTGTGGCGGCTTCAGCTCACCAGGCGGATTCCCAGACCCGCCCTGCCCTTGGGGCTGAGCAGCCCCAGATGTGTGCTCACTGGGGCAGAGGTGGCAAGCCCATGGCTAGGTCTGTGGCCATGTGGATGGGAGGAGCCAAGGAGACCCAGACTCCCTGGTCCCTGTGACCAGGGTAGACGTAGTCCCATCTGGAATGTCCCCACCCCATTCCCCAAGGTGAGAAATTTCTCTCTGCTGGAGAACAGCTGTGCTGAGAAGGTGGCCCAGCTGGCCCGCAGGACCTCTGGGGCAGGGGAGAGGGGTGACGCTTGCGGCGTCCTTCCTGCTCTGGCTAGGGGGCAGGAGGATACTGTCCCTCCCCCGTGTTGACACTTGGCTGCACGAAGCCCACCTCCTGATGCCCGCTGCCTGGCGTCCCCCTCCTGTGATGATCTGGGTTAGAGGCTGCCCCGGCCACTGGGAAAACCCATCGTAGGGCCCAGAAGGGAATCCCCCAACCCAGGGCTTCACCCAGGAGCTCCATGGAGGCTCCCGAGAAGTGCCGGGGAGGCTCCTGCAGAAGGATGGAGAAGGAGCCGGGCCAAGGAGAGAGGGCAGGCCCTGCCAGGCCGAGGGAGCAGAGGAGGATGGGCACAGATGTGTGACACCTGGCTTGCCGGGGAACCGGGAGCAGCTACCTGGGCATGACAGCCCAGGGAGGGGAGGCAGGAGTGGCTGGCAGGAGACCAGCTTGTGGACCCTGCTAGGGTGACAAGTCATATTTGCATTTTAGAAAGGTGGTCCCTCCAGCAGCTTCAGCTTGGGAGGAGCCAAGCCCCCCGACAGGGAGGCCTGCTGGGACCCAGAGCCTGGGGCTGAGTGGATGAAAGGACCTGAGTGTTTAGTGTTAATGAAAAACAAACAAGCAGCCACCCCCCCCCCAAACATGCTTCCCAGCGGGAAGGGTGGTACTTGGCCCTCAGTGGCCTTGGGCCACCTTTTTCCAATCTCTCTGGCTGTTTTCCACATAATTCACCCTCTCAGCTCCCTGCTGGCAGGAGTCTGCCGGGAGACTGTTCCCAGATGGGAAGCGGCATGGCTGCCCAGGGCCCTGGGGGTAGACAGCCCTGGGGACTCCGCGCGGGCCTGGGCCCCTGGCCTCCAGCTGGGCATCCTTTGTCCTCTGTGTTGGTCTCTTCCCGCACACAGCCCGGCCAGAGCTGGCAACCCCCTGGCCAGGGCCCTGCTGGGCCCAGTCATCTGGGCAAGTGACTCATGCTGGGGGCAGCGGGGGGAGGGCAGGAGGCGGGTGAGTTAATAGCAAACCCATTACATCCCCGAGGTCACTTCACACGAGGGACAAATGGCCCATTGAGGCTGATTTGGCTGCTGGCTGGCTCCAGCAGCACTTGGGGTGGGGAGATTTCATTATCCAGGAAAGCAATACCAGATTGTCGGGAGGGGGCCCCGCCAGCACACCCCGCTCTTCCTGCCTCCCTCCCACGCAGAGCATTCTGTTCCCAAGGCTGCGGGCCAAGCCCCGGAGGCTGCGTCTCAGGTGCAGCCCCACGGAGCAGCCACCCTCTCCCAGGGGGTTCAGGGCGGGCCAAGGGGCACATTCAGCGGCACAGAACATCCTCCCAAATTCACAGTGGGCGGGGAACAGGGTAGAAAGTTCCAGCTGCCCCCTACCATTTGGCTACTGACATTGGTCCCTTCCCACCAGATCTTGTGTTGGGGTGAACTGGGCAGAGCTGAGTGACTTCTCTTCTTTCTTCTCCATCCTTCCGTGGAGGTGTAGCAGGGGCCAGAGATGCTCAGTGGAAGTGAGGAGGAGGAGGAGGGGGAGAGGGAGAGGCCAGGGGCTGGGGACCCGCCAGCTCAAAATTCCGTCCCTGAATCCATGTGTCTTCCTTGCTGAGACCACAGAGGCCCCGTGCAGGGGATGGCAGCGCACCAGGCTTCTCTCCTCTCCCTGTGACCTGGACCTGCCCTCTGGGGAAGTTCTGGAGCACCTGAGGGTCCTGGGTCACCGGCTGAGGAGGGGAGCAGAGCCCAGCTGTGCCGGACCCTTGCTGCTTCCTCCGTCTCAGGCTTCTGGGAAGCCTGTCTGGCTGTGCAGGCCCAGACCTCCCAGGCTGGTCTCTGGGGTCGTTTCCTCAGAGCGACCATTTGATTGAAACCAATTTTCTTCTAGGGCCCCAGCGTAAGCCCACTTCTTTCCCTCGCAAGTTTCTAGAATCAGACTTCAGGTCTTTGCCGGGCAGGCATAGATGATGTCCACCCAGGACCGCCCCCCCCGAACACTTCCTGGGGGCCAGTGTCTCCACCTCTTTCTCAGAATGGGGAAGGTGGATGCCCCAAGTTCCAGGCCCCCAGAAGGAGCTGCCAGTCATCTGTATAATCCATGCCTCAGCATGTTTTCACTTTTCTGCTCTGGAAAAGAGTGAAGCGGATGCCCTCTTCAAGCAGACTTTAATTCTCCCCCACCCCCCTATCACTGCCTCTTTTTTAAACAGCCCAACTGGTTAAAGCATTGATAGGTACTGAGTTCCCCGTCACGGGAGGTGTGCAAGGGTAGGGTGGCTGAGCATGTACTGGGCAGACGTTGAAGGGGATTTCAGCAGGTTTGCAGATATAGGACAAGCCTTGAAGACCCTTCTCAGAGGGTGCAGAAGAGGGAGGGAGGGTGCCTGCTTCCCCACCCTTCCTGTGTTGACCAGCCACCACTCCTGGCAGTGGGCAGGGGCATTGTCAGGGCAGGCGGCTGCAGAACAAGGGGCCAGGCTGGCTGGCAGCTCTCCAGGGACAACGTCACCTTGGTCACTGCGGTGACTTTAAAAATAAGCGTGGCCTTAGAGGCCCTGCTGCCCCCTCTTCTCTGCTCGATCCCGCTCAGATCCCGTTGTTCCCGCTGACGTGGAACTAGGGCAGGCGGGTGACTCAGCCTTGTCCCCACACTGCAGCCGCGGAGCCCTCGGAGCAGGGTGCCTGCTTGAGAAAAGTGGCGAGGAGGCTGGGACAGAGAGGGCCCCTGGGGACAGCCTGTCCACCCGGGGCTGAGGCCTCGCCAAGTCTCCTGGCAGCCCCCGGGGTGAGGCGTCTGCAGGCTGGCACAACCACCCGCTGCTTCGAGGCTGGGTCGGCACCTGGCTGCTACTCCCCAAGGCCCCTTTTGCAACTCTGCAGAGCCGCTGGAAGGGCCTGAGGGAGTTTCCCATCAGTCACCGGGCTGTGGGGATGCTGAGTGTCCCCCACTGCATCTCTGTACCTCCAGCCTCAACTGGTTGCTCGGAAGTTGGGGATTTTAGCCCACTCCTAAGCCTCGCCTTGGGGGCTCGGAGTAGGAACAGAGGGCTGTGGGACCGTGTAAAGCGGCAGTACTCGGGAATAAAACGAGAGCCATCAAAAGCAGCAGCTTCTCCTCCCCCATCGTATCTGGGTGGTAAGTCACCAAGCCAGTGTCCCAGACAGTTGAATTTGCCAATCAAAAGCCCGTTGGACGTGCCAATAAACAAATGACTCTCCAGAGCCGCAGCCAGAGTTCAGCTGGTGCAGAGTCATCTCGCAGGGTCATAATTCCCGCCTGGTCCTTCTTCCCCCATCTTAGCAGCTGCCTTCCCCGCCCCTGGCTCCCAGAGTCCCCTTGGGTTTCATATCACTATAGTAAAATTTGCAGTGAAACTGAAAGATGGGAGGGGCTGTCCCTGGTCCAATCATCAGAGCCGGGGTGCAGGGGAACTCCAAGCTGATTCAGCCCTGAGCATCTGTCAGCTGCAGTGGGGGGCTCCAGGCTGGGAGCGGGGGAGGCCTGTTTGCCTGGGCTCTGAAGGCCAGAGCTTCCTTTGGTGGCTCGAGAGCATGATTTAGAAGAGTCAGACTTTGTTTAAAAAGTCCCCTGCCTCCGAGATAAGGGCCAGTCTGCTGTGGTCAGAGTTTGCAGGCAGGAGCGATAACTGGGAAGTTGGGGGAACAGATTAATCATGTGCTAAGAAAACGGCATTCCCCTTTAAAGTGCAAACTTAGGGTGGCATTTAAGGAAGCAGGCAGGTGGCAGAGGATGTTCTGTAGCCTGCACACCAGCTAAGGGTCAGCTGCACGCACAGATGGGCTTCATGGGCGGATTCAAAATCGGACTGTGGTGGGCTGACGCTTGGTTGCTGCTGATGTCACGGGGTGATGAAGGGAGATGGGGTCCTGGAGGCTTGGCCTGGTGCAGACAGCATCCTGCCAGTCATTCTGAATGCTGGGACCGGGGCTGGTCTGCGTGGTGGCTGCCAGGAGTGCCAGGGAGTCCAGAGGAGTTGTCCTTCTGCCCCTTTGGGCCAATTCCCTGTCCGGCATCCCCGTGACCCTGCCATCCTACGAAGGAAACTGACCTTTGTCATTCTACAGGATCTCCCAGGGTCTTGGGACCCTCAGGGAGCTTCCGTTGCGTGCCTGGAGGCGAGGGAGAAACTGGCACAAGGGGTCTCCTGGGGGACCCTCGGTGGTCGCTCTGATTGCAACCGAAATGACAGACAGGGAAGCCAGCGGGGGATGACCCGCGGGAGGCGGTCCAGGCAGAGCGGATAGCCAGCGTGGGTGTCCGGGTGTCCGGCAGCAGGAGGCAGCGTGGGGAAGAGGGGGGAGGCCAGGGGGGCCGAGTGAGCAGACAAGGCGGCAGAAGGGGCAGAGGCCAAGCACGAGGGTCCTTGGCAGCCGAGGTGAGGAGTTTGCACTGGACCCTGAGAGGGAACGAAGCTGCGGGAGGTGAGTTAGTCTGAGCACACCGTTCAAGCCTCACTGTGTGTTCTGGTTGGGGAGAACAGGAGCAGAAACAGCCAGTCAGTCGGAGGCCCTGCAGGAACGCAGGGCAGAGGCAATGGCCATGGGGCAAGAGCCAATTGTTGAATTTTGCAACATTTTGTGAGCTGGTGGTTAAACACAGCCATTATAAAAATTTTAATTAAATATTAAGTGGATATAGTCTAAAATATATGATTTCCACTTCATACCATGTATATATTCTGAAACACATAACATTAAAAATAAATTCTATGTAAATTATTTGAAATTAAATTATATAGAATTACCATACGATCGGGCAACTCTACTTCTGGGTATATACCCCCAAAAATTAAAAGCAGAGACTCAAAGAAATCTTTGTACACCCAGGTTCATCGCAGCATTATTCATAGTAGCCAAAAGGGGGAAGCAACCCAAGTGTCCATCGATGGATGAATGGATAAACAAAACTTGGTATGTACATACGATGGAGTATTATTCGGCCTATAAAAAGAAGGAAATTCTCACACGTGCTAAACTATGTGCACCTTGGATAATAAACCTTGAAGATATTATACTAAATGAAATAAGCCAGACACAAAAGGACAAACAGTGTGACTCCTCTTACTTGAGGTACTTTGAGCTGTCGGATTCGTAGAGACAGCAAGCAGCATGGTGTTTGCCAGGGACTGGGGTCGGGAAGGGGCGGACATGGGGAATTATTGTTTAATGAGGATAGAGTTTCAGTTTAGGATGATGAAAAAAGTTGTAAAGAAGGGTGATGGTGATGGTTGCACCGCAGTGTGAACATACTTAGCGCTACTGAACTGTATGCTTAAAGAGGGTTGCAACGGTGAATTTTATATCAGGCATATTTTACCACCATAAAAATGCGTTGCTCAGGAATTGATTTTTGGACACAAGTCCGCCTTCTCCCCAGGCTGCCATCCTCCTGAATAAAGCAGCTTTTCCTTTCCCCCGCCCCTCAAGAAATGCATTGCTCTATTAGGTAAAAAGATAAATTACAAAATTAAATCATGGGTTTATATAGCATGAATTAAATCACTTACAAGTAATATATTGAGAAGAAAGGTGATACACACACAGAACTCACCCCTTCCTCCGTCTCTTACTGCATTTAACTGTCACCTTTGAGCTTGAGTTCTTCACCTCTGTTGTGTCTGTGCGGTAGGAACACTGTATTGTAACGGCTTCTGCAAACTTGTCCCAGGTCTGCTTTCAGCGCTGTCTCACCGGGAGCCCCAAGGTGGCCAAGGTGCGAGTGTTGACACCACGGAAAATAAGCAAATGCTGCCTACCAGGTGCGGCTGCTTTGCTGGTTGTTAAACGTTAGGCAGGACACCTCTGGCGGAGGGGGCTTGGGCTCGAGTGGGGGCACTTGAGGTCACAAGAAGACTGGCCTGCAGATTTTCTGAGGTCGACACTTCCTGATGGCTTCGACGCTGGCGGGGTGGGGGGAGGGAGGGGGAGGACTCAAGGGTGACACCTTGATACTTGGCTTGAGCCGCAAGGTGGATGGCGGGCTGAGGAAGCTTGGGGGCTGTGGAAGCTCCAGCCGCAGGTGGATGGACCCGTGGGGCTGGGGCTTAGGGAGATCCTACTGTGTGCCAGGTGCATGCAGACCTGAGACCATACGGCCCCTGCCCTGGAGGAGCCCTGGCCTAGGAAGAGCCAGATGGCCCACTTAATAGGGTGTCCTGTCCAAAGGCCCGGTTCTGTGGGGCCAAGGGCCACCGTCCTCCCTCCGTTCCCCACGCCCCACCTAGCGCGCGGGGTCAGGGATACTGACAAGCCAGCCAAATGGCTGTTTCCGACCCTCTGTTTCCTCCTCCCGCTCTTCCCATGCTTTGCAGGGGTCACTCCACCTGGGCTGGACCTACGAGGTTTCTCTTCAGACCTGCTCCTTCCAGTTCCGGAAAGACGTGACCTGAACTTCATCTTACACTTTTCTCACCCATCCCTGGGCTCCAGCTTTTCATATTAAAACGCGCAGTCTGAGTACCCCCGTGCCCTGGATTCCCTCAGGACTGCCACCTGCAGGGCAGCGTCTGCTACCTACGATGGGTTTTGTAGCTTATGCGACATCTTTGGGGGAGGCAGCTTTGGCCTAAAGGAATGATCCAGTTGGGAATTTAAGGTCTGTAGGCACGTCCTGGGGCCACCGTAACAAAAGCCTGCAAACTGGGGTGCTTACAACAACCAAAAATGATTCTCTCACAGTTGGAGACCAGAAGCCCGAAATCGAGGTGTCAGCAGAGTGAACAAACGCCCTCTGAAGGCTTTGGGGAAGAACCTTTCTTTGTCTCTTACTCTTCTGGGGTCCCTAATGTTAATTGATTTGTGGCCACATCACCGCAAGCCCCACCTCTGACTTCACGTGGCCCTCTTCTCTGCACCATGTGTCTTCTTTTTGGTCTCTTATAAGGACACTTGCCACTAGATGTAGGGCCTGCTGTAATCCGGGAAGATCTGGTCTCAAGATCCTTACCTTAATTACAGCTGCAAATATCCTTACTCCAAATCGGGTCATATTCTGAGGTTCGGAGGGATATATCTTTGGGGGGCCTCTGTTCCCCCACCACAAGTGTCGTATTGGACTTGTGAGGTCGGTGGCCCCTGTGATGTCCCCCACTCACACCCTCCCCGGGAGTCTTGCCTTCCCCATTTCCCTGGGAGCGTTCAGGCCTTGCCATCCTTTTTTTCTGCCAAATTTAAGCTCATTTTCTTCTCTGCTGCTGCTGCTGCTCATTTCGTCTGCCCAGTGCCCCTACCAGGATCGTTTGTCCAGACCCCGGCCCTGAATTCTCATGCCCTGGGAGAGGGGGCCAGGCGGCGCTCCCCACTCTTCAGGGAATCAGTCCTTATGAAAGTCCCAGAGCCCCAGTTTGGACACAGTCATCAGAAGTGATCAAAGGCTGGGGGATGATTAAAGGACCGGGGACGGATGATTTAAGCTGAGAAAGAGAAGGCCAAGGAGCAACTGGGTTGTCCTCGAGTTTGGAGAAGGTAATTATTACTTGAAGGGTGGTGCCCAGCTGTTTCCCATCTCCTCAGAGGACAGGAAAAAAAGAGGAAATAAATGGTGTACAATTAGAGCAGTTGGTTAGATACAAGGGTGAACTTCCGGGCTGGGAGTGTGGCCAAGCGCTGGGTTGGGTTTCCTGAGGGGATGTGGGAATTGCCTTACCTGGAGGTGTCTAGGCCTGGCCGTGGCGGCCCTGGTGGTTAAGTGAAGGGGGGCCGGAGGCAGGGGGATGGACTGGATGGGCTCTGGAGCACAGTTGTGCCAACAGGGGGCCCTTCTGGCCTCGGAGGTCCGCTCCTTCCTGCCATTGTCCTTTGGGGTCCCATTGGGGAGCATTCTGGGGAGGCGTGCACCCTTGGCTGGGCTCCCCGAGGAGATAAGCATGAGTATGTTTCGCTCCACCGTGAATGGAAATGAATAATGCACAGTGAGCTGACCCTCTGCTAACCGGGTAGGACTTTGTGCCAGCTCTCTGGGAGAACAATCGCACGGGTGTGACTACACTCACCGGGTGCTTTTTATAAAAACACTGGAGAATAACGCGATGGACCAGCGACCCAGCTGCACACCGCTCCATCCTGGCAACCCAGCATCTTCCCATGGGGGCTGTGGCGTTCGGGGCAGTGGACCACCAAAGTCCCAAATACGGGGTGGACAGGTGGCCCAGAGGGTTGGACTATCAGGCAGTCCAGGTGCTGGTTTGCAGACAAGAAACGCCCCGGGCTGCTGTGGAAGCCATCCGGGTGCTATTAATGACAGTGGTGACTCCATTTCTGAAACCCCGGCTCCCTTACAGAGGGCGTGTGCGCATCTGAAATGTCTGTGGTTTTGCAGTTCCATGTCCACAAACTCACTTGGTTGAAAATAGTTCAAAATATCCAAAGCATGAGGGAGGGAGTGACTGCTTTCCTTAAAAAGGAAGGACTCGATTTCATCAACTTAAAAAGCTCCCCAAACCCAGCGCCTTCTCTGCAAGCACCCCCCGCCCCCGCATTACCAGGATGGTGGTCAGACCGCAGCATCCCCTGTGCTTTTGGGATCTTTCAGAGCCGGGGTGTGAGGGCCCAGAGGGGAGTGGCAGTGACCAGTTTGAGACCCAGGGTGAGCTCTAGGCACTCGTGTGCTGCACCCAGGGCACCTTAGTGCAGTTGTCCATTTGCTCAGAGAGGGCCATTCCCTGCTGTGAATTCTGACATGGGCCCCTGACTTGGGGTGGAGGCCCTCGGTCTAAAGTAATGAGGGGCCTCACTGTTTCAGCCAGGGGGAGTGGGAGAGACCCTCCCTCCCCCATTGTTGGTGGCAGACCTGGAGGGCCCTTCCCTGCTGCTTCTCAAGTTCCAGCCCATCCTTCTGTACCCAGCCCCTGGGACCCGCCTGCCTTGAAAGTAACAGGGGTAAATGCCCTGGAGGCCAAGGCCAGGCCTGAGGTGTGGGCCAGATGGGGCAGGGCCTCACCGAAGGCCTCTTTCTCCCTGGTCCCCAACTCCTTACTTCAGATACTTTGAAATATCTGCTCCGTATTCGGGAGAACCCAGCATCTAGCCCCTTGCAGTGGAGTGTGGGGGTGGCACGTGTCCCTGGCTGTTCTGACAAGGGTGCTCTGTCCTTGCCCCACGTCCCCGGTGGGCCGGCGCCTTTTCGGACACCCGCCCCCGAGGTTGCGGCAGCGACCTCAGGGGCGGAGGGCTGGGAGTAGGGAGTAGCTGCAGGGGTGCCCCGAGCCGGTGGGTTTCGGTGCCCCCTCCCCGCCCCGGGTCACGTGACTCTGGCGCGCGCCCCTCGCTCGTCGGCTCCTGGCCTACAGGCCAGGATCCTGCAGGCCGCCAGCTGGAGCGCTTAACCCTTGGAGGCGCTGAGCGCGGGAAGACGGCGGCGGCGGCGAACTTTGTTTGGCTGCGTAAATAAAACCTCCCGCAGAAGGAACCCTGCGCCCCAGGGAAGGGGAGGAATCTCTTCCCCACCCTCGGCACCGCCCCCGTGCAGCCGCCCGGCCTCCACATCCGCCCACATCTGGCCGCAGCGGGGCGTCCGGCGGGGGGAGGAGGGCGCCGGGGCCGCGTCCGTCGCCGTCCCCTGGGCGCGGGCCAGGCGGGGAGAAGGGGGGCGCTCGGGTCGGGCGCCCAGGACTCTGCTTGTCCCTCCAGCGGCCGTTTTGGGCCCCAGCACCCCCAGGCCCGGCCTTGACAGGCGGGCGGAGCAGCCAGTGCGAGACGGGGAGGCCGGGCCGCGGGTGCGGGAACCTGATCCGCCTGGGAGGCGGGGGCGGGGCGGGGCGGGGGCGCGGGGAGCGGGGAGCGCCGGCGCCCGCCCTCCTCCCCCATTCATTCAGCCGAGCCCGGGGGCCGAGGGGCTCCGGCGGCCAGCTCTGCACGGCGGGAGCGCGGGCGCGGCCCCCCAGCCAGCGCGCAGGGCCCGGGCGGGCCGGGGCGCTTCCTCGCCGCCGCCCTCCGCGCGTCGCGCTGCCCGTGAGCCACCATGTCGGACCCCGCGGTCAACGCGCAGTTGGATGGGATCATTTCGGACTTCGAAGGTGGGTGCCGGCTGGCCACCGCGCCGCGGCCGTGCTCGGGGGCCCCTTGGGGCGGGCCCGGCGCGGAACGGGGGCGCGGATGGGGAAGCGGGACCCCGATGGGGCGCCCTCCCACCACGCGACCCGCGCCCTGCGCCCGCGTCGCCTTCGTGGGGAACCCCGTTCGGGGGACCGCGGGGACCGCGCTCCCTTGCCGTCCCCTACGCTCGCCCTGAGCGCTGCCGCCGAGTTTCCTTCCTTTTATTGTTGTTTGTGTTTGCCGAGCGACGACAGTCTCCTCGAGGGCTCGCGGGGCTTCCTCGAACAGCTGCGGCGCGCAGTTTCCCTCTAGGCTATCGCTCGGTCCTCTCCCTACGACACTCCGCCCAGCGGCGGGCTGGGGGAGCTAGTTACCCGCCCCCGCGTCCCTCCCGCAGGACAGCCCCCTCCCCCACACCAGTTTCGGGGCCCGGGCTGAGCCGAATTCAGGCTGGGGAGGGCCCCGAGTGGACACGGCCCAGGCTGTGGCGGGGTCTAGTGGGAGGCATACCATGGGCTCCCATCCGGGCCTGGGGACATCCTCATCGGCCTCCTGGAGTCTGGCAGTGGGGCGAAGGAGGGGCCTGCGTGCCGGCAGGGAGCGCTTTTTCGTCCCCTCCCCCCTTCGGGGTTTACAAAGTGTGGAGAGACTTGGGGGCTTCTCCCGCCGGACGCGGTAGGGCATCCCGGTCCTGGACTTGTGTGTGTGCGCGCTTTCCTGCGCCCTCGTGACTGCCTGTGGCTCTGTTCCTGCATCCTGCGTCCTGCGGTGGAAAGAGAAGCTCACACAATGGTCTCCAGCACTTCTGAGCCAGATTTCTGAGGGGCGGGCCTGCCTCTGTTCGGACCCGGAGCCCCCGCCCCTCGGAGGGGCTCCCAGGCAGCCGCGGGTAGAGCCCTCTGGTGGGCCCGGCCTCGGGGAGGCTGGTCTGAAAGGATTTAACAGACACAGACGTCCCGGTGCCAGGCCTAGCAGGGAGGTCCTCCTCCCTCCACGACAGGGTCAGGGCTGGGATCTGGGCGTTCTGAGCCCAGCTGTGCACATGGCCCGCCTGAGGACAGCCCCATCTGCAGGGGCACTTCTGGGGACCAGAGCCTGGCTGGACCCCAGTCAGAGCCCCAGAGGCTGTAATTCTGGGCTAGGACTGGACGAGCTTGAGCAGCGGGTGGAGCCCGGAGTGGGTTGGGGTCCAGTGGCGGCATCCTGTGCAAGAGTTGGGTCTGTAGTGGGAGCACTTTTCTGACTCTGGCAATGAGCACTGAACAAGGGGAGGTCTGGGTTTGCAGAGATGTGACGGCTTGTACTCTGCCACCTGGACCTCTTGGAGTGCACGCTTATACCGGAGTCTCCCTGGATCTCCTCCCTTCTGTTTCTCCTGCTTGTCCGGAGCAGCCCTCCCGCTGCTGCTATTTGGGGAGGCTCCTTAGGGGACTTTCAACTCCTAAGTGTCCGAACTGGAGACTTAGCCGATCTGGAGATGGCTGCCCCCTTCAGGTCCTGCTCTGTGTACGTTTTCCTGTGGTCTTTGGGGGTATGATTGGCTCTTAGTCCCTGACCCAAAAGCAAGCTGGACGTAGGATTTCTGGGGAGGCAATGGGAGCCCTGAAGCAGAATAGGGAGGCGGAGAGCTGAGGGCTGTGTGGTCTTACAGCTGTCACAGCTCGTGCCACGTGGGTTGTCAGTGCCTCTGCCTCCGGGTACTAGTATGTAACTCCGTCCCTGTCCTGGGGTGCCCCATCTGGAGATGCTGGTGGCTTCTGCAGCTGCTTCCAGGCAGCTTCTCAACCCTCTCATTTGGTCAGAGACAATGGCCTCATTGAGACCATCCTGGTGTAACAGTTGGCAGCCCCCTGCCTTTAGGGGGAGGTTTCTTGCTCTAGGGAGCGGGGCCTCCGACCCTCTGGTCCTGTGTGCCTCAGTTTCCCTGTTGTGTGCCCTGAAGACTTGGGGTGCTCTGAAGGCAGGGGAGGCAGAGCCGCTGAGTGGACATGTGCATGAGTGTGTGTACGTGTATGAGAGAGTGTGTGTGTGTGTGTGTGTGTGAGAGAGAGAGGCTCAGGACAGTCAGCTTGGGGGCGAGAAAGGCGGCCTCCCTAAGGGCCTCAGGAACTGGGAGTAGAGTTGGGTGTTGGGTCTGACAGCCTTGGCAGACGGACGTGGGAAGGACGGATCCGAGAAGGAGGAGGGGTGTCTGACCTGGCACAGCAGCGGGTGATGGAGGCTGGCAGAGCCCGGGCAGAGGAAGGTCATTGTGGAGGAGGTGGAATTTGGTGGCAGGAGGGAGGGAGGGCGGAGCGCATTCAGGCTAGGGGCAGAGAGCAGGAGTGGGGGAGGCCGGAATGCGCTGGTCTGGTCCGTTAGGGGCTGGGGCATAAGGCAGGACCAGCCTGTGACCGCAGAGGGCCAGGTGTGCCCACCCACCGGGAGCCTGGACTGTCGAGGGGAGGCAGCTGGAGTGGCCAAGATCGGGGCTGGAGCAGCACCCGTCTGTTTCTGTGGGGCCAGTGGGGGTCCTCTGCCTGGGCTGCCCGATTGGTGTCTCCGTTTTTGCAAGGTAGGGTCAAAGGAGTGGGAGGACACCCCAGCACCTCGGGGACCAGGGATCCTGATAGTTCCTGAGGCTGGGGGACGTGGCCCGTCTTGAAGCTCATGTCAGTGGCTGAAGGACAGAGGCCCCCTGGGCCACCTCCAAAGCCAGGC
Organism: Camelus dromedarius; assembly: GCF_036321535.1. Classification (NCBI taxonomy): domain Eukaryota; kingdom Metazoa; phylum Chordata; class Mammalia; order Artiodactyla; family Camelidae; genus Camelus; species Camelus dromedarius. The sequence goes on along the minus strand of NC_087451.1, from coordinate 30,732,042 downwards.
GAGTTCTGAGCCCTAGCGGCGTTGCAGGGGGTGATTTTTAATCCAAGCAGACTAGGACCCTGCAGTGGCCGAAGGGCCCTGAGGGGGGTGTTTCCCAGAGGTTTGGAGCAATGACAGTATCCAAGCCGGCGCAGCACGCCTTGCGGTACAGAGGGGAGGCTGCCCCAAGTGTATGTGTGCAGGGTGTGGGGGAATGGGTACCCTGAGTTAAAATTCTGCTGACGCCCCGTATCCTGGGCACATCTGCCCTCTTCCCTGGGGAACAGCTTCTCTTTCCATCCTATTATTCCTGCCCATCTCCCTCCTCACCCTGGAGGATTGAGGGCGAGATCGTTAAGGTCTGTCACGTCACCGAGGTGGCACGGGGATTCGGCCCGGCTTCTATTTTGGATGCGTCTGTGGGTTCAGGTCTCCCCCAGGGACTGAGAGGTTGGCAGTGTCCTTCCTGGACACGAACCTCCCCACACCGGTCTCTGCTGTCCCTCTAAGGAGGATCTCAGGGCTCTGTGGAGACCCCCATGTAGGGGGAAGAGGAGTATTTTGTACTTCGGTGATGCGATTTTTCTAGAGAGTCTCACTTCCCACTTTTCCCTGTGCGAGGATGGGCCTCAGGTGGCCCGGGCACCTGGCGCTCCCCGCGTGGTGGGGCGGCGGAAGCAGTGACTCCTTCCCGGCTGGCTCCGGGACGCCGGAGGCACGGGGCTGTCGGCTGCCGTGTTCTCTAGTGAAAACAGGCCAAATCTGTTATCGCGAACGCGATTACAACTCGGTTCTTTGTGTAGCTAAAGCCCTTCCAAGTGCCAGCTGTTGGCCTACTTTCCCCAGCACTGTTTGCTGTAACCAGATTTGCATGCAGCGAAAGAATTCTAAAAGTCCTTGATGTTTGTTGAAACACAGTCTGGCTCAGGACCCAGGCACTCCGGTCCCGGAGCCGTGCTCTCCCGCCTAGAGGCTGTGTCTGCCCTTCTGAACCCTCTGCCGTCTGCTTGAGGACCGTCCCAGCGGTGTCCTGGAGGCCGGGCAGGCTCTGGGCCCAGAGCACGCGCGCGGGAGGAGGGCAAGGAGAGGGTCTCCTGGGGAGATGGGGTGGTGCAGATGGGCCTGCTTGTCTGGGAGCCCAGGTACCTCCTGGACAACGGCTCCCATGACGGCTGGATCCAGGTGCCCTTCTCCTCCCAGGAGGACGAGGCCCATAGCTTGGTAATGGGTACGGATCTGCCCCTAATTAATGCCAGAGGGCCTCTTGAGGGAGGAATCTGCTTTTCAGCAAGACTCAGGCCTCTGGTGAGTACAGCCTCCGTGCAGTTCTCCCTCTGTGGCCAGGGCAGGAGCCACAGTGGCGATGAGGTCACTCAGCTGGACTGGAGGAGCCAGCCTTGCCGGGATTCTGCTCGTGTCTGCTCGTAGCTACGAGGGGACGGCTCCTTTACGGGTCTGACTGCCACCCGCTGCGCTAGCCTGTTGCTCTTGTGTCCAGGGCCTGGGACCAGGCCCACGCACCATCCTGGTTGTGAGGGAGAGAGTGGACACCTGTGTGCCAGGTGGCAGAAGCCCCTCCGAGATCGGCTTCCCAGCTGGACCAGGGGTCAGATGTGGACCAGGGAGGTGGGGGTGAGCATGGACACCCCGTGCTGTGAGGCATCAGCCTGGAAAGGCTTTCTGGAGGACATGGGTCTCTGGAAAGGTTTTGAAAGGGACAAGTGGGCAGAGCTATCCAAAGGGAGAGGGCCTTTGGGGAAGGTGATGGGCATGGCAGCTGGGAGCCTGTGTGGTGTAATGCTTAGGAGGGCAAGCTCACTCTGCCATTTGACAGCTGGGTAGGGAAGGGTGTCGTGGCCCCTGAGCCTCAGTTTCCTCCTCTGTTAAGAGGGGTCTTAAACATCGCTGTCTGAGGGTTGTCCTGGGGGTATAGCCCACAGCACTGGGCCTGTTTCCTGCTCACGGGGCAGGGGGTAGTGGGTGCTGCTGCTGTTGGAGCTCGGGGTGTGGGACGGGTGGGTGTGGATGCCCGAATGCAGGAATCTGGTGATGGAAGCGAAGAGGCTCAGAGGCCACAGGCAAGGGTCTGTCTGGTTCCCGCAGGGGTGGAGGTGAGTGAGGCACCCACGAAACCTGCCTGGGGGTCCCTCTGAGTCCAGCAGATACCCGGGCTGCTGGCCAGCGTGGGAGCCCTTGCCTGGGCCTGGGGGACGCTCCATCTGCAGATGTCAAGCTCTCTCCCTGTCAGAGCGGAGGCTGGGGTCACGTGGGCTTCAGGGTTCCTTCACTGGGAAGGTCATCCCAGTCTCCCCTGCACCCTCCTGACCCCAGAGCGTCCCAGATGAGTGGACCACTGGCCTGGCCTGCAGACAGTGACACAGGCTTGCGCTGGACAACCTGACAGTAGGGTGAGGTCACCTGCCTGTAGCTCTGCTGGCCGCCAGCCTTGCTGAAAGGGAGTCAGGACCAGGAGCTGGTGTCAGGGACAGGCATGCTGGGCAGGGCATCCTCCTCCCCCAGCCGCCCTTCGCAACTCCTGATTGTGTTGCAGATCAGGAGCTAGCAGGACAGTCCCATCTGGGGCCAGTCGGGGTGAGCCAGGGCTCCGAGGCCAGAGCTGTGTGCCTCTAACTTGTCCTGGGGGCCAGTTAGTCTGCATCTTTGCCCTGCCGAGGGCGGGGGAAGCCTGGGCACCGGCTGGGGCCTCCATGCCTGGAGAAATGAACCCACCAGAGCACGAGCCCCTGGGGTCAGCGGCGGGCATGGCCAGCGCTGGGTGAGGCAGTCCTGCTGTGGGAGCAGTGGCCTGGCAGCCCATTCATGATGAGACATCACCAAGGGAAGTACCAACACGCAGATGGCATCTTTGCTCTGCAGGGGCCACGGACTTCTCATCCTGGCAACTGTGGCCTTGGCACACCCCTCAGGGGTGCTGCAGCCCTTATCCTGGCAATGGCTGAGCATAACAACCCCGCCCCCCCCACCTCTTTCTCCTTAAATGTCCAGCGGTCAGAGGAGACCACGTTCAGAGATCAAGGCCCTACCACGGTTCAGCTCAGACACCACCATTATTGCAAACCGCCCCTGTCCCTGGGTTTACCGGCTGAGTGCCCTTCACTCACCGTGCTGGGGGTGGGCTGACTGATGCTCAGAAGGGTCTCTTTGGGGGACTGACAGGAGCACAGGGCCAGCAGCAGGGACCTGGGGTCAGGTTCTAGGGATCCACGGTGGCCCCAAGACCCAGGATGGAATCCCACCTTCCTGCCAGGCCAGACCAGGTGCTCCCGCTGGGCTCGGAGCCCCCCGAGGGCAGGAACCCTGGGGGCATGCTGTAGACCCTCAGGGACCAGGTGGTGTGTGAATGGTGGGGCGGGGTAGGGGCTAAGGGATGCTGGCAGCCAAGGGGCTCTGGGGGGACAGGTATCAGAGGTTGAGGCCCCAGGGGATTTCAGTTTTTTGATTCATCCCAGAAACCCAGCCAGGAAACGAGTTCCTTCACTTCCTCTTCACAAAGCCACCGAGGAACAAATGGTCAAACAGTGGCTATCTTTCCAGAGTCCTCTCGGCTTTTCCCAAATTTGGAGGCTGAGTTGCTTATGAGACCAAACGGTCTGGAACTCTCTGGAACATGGTCCCTGAAGGCTGAGGATTTGTTATCTCTCCGTCCAAACAGACCCAGCGGTTGGTCCCTGGACACCCCTGGCGCCTGGGGCATTTCTGGGCCTGGGCTGTTTAATTTGGTCTGGACAGAGCCCGGTCGGAGGCTCCATTCAGCCTGGACCAGGGGACGGTCTAGAAACTTCAAGTTTGTTGTCATTTTTTTAAGTGCTGCCAGTGTCCAGAAATTTAAGAGGGTGGTGTCTGTTTCAGCGGTGGATATACACAGACAGCACACCCCCTAATCCCGAACAACGGAGCAGGGCTGCGGGGGAGGCGGGGAGCCTGGGAATGAGGCTCCAACCCGCCTCTTTCTTTCTTGTGTTTGGTGTTTTTCCCTGTCAACCCTCTTTGCCATGTTCCTGAGTCTCTGACAGCCCCTCCAGGGATGCTGAGACCCCCGCCCCATCTTCAGCCTTCTCTGTCCCCCATAATCTCTGGGCCACCTGGGGAAGCCCAGAGTTGCAAAATCCAGAAAATCAAGGGGTCTGGCCTTGAACGCATTAGTGTGCCCTCCCTGACGCACTTAGAGCTTCCTGTGTCCCTGTCCCCAAGGCCCAGAGCCTCTGTCTTCAAACACTTGGAATGGCCTCTAGGGAGAGCCAGATGAGATGGGGGAGGGAGGCAGGAGAGGTGGCCCCACCCTCACCTCCATCAGATGGTTGTTCCCTGGGTGCAGGTGGGGACCAGGGTGCCCTCAGGGCCTCAGGTGGGTCTTCCAGGGGGTGGGGTCGGGGTGAGGAGATGGGTTTGTCTTGCCGCCCAGGTCCTGGTAAGGCTGAGCTGGCAATTCCTGGGACTGGTTTCTCCCTCTCTCTTACAAGGAGGGGTTCGAGCTCGGAGCGCTTTGCAGCCAGTGTCAGGTCTTTTCCCTTAATTCTGTGTCTGGTTTTCTACCCCCTCAAGCCCACAGTCTTTCCCTGCCCTTGGAGGTGTGCTGGCTAATGGCTCTCTTGGCCAGTGGGCTTCTAACTGTCCCCTGGGGCAAGGCCTGGGGGTTTTCTAGCACCTCCTTGGCGGGGGGAGGCTGAGCTGAGGGTCCCCCAGGAATGGTGACAGGAGCCACCTGGAACACAGACAGCACCCCCACCTCCTGCCTGCAGGAGGTTAACTCATGGAACAGTTTCATCTTCCTTTTCGGCGGGAAGAGAGAGGCATCCGGGGCAGCGGGGCTGGCCTAGATTCTGGCCACCTTGCCGTCTCACCAACTGCCACCCCTGCCCCAGCCCTGGACTCCCCTGTCTCCTGGAACATGGTTCTGACCGTCAGTGGCCAGCAGACTCTGTGCCTCCCTAGGCAGGATCTCATCCTGCACTCCGGCCGGCCCCTCCCTGGCGCAGGAAGCCGGCCCTGAGCAGGGCTCTCTGGCCCTCCTCTCCACGTGGGTGGGCAGCTTCCCTATGAGGGGCAGGCCAGGCCCCTGCCCCCGAGTCCCAGGAGACGGACAGTGTCTACAGTAAAAGCAGACAAGTTTTCCTGGCTCCACACGAGGCCTAGAGGGGCGGCCTTCTCTGCTGTCCCCTGCCTCCAATCCCCCATTACAAGCCAGGGGAGGAGTGCTCTGTAAAGTAGCCGGGTTTTCGTGTTTTTCCCTTCAGTTCAAAATGAAGTCAGTGCTGGAATCCCGTCCTCTGGCGGGCCAGGAGGAGGCCAGAGTGGGAGAGGCGGTCAGCTCATCCATTTGTTTATTCAGCAGCTATCTGTGGGCGCCAGCTAAGTGCTAGCTCTGTTCTATGTTCTCGGGGTCCAGGCAAGAGTCCAGAAGGGTAGGTTCAGGAAGGCTTCCTGGAGGAAGGGACACCTAACCAGAGTCCTGGGTAGAAGTTTGCCAGGCAGGGTCTCCAGGCAGACGCAATTTGTTTGGAAGACACTGTTGTGCCCATACCTGGCACAGGTGCCCTTGGCACCAAGATGGAAGGTGATGGAAGGTTATGGGAGAGGACTGTGCTTGTAAGCAGAGTGGGGGCAGGAAGGGAATCCAGACTCCATCTTTCCTCCTGGTCAGAGAGCTGGGAGGGACTTGGGTGGTGAAGAATCCTGGTGGGAGAGGGGCATGAGGGTGGAGCAGGTTTGGAGTGGCAAGCTTTAGGCCCAGGGCCGCCATCAGAAAACCTCTGAAGGGGCTGCTTTGCTTTTTTGTTAAACTACAAAAGAAAGCCTTGGCAGGCCTGGAGCCCCCAGGGGCTGAGATGGGGAAGGCTCTCATTCATTCACACCTTTGCAGGCCCAGTGCAGAGAGGGCAGCGGAGTCGTGTTCCCTCCCTCCCTCCCTCACTGATTGCTGCCCCCACCCCACCTCCTGGCCCTGGGGAAACACCGAATTTTGGGGGCAGCTAGGGGAGGGCTGGGGACACTGGTGAAGGAGGGAGCCTTGTCCCCTTCCCCAGTGAGGCTGGGCTAGGGGAGGGGGCCCCCATTCAGATATTTACATCTCTCTTAGTATTTAAATGATGAGGCCAGGCTCCTGCAGACAGCTGTCTTGGAGCCAGCTGTTGGGCTGTGGCCTCCCTCCTGAATTTTTTGTCTCTGACCCAAGTCCCGGCCCTTCCAGCTGTTCCCCCTTCACTTGCGGCACTTCCTCTGATTCTGCTGGTCCTTGTTAGTCATAACCATCTTTCTGGGGGGCGGGGGTGGGGGTAATTAGGTTTATTTATTTGTCTATCCTAGTGGAGGTACTGGGGATTGAACCCAAGACCTTGTGCATGCTAAGCACGTGCTCTACCACTGAGCTACACCCTCCCCTCCATAACCATCTCCTGATTGAGCACTTACTACGTGCCAGGCCCTGGGCTGGATACTGTATCTGCAAAGTCTCTTGGTCCTCCTGGAGCCCAGCAAGGTGGACAGATCACGCAGGTCACGGCTGGCCTGAGACCACACTGGAAGGCAGCCCCCGGTGCTCCCAGCCCCACAGCTGCATCCGTCTACTGCTCCCTACCACCAAAACCTGCCCTGCCGCTCCTGCCCTCGCTGGTGCCACCTCACGGGGCTGCTCCTGCCTGGCTGGGGTGGAATTCAGCCTACCTGGCAGTGGTGGGCTGGCACAGGGGAGGTCCAGAGCCTGAGGCCTGGCAGGGGCTGCTTCTGCGCCTGTCCCAGCCTCACTGCTCTCCAGCTCGGTGACCACGTTTGTGGCCCAGGAATCACAGGGCCCACCTTGCAGGGTGTGTGGCCGGGGCTCAGCGCTGTGCGGGTGCAGTGCCAGTGTGTAGTGGGCCCTGTGTGATTTTATAGGCTGGCCTTTGGATGCCGGGCAAGGATTGCAGGCAGAGCGGGGCGATGGTTTAGCGCGCTGGCTCAGTTCGGCTTCACTCTCGCCCACGCTGTGCTGCTGGGCCGGCTGCTTCCTCTCCGTGTCTTGGTTTCCCACCTGAAAACGGGGTGACAGTGAGACCACTCCTTCTGGCGGCGGTCGTGGGAAGTAAAAGAGCTCACGTAACGAGAGCCCTCAGGGTCGTGCCCGGTGTGTGGTGAGCACTCAGTCAACGGTGACTGTTAAACACTCAAGGCAACAGACACGTTTTAGAGACTTACAGGACACGCCGGGCACCGTCTGAAGCCCTAGTGGAAGGGGGGACTGTCTTCATTGGCAACAAAAAGCCCACAGTCTGGGGGGCTCACACAACTCACACTGATTCCTGTCAGTTCTGGAGGCCGAAAGTCCAAGACCAAGGCTCAGGCGGCTCGTGGTCCGGCGAGGGCGCTTCCGGTTCACAGTTCACAGGTGGCGTCTTCTCCCCGCAGCTGCGCGCGGCGGAAGGGGAGGGAGCTCTCAGGGGCCTCCTTTATAAAAGCGCTGATTCCATCAGAGGAGCGCCACCCCACCGTCACGTCCTGATTGCCTCCCAGAGACTCCCATCTCCTGATACCATCCCCTTGGGGGGTAGTATTCAACCCGAGAGCTGTGGGGGAGCACCTTCAGTCTGTAGCAGGGCCCAACATGGATGAGTCCGGCTCCTGCCCTGGGGGAGGGGTGTGACCCTCTGCTGGGAGGATGTGGTGGCCGTTCTAGAGGGGAGGGGGCCGGCTGGCTGGAGGCTGCCTGGGGCCCTGGGCGCCAGCGCTGGGCCTCTCCCCTGCCTGTTTGCTGGAGCAGGTGAGTTTTCCTGGAGGCCCTGGGCTGCTTGGACCTTCTCTAAGGTGAACACAGCACAGGCCTTGGTCAGGTTTGGGGGCCTTGTGACCAACACATTCTTCTTCGTCACATGGGCTTCGGCCCCAGCAGTGCCCAGTACGTCCTTTGGTTTGTGACCAATCTAGGGGCTGGGTGGTGGCCGCTGAGGCTGGACAAAGACCTTCTTGGGTGCCTTGTGGGGGGTGGGGGCGGGCAGGGCTGCTGACCAGGGCTGCCTCCAGGATGGTCGGTGCTTAGGGTTTCTCGTAGGGTTCTCAGGAGGGAGATGAAAGAAGGCTTGTGAATGACTTGGGACCGGAACTTTAGAACCACAAAGGAAATTTGGAGAACAGATGCAAGAATACAGAGATGTGAGCTACCTGATGCCACGTGGAGGAAAACCCAAAGCAGTGTCCCTCCATGATCCTGCTTTAAAATACATGCACACATACACAGTAAAAAGTCAGAAGGGCGTTTGCCAAAATACTGACGGTGGGTGTCTTGGTTGTGGATTTATAGATATTTTTCCCTTTATTTTCTCTGTGTTTTGTAAGTTTTCTGCATTGCACACAAATTTTCTGTATTGCTTTTAGAGGCAGGAAAAGAGCAATTGATATTATTAGATACTATTTTTTAAAGTTCACTGTGAAAAAGGAAAACAACTCACCACCTTGCACCCCAGTTTGAAAGACCAAGGGAAAGTGGCTGGTCCCCGGACTGATGGCGGCCGGACCAGGGCCCCCCGGTCCCTCTGGCTGTTTCCAGCCCTGGTTGGGGTGCTGGGTGGAGTGCCGGCAGCGGGCAGTGCCAGCAGCTGCATGCTCAGCCGCAGTGGCCGAAATCTCAGTCCTGGACCCCAGCCCAGGCAGGGGTGTGGGCTGGCCTTCCCTGCCCAGCCCCGGCCGGGCCCCTCCAGCTCTGCCGAGTGTTGGGAATCGCTGGGCCTGTTGTTGTAGGAGTGAGGAGAGAGACTTGGAGCTGGTGGCAGACCCCAGAATGGCCCTCAGGGGGTCATTCACTGTCCTGGCTGGAAGGGCCCTTCCAGTCCATCACCAGGATGCTGACGCCAGAGGGGTCATCTGCCTGGCCGGGGTGGGGCGTAGACGGCGCTTGTGACAACCCTGTGCGCCACCTGGCAGCCCCCAGCTCCGGGCCCTCTGCAGAGCTCCCCCGGCCCTCCCACACCTGGCAGTTCTGCTCAGGACAACTTGGCTGAAATTCTCCATTTTTAGTTAAGAAAAGAATTACTCTTCCTGCAGGCGCTTCGTCTTTGCTGCCCCGGACACTCCCCCTGCCCTTCAGGGGCCCTCAGGCTGGGTGGGTGGGTTATGTAGGGGCCCCGGGCAGTCTCCAGGTACGTGTGTTGGGGGCGGAATGAGGGGGGCTTGGCCTTCTCCTTGCCCCACGTCCCCTGCAGCTGATGGCTGGAAGGGCCTAGCCACTGGGGGCTTCTCAGGGTGGGAACTGGGGAGGTGGAGATTGGCAGTATGGGCCCCGCATGGCTGGCTGGCAGGCAGGTCAGAGGTTATAGGGCAGAGTTGGCCATGCTGGGGGGTGGGGGTGGGGGTGGGTCTCTCAGAGCGCTCTCTGGCACGGAAGTTTTGGGGTTCCCTATGTACAACTCTCATTCTTTCCTTCTCCCGCAGGCAGAGGCAGAATTGAGAGCTTGTCTGTTTTGGGGGGTGCAGCCCCGGCAGGGGTAGTTGATCTGTCCACCTGCAGCCGAGCAGACCGGTGGCCAAAGGCTCCCGCACTCCCTGCCCCAGAGGCTCTTCCTCTCTTGGGAAGAAAGTGCAAGGGGAGGAAGGACACCTTACAGGGTCACATTTAAGGCTGGTCACCCCCCAGAGGGTGCTTGGGGCACACTGCCCGCCCCAAAGTTGGGTCTGTTCTGTTCTTACGAGGTTTCTCCCTAAACCTGTGCGGGGCACACACTCAGAGGCTCAAAGAAAAAAAGAGAAAAAAGAATAAGTTGGTCGCTGCCTGGAAGGTGGGGCTGGATGGCCACTGGAAGGTGTAACGGAGCAGGTGTGTGGCCAGTGCAGGGAGCCAGGGGCAGAGGTGGGAGGGAGCAGGCTCAGTGGCTGGGAGTCAGAGTGAGCGTGTGAATGTCCTGTGGCTGCAGGAGGACCACAGACTGGGTAGGGGCTTCAAGCACAGTTCTGATTCCAGAAAGTTCAAACTCAAGGTGTGGGCAGGGCTGGTTCCTTCCGCTCAGCCTCTCCCCAAGCTCCTGGGGGGCCCACAGTCCTTGGCACTCTTGGCTGGTAGACGCAGCCCTCCAGTCTCTGCTCCCTGCATCTCCCTGTCTCCGTGTCTGCTCTTATGAGGACACGCACTCTCAGATTTGGGATCCATCCTAAATCCAGTGTGATCTCATCCCAAGGCTCTTAACTACATCTATAAAGGCCCTGTTTCCAAATAAGGTCCTGGGTACAGGTTCTGGGGATCAGGGTGTGGGCCGATCTTCTGGGGGCCCCCAGGGACCCCTCTGCGGTGGCCCACCTTGGGGGCAGCAGAGTGTCTGGGGGGATTGGGAGACCAGGCTCGGACGGCTCTAATGTGTGACTTGGAGTGACCAATGGCCTTTGCGTCTGTATCACGGGGGCGTGGTGGCGTCCTGTCCCGATCCTCTGCTCCGTGATGCGCCCCAGCCTGAGGGCATGGCTGGCTTGTTTTAGGTTTCCAGGCGTCTCCCCAAGTTCCAGATGGGTGTGTGGAGCTGGCCCGGACAGCTTGCCGTCCCTGATGAGAGCCGGGTAAGGCCTCGAGAAACGGGCCCTGGACGTGGCCTCACTCAGCCTTCAGGGCTGTTTGAAACAGCTGGGCGGCCCCCTGGAAACCCCTTCCAGAATCTTTTCAGTGTCCAGCTGTGGCCTGTCCTACATAACAGACCCACTTCCTCCCGTCAGTTCTCTGGACCCCTCCTTCTTTGCTACCCACCTCCCCACATCGTCCTGGAGGTTAGAGACCAAGATCTCCTGAAGCTGCGAGTCGGCCTGGTGCCTACAGGGCTTTGTGGCCTCCAAGACTCTGTCCTCTCGCCCAGCCCCGCTTGGCCAGCTTGGGGTCATGCACTGTGACCCACCCCATTCCTCAGGAGGCCCGAGGGGCAGCTGGACTCCTGGGTGCTGCTCTGACCGGGGCTTGAACTCTGCTCCCCCGGGTCACCGTCCCCTGTAATTAGGCCAGAGCTCACGTGGGCCACGGCAGCACCGCCTGTCCCTCTGTGACCCTCCGTGCGGCCTGATTGATGGGAGGCTCCACCTGGGCCAAGGGGCCCCTGGTATCGGGCTGTTTTTAGTGCATTTTTTACGTGTTTTTTTACCATTCCCCCCAGTAGTCAGCAGGGCGGGAAAGGAGGGGTGGGCCCTCTGCCTGGTGGATGAAAAATGGTCACCACCCGTGTGCGTGGCCGCTGGGCTGAGAACAGAGGAGGGAGAGTAGCTCCACCGGGAGCTGGGCCGCCACGCTGACCCCCGCCCTGACCCCCAGTGCCATGGAGCCGAGACTGACCCGCGCGTTCCGAGGGTCTCCCGGTCCTGGTGTGCACCCGGCCCGGTCGCGTGGGGGAGAACCTGCATGGGGCCCGGATGACTGGGGGCAGGCTGGCTGATGTGCAGAGTCTTTTTGGGGAGCGAGTGTTGGGGTGATCCTTGCTTGGGGGCTGGGGGTGGGACTGAGGGAGCAACCCTGGGATAGTCCTCAGTGGGACCCTCTGGTCGGGTGAGGGGCTGCGCCCCTGGACCTCGGGGTGCCTGGGGTGGCTGGAGAGTGGGGCTGCGAATTAAAGGGCTCTGTAACCTTTGAGGCCCCCAGAGCTGCAGCCTGTGGCTTCGGGTTTTGAAGTCGGTCCCCTCCCGGGGGCTCCCTCCTGCCCTCCTGGCCTGCCATTTATCAGGGGACCTTTGACCTGCAGAGGCCAGAAAGGTCCTCTGTCCCCTCCTCTCCCTCGAAGCAGGGCCCTCCTCCCCCTTGGCCTTTCAGGCAGCCCGGTCACCAACCCGCCCACCGGCCCTCCCGGTGTCCCCACCCAGGGTCAGGAAATGCTTCCCGTATCTGGCCCACATCTCTGCGTGTGCAGCGGCGGCCCCGGTCCCGCTGTGTCCCCTTGGCTGAGAGAGCCCGCAGCTGGCTCAAGAGGGGGGGGGACAGATCCTTCTAAATGCTCTCATGTTCCCATAACTGTAATTTTGTCAAGAAAAGAAGGAAGTCTGGTGTCTTAGAGCGACTTTTCAAGCCTGCCTGGGATGACCCCAGTGTCGCCAGAGCCGGGAGATGGCTGTAGCGAGAAGAGGCCCCAGGCCGGGAAGTGGCTTCCTCAGAGCGTTTGCTGTGGTTTTTCTCTGCACAGAGAGATTTCTTGAAATTGAAGTTGCTATGTGTCTGTCTGTCCCGTGATGCCTGCCAGATTCTCCACTGTCGGATGGATCCCTGACCCCGAGAGCCGCCACCCCAGGACCCTTCTCTGGCGAGGGAAGGTGGGGACTGGTAATGAACCAGCCTTAGGTGGGTCGACCAGATAATTCATTGCCCCAATGGGGACACTGCTGGGAGTACACAGGGTGCCCTGACTGATGACAGTGCTACAACAGGTGGGAACCGGGACGTGCCAGGTTGACACATGGGCCCCTGGCCCCAGGAAGACGTGGGGGAGGCTCTGAGGCCAGGGGGCAGCGGGCAGCAGGAAGGGGCTGCTGGGCCAAGGCATTGGCATCCGTGCAGGACTGGACTGAGCTGGTGGCTGACGCAGGCGGAGAGGGGTGAGGCTCCATCCCACCAGGCTGGCCCCATTCCAGGGCACCCTTGTGCCCTTCCAGAGCTGGCGAATCACTGTAGGAAGTGGCCTCGGCATCAGTGGAGGCTGAAGAGGGTGAGCGGAACAGCCAGGGCAGTCAGAAGGTGCGTCCTGTGTTCTGTTGGTGCACTCGTTTCCTGCAGCCCCTGTAACAAAATGCCACACACCGGGGGGCTTCAAACCATGGAAAGGTGGCCTCTCCCAGTTCTAAGCCCGGAAGTCGGAAGTCAGCTCAGGGCAGGGTTGGCTCCATCTGGAGGCCCAGAGTCCTTGGGTCCTTGGCTCTTAGATGCATCACTGCATCTTCACACGGTCTCCTCTGTGTCTTCTCCTTTTCTGGCTCTGTCATGGGGTTTAGGGCCCACCCCAGTCCGGCATGGTCTCACCCTGGGATCCGACCTTAATTACATCAGCAGAGACCCTTTGCCCACATCACTCTCATAGGTTCTGGGAGTTAGGACCTGTGTTTGACACGTGTCCTCTGCACACAGCAGATTCTGGAAGCCCTTGTAAGGGAATCGGACAGGACCCATTCTGAATGGATCAGACCGCGTAGCCAGGCTGTGAGGAGGGCTGGTGGGCCGCTCGGGCCGGTTCTGCCCGTGTCCTCGCTTGCCAGAGGGCTGGAGAGCTTCTTTCCAGGGAGAAGTTAACACAGTGAATTTGGGGATTAAGAGAACCGCTGCAGTCCCGGGGGCCAGCTATTGACCACAGCTGCCACTGGGACCCCTGCCCGGTGCGGGGGGCTTGTTCGTGTCCTGACTTGAGTGGCCCTTGCACTCTTTTTGTGCCTGGAAATGTCATGAGTGGGAGGGGCTGTGTGGAGAGGGTCCCCCTGCAGTGAGTGGCAGCCTAGGAAGGGAGAAGGGGGCCTGTTTCTCTCTGCCAACCTGGGAACCCAGCTGGTGGGCAGGGAAGACCTCCTTCAAGCACTGCGGTTCCAGGGCAGATGCCCAGGCCAGGCCCCCCGGGGGGAGGCTGTGAGGAGCAGGAAGGCCCCGGAGCGCCCGTGTCCTAACAGCCAAACTAAAGACAATCATCAAAATAGATGGGGTGGTGGCGGGTTGGGTGGAGGGGTTGACCTCACTTTTTTTTTTACCTGCGGCTGAGTGGTCTCCCCTGGGTGTCGAGACCCGCCGGTGAATCTGAGGGTCTCAGGGACTCTGTGGGCCCTCCCTGCACAGCTCCTCGGGTGAGTGGAAGTGGCCTAGCTGGGTTCTCCTTGTCCAGAGGGCGCAGGTCGTCCATCTGTGGGACTGTGCAGGGCGTTGAGATGCAGGCCTGCCTCTGGCCAGAGGGCCGGGGGCAGGGGCTGTGTACGGCCTTCAGCCAGCCGCGTGTGCGGGTAAGCCCAGGCCGGCCAGCGCCCACAGCCACCATGCTGGCCCCCGGGATCCTGCGCTGGAGGCAGAATGGGGCTGGCACTGCGCTGCGGCTGGCCCTGTGGCCCGACCAGGCCTGCCTCCGGGAAGGCAGAGGCAGAGGCCCAAGGGGAGGATTTCGAGCTGTGGGTGCCAGGCTCTGCCTTCGCTCTCTCTTTATTTGGACTTTGTCTTTGGTGGCGCCGTCCTTAAACCGACGTGTTTCTCTGTGGGAACCCCATGGCCGCCCGCTGACGGTGCTGTTTTCTGATGTCCCCGTCCAGGCTGGGCTCTGCCACCGTGTCTATTTCAAGCTCTTCCTTTTGGACTGTTTTGCTTCCTGAGGACACCCCCCCCAACCACTTTCCCCCCTGCACCCTCCTCCCGGCCCTGAGCCTCCCTCCCGCCCCGAACTCCCAGAGGCAGCTCCTCAGACGGACTCAAGGGGGAGGTGATCCCAGGTGGTCCCCGCGCATAGGTGTGAGACAGATCGGAGGGAGGGGCTGTAAGATGCATCGCCACTGGGGTGCTGGGGACTCTGCACCACGCTCCCTAGCTGTGTCCCACCCAGCAGGGGAGCTGGGTATTCACCCTCCAGTTACTGCCTAAAGGCTGTGGGCGTGGGGAACAGTATTAACCCCTCCCTGCCTTCTGGGCTTGGGCGCCGCGTGGCTGCCTTGCACACGCACACCTGCGATGGACACAGGTAAGGCACGTGCAGCCTCGGCCACCGGTGGGATGACCACACCCGCCCGAGGCTGCGCATGTGCAGGTGGTAGTTACACCAGCACGTGCCCTGAGTGCTGCCGAGCACCGCTGCGTCAGCACCTGCAGCACGACAGTCGAGGAAGCGGAAGAGGATGTGGAGGCCTGGGGGGGGGGGAGCTGTGGTCGTGCCACCCACTGTTTGGCCCCAAAAGCAGGAGCCCAGTCTGCATCCAGGCTGGAAAGCCCCCCACGGTACGGCCAGCTCTCAGCTCCTCCGAGGGAGGCACGCAGGGCCTTTGTCCCCTGCCTTTCCCTCTGCCTGGAAGGGTCCCCCTGGCCCCGTTACTTTCCTTTGGAGGAGTTGTTATTTCTGGGGCCGGCCCATTGGCCCACTGACTCCTCTTCTGTCTTCCCTGCCGCACGAGAGGAAGCTGGTCCGCCCCAGCTGCAGCCCCAGCTCCCTGCCCTACAGGAGGGTGAGAAGAGGGGGGCTGCGTCTAGCCCACCCTAGTGATCACGCACGCCCTAGACTTGCTCTGTGAGCCCTGGTGGCCGTGCACTGACCTTTAGGCTGGGGTTTTCCTGTGACCCTTCCCTGCAGCTCAGGCGTCTGAGAGGTGCCTTCCTCCTGGCACCATCCTTTTGGGTTCCCTGGCTCCCAGGTGGCCCGATCCTGGCTCCCAGTTGGCCAGTTTCTTCAGGACAGAACCTGGAAGGGACTCACTCAACCAGGGCCAGTGCTCCTGCGACCTGAGCCTAAAGTTGGACCCCTAAGCTGGGCAGCGGCCACTCTGCTCCCCTGGGGAGCTGCACATGGGTGTGTTTTGACTTGGACTCTGGCTTTCCTTGCCTGACTTTTGCCCTAGGCTGGGCTCTGTGGCTCATCTGTCCTTGCAGGGCTCTGTGGCTCGCCCCAGGGTCCCCTCCCCAGACCCAGGCTTGCCGGGTGCATCAGGAAGCATCTCGGGAGCAGGGAGAGATTTGCAGCGGCCCCACGGTCAGCGCGGGGGCCTTCACAATGGGCTCTTGTGTGCGGCGCATTCCTCCCTAAACGGGCCCAGATCCCGGCTGCTCCTGCTCCGCCCCCCGGGCACGGCCGCCGGGGGGTCTGCATCTGGCTGTTGAGGCTGTAGGTGCTTGCTGCACCGGGAGGGCTGGGCTGGAGGCTGCTTCACCTTCTCCCCCTCTGAGCAAGGTTTGCTTCTTGAGAACAGCGTTGATGATAAGTTTTATCCCCTGAAAATATGAAGTGGCCCACATTAGCGCAGGCACACGGGGGAAGGCAGGAGAGTGTCGTGAATGACACAGCCCCTAATTCCCTCCAGAGCCGGCCGTGCTCGCGTGTGCGTGCCCCTGCACATGTGTGTGGGAGATGAAGTCAGGCCCTTGCCTGCTTCTTGGACCCTGCTATTTTTACTTTGTCTTCCCAGCATGTCTCATCTTCAGAACCGTGATTTTGATGACTTTGCAGGACTTCAGCATATGGGTTTCAAAAATCTACGTAAACCCAAATTGTTTCCAGCATTTGCTGTTTGAACACTGATGCAAACGTCCTGTGCATAAATCTTTCTGTGTGTCTGATTACTTCCTGGGGGTAAAGCCCCAGCTGTGGGCCGAAGGGCACGAACAGTCTTGAAGCCCTTGGTGCATGTGGCAGAGGGCGGACTGGGGCTGAGGAGGGCTTTTGGGAGCAAATGAGGTTCAAGCCTGGCTTTGGGAGGGCTTGAGTTCATGAGCTGGAGAGCAGGGGCGTTCTTGTTTGGAGGATGGTGTAAGCAGGGGTGGGCCCCTCGTGCGCTATGGGGGATGACAGTCATTTTCCCTCCCAGTGGCAGTGTGGTGACCCTCCCCGTGCAGCCTGGTCCTGTGTTCGCCTGGCGCCCTGCAGCAGTTCGTCACATCCTGTGTGCCCTCTGAGTGCATTAACATCCTGCAGGCGAAAGAGGAAGCAGCCCTAAGGCGGCTCCCCGCTGCCCTGGTCCAGCCAAAAGCCACTTTGCTGCCCAGTCGGTTCCCCACACAGCCAGTCATCGGATCTGCTGTTGTGGTCATGTAGGGGATGTCCAGTCTGCAGAGTGACAGGTTCATGACCACTCTTGCTGGCTCCTGTGGCCGCACATGGACACCCTGGGAGGTGGGAGATGAAGACAGTTTAAAAAAAAACAAAAACCACCGGTTCTCCACGGAGGAAGTGGAGGGCGTTTCCAGGGCGGGACCTGGAGCGTGTTTTTAGTCCTCCGATGGGGGACAGGATGCGGGGGGACTCTGTCCTGGCAGCTTTGGGACAAACTATCAACTAATTTTTCCCACCTGGGTGCTACTCTCATCACCATGTCCTCTGTACAGAGGCAGCCGCTCGTGGGACATCAGAGCTGGCCTTAAAAAACGATCTTTGGTTTCATCACCAAATATTCTGGTTATTCCCGTGATGACGCCTCCTACCGTCCAGGGTTTTGTATGATTCCAGCACAGGGAAAAGGAGGCAGCGTTTCCTCCTCCGGGTCCCCCATGCAGCACCTCGGGTGCTGAGCCATGCTTCTGTGGGTCCACCCGTGGGACGTTTGTTGAGTGTGGTTGGGGCTGGATTAGGGCCGGGGTGCAGAGTAGGAGGGCAGGGGCTCCAACAGCCTCATAGCCTAGAGGTCTCATCCTTCAAACCTGGGGACCATGTGAGGACACAGTTACGGGCATTCAGCCATGGATGCCCTGGACTTTCGGAGGATTTGACAGGCACTTGACCTCTCCCCGGGCACTTCAGTCTTCTTTGGACGGGAGTTTGCACCCTCTGGTTATCTGGCCGGATAGCCCCTGGTGGAGGCGAGGCTGCAGCAGGCTGGGGTCCCTGCATGGCCACACCCCTGCCGCCCTCGGCGGGGGGGGGGGGGGGGGGTTGGGGGGTAGGGCGCGAGCACATCATCAACCCAAGGTCATGGGCGGGGCCCACTCGCCTAACGCAGCCTGTGAATGTGACTTTGTTTGACAGTATGGTGTTTTTAAAGGGATTGTTTTGCTCTGTGCCATTATTTTAAAAAGTCAGGAGACAGCAGCACTGTTTACAGTAGCCAAGACACAGATAGATGCAACCTAAATGTCCATCGATGATTGTTTGAAGAAATTGTGGTGTGTATGTACATATACACGCACACAATGGAATTCTACTCAGCCATAAAAAATACAGTAATGCCATTTGCAGCAACATGGGTGAACCTGGAGATTGTCATACTAAGTGAAGTAAGGCAGAAAGAGAAAGAAAAATGCCATATAAGACCACTTATTTGTGGGGTATTAAAAAAAGGGACACAAACGAACTTGTTTACCAAATAGAGACAGACTCACAAAGAAAACAAACTTACGGTCACCAGGAGGGAAAGGGGATGGGGAGGGATAAGTTAGGAGTTCAGGATTAGCAGATACACACTACTTTATATAAAATAGATGAACAGCAAGGTCCTACTGTACAGCACAGGGACCTGTGTTGAATATCTGTGATAGCCTATGATGAAAAAGTATGGAAAGGAGTATGTGTGTGTATCCACATGAATGAATCACTATGCTGTACACCGGAAATTAACACAACGCTGTGACTCATCTATGCATCACTTAAATAAAAAAATAAAAATCAGAGATAACCATATATGAAAAAATCCAGATTTTCTTGACTCCAGAGTTCTGGCCATGTGGGGCCCACATGACAGCAGTGATGGAGAACGGCAGGTGTGTCCCTGAGACAGGGTGCGCCTTGGCTAGCCTGCTCCTGAAATCTGCATGGCTCCCTCCCTCTGAGGACGCTTCCTGTCCCCGCAGGGCCTCTGGGACGCTTGGGCCTTGCAACTCAGGATTTTGTGCCCTCAGTCCACGGAGAAGGAGGTGCGCCCAGGGCTTAGCGAGGGTCCTCCAGGAGGGCCACGTTTGGGGAACTGGTAGTTCACGCAGCCAGGAATCAGGGACTGGGGCACCCTTTGCTTCCTCCCACAGCCAGCGCTTAAGAGCGCATACTCCCCTGGCCACCCACCCACTCAGCCACCCACCAGGCCCTGGTCTTCTGAAGGAGGTGTTGTCCACGGGGAAGAGGGCTGTGCTGGGATTTAGAGGAAGGAAGACTGGACAGAGGGGCTGCTCAGAATGAGCTGGTGTTGGGGGCTGGGGACCAGCTGTGGGCTGGGGGAGGAAATGGGGCGGGGTCCGGTGTAATTGCTGGCTCCTGGGGCTGTGAGACGAGGTGGGGAGAGGGGTGGGAGAGACACTGTGGGTCTCTGAGGGCCAGCCATGGGCCCAGCCTGGAAGGAGCTGGTTGAATGTTCCTGCCACGTGGGCCCCTTCCTGCTCTGGTCTTTATAACCAGGAGCAGCTGGTTCTCATTTGCTGCAAGGCTGCAGGGACTGTGGGGATGGTGGCTTCCCAGGCACTGTCCCCACCGCCTTGGAGACAGCAGATCCTGGCGGAGATGGCGGGTGGCCGGGCAGAAGTGCTGGGAGTTGGGTGGTCAGCATCCCGCGGGGGCCCAGGCCCGGCCCGGGCAAGTAGTAAAGGATGGAGGCAGGTGCAGCCGAGGGCGGGGGCTAAGGAAGTCGGTGGTGCGGACTGTGCCAGGGCTCTTCGTTGTCCCACCAGGAGGGGGACAGCCAGGTGGTTAGAGCCTGGGGCCTTGGCGTTAGACACATGCACCTTCTGGCCCTGCCACTCCCTCCACGCCGCCGGGCACATTGCTTAAACACCCGGCCTCGGTTTTCCCGCCTGTACCAGGGGATTATAGCCTCAGTTACACCGTGGGGTTATGGTGAGGAGTAAACAGGACTGCGCGCAGTCAGCGCGTGCCTTGCCTTTGTTAGGACTTCTGGTGTTGGCTGTGCGTGCTGCTGTCGATGTGATGATGTCATTACCATCGTGATTCTGATTGGTTATGGTTGTGGCTGTTACTATGGGGGTGTCCCCCCCACTGCTGCTGATGGTGTGTTTGCTGATGGTGTCTGTGTTGGGTGGAGGTGAGGAGCGATGAAGGAGGCCGTGACAAAGAAGTCAAAGGCCCCTCTTGAGCCAGAACGTCCTTCTAGAAAACGTAGCTGGCGGGGCCATGGCCACAGCAGGACAGACAGGACACAGATGCATCCTGCAAGCTTCAGCCTTTTCTCTCTCTCCCAGAGCACTTGATTGCTGGTCCTTGTCCCCTAAGAGCCTGGGGCTGTCCCCTTTTCTTCCTGAATGGTGAAGGGTGCAAGAGTCTCCCCGGGGGTCCTCGCTGTAGCATCCCGGCCAGCTACCTTCCGGTGCTCACCGTTAGCAGGATGTTCCAGGAGTTCTCGAGCTCTCTGCTCATCACATTCTCCTCTCTCTCTCTTTCAGCCTTGAAAAGATCTTTTGAGGTCGAGGAGGTCGAGACACCCAACTCCACCCCACCCCGGAGGGTCCAGACTCCCCTGCTCCGGGCCACTGTGGCCAGCTCCACGCAGAAGTTCCAGGACCTGGGTGTGAAGAATTCAGAGCCCGCAGCCCGCCATGTAGACTCCCTAAGCCAGCGATCCCCCAAGGCTGCCCTGCGGAGGGTCGAGCTCTCGGGGCCCAAGGCCGAGCCTGTGTCTCGGCGCACCGAGATCTCCATTGACATCTCGTCCAAGCAGGTAGAGAACGCCAGCACTGCCGGGCCGTCCCGGTTCGGGCTCAAGAGGGCCGAGGCGCTGGGCCACAAGACGCCAGAGCCCGCCCCTCGGAGGACGGAGATCACCATAGTCAAGCCCCAGGAGTCAGCCCACCGGAGGGTGGAGACCCCTGCCTCCAAGATCCCTGAGGTGCCCGCCGCCCCCGCCGCTGACGCAGCCCCCAAGAGGGTCGAGATCCAGGTGCCCAAGCCAGCCGAGGCGCCCGCCTCCCCCATCCCACCCCTGACCCTGGAGAATTCAGAACCCACCCCGATGTCTCAGCTGCAGAGCAGGCTGGAGCCCAAGCCCCAGCCCCCCATGGCCGAGGCCCCACCCAAGAGCCAGGAGGGTGAGTAGCAAGGCGCTGGTCCTCCGTCTGCGGTGATGAGGGTGGGGAGCTGGCTTCGCCCTAAGTCTTGGAGGAAGATGCCAGCTATTAAGTGGGGGACTTGTGCTTCTGAAGGCTCAGGGGAAGAGACTGGCGATTCTTTCTGTCCATGGGGGATGGACCAAGATGCAGCAAGTTGGATCTGAGTTAGACTTTGCAAAGAACCTCTAGGTTGTGAAGGGCCCCATTTGTGGGTCAACAGGGGCCGTGGTGTCACCTCATACTGTCTCCGTGAACATAACTACTCTGGGCACCTCATGTTGGAGTCATAAGTATCTGTCCTTTAGTGTCTGCCTTATTTCATGAGCATCATGTCCTCAGGGTTCATCCGTGTTGTAGCGAGTGTCAGAATTCCTTTCCTTTTTAAGGCTGAATAATATTCCCTTGTACGGATGGACCATACTTTGCTTATTCATCCATCACTGATGGACACCCGGGTCCTTCTGCTGCTTGACTGTTGTGAATAAAGCTGCGATGAACATGGGTGGGCAAATATCTTGAGACCCTAGTTTCAGTTCTTTCTGGTTTTCTGTTTGAATGAGAATTTTCCAGTTGTCAGTGGACTCGGGGACCTGTGAGGGGGTGGGAACAGGAGGTGCTGGGTGAGACCTTTGCCTCTCGCACTTCGGTGGGAGCAGCCACGTCCTGCTCAAGTGCACATTTGACTGAGCCGGTCAGGTTGGGGGTGAGGGGCTGACTCTGAATTTCCTATGGTGCTGGGCACGGGGACAGAGGACATTTGGAGGTCCCTTCCAGTCCTGGCGTGAGTCCGCGTCCCCCTCCCCAGGACCCTGCAGAGCCATCCCACCCCCCAGGCACAGTGGTGTTGGTGTCAGGACCTAGGCTGATGTTTGGGGAGTGGCTGGGAGGCTGTTTCCTCAGGGTGTTCCGCTGGTCTAGGGCCTTTGTTGCTGGATATGTTCCCCCCACCGGGGGTGAGGTGCGCGCACTCAGCTGAGTCAAACAGGATGTGGCTGGGGAGATGGTTATCACCGGGCCCGTCCAGATCTGGATGACAGTTGGTGCTGGATGCCCGGGGAGGTGGTCCTGGCTCTGGGGGACAGGCAGGCGGGGTGTCTGCTCAGGTCGGCACTGTCCTTGGTCATCAGGGTGGGCGGGGCAGAGCCTCAGGCATGGACCAGAACTGCTCCCTCCAGCAGCAGACACTGCTGACCCTGTTCACACGGGGGCATGGGTGGCTCAGGCCCGCTCTGCCTCGGGAGCAGGACGTGAGCAGCCGTCGAGGAACAGAACGGGGTCGGGGTTGCTGTGGGAGGCCCCCCGGGAGCCGAGGCTTCATCAGCTGCATTTAAACAGGGTAGCATTTAATCAGCAAAGAGGCGGAGAGAAAAGCATCCGCGGTGGAGGCAGCAGTGCAGAGGGGTCGGGGAGCCTGGGACTCGGACGGGACTGTGTGGTTTCCCCCGGGGGAGACGGTTTCAACGTCTGCGCTGGCCGTGAGAGGAGCGCCGCCGGCACCCCAGACCCGCTGTCCCCTCCAGGCAGGCGGGAGTCCAGCTCTTTGTGGAGAGGTCCGTGGGCCAGGGAGGCTGTCCTCCCGCCCCTGGAGCTCGAACTAGCGGTTGGCGCGTGTACCAGTGTGTACACGTGTGTGAACTTACACGTGTGCTGAGCCCTGTCCCTCCATGTCTTACTGGCTGGCTGGGGAGGGGGCTCCCTGACACCAGAACTCACGGGTTAAGACCCTTAGGTGCGTTTGAATCAGGCAGGGGGATGTGCAGAAGCGGCAGAGAGGACAGATACGTGGGTTTGGAGGAGGTGGGGGCTTGGATGACTGCCTGGGATGATTCTTTTCATTTAAAATGGCACTCCAGAGGTCACTGCAGCGTGAGCCTGGCAGTAACGCAGGGCGAGAATTGGGCTGGGAGGAGGAGGAGGCAAGGCCCAACGGCTGGGGAATTTGACCTTCACCGGCTCGGCCTTGAACATCCAGTCCTGAGGTCTTGGGCAAGTCCAGGTTGGGGGCAGGGTGTTCCCGGAATCTACTGCAGTGGCTTCTAGGGACCCCAGATCTGAGCTCCCGCCCAGCCCCTGCTCTGGGGCTCTGTCTGCTTCTCCCTCCTTCCCCTCATCTGGTCTCGGCCTGTCCAGTCCCTCCCGGCACAGACCCGGTTCTTATTTCCTGTCCATCTTTCCTGCAGACCGGGTGCTGGGTTGGGTGCCCTTGGAAGCCCCCAGCCAGCAGTCCCTGCTCTGGCTGCCCTCTGTGGGCTCACTACCCCTTATACCTGAGGGCCAGCTGGCACTGCAGGGGCAAAGGACCAGGGAGGTGGGGAGCTCTGTGCCCTCGGGTCAGACCCAGCCCTCTGCCTCTGCCGCCGGGAAGCCTTCCAGTCTGTGACCGTGGGTGCAGGACAGGGTCTCCTGGGGTCTCAGCTGAGTTGCTTCCTAGATGGACCTCCCTGAAACCATGGGATTCTAGTTTACTTGAGGGTGGGGCTGTTGTTTTTTTAAAGCATCTCGTAAGATGTTGAGTGACTTAGACATAGTAGATGCTCAATAAAACGATGTTGGAGGAATGACATGGGGACAGCATCTTTGTGACTTACAGGCAGGTGCAGGGACCTCAGGGACCCCACGAGAGCCCCCCAGGGACTGAGCAGATACTTCCCTGGTCCACCAAGAACCCGCAGATCTGATCCACTCACTCCGGTGTGTTGAGTTCTTGGTTTACAAGGCTGCTGGCCCCAGTCCTGAACCAGACATGCTCCTTCTTGTCCTGTGGGATCATCCTTGCTTCCTCTCCCAGGTCCCTGCTCTCCCTCTGCCCCTGCCTGGGTGGCTCTGGGTGGGGCTCGCTGCAGGACCCAGAACCATGTCTGCAAGGCGTGCTCCTGGCTCTTCCTCCCCCGGGAGCCACCCTCCTGGCTCCACCAGCCAAGTTTCCCCGAGGCTGCCTTATAAGGCGGGCGCTGGCTGCTCACTCCTGGGTCTGGTTCTGTGCTGTCTCTGGATGCTCATTGGAGGCGTGGGGGAGGCCAGGGTGACCGGCAGCGTGGAGTGGGGTGTCCTCAGGCTGGCGCCCGGCAGAGCTCTTGGGCGTGTCCAGCCTCCGTCCCATGGCCCAGCTGGTTCTGAGCCATCGCTTCGCAGCCCCTCCTCTTCCCGACTCCCCAGCTCAGTTTCTCGATCTGTCAAACGCGGGAGGGGTTGGGCCTGCTGGCCCGAGGCAGGGGCAGAGGAGGGGTGGGGGGTGGTCTGAGATCTCCAGGTGCAGCTGCCTGTGCCCAGCCACCCAGCGACCGAGACAGGTGTCCAATCCATGGTGGTGCTGGGGCCTCCTGTGATGTGGTGTGACATTGGGGAGGGGTGGGGTGGATGCAGCGAGTGTCTCGGTAGGGTTTTCCTCTGACTGAAAACATCTAGAAATATCCTCGGTCGTGGGTAGAGCCTTAAGGAAGGGGGTGTCAGGTCCCCTACGCCTCTGCTGGTAGGTGTGGCTTTTTGGCAGGCGAGGTGAGCCTGCCCCCTCCAGGTGTCCCTGGGTGTCTGCTGCACCAGGTCCCCATCAGGGGCTGGGACAGAGCAGGGAAGGTCCCACTTCCCGGAGGGCTACAAACACAGGGCTTCCTTGGGCCCCCAGCAGGGACATGAGGCTGGAGGAGGCTGGGCAGAGAAGGCTCTGGGGACAGTGTGGAGGGGCAGGCAGGGAAGTGGGAGGCCGTGATGCACCCCAGAAGTGTCTGGGTGGGGATGGGAGTCTGTGAAGTGGGGGGGAACCACCATTTGATGAGGGAGGAAGGGCCCAGCTCTGCGAAGGCTCCCTAGACACCCCCCATGTTTACAGGACACCTCACTAACTGGGGTCCACATCTTGTCCATCCTTTCACCCAGCACCTGGCCTACGGCAGGAGCTTGGGAAATGCGGAGGGGCTTGGCGTCTGATAAAGCAGTGGCCTTGAGTCTTGCTGTGCCTTGGGCCCTTAGCCCGCAGGAGTTTCTTCTGTGGGGGGCTAAGTGTTTCCATCCTGGTGGGACAAAGGCCGTGCCTCCAGCAGGAACAGCCCCACCTGGCTGTCTTACCCGGAAGACTTCTCTGCTCTGGGCTCCTCCCCTGTTCCTGCCGTGGCCCCAGAGAGCGTCCAGGCACCCTCTTTCCTTGGGGGACTGGGTCTCTTTCTCTTTCCCACTTTTAAGAACTAGCTCCCTCCTCTGATCTGTCCCTGAGGCTTGTGCACAGCTCGGTCTGATGCAGGAAGACCCCACGCACGGGGGGCCAGGAGGACATGGTGGAGGAGCAGCCGGGTCCAGGTGTGTCTCCTTCAAGGTGGGGCAGAGCTGGGGGCAGGGAGGACAGAGCTGGGCTGCAGGGCCCAGGAAAAAGACCCCACCTCCCTCGCTGGCCCCCCCAGCTGTCTGCCAAGCCCAGCCCAGAGGTGAGGAGGAAGGAACGAGGGCGCATCCAGGGAATGCAGCCGAGCAGCTGCGGAATGCCTTAAATAGAGCCGGGCACAGCTGCGGGAGAGGGCCAGGCGGGGAGGCAGGCGCTGCCGGTGGGTCCCCGCTCTGCCTCCCTGCAGCTTGGGGGCTGCGGCCTGACACCCACCCCGGCCCCGGGACACGTGGTGCTGGGCGAGGCCTCCCGGGTGCCCGTCCTAGGAAGCCAGGCAGCTGCCAGGAGAGGGGTTGTGTCTGCACCCGCAGCCTCTCAGGCCCCGCGACAGCTGCTGGGAGCCAGGGTCTGCACAATGGGGCTGCTGTCCGGGGACGCGCCCGCTCCAGACAGCCACGCTCTGTGCACAGAGGACACATTCAGCGCTGGAGGAGCAGCTCAGACCCCCACCCGGGGCCCTGGAGTGTGGGCAGATCCCGGTTCTGACAGGCAGCCTGAAGGATGCCATGTGGTTCCCACTGGCCTGATGAGGCCAAGTGTGGACCCAAGTCCAGGAGCAGTGGGGTTGGGAGAGGGGCCCCTTCTCTGGCCGGGCATGGCTTCCTTCCCTTGTGTGATCTGATTTGGCTTTCCCTGACCTGGGCTTTTCTGTGGGTGTCACATGTGCCCCCCTGGAATCCCAGGGGCTCCCAGAGCTACCGGTTGTAACTAATGAGCAAAGGCAGCCCGTGCCCGGGCCGAGCGTCCGGCTCTCCGAGCAGGGGAGGCCCCCCTCCCCATCCCCACCGCTGCCCCTCGGCTCTAGGGAGCCCGGTTTGGAAATTCGTGGTCTGTCCAGTGCAGCTTAGAGAGACCAGCGCTGGTCCCCGCAAGGCACTGGGAGCCGGAAGCGGCCTTGGAGGTCGCCTCTTCCGTCCCCCTCCTTCTAAAGCGTGCAGAGGGTGCAGCTCAGACACACAGGACATTCCAGCCAGGAGCCACCTGGAAGGCCTTGCCTACTTGTTTGTGGGGGGCAGGGGCGTCCCTCAGATCACCTGGCTCCCGTTTCTGCCCTGCCCTGGTGACCTGTGCTCTCTGAGTCCATTGTCTCGTCGTCCCAACGGGCACGATCCCTCCTGCCCGGCCCGGCGTTGTTAGAGTGGAAGTGCTGACAGGCGAGGACCCCCAGCGCGGGCCCAGCGCCCGGGCGGTGGGGTGGGGGGTTGTTGAACGAGCTCATCAGCGGAAACCAGTGCAGACTGATGGAACGAACGGGCGTGGCTCGTCCCCGCACTGTGCCGCTCCGTCCCCGGGCTGGTGGTGGGCGCTCCGCTCTGTATCCTGGGCTCCCTCTGCTCGTTGCCTGCCACCCCCGCCACCCCACCATTACCTTTCTCTCTTCTAATTCTTAAAAGCAAAGCATGGCCATTGTTAGGAGAGAAAAAAGTAAACAGCACATGAAATGTGAAAAGGAACTCTGTCTCCTCCGATCCCCCACCGTCTCCCCGGGGTAGCCCGTGTTAACGACGGGGCGCGCTCTGTGTCCTCCTGGATGTCACATGTGCGTGTTCTTCTTGTTTAATGACACCGTGCATGGAGATTTGGCACCTTTCTCTTAACAGCTGCGTCCGTGGCCCTTGCACGGCCCTCCCATTCTGGTCCAGCTGCCCCTGTGAGGGACGAGGCTTCCGTGAACAGCCTCACAGTTGTGTCTGTGCGCGTGGGACCGCTGGATAGACCGTGAGGAGTGGAATTTCTGCGCCAAAGAATGTGTCCACTTAAAATTTTGATCCGTCTTGCCAAAGTAGCCTCCAAAGCGTTTACACCAGTTTTCTGCTGTGACAGCAGAGCAGTCCCAGCCCCTGGTCCTGGGCTGAGAGGGACAGCGCTCTGTGACGGGGGTTTTATTTTGTGCGTCTCTGATTAAGTGAGGGGGGCGGTGTCTTTTCCTGTGTTGACAGCCCAGGGCCCTCAGCTCCCTGTGAACTGCTCATTCCTGTCCTTGGTTCATTTTTTTCCAGTTTTGTGCTTAAGCCTTTTCTTCTTGAGTTTTTTCTTTCTTAGAGCTCTTTGTACACCTTTGCTGTAGCTCTTACAAGTGCGTTTCCCCAGTTGTTGACTTTTAATTTTCTTTACAGTGTATTCTAAACAGATTTTTTTTTTTTTTAGCCCTTAGGGTGTCAAGTTTATTCTTTTTCTTTTCTCTTTTGGGATTTACGTCCGACTAGAGTCCTCTTGCGTTGCAAAATCATAGAAAAAAAATCCACTCAGGTTTTCTTCTGGTACTTTTATGGTTTCATTTTTATGCCCTGAAATCATTAATCCATTGGAATTTATCTGGGTTTGGACAGCGAGGGGGGGCCGTGCGGTGCCCGCGCAGACGCACACAAGCAAGCGTGGCCTGGAGCGTGGGGGGCACGTGTGTGCTGCTTTTTTCGTCGAGCTTGGTGTCAGTGTTGTGCTGGCTTAGCAAAAATAATTTGGATGCATTTCTCCCCACTCCCCTCCCCAACCCCGTGTTCTGGAACATTTTAAGCAGGAACACAATCATCTCTGTGTTAAAGCTTTTAAAGAATTCACTAGTGAAACCATCTGGGCCTGATACTTTTGTGGGAGCCTTGTACTTTTAAAAAGGCTTTTCCATGGGTTTGTTTGAGTTTGGGGTTTCTTTCTTCTCTGATTTTACACCTTCTCCCCTACTGCCCAGAAAATCATCCTTTAAGCAGTTTGAAATCCCTCGGATCATTCAGAAGTAGGAGTTAATGTAGCAGGGATGGTGAGGGGCCAGCCCCCAACAGTGGTCACCATTGATCCGTGCACCCCAGCCGCCACCCTGGGCCCGGCAGTGTCCCCAGAGGGGAACAGGCAGAGCTGGCCCTAGGATGGCCTGTGTCCTGGGAATGCCGTCTCTGAAACACCCGTGCAATGCAGTGTGATGTGCTCCGAGAGGGAACAGTCCCGAGGGCCATGGCACCCCCAGGAGGGAGCCCCCAACCCTGCCAGCAGAGCCTTCTTGGAGGTGTTGGTGGGTAGAGGCGACCATAATCTTGAAGAGGGCAGAGCGGTCCAGACATGTGAAGGGCTTTTGGGTTTCTGGAACCGTGAGTTTGATGTTACCCAGAAAGTGGCTTTCAAACTTATTTTGGACTGCAGCCCCCAGTAAGAAGTACGTTTTACACCACGACCCGAGACACACACGTGTGTGTGTGTGCGCGCGTGCGGTGGGTACACGAGTGAAACAGTGCTTCCGTGGAGAAGCGCTTACCTGGCCTGTGCCCGCTGCGCCCCACTCCTCGCTGTGCCTTTTCTTTGGATGGGGGGGGTTTCTTATTTTCAAAAAACAGCTCCACTGAGATGCAGTTCGTGTACCACTCGGTTCATTCAGTGGACATGCACGATCCGCTGGTTTTTGGTTATTCACAGGGTTGTGCAATGGTCAGCACATCTGGTTTTAGGCCGTTCCCATCACCTCACAAAGAATCTCAGTCCCCTTCTGTTCCCCGTTTCCCCTTGTCCTGAGCCATGACTGGTCTTTCTGTCAGTAGGTTGGCCTGCTGTGAACATTTCTCAGAAATGGGATCACACGATATGTGGTCTTTTGTGCCTGGCATCGCTCCCTTTGCATGATGTTGTAAGGTTCCTCTGTGCTGTAACCCAGATCAGGGCAGCGTCCCTTTTCCTAGCTGAGTAACACTCCATTTATGAACCAAGCACATTGTATTTATTTATTGAGAGACATTTGGATTGTTTCCACCTTTTGCCTAGTATGAGTGTATTCCTTTTAAATGTAAAAAAGAATTCTGGTTATGACTCATCAAATAGTGTTCAGGACCCACAGCTTGGGACATGCTGGTGGAGACTGGTGGGATGGAGGCGGGCCAGGGCAGAGGGGGCTGGATGCTCAGTTATGGGGCCCACCCACCGGAGGTGTTTCGGGAGGGCCCTATCAGATTTCCTGGAGATTATCCTGCCAGGAGTGTTTATTCCAGAAATGTTGAGAGCTGATGTATACCAGGCACCATGCTTGGAATCCAGAGGTGGTGAACAGGCAGATACCAGTCCTGTTCTCCTGGGGCGTATGTGCTGATGGGAGGAGGCAAAGGGCGGACAAGGCAAACGGTAAAACATGAGGCTTGTTAGCTGTGGGGAGGGTTAAAGAGGACAGTGAAGCAGCTGAGGTGGCCCGGCTTTGATGAGCTCCCGGAACGGGGACCTTGGCCCCCAGGACACATCTGCCAGCGGGGCCACCAGCCCTCCACCCTGGGTTCTGGGGCGCTATGTGCCATGTGATGCAGAGCACCTAGATTTGGAGTCCAGAGGACACTTAGCTGGTCTGACACCCACAGTCACCCCGTCTCTAAGACCAGGATCCGAGGGGGCCCCAGCCTTGAGCTCCCCTGGGCTGCGTCCCCGTGCTCTCCTAACCACCGGGCCCATGTCCCCACCCCGGGGCTGACGGGCTGCCAGGCCCCCGACCTCCCTTTCTGTTAAAGGAGGGCAGGGATGGCCTGCTCCTTCCCCAGGTATTCCAGGTGACTGGTGTTAACTGCTGGGATTTGGAGCCAGACTGCCTGGACTCGAATTCAGGTCCTGCCACTCCTGATCTGTGTGTGGCCTTGGGCTGGTCTCGCCTCTCTGTGCCTCGGTTTCCCCATTTATAGGACAATTCCTTTGAGTTGTTAGAAGGACTGAAAGTAAGGCAGTATGTGGCTCACCACGACTGGGTCCTGAATGCGGCTGTTTTTATTTAGTAGTAGTGTTATTGAGCTGGGCACACAGTAGGTGCCTGACAAATGCTAGGTGTCGTTATTGCTGACTTCCGTGTCCCTTGCACAGCCCCAGAAGCCACATTCTCCAGGTAGAAAGGCCCTGGACGATTTGCAGGAGGTGATTAGAAAAAGCAGCGGGGCCTGGAGCTCCAGCTGGGAGGAGGGAGGCGGCGGCGGGGGAGGGGGCTCAGGACCAAGAGGGGGCGGGAAGGCCCAGGTGGGCTCCCAGAACTGGGCCCTGGGGCAGGGCGGGGGCCTCTGACAGACAGATCCATTTCCTGCAAGTTCACAGAGGAGGGCGGGGACCTGCAAACTCCAAATCATGAGATCAGAAAGGCATGGAACCTTGGTGTGGAGTAAGGTATGGAAACTTAGTGTATCTCAGGTGTATAGAATTTCCCACAGAGCCAGAAAAAGGTACATATTTCTTCTTGAGGCTGTCAGGGGAACTCCTGATGGCTTTCGACCAGGCAGTGGGTGGTGAATGGAAACAGAAGCCATTAGTTTTATTCACAAATTTTACTACGGTGAAAATAAAATATACATACATACATATATGCATTCATGTTCATTTAGGGACTTTCTTAGATATGCCCCCAGGCTTTGTTCCCTATCCCCACATATCTGAAAGTTCCTTGGTCCCAAATCCTACTCTGGGACCCCTGGAACCCAGCCTTCCGGGTGGGGTTGGGGCGGGCCTCCTGTGGGAGCACCTCCTGCACAGGGAAGTTTCGGGTGTTGGCTGTGAAGGTTGGAGAAGGTAGTGGCTGTGTCTGTCCACTGTGGTTTAGCCAGGTGGGTTTGACCTCGCACCGGTGCGACCCCGCAGCTGGGGGCTACGGTTCACTCCTCACTCCTGTTTCTTGCTGGTGGACGTGGCGCCCCGAGATCACACATGTTGGAGCCCCCAGCTCACAGGTTGGGCTGCCCCCATGGCACCCCGACGGCCTCTTGTTTGGCCCGAAAGACAGGCCAAACTGAGTCCCCGGGGAGGGTGGCCTTGCCCAGGTATGGACATGGGCGGTGACGGAGCAGCCCTGCTCCGCTGGGAGGCCCGCTGCAGCTCAGCCTCTCGTGGGTCCAGAGAGGGGCGGCCCTGCCCACCCGGGCCTGCTGACCCGGCTTCCGTTGCCTGGCCAGCCTCCGGCTCTGCTGGCTCTGCGCTCCCAGGCCCCGAGGATGCAGCCAGGCCTCCTCCTTTCCTGCCTGCCCCAGGGAGGTCTCCAGATGCTCTGCCAAAAGCACCCTCCTCCTGGGGGCTCCCTGACTGGCAAAACAGCACGGCCGTTCCAGGCGGCCTCAGCTCAGCCTGGCTCTGCCAGGAGCACAGTCCTGGCTGTCATTTGAGACCTGCGGGTCCTCCTTCCCGTGCTGAGCCTTGGGACCGGGTGCACGGGCGCGTCTGGCCTGAGGTGAGGCCCCTGTGGCTTGGGAGGAGCTAGAAAGTTAACAGTGGAGACCACAGCTAGGAGATGGGGCGGGCTGGCTGTCCTGTCCCACGGAGCCGCCCCGTCCCTCCCCGCCTCAGAGCCCCCCAGTTGCCTGGACCCTGGGCTGCAGGGTCCAGCTCGGAAGCCCACTCTCCTGAGTCACTGTCTCCAGGCCCACATCCTCTCTGTCTCCACTTTGTACCTCGTCTTACCCTCTGGCAGGGCAGAAACAGGGCTTTGTGGGGGACCCCCGAGGGGTGCGGGGAGGGTGCTATGTGAACAGAGGGGCTGAGGCCCAGGCGGTTTTCCCTCTGTCCCTCCCCCTGGGGGGCCCATTTGCAGGCGCAGCCTCCTGCTCTGGCAGAACTCGATGTGTCTGATCCCCTCTGTGCTCGGGGGTGGGGAGCCCAGCTAGCGGGGGGGTAACACCCGCGGTCGCCATTGTCACCGGTGACCCAGCACAAGGGGGAGTCATGATGTGACCCCTGCCCGCTCCCTTGCACAGGCCGGCAGCCCAGCCTGGGAAGGGGCTCTGCCTTCACCCCCAGGCTTAGTCCTGGCCCAGCAGCAGGCCTGCCTGAGGTCTGGGGCTCCTGCCCCTCACCTGCTGACTAATGCGCATCTGGTGCCTGATCGGAAGAGCTGGCTGCTGAGCCACCCAGGGCTCAGGTTACAGAGGGTTGAGGCATCTCCTGAAAGGCGGCCGCAGTCCTGGCCCTTCACCGCCCATGCTGGCTTTCAGGCACCCCAGCCCCGAGCCCCCATCAGGTGAGTTCAGGCTGGGCGCCCCTGGACTTGGGTGCCGTGGTTTTCCGGCGTGGAGCGTGGCGGGGAGGTCACAGGGGCAGAGGGTGAGTGGGGTGGCATTAGCCCACCTCTTCCTGTGGCAGCAAGGTTAGGGGGTGGCCTGGCCCCTGGGGAGGGTGACAGGCGGGCTGGCAGGCTGTGTGGATGAGCTGGTGCAGGAGCAGGGGCAGACCTCGAATTCCAAACCCAGCTTCGCAGGGAGGTGGGGGCGGTTATTTGGTGGCTCTGTAAATGGACTTTCTGTTCAGGGGAGACAGCCCGGCTCAGCGAGCTGGAATCCAAATTTCTTGGTATTTAATTTAGCAGCAAGTCTGCCTCCGCCCAAGAAGTCCTTGCTTATGGTGCGCGCTCGTTCTGGGCAGGGATTGGCTCTCTGTTCTTCATGGGTGGCGTGGGTCTCCTGCCCTCCCCAACTGTGGCCGTGGTACCTGCCCCCTGGGACAGTCCCCGCCTGAGCTCTCAAGCCAGAGAGACTTTTGGTTCTAGTGGTGGGTGATTCTGTTTGGACCCAAAAGGTCTGAGAATGTTCAGCCCTGGTACCCCGGTGAGGCTTGGTGGGGCTGGGGGAGTGTTCTGAGCCGCCTTCCTGGTGTGTGCTTGGTGGGGTCCTGGATGCTCCGTCTCCTCCCCTGGCGGTCTCCTTCCCTCTCCCCTGCGGCAGCCCGGCTGGCACAAGCCCCTTCCTTTCTGGATGGACTTGGGATTGGAAGCCTTCCCAGGTCCATCCAGGCCCAGGTCCCTGTGGCAACAGTTAGGGGAATCCTCATCTCAGTCAGTGGAGGAGGCTGAGGGCTTGGTAATAATACCAGCCTAACGGCTCCGGCAGGGCAGGGCTGGCTTCCGGGCACTCTCATCCCATGCCCCAGATTAGGAAACCAAGGTACAGGGAGCTCCAGCCGCTTGACTAAGGCCCTGCAGTTATTAACAGTCTGGATTTGAACCCTGGGGGAGCCTGGCTGCAGAGCTGCCTGACAGGCGGGCAGCCACGGTGGGGGTGGAGCTCTCTGCCAGCCCTGGCCACCCAGGGCCTGGGGACCAGGGCTGAGATGCATGGCGCTGGGTCCCTGCCCCGAAGCTTTGGCTGAGATTCAGAGGAGTGCAGGCCAGCACCTTCCTCCAGCCTCTTTCTTACAAAAGGCGCCATGGGATGATGAAATGGAAGAGAACTGCAGCTAGAAAGGAGGCACTCCGGTATCCCCCTCTTCCTCCAGCCCCCCAGCTGTCCTGGAGTTTGGAATAAGATGCTCTTTGTCAGGGGGGTGAGTGGGAACAGACTGGGAGCCCTGTTTCTCTCCCCTGATCACAGCTGCAGGGGGCCTGCTGTGGCCAGCCCAGCCCAGCCTGTCTGTCTCTTCCTTTCTCCTCTTTCCTTCTCCCCATCCCATCCTGCTTACAATACCAGCCTGAGTGCTGCTGGGAAAACCAATGGGAGGTTCTGGCTGGGCTGGAAGTTGGGGTCGGGGGGCGGGAGAGGTGTGTCTTCTTGTCTGGGAAGGGGCTGAGTTACAACCTCCGACCTCCCCCCGACCTCCCCAGTCGTGGGCTTCTAGTTGGCCCTGGGAAGCGGGGGAGACCCTGAGCGGTCCTCCCGCCTGCCAGATTTGCTCCCTGGCCCTGAAGCCGGTCCCTGCGGGTCCCAGAGCACGTTGTCCTTGTGTGCAGTGGTGGCTTCTGTGGGCTGGCCCCGGGCTATTGATCTTTTCCTCTGGAGCTTGGAGTGGCATCTCCGCCTGCCTGACTGGCCTGAGCGAGGTGCTGAGATGGGCGGAGGCGGGGTTGCTTCTCTTCCCGGGGGCCTCCTCCAGCTGACCGCACTCGGTGCAGGTCGGAAGTAGACGAGTCTTATTCCCACGGATTGGCTCAGCTTTTGATGGCTGTTACCCTGCACAGCCCAGGCCCTGTCCCTGCTCTCTGGACACCACGAGCAGGGCTCTCGGGACATGAGAGAGAGAGAGAGAGAGGCAGGTGGAGAAGCAGTTGGAAACACAACATCTTCACTCTTGTCAGCGCTGCCTCGGGGCCGGGCAGGGCAGCCAGGACAGTAGCGGCCACTGCTTAGCTTTCTGGGAGGTCAGCCCATCAGCACAGTGGCCCAGGGGACGGGGAGGCGAGCTCCTGCCTGGGGGTCCAAGGCAGAGGCAGCAGGAGTAGGAGCAGGAGCCAGGAGGGGCCAGGGGACCCTGGAAAACCATCTGCCCGCCCCACGACCCCTGTGGCCCTTCCTTCCAAGGAATGCTTGGGGCTGGTCCCAGAGAGCCAGGCTCCTGGCCACGTGGGGGATGCGGAAGCTGATGCCCGTGGGGCGAGACTCTGTGCCCTCGTCAGAGCCGCGCCCTCATTACCTCCTGGGTCTGACTTTTGCGGTCCAGGCTTGTGTTTCTAGAGCACAGCTCGGGTACCTCCAAATCTGAATGCAGCTTCCTGGGCCCAAACCTAGCCCTCTGGGACCAGGGTCTGTGAGGGAGGCATGGGGGCACCTCTGCAAAGAACGTTACTAACATGGCTTTGACCCCGTCCCCGAGCCTTCAAAGGCTTTTCCCTCCTCCCTCTGGGACTGTGGTCAGGACTCAGCTCCAAGGTCGTCACTGGGGAGACCTGTGGGCTCTGAGGTCACATCTGCGTCTTGGCCACACTGTGGGTAGAAGATGAGAAACCTCGGCGCCCTCTGAGAGTTTTGTCTGATTGCTCAGGAACCCGCTAGGTGACTCCCCCACCCCTGCCCCCGAAGTGGTGGGCTTGGTGCTGCATTTGTGACCGTGTCTGTCCACAGTCTTGCCAAGGAGACTATAGAGATGTGGCCCCAAGCAGGTCCTGTTGGGGGGGTGGGGGCCAGGCTGGCCCAGATCATTGCCCGGTGACCCCCTATGTGCACCCCCCGCCCCCAGACCTCGGCTCTGCGGTGAGGGATCCTCCCAGCACTGCAGCTCCGCGGTGTAACTGCCGCTCGGTCAGTCAGGCTGTGAAGAAACTTTTCCAGGGAACCAGCTGTCCCATTTGGCCTCGATTCTTTGTTTTTGAATAGGAATGAAGGGAGAGAGTGAGTAAGAAAGTGTCGGGGGTGGGGTGAGTGAGGAGGGGAAGGTCAGAGAGAGGGGAGGAAAGATCTGGAAAGTCCAACCATGTGCTTGCAAAACAGGTGCCAGCTATGAGATAATCCGGAGGGTGGCGGCCCGCCCTGGGCCCTGCCTGCGAGCTGGGGGGGGTGCTCTGCTAGGGAATCGCCCGGAGAGCTGGAAGCCAGGCCTGGGAGCCTGCCCTTGGCTGGCGTGCTGCCGCTTCAAGAGCTGAGCGAATTTGTTTCCATTTTAGGGACACTGCGGGGAGGCTGTCACTCCCTTCCTAGCCTTTATTAATATTTCATTAATCATGGGGACCGCTCACTGCGTACTTACGCGCTCCAGGGCCGGGCTGGAGGCAGTGTTACGTGCTGGGAGGGATGTGCCTGGAGAGCAGCCTTAGGAACCGTTACCATTACTGTTGGTAGAGAAGGCACCAAGGCACAGAGAGGCGTCTCTTGCCCCTGGTCACACTGCTGGAAGGGGCCAATCCAGCTTTGAATTCGGACACAGGGCTGTGTGACTGCAGAGCCGCGGCTGGTTTGTGACAAGGCGCGTGGTTTCTGGGCCACTGTGGTCGGCCAGCCCGGCTGGGGCGCCTTCCTCGTACAGGCAGCCTCAGGACAGCATCCCCATGGGTGAAACGGGGCCAGGAGAGGCGGGGGCTCAGCCAGCGTCGCACTCCAGGTGGGCAGCCACCCTGGGGATGTTGCCACATCCCCCCTTCTGGATCTCTGGAACCCACAGGTGTGAGTCTAGGGCTGTTGGCTGCAGGCCAGAGAGGGCCCTGCAGCCACAGACCCTGGGAGCCCGGCCTGTGAAGCCTGGAGGCTTCCGGAGGCCTCTGGCCTGGTTTCCTGTGCAGCTGGGTCCTCCGGCACCCTCAGTCCCCAGTCGGCGTGACCTCCCACAGCTGGGTCCATCTTCCCAGGCCCGGGTCACGTGGTGCAGGGCAGCACTGCTCTGGGGGAGGGCAGGTCGCCAGGAACAGCCAGGGTGGGGGCGAGGTCACACTTCCCAGGAGCAGAGGGAGAGCCCCCGCGGGGCAGAGCGTGCACTTTACATGCTGGACTTCCCTGCGTGGTCAGGCATCCTCCCCCAGCTCTGCTCAGGGTCCATCAGTTACTCCCAGGTCTACCCGCCCGCCCGTCCACCAGTCTATTCCCCGACTCCCACCCATCCAGCACGGAGCTCAGGGTGCACAGCCATCTGGGTAGCTTGGAGCCTGAATTTGCAGGGTTAGCACAGCTCTGCCAGACCCTGGCCATCTGACCCGGACAGACCCGGCCTCCTGCCCGGGTCCTAATTTGAAGGAGGAGGAGTGACAGGAGGGGAGGTGTTCCCTCTGAGAAGTTAGGGTCTGTGTTCACCCAGGTGGGCGTGGCCCGGAACAGTGACTCCGGATGAGCCAGGGCTCTGCTGGGGAGGGCGGAGTGGGGCGGGGAGAGAGGAGGCTTGGATTCACCTCCTCCTCCTCCAGACGGCTCCTCCCTGAGCTGCTCTGGGCTGGGTGCCTCCCACACCTCTCCGCCCAGCCCAGCTCAGCCATTTCCTCCTGAGTCCACACCCCAGGCCTCCTGCTCAGGAAACAGCACTGTATTCACCCAAGTTGTCTGGGCCTGAGAACTCTGAAATCGTCTGCCACACACTGCTGTCTCCAAGAGATCCAAGTCCCCAGGCTCCTTGTCTCCCTGCACCAGCCCCAGGTCTTGCCTGGGCAGACCGCCCACCTCAAGCTGCCCACTACAGTCTGCCC
This sequence comes from Camelus dromedarius, assembly GCF_036321535.1. Taxonomy (NCBI): domain Eukaryota; kingdom Metazoa; phylum Chordata; class Mammalia; order Artiodactyla; family Camelidae; genus Camelus; species Camelus dromedarius. The sequence goes on along the minus strand of NC_087451.1, from coordinate 30,695,253 downwards.
TTCACCGTGGCCCACAAGCCCTCCCCCCATCTTCCCTAGGAGCACCTGCCGTGTGTGTGAAGGGCGCCCCCTGGAGGTGTGCAGTGGCTGGACATGGTGAATCTGGCAATCTCAGTGATTTTCTGAATGGAGAATCAATCACGCCCCAGTTTAACCCTGCCAGTGGTGTCTCCTGCATGTCCCCACTTCCTGCTCATGGGTATCACAGCCCCCTGGCCTGGCTGCTCCTGGGGACACAGAGGTTCGTCCCCACCAAGGGCCATTGCCCAGCCTGTTCCTTCCTGGGACATCATTCCCTGGATCTTTTCCTGGCTGCCTCATGTGGGTCCCTGCTTATGTGCTTATATGGATTCCCAAGACTTATCCCTGATCTGTTCACACGAGGACAGGGGACACTGGCTGTGTCCCCAGGGCCTAGCATGTCGGAGGAGCCCAGTCCACGCCTGTCCGCGCACTGACTGAGCACTGGAGGAGGACAGAAGTGCGGGCTCCGACCAGCCGGAACCATCAGGGAGGACTTCCTGGAAGAAATGGCAACTGGTGGGCCTTGGAAAGTGGGAGGTTTATCTGGCGCCCAATTAGGGCAGAGGGCAAAGGGGTATTGTCGCAAATCAGCAGGTAGCCATGAGCAGCAGAGGCTGCTGGTAAGTGGATTGCCAGTGGCTGGCGCAAGTTGGATCAGAGAGACAAGGGCCTGTGCCCAAGTCCCCAGCGAGACTGAGCTCCCGGCCGAGCAAAGGCCGGAGGTGGTAACGACACCCCTGGGTGCAGCTCAGTGTAGGGTGGGCCTGTCTGCCTGTCGCTGGGACCCGATCAGGTGCTGGGCAGCCTGAAGACCACCAGCCAGCTGAGATGCCCGCGAGTGATGAGTGGAAGGGAACGGGTGGGACGGAAAGGAAGGGACAGGAGACACCCCGGCCTGAGGCTCTGGGAGGCCGAGTGGGAGGAGAACTGTGGAAAGCGAGAGAGTAGGAATTCCAGAATCCCCCGGAGGGAGAGATGGCCGGGGCAGATTTCTTACTCGTGGTGGGAGTTGCCCTCTCTCCCCTCTCCAAGCCCGGCCTGGCTCTTGCTCTCGGCCAAGCTCGGTGAATGCGTTTCAGGTGCGGGGCTGGCCGCTATCCCTTGGTCATGGCTGCCTGAAGCACTGTGTTGAGAAGGATTCCGAGGCCGAGAGGAAAAACTTCTGCTCTGGTTTGGTAACGTCTGCCTTGGGTGAGGAAAAGACCATGGGCACCCAGAGCCATCCCATTTGCTGGAACAGGACACCAGACGGGTAGGGGGCAGGGAGAGGGGACCCTGGACAGCACCCAGGGCCTTGTCACCCCTGGCCCTGCCTCGGGTGCTGTTTGGAGCTCTGCGGGTCATGGCAGAGCGTCCTGCTCAGCTCGGGCTTGTTTAATCAGTACCCCTTCCCCCAGGCTCATTTGGCTCTTTGGTTTGATCCATCCCCACAGCTGTCATGTGTCCAGCCTTTGCAGCGTGCCAGCCCCTGGGCTTGGTGCTCTCTGTGCATCTCCTGGAGCCCTCATAGCAACTCAGGAAAGGCACAGAGAGTTTGAGTCGCTGGCCCATTGTCACACAGAAGGCATTGGGATGCAAGGGGGACCTCTGGCCTCAGGGCCTTTGCGGGGCCGCAAGGGGGCGCTGGCTAGGAAGCAAGATGTGAGGACTGGACCCACCTCTGAGCGTGGGCAGGGTGGCCCAGTAGGGTGACCGAGCTGATACACTGATACAGGTCGGCCCGCTGACAAACAGGAGTGTGGGCTCTGAGCTACGTGCACCCGCTTGCAAAGTCGGTGACCTTGGGTGCCTTCTGGAACCTTTCAGCTTGCTTATCTAGGAAAAGGGGAACTAACGGTCTCTGTCCCCAGGGCGGGTGGGGGATAGCCCACACAAGGTTTAGGGAAGGCTGTGCCCCCAAAGTGACCTTTTGAAGTAGCCTGGTGTTGCTGTGTCCTCATCCTCAAGTTGCAGCCCAGAGAGGTCAGGGCACTGACCCTTGGTCACACAGCCAGAGTCCAGGGCTACAGATCGCAGTGCTGGGAGGGAGGATGCGGGAAGCCTGGGAGCGTGAGCGTGGGGTGGGGTGTCAGTGAAGGGACGGAGTGCTTCCCAGCTGGTGGAGGTCAGCGGTTCACGAGCATTTATTAAGTGCCTACTTTGGCCGGCGCCTGGTAGACTCAAGGAAGCAGAGGGGGGCCGGCTGGAGCCCAGCCTGAGTTCCGATGCTGCTTCTCCACTTCCTCTTCCAGGCAGGTTGTTTCCTCTGCGTTCATCTCATTTATCAACTGGGGACAGACATTGGGGATTTGATGGGATAACGTAAGAGATGGATATGGCACAGCCCTGGGTATACAGTCAGTGTATAATAAGTGCTAAGTGCTGCTGCTGTGGACAGCACCCACCACGCTTCACGGGGGCGGCCAGGCGGGGAGTGGCAGCATCTCAGCAGGCCGGCCCACTCCATGCGCGGAGGCTGCGCGTGTGGGTTGGTGGCTCTTAGCCGTGTCCACCCCGGGCGCTGTGTGCGGAGCAGAGGCTTGCCGTCCCTGTCGCTGCCCCTGGCACTCACAGGCCCCCTGCCCTGGCCGCCCATGGCACCAGCACAGGCTGCATGATGTGGGAGCTGCCAGACTCCTGGCTGCAGTTGCTCGGTTGGTGGAGGGGCTGTGGGATGACTGCATCGTGGGAGTGGGGGGCAGAGAATCAGAGGGGACCTCAGAAAAGACCGCAGCATCTTGACATGGACCAGCTTCTCCAAGTGCTGGGCAGCCAGGTGACGTCTGTCCTCTTGGAGGGTCCAGGGAAGCTGTGTTTTAGTTTTCTGTGATCAGGAAGGGGAGGCCCTTTAAGGGACAGTCTCCTGCCTGGAGGAGGAAGAGTTTGAGGATGCCCGGTGTGGAACAGGAGCCAGGAGCCAGGGATGAAGGACTGGAGATGGGAGCTGGCGAGGGATGGAGCTGGTGGGGGTTGGAGCTGGTGAAGGAGGTGTCGGCCGAGTTTGGTTTTCCAGTCGGCATTCTAAGCAGTCAGGGCCGCAGAGACACAGAGACCCTGAGAGCTCGATGGAACTCAGGTCCAGAGACGGGAGGGGCGTGCAATGTGCCACACAGCAGGCGGGGGCGGACCGTGGGGTGTGAGGCTTCTGGTAACCACTCTGTGCTGCCATTTTGGGGTTCTCCTCTGGAGTTGCGGGTGGTCTTGGTGTCCCGGCCTCCAGTGGAACCAGGACCACTCACCTGTGAGCTGGGCTTCACCCTGAGACACGAGTTCCGTTCCCCTATTCTGCAGAGGGGAGAGACCGAAGCTCTGACATCACGGTGCTGCCCAGAGCCACCTCGGCGCCTGACTATCCCCGCGCAGCGCGAGTGGAGGGTGTGAGCGTGCTGGTCAGCAGCCCGCCCTCCTTCCCACTGTGGCTCGCAGCTTGTGTGTACCTTGTGGGGACCTGGCCCAACAGGGGTTGTCCCAGGCCAGCCTTGAGCTGTGAGGGTCACCGGGACAGTGGACGAGAGTGCCCCTGGCCTGCTTTCTCTCCTGCTGCAGGACTGTGACCACCTCCCCAACGCACTCACTGTTGTCACCTCCTTTCCTGCCACATCCTGGGAATGGGCCTGAGAGCGGGCGCTTCTGGGTTCTGTCGGTGTCCCACACTCTATTCTGCACGGAACAGCAGACCCCGGGAGCCTGCTCTGGTGGGACTGGCTGTGGGGTGCACTGCCCTGGGCTTTATCACCTGGGAGGGAGGTGTGCAATCCCAACAGCCTCATTTCGTGGCCGGAGGAAGAGGGACAGGGTTTTTTTTGGAGACAGGAGCTGGCGCAGGTAAGAGTCTGCCCTCCGGGCCTCGGCCTCACCGGCCACTCCATCCTCATCTTCCTCTCCGAGCCTCGGCTGGTCAGTAGGGGGCAGTGGAGGCCTCAAGTCCTCTAAGAGGACTGGGCACAGCAGTGTTTTTTACAAATCTGTCCCTGGAAAGTCTCTCCCATCACATCCCCAGTGGCTTCGCTCCCTGCTAACTTTTGTCCCAGAGTTGTCATGCTGGGAGTGGGGTCCGGGCGGGGGGTGGAGTGCCCCCTCCAGGCTACGGGTAAAGCAGAGCTGTGTTGACACAAACTCTGGCTGAACCCACACCCTGCCCGCAGCCCACCAGGAAGTGACCTCATGGCAGGACCCGGGTAGCACCCACCACACGTCCCACTGGTGGGTCTAGAACCCTGCTCTGCGCAGGGAGAAGGGTCCTGGCTTCCCACCCAGGGAAGCCCAGCCCAGTGCCCAGCTGACGGCTCCTCGGAACGTTCCACCCGCTTGGCTAGGTGATGCCAGGGGGCACGTGTCAGGACTGAGGAAAAGCCAAAAGCATCTGTCTTACTGATTGAAAAAGCAATTTTATTGTGATTTACGAAAGTATGCCTACTCATGACCAAAAAATTTACTTAGGAAACTATAAGGAAAGCGATCCTACGGAGATAAGCGCTGTTCACATTTTGGTGTTTTCTTCCAGTCTGTTTCTCCTATGCATGCACTTAACGGAAATGATTTTATGTTTTAAACAAAAATGGGGTCTGATGCTTTGCTCTGCCACTGACAGGAGGGCCCCTCTCACTGGGGTCTTCCTCACTCTCAGCCTGAGCCTTGCCTCATGAAGGGATTGGGCTAAATGGCCCTCGGAGGGTACAGGCAGTTAAAGAACCATCTCGTGGCCGGTGGGACATGGAAACAGCTGGCGAGCTTCAGCCGAGGGTAGACCCGAGCCTGGGGCGGTGGGCAGGGAGCGCGCCCCTTGGATGCTTGCTGTTTCTCCCATGGGGTCATCTGTGAGGCTATGTGAGCAAGAATGTGGCCGTGGTGCTTGGCCTCTGACCTTGGGCTGTGGGCCTTCCTGGCACATACCTTGTCCAAGGTACTTAGTTCCCGCTGTAAAATGGGCTGACGAAGAGGTGTGTTCAAGAGACAGCTCACACAGGCAAAGGGCTGAGGGCAGGTCTGGCTTCACCACTGCCATCGTGCATAAATGGTCCTTTCAGCATCCCGGTTGCCCTCCTCCGTTGTCAGACTCTCATTCACTTGTTCATTCATTCGTTCGCCTGTCATGGCCTCCTCTGGCCCAGGCTTGGGGCTGAGAGCGCCGCCCTGCTCCTTGGCTCCAGGGTTTCTGAGTAGAAAGGGAGGATTTGGAGACTGGCCCACCAGACCGCCCCACCGCCCCCTCCTCAGGGGGGACGCTGGAAGGCCAGCCGGGCAGAGGGCTGGCTCTGGAGGGAGCCCCCTCCCACGCTTCATGCTGTGTGACCTGGGGTAAGGTGCTTAGCCCTTCTGTGCCTGTTTCTGAGTCTCTTAAAGGAGGAGAGCCACGGGGAGGTTGGAATGGGGTCGGCGCGAGGCCCTGGGAACAGTGCCTGCGCTTTCTGAGCCCTCACTCAGTGCGAGCTTTGGTTCTAGTTGCCGTTCTGAGGGCATTCTTGGATCTCAGGACACTGACGACCGTAGATGGAATGCTGCTTCTGGACGCCATCAAGAGGGGACTCAGCAGCTGCAGGAAGAGTCACTGACTTAGAAGCCACTGCCCAGAGCGCAGTCCCTGTTCTCAAGAGGGAGGCCGGCTCCCCTGGCGTCAGTCCCCTCTCCCAGAAGCATCTGGCCTCCTTGGCTTGAGAAGGGGGCAGTAGGGGCTGGTGGGGGTGTGTCTGGATGGCCCTTTGCAGGAGCTTGGCCATCTCCTGCTCTGAGGCCCGGGGCCTTTCCTCCCTCGCCGCGCTGGCCTGCTGTGCTCTCGGCCACCATAACAGGATGCTTTGGCTTCAGGTAACAGAAACCCCAACTCAAAATGGCCTGAGCACCAAGGAGAATTTACTGTTGCACAAAGTGAGAAGTCCGGAGCCTGGACAGCTCAAGGATGCTGTGGAGGATCCTGCGTTCGGTCATCCTCGGGGGTGGCCTTGCTCCTGGTGGTGCCCGCGGTCACAGGTGGTGTAGCATTCACTGACACAGCCGCATTCGGAGGAAGGAGAGCCTCTGAGCCTGGAAACCTTTTCCTCCAAGCCCCTTGGTGCCCTCTCTCTGGTCACCCTGGCCATAGTCTGAGCCCCAACCTGATGGCTCCTACCCCGAAGCACAAGGTGTTACCGAGCAGTGCAGGGAGGAGCGTGAACACTTGAACCAATCCGAATCAGCTGGGAGTGATGGGGCCGGAGGAGGGAGAGACCGCGTGTCTGCTAGGGCTCCCTCCTTCCACAGAGGGAGCAGGGACGAGGTCCCTAGGCTCAGCCAGTCCTTACCGACAAGGTGTGTGGGAGCCGCTGCACGCACGTCGATGAGCCAGGCCCCATCTGCTGAAACTGGGGCCAGGCCGGCCCATCCACGCTGGAAGCAGCAGCTGCGGCCCACGTCGCCGACCGCTGGCTTTCCGGGGGGCGGGGAGAGGGTTGGCTCAGGCTGGAGCCTGACCTCTGAGCGGAATCCAGCTGTCCCAGGGATGGCTGTAGATAATGAAATGCTGGGACAAATCTGCAGAGGAAGTTGGGGGGGCCGCCCCTCTGCACCCCTTTCCCTGTGGGTTGGCCGGGAGGGCACCCCACTCTTTCCTGGCCCCCACCCTGCCCCGGCCCTCCGTGTGCCTGTCCGTTTCCTCCCCTGGCCCCTCCCCCTGTCTCCGCACCAGCACAAGCCGAATGGCACCAGTTAAGGCCTTCCGCCCCCTGCTCAGCGGCCAGGGGAGGGGGGTGCTTGTGTGGGGCCTCCCCTGCCCAGCGGGGTGGGGGTTCCCCAGCTCAGAGCCCGTGTCTTCTGGGTTTAAAAACCAGAAAACCAGATTTGTGTGTGTGTGTGTGTGTGTGTGTTGGTGCGGAAGAAACACTACGCCGCCTCTGTTCTGTTTCTCACGTTCCCCACGTGTCGAGGGTCCCTTGGCTTGGTGTTTGTGGGCTGAGCTCCCTGTGCCCCAGGAGAAGCAGGTCCCTTCCCCCTCAATCAGGGCAGCTTTCTATGGAAGCTTCTACAACAGGGCCGCGCAGCGTGTTGGCGAGACCAGCTTGGGCTCTGGGCTCCAGCCCTGGTTAGCTGTGTGGCCTGGGCCACACTCACTACATCCTCCTGACAGGGCTGCTGGGAGCATCGCTGGAGTGGGGCACAGAAGAGGACAAGGAACGTGCGACCTGAAGGGAGCGGTGTGGCGGGCGGGGGTGGTGGGGCCCCATCGGGGAGACCCTCCACGGCTGCGGGGAGACCCTCCACGGCTGCAGGCAGCCCCGGGACGTCCTGGGTGGTGACTCCGGCAGCACCTGAAACATAGTCCCTTGCCATCAGACTCTGAGTCCGAAGCATCCTTGGATCCCTCCCGCCATGCCCCCTTCCCCCCAAGCAAAGTCTTGTTGAGGGGAGGGAGCGAAAGGCATGGTTTGATGCAGATGAGGAGGGATGATTCACTCTCTCGCATCTGGACTCACGGCAGGCCTGGGGCCTCTGTCATGGCTAATTCAGGAGGGTGACCGGTCACTGAGAACCACGGCTGGGCTCCAGCTGTGGCCGCCGTCAGCAGAGGGACTTGACTGAATGGCAGCCGAGGACCTGGGATGCCCACCCTCCGCCGATGACTGTGACGGCAGTGTTGGTGTCCCCACCCAGTAACCAGGGCTTCCTGAGGAATCTGCAGGTCGCAGGGCCCTTTCCCTGGACTCAGTACCTCATTTAATCCTCCCAACAGCTCTGTGAAGCTGATCCTGGCATTATTCCCACTTCACAGGTGAGGCACCAGGGCACAGACAGACTGAGCCACCTGCCCAAGGCCACACAGCTAGTGGGCACGGCAGAGGGAGCGCCTGGATTCAGGAAGCCCGACTCCAGAGCCCCTAAACCTCCTTAGACCTCTGGTTTAGCTCCTTCTTGTCTCAGAGGCCCAGAGAAGGCTGGCGACTTGGCCAGGGTCACACAGCAGGTTAGTGGCAGAGGTGGAATTAGGTCTCCCAGGCCCTGGTTTTGTGGCCTTTCCTCGAGTGGGTGCCTGTTCGGAGGTGGAGTGGCCACCCATCCATGGGGTGGGGCTGGGGGTGCCAGTGGTCCCTGGTCTGCAGAGCCCAATCCCCCACACGTTGTTCCAGGAAGACGTTGGCGCCGGATGGAGCAGCTGGGGCTGATGGCCAGCGGCCTCGCGCTGGGGCCATCTGCAGTTCTGTGGGTGTCTTTCCGTCTCACAGCTCTTCACCTCGGCTGGGGAGGTGGTGAGAGTGTCGTGTCTGTTCCGAAGGGCAGCACGAATTTGCAAGCGGTGCTGTGGGAGTCTGAACATGCCTACTTCTGAGCCCTGCCTTTGTGTGATCGGTGAGGCACGGACCTCTCGCGGCTTCTTTTCTTCCTCCCGCAGAATCCGTGCGCTGTCTCCCTCATGCAGGGCAAGGGCTGGAAATTGGTGCAGAAAAGTGCTTTACCAACAGCGCATGTTCTCTTAGCCTTGACTGTGTGTTTTCATGCGTGAGGGCTCCAGGGAGGGTGGCCGGCCTCTGCTGTCCACGCTTGGCTCCACAGCTTGGTGGTGAAGTCGCCCTGGCCCGGCTGCCTTCCCACCCTGGCGGCCTCGTGGGGAGGATGCCTGCAGGAAGTTGACGGGCCTGAAAGAGTTAACGGTGGGTCCCCCGTTTCCCTGGCTCCTTCCCCAGCTTTCCCAGGGAATGGGCCTGACGGGGAGGCCTCCTCTTCAGAGGAAGGGGTGGGCGGGGAAGGCGAGGAGAGCTGGCTTTTCTGCACAGGCACCTCCAGTCACCCCGCATATTCAATTCCACCGACTTCTGCAGACCAGCTGTTCAGAGCAAACCCATAAGGCGGAGGGAGGGTTTCCAATAAGCAAGGAGGACAGAATGAATGTGGGATTCATTACTGGGACTTGGCAACGCCAAGAGCCTCACTTTCTCCCCTGAGATAGGATGGGGGCAGGGTCCTGCTGGAGTCGGAGGCCCTGGGTGGGAGCCACCGGCTGGGATGGGAGGCCAGAGCCCCTGCCCTTCCCCCACAGCTGAGCTCCCGGGGCCCCTGCTTCCCTTTGCCCGGGACTCGCCCTTCCCCCGAGAACCACAGGCTGGAATCACGTGCTGCTTTCCTCCACCGGCCTCATGCCCCTTCTGGAGAGAACGGCCTGGCCCCTCTGGCCCCTGCCACCTACGGCCTCCTGTTTGGCTGCGCTCGCCTCTCTCTGGGGAGGCTGGGGTTGGCGTGGGTAAAAGCTGCTTCCTGGCAGCCAGCCCGGGTCCTGGGAGCGACTGATGGCAGGCAACACCCCTGCAGGGAGGGCTGACCATCCTGGCGTGGGGTGGACACCAGGGGAAAGGCCAAGGTGCCGCTACGTGGACACGACATAAAAGACTGTCCCTGAGCATTTCTTAGGCCGGGGGTGCTTCTGGGCTCTGGGAGCTTCGTCGGGGCTGGTGAGCTGTTGTTCCCTGTTCTGTGCGGGTGCAGGAGGCAGCGTGTCCCGGTACGATCCATCAGTCCCCTGGCCCCGAGCTCTCCGTTTTGGAGGAGGAAATGAGAGGCCCGGAGAGTGACTTCCCAGGACACCCCCTGCCCCTTACCTCCCCATGTGGAGCTACTGTGATACTGTGATTTGGGGCAACTCAGCCTGTTCGGCTCTGGTTTGTTCAGAACCAGCCGGGCCGTGATGAGGAAAGTGTGGACACCTGGTCAGCAGTGGTTGGAAAGCAAAACCCCTGGGAGAGAAGTGTGGCCTGTGGTTTGGGCTGATTTGGGGACCGGAGCACTGACCCCTACCTTGGCCCACGTCCCCCACCCCACACCCCCGGGACCTCTCCGCTGGAATGACCTGGGCTCAAGGGTCCTGCATTCGTCTCACTGGATGTGTGGCTGCCTCAATGTGACAGATTCTCTGTCGTGGAGGAAGGGGGCTCTCTGTGCTAGAGAAGGTCGCTTTCTGTTGACGGGGGAGGAGCTTGGCATCCAGGGAGCTGGTGATGGGTGGCTGACTGCGCTAGCCTCCTGGGGTTCTGATGAGGGAGGAGGCCACAGACTGGCTGGCTGCCACCATCTCAAGTGGCTCTGGCCTGTCATCCTTCTAGGGTGGCCAGGCACCACTCCTGTAGAGCCCAGGTGAGCCCCTGTTGTCCTGGGAGACTCATCCGTCAAGGACGGAGTTTCTCGGGGAGGACCTTCTGCTGCACGCCCCCTGGTGCCTTTCAGATGCCTTACCCCATCTTACAGATGTGGGTAACCTGGTCCCTCAGCTATTAAGTGGTGGAGCCAGGATTTGAACCTAAGCAGGCAGCCTCTGGGCCTGTGATCCAACCCTTCATCCTCCTTCAGGACCTGGGTTAGTGGGGTGGGCAGAATAATGACTCCCAAAGATGCCTGTGCCCCAAACCCCAGAACCTGGTGATTACATTAGGTCACAAGGCAAAGGGGAACCAAGGCTGCTGATCAGCTGGCCTTAAAGTAGGGAGATCATCTGAGATAATCCAGAGAGATTATCCTGGATAATCCACACGACCCAGCGTAATCTCAAGGGTCCTTAGAAATGGAGGAGAGAGAGGCTGGCGAGTGTGCAGAAGTGATGGGATATGAGGGACACCCCACCAGCCGTCGCCGGCCTTGAGGATGCTGGAAGGGCGAGGAACAAGGAACACAGTGGCCTCTGGAAGCCGGAACAGGCAGGGAAACAGAGTCTCCCCTGGAGCCTCCAAAAGGAACCAGCCTTTGATTTTAGCTCAGCGAACCCATACTGGACTTCTGACTCCCAGGACTAGAGGACAAACTTGGGCCGTTTGAAGTTACTAAGTTTCTGGTGCTTTGCTACATCAGCAGCAGGAAGCCGATACAGTGAGGAAGGGTGAGCCTCTTCTGGGAGAATTCGGGAGGAGTTCCCTCTGTATCCTGAGCCCTGGCAGACTCTGGGGTCCCCTAGATGCTCCCAGCTCTGGAGTCCAGAGGAGGCCACTGCCCTCCCCCCAAGGTAGTGCAGAAAAGGAACCAGTTGAGAAGCTGTTTCTGCTTTTCTCAACTGAAGGCAAGAGTGTGGGCCGGTGCCTCCACCTCCTTTTTGTGGCTGTTTTTCCTTCCCCCTTAGACTTAGGCTTCTGTAGCTGAAAGAGACTCCCTGATTTGCAGATGAGGAAGCAGGTCCAGAGATGTAAGCCTGCGCGGCCAGGGCGCGCCTGGTGGTGGCGGAAGGTTAGCGGGTGTGGACTGCCAGGGAGCAAAGCGGATTGTCCTGGGGGCTGGGGGGGTTGGAGGAGCAGCTGCTGCAGCATCTTAGGTGCCCCTGCCTTGCAGCCCTGGGAGCCCCGGGGACCACAGGATGCCCTGGCTTAGACAGGAGGTGGGGAGGAACCAGGCGCCCTGCGGGTGGCGGGGGGAAGCCTCCTCGGTAAACTGTGGCCAGCAGGTGCCCGCCTGCTGCCCAGGGCTCCCGGAGACCTCGGAGGGTGGCCTTGCAGCCCCTGCCTGTCCCCATCGTTGGCACCTGTGGCCAGGGGCTTGAGAGAGTTAGGCTCCTACCTGTGGCCGTGAAACAGTCAGCTTCTGAGCTGACTGGGGACCAGGTGGGCATTTTCCCGCCCCGTGACCTCTGTGCTCATCCTATCCTGGAGTCTGGAGAACCAGTCCGGCTGTCACTGGGGGGCAGCTTCCCAGCCTCATCGCTTGCCCCCCACAGCTCGCCCCCCTGTGCTGAGAGCCCTGAGCTTTGCCTCGCCTCCCTGAGGCCAGGGCCCCTGTCCGCGCAGCCCGGCCCCCGTTCCTGCACCTGACATGATGCCCGCACTGAGGACATGTGCACGGGCCGCAGGAATGAAGGGACGGATGACTTGTGACATCATCCAGTTCCCGTTTCTGACTGTTCCGTTGTGGTAAAGCATTCGTGGCATCTCACGTTTTGAATGGGTTCTTTTGTGTGTAGGAGACCCAGCTGGCTTTATTACGAGATTTGTGAATCAGGCTGCAGCCCACCTGTAGCAACTCAGCAAGAGCGCCCTTGAGTGTGCTTTTGAAGAGCTTGGTATTTTGAAATAACCCTAGACCCAGCAGCGAGTACACGAGTGGCAGCAGAGAGCTCCTGTGTGCTCCTTACCCAGCTTCTCCCTAGCGACACATCGCGGGACGTTATCGAAACCAGGAAGCTGACAGGGACAAGGACGTTAACCTAGCTCCAGACCTTACTCAGCTTTCTCCGCTTTTCTGCGTGTATAGGTCTTTGAAATTTTATCACGTTCATAGATGCATGCAGTCACCACCACCATCAGGAGACAGAAATGTTCCATCACTGGTGAGGGTTTTGCCCGCTTTTGAACTTCAAATGGTACCACACAGTATACTGTTATTTTTGTCTTCTTTCGCTGAATATTATGTTTGCAGGATGTATTCCTTTTTTTTTTTTTTTAATATGCTTTTAAAAGACAAACTTCTCAGAAGACCTTTTGGATCTACCATTAAGGTTTTAGAAGCACAGATACTTGTGGGGCGGGGGATGGGTGTTGGGATAAACTGGGAGTTTGGGATTTGCAGACGCTAACTACCATATATAACACAGATAAATAGCGAAGTCCTACTGTATAGCACAGGGAACTAAATTCAGTTTCTTGTAATAACATATAATGAAAAACAATATGAAAAGGAGATATATATGTGTGTGTGTGTGTGTGTGTGTGTGTATATGACTGAACTGCTACGCTGTACACCAGAAGTTACCACAACATTGTAAACTGACTACACTTCAATTAGAAAAATTAAAATAAAAAATAAAATAATAGCACAGATACGTGAACTCATCGGTAATTAAGCTTCATGTCCATCACCAGTTTCTGCTCGTTCCTCCTTGCACCTGGGACTCGGGGCTGGCAGGTGCCGCCTCCCCCTCACACGCCCATGCAAGGACCGAGGAGGGGCAGGGAGACAGCGTTAGGGAGCGTCTGCTCGGGGGCCAGGCTCAGCGCCAGTCTGCACATATGCCATTTCTTTCCTCTTCATTCTCCTTGAATTCCGGCAAGGAAGGCACCCCTTCCCCCTTTCAACAGGTGGGAACTTCAAAGAGATTAAGAAATTGACCCATAGCCACTCAGCTGACAGGTGGTGGAGTGACATTCGAACTCCTGTCCTTCTGACCTCCAAGCCCGAGTTTCCCGGATGAAATGTGAAGTTGGGTGGCTGGGGTGAGACCAGCCCTGGGTGGCTGGTTGGTGGGATCACCGGCCCCTGGGTGGGGAGGGTCTGGCACAAAGGGACACCCAGGTTTGTGGAGCGGGCCAAGAAGGGTCAGTGTCCCCATCTGAGTAAACAGCCAGAGGTGATGTTCCGGCTGCTTCACAACCTTGAATTTCCTGAGCTCCCGGTTCTGGGAGGAGAGACAGGAGAAGCGGAAAGAGCCGGGCTGGGCTGGTTTGGGCCCCATTCCCAATTAAACAACTTCCTCGTTTCCCATGCATGGTGGTTTTACCTGCCCCAGGGCCTTTGCTGAAGGGAAGAGGGGTGTCAGATACCCCCACTCAAAGTGGGTCTGGCGCTGCCCTGGGCAGCTGCAAAAAGCCCTCAGCCCTCATGCCTGAGACCGAGGCCCTGGGGGAGAAAACCAAGGCTTCTCTGGCTGGGCTGTTTTCTGCCAGGTCATGAAAACAGGCCCAGAGTCCCAGCTCCCCCTGGTTAGAAGCTTCATACGGTTTTCAAAGCCCCTTGACATAGTTAGCTCAAACCACCCTCCCCAAACCCTGCAAGGGAGGGCAGGAAGTTTGAGCCACCTCCCCATAAGCAGCCGTGTCACAGGTGGGTTCGATGCCCTTGGACTACAGGTGGGTAAACGGAGGCTCAGGGAGGTAACGACTCGTCTCCCGGGCCACCTAGCCAGGTAGCCACGGACAAGCTCACGTGATGCTTCGATTCCCCTGTGCCTGTGAAGATGGCTTTCGTTTTTAAAAACAAACCAGGCACTGGCTCAGACAACCGACACCTGGGTGCCTCTGTCTGCTTGAGAAGCAAATATTTGCAGTCCCCCTCCCTCCCTCTCACCAGGTGAGACGCGCGTGCCGCATCCGCTTCTCCGTGTTTATCTGTCTGTCTGTGTACCTTAGCACTCTGGCTGCACAGCCGTGTGCCCCTCCGTAACGTGCTGCTGTTTTACACGTTGCGGAACAGCGTGAGTCGGAACACGTGCCGTGCCAGTGGCCTCCTGCAGCTTCTTCTCCTTGAGAGTTGGGGTTATTTGCATCAGGGTCTGTCGTCCTGGGCTGTGTGTTTTCACTGCCGAATGAATGGGATGACCAGAGCTGTCTAGTCTCCCCTTCATGGACATTTGGGCCGTTTTAGGATTTTGTTTTTGGTTTTCGTGGGGGTTTTCGGTCTTCATAAACAATGCTGCCCTGACCATTCTTGTGTCCTCTGATAATTTAGGAATTTGGACTTAAAAATATTATCCCAAGACCTGTGGCTGCCCCCAGGTAAGCTGCCCTTTCTGTGGGACTCCTACGTTCCACTCCCACCCCACCCTCACCCCTGTCCAGAGAGGCTAGACTGATCTGATGTCTGGCCTAGAGCAGCAGCAGAGAGACAGTGCACTGGGAAGTCTGGACCAGTGTTTCCCAAACTGTTCTCTGTTGGGATCTTCAACAGGCATGAGAGAGGCAAAGGGGTTCCACAGTCCAATAAATCTGAGATATAGTTAAAGACTTTGAACTTAAAAAAAAAACAACTCACGTTGTAGGATTTAATACAAAAATATGCTGACAGATATTTGTAAATATCCAAAAGAAGGACCGGAGAGGGTGGACACTGCCGAGTTGATTTGACTGCGAAACCTTTTGGAGTGGGAGTATCCTGCAGGGCAGGCGGTCCTGCTTTAACAGGCTTTGAGAGACGGGATCAAAGTTGCTGGCCGTGGGTGGGGAAGGAACAGGTCTGCAGTGAAGAGGTTTTGGCGGGGGATCAGTGTTGGGGAGGGAAATTTTTTCTTCTACCCTCTTAGGTTCAGTCTTAGGGGGTCTGCAGATTAAACTGACAAGCGCCGTGTTGGCCAGAGGAAAGACAAGCTTAATCACATACACGTGGGAGTCCACAGAAAGATGGACTCAAAGAGGGGTTAGCATTTGGGGCTGATACACCTTCTTAGTAGGGGAGGAGGTGGGTAGAGCACTTTCTGGGAAACAAAGGAGTTTCTGGAAAGATAAAGATAAAAGATAAACAGCTCTGAAGTGTTATCAGGATCTCCCAGATCTCAGGGGTGTGTGTGTATCTGTCAGTCCTAATCAGCAGTTCTCAGGCCAAGCTCCACAATGGAGTTCCCTGAAATTTTGCAAAATGACCAACCCCTGGGTTAGTTAAATCAGAATCGCTGAGGTGGGGCCCAGGCACCTGTATTTCCCAGAAGCTCCCCCTTAGAACAGTAGTATGCCACCCGGATGGAAGACCCTCTTTGGAGAAGCCGAACAAATAGCCTGCCCCTTCTGCTTAATGCCCTACCTCCAACCTCAGAGCCTCAGTCCCCTCTCTATACTTAGAACTTAGCCAAACTGTATTGTTTGACTCAGAATGTCCCATCTTAGCTGCTGATAAGCTTTTGTTTTGGTTCTTAATTCAGTGAAGGGTAAGGAGGTTGGGAGCCTTGCACCTAACGCCGACCTGGAGCGCCCCCACCTGGCGGTCCTCCCTGCTGACACCCCGGAGAGAGCTCACGGGGCCAGACGCCGCTGGTGCTGTGGACACACTGGGTTTCTTTTGTCCTTGAAATCCCCGCAGGGTCTGACTGTTTTGTTGCTGAGTGTTCAGGATTCTGGTTGTGTGTCAGCAGAAAAGAGTTTGCAGCCCTGGGAAACACAGGCTGCCCAAGGAGGGTGGGGTGGGTGGGGCTGGAAGTGTGCCGGGGGCTACTGCTTGTCTACAGCGTGACCATCACACGGGATAATAGAGTTGGCTGCAGGTGAGAGTTCAGATATCATCAGATAATTTCTGAGACACATTGTTGATTTAATGATAGCTTTTCAAGAGGAAAAAATAAATGTGTATTAAAGGTGCCTGGGAGGGAAAGATGCCACCTGACAGTGGGGGTGGGAGGAGCACTTCTTAGAAAGGAGGAAATGGGGCCTTCCTGTCGCCGAGTTCCACAAACATTTGCACGGCGCGCCACCTAGGAGACCAGGAGGAGGTGAGTAAGCCAGTCCGGCCAGTGCTCCAGGTCAGGATGTCAGGTGGGAAACACGAAAAGGGGGGTGGTGGTCACATGTGATGGGGGAACATCCAGAGGGCTTCCTGGAGGCGGCGACTTTTAACAGGGGATTTTAGCTGGGGTTTGGGAGACAATGGGGACTGGATGAAGAGCATAAGGTCCTTACAACACAGCCTGCCTGTAATGCGCCTGAGTGGGGAGGCGGTCAGGGCCAGAGGCGTCCGTCTGGGGGTCATGGCTGAAGCTGGTGGTGGAGGTGAGGCCAGTCTCTCCTCTCCCCACAGGAGACTGGGATGAGGGAAGAGGAGTTCCCCGTGTGCTGTCTAATCCCCTGCCTTGGTGGACGAGGAGAGAAAGTAGCCTGGAGAAGCACCCCTTTAGGAGGGGAGCTTAGTGCGTGCCACGTGCTGCCCCTGAGGTCAGATGGGGGAGGAACTGAAGGTTGGCCGTGAGGATCTTTTTAGGAGGTTGGTTTTAGTGGTGAAATGGGCAGAATCCAGATGGCAAAGGTTGAGAAGTGAGTGGGTTGTGGTGGGGAGTGAGTGATAAGAGGCTGGATTGTTCAGAGAGGGAGAAAGCCTACATTTGGAGGAGGGCGCTGGGCCAGAGGAAGTGGGGATGGCCATGTTTTTGAGATGCCCCAGCCTGAACTTCTCCCAGGTCAGGTTGAAAAGGAACCGGAAGAAAGAAAGAAGTCAATTCCATGTGACAAACAGCCAGCCCCCTGCAAGCAGTGGTCTGCTGCAGAGAGAAATCGTGCGGGCAGGTGCATGCCGGGGCCTTCACTCTGGGGCTTTGGGGGGCCTCCTGGGGATGGTGGGGACTTGTGCGTGTGCCGGCACCTTTCTGAGTTCTGCTTGCCTCTAAGCACGTGGGCTTCCCGGTGGGGGGGGGGGCGTGTGGCTGCATATGCCCCGCGGCCCACGTCAGCCCCCAGACCCATGCTTCCCCTGTCCCTCGAGCGGGGGAGCCCGGCGACCTGCCCACAGAGGAGCGGGAAGGATAGCTTCCTTGGCAGTTGACGGGAAGCCTCTGCTGCATCCCCTGGGGGTTCGCCCGGGGTGGGCTGGTAGAAGAGTTGGCTGAGCTGGGTGCTCACAACCAGGCTTTGGGTCGGGGCTTGGCAGGAGAAAAGTTGGGGACCTGGGAACCTGGGGTGGGGCGGTGTGCGCGCGCATGTGCGTGTGTGAGTGTGCGTGAGAGAGGCGAGGGGGAGGGAGGGAGGACACTGTGTAACCACTTCCTTCTCTGCTGCTGCGGCGTGCTGGATCCACCGTCCTGGGCATCACGTGGGTGTCCCAGCATTGCAGGGCAGGTGACTCCCTCAGGGAGGTGGGAGCCCCAGCTGTCCCTCTGTGGCTTCTGGAGTGGGACCCTGCGGCAGGACAGCTGACCGGTGCTGCCTCCCGCTCCGTGACCGTTCTCTTGGGGGTTCCCAAGGGAGGATGGTGGGTGCTGCCCATGGGCAGGTGGAAATGGCCCACAGCATCCTCGTCAAGGACACCATGGGGCCCCTTCCTCACTGCACGTCAGCAGGTGCCCAGCGAGGGGGGCTTCCACAGCTTTGTGGGGGTGAATTGAGATCAGAGTATCCCAGGAGTG
Organism: Camelus dromedarius; assembly: GCF_036321535.1. Lineage (NCBI taxonomy): Eukaryota > Metazoa > Chordata > Mammalia > Artiodactyla > Camelidae > Camelus > Camelus dromedarius. The sequence continues at coordinate 30,677,504 of NC_087451.1, read as the reverse complement.
ACAGCCTTGGAAAACCCAACTTTGAGACCTCATGGGGTGGGGGAGTTTCCCATGGAGGGTTGCAGGCTGGGAGCAAGCTCCCTTCCAGGTCTGAGTGTGCGAGAAGCTCCTGACTTAGACGTGCTGAGCTCGGGACTGCGGGGCTGTACCGAAGGCAAGCTGGCTCAAGGGGAAAAAGGACACATTGAATTCTTTTTTCTTTAGTCTGCTGTTAACACATTCACCTCGTGCAAGCGTCACCGCTCTCTGCCTAGTTCCAGAACATCTTTACCACCTTGAAAGGAAACCCCATGCCCCTTAAGCAGCCCCTCCCCACCCCCCGCCGCCTTGGCAACCACCACCCTCTGTCTCCATAGACTGGTTTTTAATCGGTGCAATTCTGTGTGACTTTGAAGGAAAGAAACAGAAGCATGTGGAGGTACTTACCGGATGCAGGGGCGGCCGGTGCCTGGCTGTCCCTGTGCAGGAGAGGCAGGAGCTGCAGTAGCTTGGATCCTGGCCGCCCTCTCCTCATCCTTTCTCCTTTCCTGGGGTCTCCACCTGTGTTCCCGCCACTCCCTCCTCTCTCCCTTTGCAAACGGCCCCCAGTAGATAGCTTTCCAGCCCGCAAGTCTGCGCAGCCTGACCTCCGAGCTGCTGGGCCGTCCAGCAGGAGGGTTCCTGCCTCCTTGCCACCAGGGGAATTCCAACAGCCCAGCCCACTCTGGAGCTGCTGCATTTACGTCAGGTTCCTCCTGGCCCGAGCACCTGCGAGCCAGGTAGGATAGGGAACGCCCCAGAAAGGGATGGGTTGAAAGTCGCAGGAACTGACATCTTTGGAACCATCTGAGCGATGCTTAGCATGCCTCTGGCAAAGAGATTTCCTAGGAGAAGCTGCTCTTTCTGATGGTGGAATCTGAGAGAAATGGCCCCAGTCCTCCCCCAGAGAGGGGGCACTGTGATGGAGGAGTCAGCCGTCTCAACATTACCTTACAGTAGACACTGCTGTGTGTTCCTCTGAGCCACGTCCTAAAAATGTTCCAAATAAAAGGTTCTCTCTCCAAGGATCTGGTGTAATCTCAGGATGAAACTGAGAGCGCTGAGAGCTGTGCTGTCCAGGACAGCAGCCCCTGGCTGCGTGTGGCTCTTGGTTACTTGAAATGTGGCCAGTCCACACTGAGGCGCAGGAAGGCCAGAATGCACACTGGATGCCGAAGACTTTGCACGGAAAGAAAAAGACTATAAAACATCTCAAAGATTTTATTATTGATTACATGTTGAATTAATAATATTTTAGCTCTCGGGTTAAGTAAAAGGCATTACAATTAAAGTCACCTGTTTCTTACTTTTTTTTTTTTTTTTTTTTACGGTGTCTACTAGAAACTTGAAAACTCCGTCTGTGGCCAGCCTGTCTTGGGAGGCTGGAGGACTGGATGGGCAGCTGCGCAGTCCAGGCTGTTCTCTTTGGATGTCGAGTGTGTCCAGAGGGCAGGTGTTCTGTGTTGAAAAAGCCCCTGGACTGGGGGCTTGTCGGGTGCAGGGATTCCCTCTTCTGTGCTCTGGGGGCCCCCATCTGTGCCGAGTGAGAGAATGTCACAAGAGGAGTGTGTTCTGTGTATAAAGCACCCAGGTCGCCTCCTGGGCCCAGAGATCTGGGGGTGGGGGGAGAGGGCGGGCAGGGTGAGGGCTGGGCTTGGAGAGCAGTTGGTTTGCCCATGTGGCGCCCAGGAAGGAGGGTAGGCCCTGGGAGTGGACTCTGGGGCCAGAAGGCTGGAGGGACAGAGGCTAGAAGGAGGTTCTAAGGAGAGTGCTCAGGGCCGAGGAGGCTGCCAGGGCAGGCGTGGAGGGGAGGTGGCATCTCTGAGTTAACTCTGACGCCGCCTGGCCTCTGCTGCTGATTCCTGGAGCTGCCTTTTAGGGCCCAGTGACGAGGTCCCAGCTAAGTGCGCAGGGGAGTTGGAAGGGCCTGGACCCTCCCTACTCTCTGCCCCAGGAAACCACCTTCTTAGAGGAAAAGAGTATGTTTTTTGAGTGGCTGCCCTTCCTGGTTCTGGACGCACATGTCTTGCTGTAGTTCTTGTGGCTGGAGTTGATTATGCCCATTTTACAGTTGGGGAAGTTCCTGGCCAGCAGACGTTGAGTAATGGGCCAAAGCTGGTGCGAGCGCAGGGGCCTCCATCCGGTTCTGACTTTGAAGCCCGTGTCTCCGATCCACCACGGCCTCCCTCCCACTGAGATGCGCACAGGGGCTCTAGATGTCCAGGGCCTCCCCGGGATGCTCCCCCAGCTCTGGCAGGGCGCCTGGAAACCAAAGGCAGCGGTGACTGCGTGGCCACTCCGCGTGGGCGTGGGCAGGGGCGTGGGACTCAGCCCCCTGAGGCCTTTGTGGCAAAGCCACAGACCTCGGAGGCCATCGGGGGCCAAGCTGGCTGTCAGGAGTGGGCGCGGCCGCTGTTGGGGAGAGCGGGCCGCTGAGGAACGTGGTCTTGGACGTGGTCAGCCTGCTGTGTGGCCGGTGGGATGGGTGCCTGGGCCTTGCCCACCACCCACGTGAGGGGACTGGAAATGGGAAACCTTGGGTGCGGCCTGGCCCTTGGGGGCTGGGCTGGAATTCTTCCTCCTGGAGGCAGGAGGTTGGCCATGGACTGGCAGGTGTCCCTGGCTCCCAGACAGCCTTCCCAGGTGTCACTCAGGCTCTCTTGCACTTGAACTCACCACTCCCTGCCCCAGGAAGACTGTCAGACCGGCCCCCAGGCTCTCTCTCCTCCTGTGGGAGTTGGCCTGAGCCCAGTGGGCCCCGCCTGTGCCTGGGAGTGACTCACTCCCTCGGGGTCAGAGGTCGTGGCACAGGATGGGTCAGGCCTATTCCAGTGTCCAGGCCCAGCTCCCTCCTCTGGGGCACCCCTGGCTCACCCCCTGAGGGTCTCAGCTCTTCCCAGGGGCCTGCAGGGAGAGGGGAGAGGAGGAGACTCTGGAACTCTTTACCCAGACCCTAAGGGCTGGAGAGGCAGGGGCTGGATCTGATTGGGATTGGAGTTCAGAGGCTCCAGGAAGAAGAAAGCTCAGGGTGAGCTGGCTAGCCCCTCCGCCTCCCCAGCCCCCGCCCCAGACCTCTCCTCTCCCTTCCGGGGTCACTTCCACCCCCGCACACAGCAAACGGGGCTGGCTGTGCTCTGGCCCCCAGCTGCCTGGAAACCCCGACATCTCTGTGGAGGTGGGGCTGCCTGATGGCCTAGGTGTGTCATCTGAGCTGCTAGGGGTCAGGGCCAGGTGGGGGGTGCACCTGGCAGAGACAGAGCAGGTGGGGCAGCAGGGAGGGAGGGTGCCCGTGGGCAGCGGGCAGTGGCAGGTTCTTGGCATCACCCAGGCAGGAGGATGGGCTGGGCGAAGGGAGCCGGTGACTTGCAGGCACAGGGACTTCAGGGGTGGAGGGCAGCCTGGCTGGATGTCCAGCTCTCTTTCCTGGATCTTTTCCTTGGAAACCATGTCACTTTGCTTTTGGGAGTGACTCAGGCTGGCCCGGGAACTCCTTGGTGTTCCTTAGGCATGGATAACGCACCCGGGGTGGGGGGTGGGTGCCAGGCTGCAGCCGGACGCCCCTTCTCGCCGCCCACCCCACCCCCTACCTCTGTGCCCCTCACCCTGCCCCCTCGGAGCCACTTCGCTCCCTCCCTACCTCTGCCCGCGCTCTGGGAGGCTCCTTGTTCCTCGGCCACAAAGCCCCTTTGATCCTCTGCTCGGCTCCCAGCCATGTGACCCGGTGGGCGGGCCGCGCTCTCAGGCGGCCAGCGCAGCCCGACTCAGCTGCTGGGGTGAGTCCTCGCTCCCTTTGTTCCTTCCAGCCTCCACCGCTTGCAGGGGGGCCTTAGGTGGCATGGCTGCCCGGCAGCCCCCCAATGGCTGGGCTGGGAGCGGCGCCTCCCTGGGACCCCCGGGCCCGGCCCCCCCAGCTGGCGGAACAACCCCCCTGGGCCCCAGGAGAGGGGCGGCGGGAGCTCGGTCTCCACGCGGGGCCCAGATTTTCGGCCGCGGAGCAGAAGAGAAGGGCTTTGTGAGCCACAGCCGTGTCTTTGTAAATATTTGGCCAGCTACCCGAGTGGTGAAGCCCTCCTCTGGCCTGGAGTTTCTTGGAGCCCTATTTCCCTTTTGCAAGGGGCTTCCCTGACTTCCAGGAGGACGGGGAGGAAATGTGGACTGGCCACCGCTGCCTCTTAAAATCGTCCCGGACAGATCGCAGATGGTCAGGACAGATTGCAGATGGTCAGCCGTTAGGGGTAGGTGGCAAGAGGACTGGCTGGAGATTAGTTTCAACAGACGCTAGAAATGCCGGAATCAGAAGTGTCCGCGGCCGGCATTGTGATCCGGGGAGTTTCTGCTGCAGCCTGTCTGGATTCCTGGGAGGTGTTTGGGATGGGCTTGTGTTCCTGGGAGCCGGCAGGGGAGGGAGGTGGTGGTGGGTGGGCCGGGCGCGGGGCTGGAAGGCCTTGCTGTGCGAAAGCACGGGCCCGGGAGGGCATCTGCCATGCCACGCCAAGGAGCAGAGGTGAGGAAGCGGCTCCTTGGGGACATGCCTCCCCCTGGGCTTTTGGGCCAAGCCGGCCGAGAAGTTGGGAGAACCCCCTAGACTCAAATCCCACAGCCAGCGCAGCGAGTCAGCCCAGGCACCCGAGCTGGGAGGGCCGAGGTGCTCCCCGGGCGTGCCATCTGCTCTGAAACTTCATCCCAAATGTCCCTGGGGCTTGACTCAGCTCCCAGGCTGCTGCCCGTCGTCCTTGTCCCCCTCCCTTTCCTCTGCCGTGAAATCTGCTGGCATTTTTGTTGGAGGTTTGGAGAAGCATCTCTGCTCACCCAAGAGAAGTTTGACATTCCTTTCCTGCAGAAAAATGTGCTGCCCGGCAGCGGTCCATACAGCGGGTTCCTGAGTTGGAATTCAGTTTGGCTCCCGCATAGAGAAACCTGTTAGGGGAGGAGGGTGAAAAAGGCCCCCCCAATCCCTCAGAGTTGTGTGTGCTCACCTCCTTCATTCATTGTCGCTTTACCTTAAAACTTAGGACCTCTGTGGGGGTTTACGTCAATGTCATTGCTGTTTGGCAACCCGTGGGGGCAGGGGGTGGATTCGTGCCTCTCCCCCCTTGGGTCTCTTCTGGGCTAAGACGTGGCTGGGGAAGGAGGCCTCTTCTTAACACCTGTCTTGGGGGGACCTGTGTGGTTGCTGACACCCGCTCCCCGGGCTTCCCCGATGCCCCCACCATTTCCACGTGGTGGCACCTGCAATACGTCAGGTCTGCTGGTCTGTGTCTGTATGTCCACCAGGCTCTGTTCCCTGGGGCCTGTGTTCTTTTGGGGTGATGGCCAGTTCAGCTGGTCTGTGGGGAGGACCTACTGTGCTTGGGGGCACCAGGCATCCTGAGATGGGGAGACAGAACCTCGTTCTGATGGGGAGGAGGCAGCCACGAGGTGAACACAGCCAGTGCTGTCGTGGGCCCCACCAACCCCCAGCCTGGCGGGGCCCGGAGGGGCCTTCCCCGAGTACCAGGTCTGCTGCCCCAGGCCTCCAGGACGGGGCTCACAAGGACTTTCACCCCAGAAGCCCTGACCCGTTAGGGCAACCAGAGCCGCTGGGTTGGCTTGCCTCCCCACCCCCTCCCACTTCCCCAGCTCCCCCACCCATGCCCTCCCCACTTCCTGTCATGTCACCTCCAGCCTAAGCTGCTCTTGTCAGAGAGGGCAGGCGGCTTTGCAGGAAAGAGGCTCGCTTCCTAGGGGCTGAGACGCCTTCGGGAGAAGGGGAAACCCTGTCCTTAGCAGAGCCCCGCCACCAGCCCGAGCAGTGCCCGGCTTCCTGCAGTGTCAAAGATCTGTAGGCTTTTTCTGGAAGCCGGGCCCCCCCTGCACATTTCAGTCTTGGGCCAGGTTCCCCACACCACCGGCGTCCCCCATTGGCTGCGTGTGTGCAAAGGAGGGCTTTATTTTAGTGCTGAGGGTGCGGACAGATGCTTGCTGTCCACGCCTTGTCCCTGGCCGGGGTCTTCCACAGTGACCCGTGGTCAGCCTTCCACACCTGCTGTCCCTGCCCATCTCTGTCCTTGCACTGCCCCCCACCCCCAACCTTGGGTTAGGCCACCGATGCCCCTGAACTTCAGAAAGACATGGAGTTGGAGCTGGATATACCCTGGTGCTGAGGACCTGGAGGAGGGGCCTGGCTTCCTGCAGCCTGGGTCTTGGGGAAGATGCTGCCAGCAGAAGGCATAGCCCTTGGCTGGGACTCCGTTCCCAGACTTCTGCCTCCCAGCACCGAGCTTTGATTTGTTTATTGGGTGCCAGCCTGGTTCCTGGGACAGGCAGGGACGTGTTCTCAGAAGCTCAGTGGAGCCTGGTGACGCCTTCCCAGGGTCGCTCCCGAGGTGGCGGGCCTTGCACAGTCAGCTCCGGGGCTCGGAGCCCCACGGAGGTGCAGGTCTGCTTACACGGGGATGGCGTCTTGCCCCACCTGGCAAGCCCGCCAGCTGGCCCACCGCCCAGCGAGCTCACCAGGCGCCTCGTTCTGGGGCTGGAGAGCAGAGGCGAAGCAGCCCGCCCTGGGGTGTGGGTGGCGGGCCGAGTTCAAACCTGCTAGTCTTTCTCTTTCATCACCGCTGAAATCCCCAGAGAGCTCCGGTTCTGCCTTTCTGCTGGTGCCTGGGCCGCCTTGCCCTCACCTGGGCTCCTCGTTCATAATCGGCTTGGGGGAGCTGCTCCACCCCAGGGGCGTCTGGGGTGCCGGCCTGGGCCTTGGTTTTTGGGGCAGGGGGCAGCTCAGCACATGGGGCTCTCAGGATGAGGATGGACCCATCTGCTGGCTGGCTCCTCACTTCCTGGCTGTTCCAGCCCTAACATGATTTTTAAACGCTTTCATAGTAGCTGGATCAGAGCAGAAGCCCCAGATTTCTTGTCACTCTGCTGAAGCTGGGGGTGGGGGACCCCCATCTGTGATATGTCAACGTCTGAACATCCAGGACTGCCCTTGGAACCCCACCTCGGGATTGGGGTTCAGTCACCGACACCCACATGGCCTTTGGGAAGGAGGTCTACCCCTTGCTCTGTTCCCCTGCCCCTGGCCCGAGCCCCCCAGAGGGGACGCCAGCCCCTGTCCTGCTTCACCGGTGCCAGGCACCCAGTGCCCGGTGTATTCTCGCTGCTGCCCCTCCTCCCGCCTCCCAGATCCTTATCTCTTATCTCCCAGGCCTGCTCCAGGTGCCTGTCACCAGACAGGGACAGCAGATAAGGTTTCCTTGCCCCGGAGCAGGAAAGTGAGTCCCCCTCCTGCATGGAGAGCACCCCTTGCCAGGTGGGGACACCTGTGTCCCGTCTGTGTGTCTTCACTGGACTGTGCACTGGTGTTGGGGTGTGTTCTCCCGGTCCGGGCCCTGGACGCCCCGAGTGCTCGCTTGGTTACCGCTGGAAAGGATGCTCGGCAGCACCGTGTGACCGCAGCTTCTCATCTTTTATCCAAGTGCTCTGTGGTTTCTGTAAGACATGCTCAAGACAGCCTGCGAGGAATGCTGTTTGCCTGCTCTCGGCACAGGAGCGCTCCTTGGAGCATTTTAATTTTTAAAGGAAAAGGGCCAAAGAGAGGCATTTCTTTGGTGATTTGAATACATTCTCCTGGGGCAGGGGACTGGACCAGATGACCCGGGCCTGCCCCCACACCCTGGTGCTTGGGGAGTCGAAGGGGACAGAGGACGGGATCCAAGTCTTTTGTTCCTTGTCTGCTGAGGACAGAGGAAGAGCTGCCTGTTGCCGGGTGTCAGGGCTGGCCCTCTAAAGTCTGCCGGGGGCTGGACTGTGGCCCTGATGAGCCGGAGGGAGAATGGTGGTTGACTGTAGCCAGGGGACGGGTGGCGGGCACAGGGGGCGGAGAGCGGTGATGGGGGTGTCACAGCCACTCGGGGGGGGGGACGGGCGGGTGATGCATCACCTTTTGTCCCCATTCACCTGCCCCCAGCGGCCGATCTGATGATGGAGACCACAGAGCAGAGGCATTGTGGCCACTTTGCCAACCTCATGCTCTGCTGGTGGGTCGCTGCTGCCTGTCACTCTGGTCACCCCAGTAGCTTTGCCATCAGCCTGCCAGGGCCAGATCCCCACGACCGGCACTTCTGACCACAGTTTACTCAGTGCCTGGGGTCCTTCAGTCTTCATGTTGGGGATTTTCATTTAAGGGACCTTTGCTGCCAGCTGGTGGGGCTGCTTCCCTCCCCACAGGACAGGTGGGGACCAGGGCAGAGGGGAGCAATGGGTCGGGACATTTCCATGACAAAATGTCCTCCTCCCGTGGGAAAAAGAGCAAGTTCTAAAAGGTTTTTGTTTTCCATTGGTTCAAGTGTAGTTGTTTAAAAAGTGGGAAAACAGAAGGCTCTCCCTAGTGTCACCCGCTGCCTGTGAGGTCCTGAGAACGGGTGGGAAGGGGCCTTTCCCATCTCTGGGCTGTGGCCACTCGCCGCCCACCACCTCCACGACCACCCTCTCCCTGGACTCCCCAGAGCTTCCTTTTAAGACACACCAGGTCAGCTCTTGCCCCCATTTGGCAGATGTGAAAACTGAGACAAAGCAGTGAGGTCACACAGCAGCACTGAGGTTGGTGAGAAAGTTATCTCCTGTAGCTCTCGACTCTTCTTGGAGAAGAAAGGAGGTTTATTTGTTAGAAATAAATTAGTTTTTTAGGGAAAAATTGAGCCATTTCTACTCCAGGCTACCTTACCCCAAGGCGACCCTAATTACAGCCACTGCTCCCTGGATCCCCCGGGGCCAACCCAGAGAGGCTGCTTTGTGCTCCCAGCAGGGCATTGTCACTGAGATGGCCTGGTCCCAGGCTCCCCAAATCAAGCGAGGTCGATAGATGTTCTAGGGGAGCAGTTTCCCAGCTGGGGCAAATGGACTGCCTGGGTCCCTGTGCACCTCTCCGTGGCCACATGGCCCCAGACATGGGGGTTGCCTCCTCGGAGCCATGGTCTTCTGTCCAGAGACCGTGTGACAGTGTCCCATTTCCTGTGTCCTGGAGGACGAAGGGAGACAGACTGAAATGTTTAGTCCAGACCCTGGAAGGGAGAAGTGCTAAGTGTACGTTGCCCGGGTGGTTAAGTGCAGACCACGTGGCAGCCCTGGGCTGAGCTGGGTGGCGGGGAGACACACAAGGCTGGTCTTCCAGAAGCTTCCGGCCCAGTTAGGTGATAAGTCTACGCCAGCTCTGGGAGCTAAGATAAGGTAGCTCATTTGCAGTGGGACTCAGCAAAGGCTTTGACATGCAGCTTTGAGGCTCTTTGGATGCGGGAGCTGGATGAGGGGGAAGAAAGGGGTTTTGAGTTCAGGAAATTGAAGTGGGGCTGGAGTGTGGGCAAGGAACGTGGTGGGCAGGGGCAGAGGAAGGGGCCTGGGAGGCGTGGGGCTGCGTGTCCCAGTGGCAGTGGTGAGGGGAGGGCAGTTGTCGCAGCTGCTCCTCAAATGGCTCCCGTCTGTGAGTGCCACCCCCACACAGCACCCCCTCAGCAGATGCCTGCTTCCTGCTTCCTGCTTGCCTGGCACAAAGCTCCTCAGCTGTCCTTTCCCATCTTTCCAACGTCTTGGCTGCCTCCCCAGCCTCCTCCAGGGCTCACTGGAGAACTGGACGGCCCGGTCCCATCTCCCCGAGGCTCCTGAGGCCCTGCCTGTGTGCCCACAGCCACCTCCATCGCCGTTCACTCATCCACTCCCTTGTGCATTCATCCAGCGATGCTTTTAGGGGGCACCTGCTCGGCAGCCCTGAGCCGCCGAGCTGCCACGGTGCTTGAGGGCCTGGCCCACGGGGCCCCGGAGGCGTGGGCCAGTGACCTCTGTGCGCGCCTCAGTTTCTGCCTTGTCTGCGGCCAGTTCCAGGGCTGTGGGGCAGACGGGTGAGTCAGGGATGAGGGGTTGGTCCCCCGAGGGCTTGGGCGTTCGTGGGGTGGATGGAGGTGAGGGAAATCCTGCTCCGTGGGTGCCCCCGAGCGGGCTCCCTGCCGGCTCACCATGGGGGTCTCCAAGGATGGCTGAGAAGTACGGAGCCAGTTAACCCCACGGGACACCCAGAGACCCGACTGCTACAGTTATAATGAAAACTTGGGCCACTCAGAGGCCCCTCTCCCTCTGGGGCCTGTGCTGCCCTGTGAGCGGGGCTTTCCTGGGTTCCTCTCATTGTGGCTTGTTTTCACCGAGGCTCCTCCGGTGTCCTTCGGGTTTGGGGTCGGGGGAAAGAGGACTCGGGCCTCTAACAGACTGGTGGAGGGCGGGGGGAGGGGTCCTACCACGATGGCCCAGGAAATCCAGTGGCTGCCCTGTGACCATCATTTCCTGCCACCTGCGCTGAAGACTGACCAGACTCAGCCCCTGAATGGTGAGGGGTCCGGGGCTGGGTCCTGCTTCGGCGGCGGTGGCTCAGTCGATTCAGGTCCGTGGAAAGGGGCTGAGTGGGTGTCTTGGGGAGCAAAGGTTTTCCCCTCTTGTCCCTCCTGCCTGGAGACCTGGCGTGAGTCGAGTTCAACCTTCCTGGCTGCTGATGGGCTGTGTTTCTATTGCCACCTCCCCTCCTTTCAGGGTGAGGTTTACGGCTGGCTTCCTTCTGTATTTGCAAGGGGTCTCCTCCCCACCTATTCTGCGACTTAACAGGTTCCAGCCCGTGGCACCGAAGCCCTTTTTAAAAAATTCACCTGGAGTCCTTCCAAACCCAAGTGGCGTGAGGAGCAGGTGGGGCAAGTAGAGAAGTCACCGGGCTGAGGAGCCCCCCTCCCCTATGGGGTTGCAGAACTGAAGTTGTGGGGGGCACGTGTAGGCTGGATGCTGGCCCTGCGCTGGGGGCCGGCCGTGGACCAGAAAGACCGTCTCTGATTCACTCCGGAGCTCACAGTTTCTTGATAACAACTTTACTGCAACGTAATTCATATTCCATAAAATTCACTCTTTTAAAGTGTACAATTCAGTGGTTTTCAGGATAGCCACAAAGTTAGGCAACCATCACCGTTAATTCCAGATCATTTTTATCCCCCTACCGCCACCCCGTCCCCCACTGGCGCTCACTTCCCATTCCCAGCTCCCTGCTCCCAGCGCCCGCCCAGCACCAGTCTACTTTCTCTCTCCAGGAATTTGCCTGTTCTAGGTGCCTTCTGTAAGTGCAGTCATGTAGTAGGCGGCCTTTTGTGCCTGCCTTCTTTTCACTTTGCGTGATGTTTTCAAGCTTCAGCCGCATGTGACGTGTCCGTGCTTCCTCCAGCTCCTGGCTGAGTGCTATTCCACTGTGCGCTGCACCGCGCCTGCTTTCCACTCATCGGGTGATGGGCGTTAGGGCTGTGTCCACTTTGTAGCTCTCGTCAGTCACGCTGCAGGGAACACTGGTGTCCAGGTTTGGACATGTGTTTTCACTTCTCTTGGGGCGGTGCCGGGTCACGTGGGAGAGTTTGGCTCACCCACACGGCCCTGGGTGGGGGTGGGCTGTTGGTCCCTTGGGCCCGGAACCCGGTGCTGTGAGCATCTTTGTATCCTGTCTCAAATCTGTGTCTCTGTGCGGTTTGCTGTGGGTCCTTTGGTTTCACTCTGGGTCCAGGGTCAAGCTCCCGGGAACAGGAGGAATCAGTGTGGAATCCACGTGTGGATGAGATGCAGGTGGGGGTCGGGAGCAGAGGAGCCATTTGGGTCTGCAGCTGGGTCCTGCCGCTGACTTCCAGTTTCCTTGGGCCCAGAACAAGGCAGAAAGGGGAAATGGGAGGTTTGCGGAGGCAGGGAAGCGCGTGGCAGTGAGCTAGCCGCTTCGGTGTGAGAGAGGAAGTGGGTGAACAGACTGGGTGGGCTTGGCGTACCCCAGCCCCATGGGAAGGTGGGGGAGAGGATGGCCGCCTTCCCTTGCAGCCTTGGCCTTGGGGTAGGGGGTTGGGGGCAGGCGTTTCCTTTCTGGGAGGGTGGAAATGCTGGGGGCTGCGCTGAGATCCAGGGAGGGGGTGAGGGCAGCTGCAGCTGTCCCATTCTAGCAGGAGCAACATGCTAGGGTGTTTCTGGACTCTTCTGTGCCTCACTCGCAGAAAAGTTAAGCTGTGGAGGGAATGCATCCTGGCTGTCATTTTTAAAAATATTTTTTGAGAGTTTTTTTGGGAGTTTTTTGCAGGGGAGTAGGTTTATTTATTTATTTGTTTGTTTGTTTTAATAGAGGTCCTGGGGATTGAACCCAGGACCTCTGCGCTCTGCTGCTGAGCTGTTCCCTCCCCATGTTGGTTGTCATTTTAGACCACAACATCAGTGCACCCAGCAAAGGCCCAGCCCTGCAACACACCTGGGCGCCCGCTCCCCCCAGCAGCCCGAGTTTGGCCTCACAGGCTGTCCCACGATGTCTACTCTCGGCGTCGCATCCTGTGAGCATGCCAGGCCCAGCAGCCAGGCCGTCAGGCCCCCTCCGTCCTCCTCCCGGCCCTCCCCACCCTCCCCGCCTGCAGCTGGAGGGGCCTCTGCTCCTCGCCAGTTCCCAGTTCGCAGGCAGAAATTACCATATGAATGTGAGTCCTTCCCGGAGCGGCTGGCTGGGAGACCTGGGAGGGGACAGGCTCCCACCCTCGGGGCCTCCAGGTTCTGTGCTGATCGTGGCACAGATGAGCGGGTGGGAGACGCTGGGCATTTTCCGTCCACGGTAGGTCCCCCCCGGGTGCGGAGGGTGCACGGGTGGGTCGGGGTCTGCCTGTGGGCAGGGGAGGGCATGCTGGAGCCTGGCAAGTGTGGGTGGCCCCGGGGACCAGTGTGCCCCCTCCCTTAACTGTCTTGCGTCTCAACTTGTATAAGGACGTGTTGTTAGTGCAGTTCTTGTTATTCTGGTCCGATTTCAAAAGTCTCAGCTAATTACCGCAGGAAATGCAGACTCTAAGGAAGGACGTGAAGGCGAGGATGCGATAAAGAAATCTGGGTGCTTAGTAAACTGTAAAGTGCGGCGCACCCGGCGGTCAGCACTCCTCTGATGGCCCTGTCCCGCCTCTTGTGTTCCTGGCTGAGCTCTTGGGGGCCAGGACTGGGTACATTTTGGGACTTCTACACAGCCTGTGAGTGTGTCTTGACTAATAAATTCTCTCTGCCAGCTGACCAAATCACTCTTAAGTTTGGGCTGGTGATATGTCACATTTAACTGCTGGACAGCAAATTAATGGATGCCTAGGGATGGGTGGCCTGGTCCTTCCACGCAGGGGACCCACTCCTTGGTGTGGCACTGCCAGGCCAGCTGCAGCAGGGGTAGTGGCGTGGCTGGCGCTTCACAGTTGGCACAGAGCCCAGGGTGAACCCTGTTCTGACCTGAACCCCCTGCCCACCTACCCTGCCTGCCTCAAACTACATCTGTGCTTCTGGGAGAGAAGCCACGGGCCCCCCGTTTGGGGTGGGTGAGGATGGGGATACAGATTAGGGGCCGTCTAGCCTCCCCGCCCCGTTAGGCACCTCTACCCCCGCCCCCAATTTCCTGAGCAAAATTTCCTGAACGGGCAGGCGCTGTCCCAGGAAGTCCATCCATCCTTCCGCCGCTTTGTGCCTCCAGGAGGAGGATGGAAACCGGAAATTGTTCACATCTCATTCACATGCTGCCACGAACTGAAAGCCAGGGGAAGCCCGTGGGAAAGGATGCAGGCCAGCACGGCAGGAACGTCACAGAGGGGCCGGGGCTGGAGAGGCACCACCTGGATTGACCTGGAGAGCAGTAGCCGCCCCGTGACGCTCTGGGAAGAGAGGAGGGCAGGAGGGAAGGACAGGGAGCTCACTTTTCATTCATTCATTTGTTCATTCAACCAAAGTCTTACTTTCTGAGTGCTTCAATGTGTAAGGTTTTGTGAGCAGTGATGGAGACAGACCCGAGCATTCAGCAGAGGAAGACAAAATCTGCAAATACTAGTTGTGAGCAGGGCCATGTGGGAAGGGAACTGAGAGACCCAAGGGGTGTCCCCCGGAGCCTCACCGAGGGAGAACCTCTCTGAAGAGCCTTGTTTGTTCGACAAACGGCAAGGAGCCAGGGAGATGGTACGCAGATCACGGCTGGAGAACCGGGCGTGGGCTTGTATCTTATTAACAAAAACTTAGAGCATCTACCGTGCCGGGCACTGTACTCTGTGCTCTGTAAGTATCTCGTTTGGGCCTTATTGCACTCTTAGGAGACAAGTATTAGTGTCTCATTTTACACATAAGAAAACTGAGGTACAGAGAGGTTAAGTTACTTGCTCAGGGTCACACAGTGAGTCTGGGTTGGAACAGAATCCTAGCCCCAGGATTCTGAAGCCTCTGGCTCCTGCGTTACCTCAGGTGCAGGGAGAACTAGGCAGGGTTTCAAGCAGGGGAATGACATGATCAATTTGTTTTAAACAGCCTTCTTGGGAGGGTGGGGGACGGCAGTTATGGTGATGGCTTGGATTTGGGGAGCTGTGGAGGTGGGAGGCAAAGCAACTGCCTGCAGGTGTATTGGATTCAAATTGATAGGACTTTGGGATGGATGATTGGATTTGGGGTGATGGGAAGGGCGGGACCAAGGCTGGGCCTGGGATGTCTAGCTATAAGAACCGGATGCCTGGAGATGCCATTAGGATGGGGAGATGGGCTTGGAGGGTGGGTTCAGTTTGGGGGTGTTCAGTGTGAGGCATCCAGACCTCACTGGGGCGGGGGCCACAGATACCTTTGGGCAGGGGGCCTGGCACCGTGGGACGTCTCTGCTGAGTCACGATGGACTCAAGGGGAAGGTCAGGTTGGCACTGGTATGTGAATCTGGACAGAGGCTGGCACTTGATGCCCAGGGGATGGACAGAGTCACTGGGGAGTGTGTCCAGCTGGGGACCGGGCCTGATTCTGTAGGTGGAAGAACCAGCGAGGTGGCCGAAAACCGCTCACCAGAGCCAGAGAAGGGAAACCACCAGAGGCCTTGCAGAAGCCGAGGGAAAAGGACATTTGGGGAAAGGAAAAGCTGGGTGGTTGGAGGCTCCATCCCTGCAAGTTGGGGTGGCCCCTGTGTGCTCTTCTCTGCAGCGGACCAGCTGCTCCGTCTGATTGGAACCCCGAGTCCAGAGAGGCACCCCGGCTTCACGCCGCAGTGTGGGCGCTGTGGGGAGATGGGCCCTGCCCGCTTCTCAGGGACGTGTGTGCCCCTGCCCCTGGCCAGCCTCTCCCCTGGGGCTGCGTTTCAGGGATGATGGATGTGTGTCCCGAGGGTGGCCGGGCAGCTGCCCACACACGCTGCTTTTTTCTGGGGGTGAGCCTGAGGGAGACGGGTGCGTGTGTGTCTGGAGACTGCTTGGATAGGCCGGCCATCCGTCTCCATCTTCACTTCAGAGAGCGTTTGAAGTCGTGGGTGGTGCCCTCGGAAGCCTCAGGGTGTGTCGGAAGGTTTCACAGGCCTGCTTTGGCTCATCCGCTCGGCGAAGTGCTCCCTCGGCCAAGTGCTCCCTCGGCCAAGTGCTCCCTCGGCCAAGTCCTCCCGGGGGAGAGCGGGGCGGGGCGGGGACCAGTGGGGTCTTTCTGGCGACTTGCAGGGTTCTGAGCAGCCCTGCAGGCAGGTAGGCAAAGTCCAGGTGGGCTGTCTGCAGAGCCGACCGGGAGGGAGCCGTGAGAGGGGTCTTGCGGGCTCCCACTGCATCCTGACCCCCGCCCTCCTGAGCAGGAGGAAGCGGAGGTGGCGAGAGAATATGATGCAGCGCCAGCTCTCCCACCTCGCATCGGCCCAGAGCCGGAGCTGCCAGTGGATGGGCGACGTGATTCAAAATGGTCCAGAGCTGCTGGCCCTTCCCTCCCCACCACCCTCAACCTTTCCGGACCCTCCAGCCAGTCATATGAGGTGTCCTCCCTCCTTAAGGGGTCATGGGTCAGGCTTCCAGTCCTGGTCCAGGATTCACCCCTCCCTGCTTGGCCCCCTCCCTGGCCCTGCCTTCAGCCGCTGCCCCTCTGCCTGCCTGAAGCCACCTGGGGCCAAGGGAGGTCTTAGCCTCGCGGAGCCTGAGCAGATCTGCACAGGAGAAGGGAATTGCTTGGTATCTTTGGGGGAAAGGCTCGCTTCCTACATAGCTCCTGGCAGGGGGACGCCCAGTTGCACCCCAGAGACCCCGTCTCATTTTTTTGTTATTTTAAATGATTTCATCAGTTGTGGGAGGTGGAGCCCCCATCACACCCAGCCTCTGTCCGGGTTTTACCAGCGAGCTCTGGTGTGCATCTGCTGACAGTCCCGCTGATAGAGAGGGGGCTGGGGGCGAGGAGGCTCTGCCTACCCTCCCCCCTTAGGGGGACATCCCTGATAAGAGGAAATTCCACCCTATGACAAATGGCCAGTTTCCACTCATCCTTGGGGGAGGATCTTTTCTTTCTCTTTTTAAACTTTGCAAACATTTGCCAAGAGCTAACGGAATCTCTGTGGCCGTCCACTTCGGACTTGGTGGGCGGGCTGGCCTGGCCGGGGGCTGGATTCTGGGTTTGCCTTGGGGTAGGGACCCATCGTGATGCTGGAAGGTTCCCTGGAGTGGGAGGTGGCTTCAGGGCACATTCCCTGCTCCTGCTCCTGCAAGGCGAGTGGGCGGTAGAACATGGAATAAAAGCTACATCCCTTGACACAGGAAGTCAGAGGCCTCGTCCCTGGCCTTCCCTGAGGCGTCCGTTCTGCCTGCAGCTTTTTAGGAAGTGAATAGCACGGCGTGCAGGTTGGAGCCTGCTCTGACCCAAGATTGATGTCTCAGTAGGCCGCCGAGCCCGGGTGAGGAACTGGGCTGGAAGAGGAGGAGGAGAAGGAGGAGGAGGAGGCGGGCTGGAAAAGAAAGAACAGAAGGGGGCCTCTTCCAGGAGGGGAGGGGCGGCGGGCTGCGAGCTGGACGCCGTCCAGATTTGCCTCTGCCGACTGGGGCCGATTGGAACTGTGTTGGCAGAAATGGAGGGCTTCTTGAGATTCCTTCCCGGACAATAGAGGAGAGGTTTGCTTTAAAGGGTTTGGCGAGAGAAAAGGACAGGCAGGAGAAGTGGGGAACCTCCTCTCCCCCGACTTTGGGGCGCCTCGGGCCCCTGAGAGAATAGAGTCGGGCCTGGACGGGCGCCGCTCCTGCTGCGTCCCCTCCTGGGCCCTGCAAGGGGCGCGGGGTCGTGGGAACTCTTCCGCCCAGCCCTCTCCTTGCACAGAAACTGTAAAACTGCAACTTCGTTTTGGGTCTCCTCTTGGGAAAGGGCCAGAGCTCCAGCAGGGGGTGAGGGGGTGAGGGGGAGAAAGATTCAGCCCCTCGCATTTGCGAGGCCCGCGCCTTTGTGCTGGATGTGTAAGCCGGCTTTCAGGCCAGAGGGCAGAGGCTCAGATTTCTGGCCTCCTGGTTCCTGATCAGGCCAGGGGAGACGCTTCCTGCCCTGTACAAAGTGTGAAGTGTAATTCGATTTGGAATTACTTATCGAATTAGGCGAACCCTGTGCGCTTTTAAAATTCATGACTCGATCCCTGCGCCCGCACACATTTGCAAAATTCAGTCGTTTATATTCAGTGTTTCCATCTTTAGAAGGGAACAGGAAGTTCCCCCATGACATTTATGGGGAGTTTGTAGTGGCTTGAGCAGGTCAGCGGGGACACAAGGAAAAGCGGAATCTGGTAAACGGGAAAAGATGCCAAAAGATGCTTCAAAGCCCTGCATCGAAGGAGGCCCCTTATCTCCCCGCCCACCCCTGCCCCCTCGCAGCTTTCCTGCAGCTTTCCCCTCAGGCTCAGGGATGGAGACCAGCTGCTCAGAACCTTTGCTCTTTTTCTTTTCCCGCCCTTGATCTTTTTTTTTTTTTTTTTTTAAACTTCCTCACTGGGTTCCTTGCCTATAAGGGGTGACTGAATCTGCCTGGAAGTTTTGGCTGATAAACATTTGAATAAATGAACTTCATGTTCTTGTGTGCCACCACTGTTTTCATTCAGACTGATCTCAAGCCTATAGTGTCTTCTGTTTGTTAATTACTACGTAGTAGGCGCTCAATAAATATTTGTTGAATAAATCGTTATAGTCCTGGTCCACTAGGACCCCAGGATCTTTTTCTACTGTTATTGTTTGTAGCCATTTTAAAAAATTGAAATATAGTTGATGTACAATGTTATATAAGTTACAGGTGTATAATATATAGTGATTCACAATTGTTAAAGGTTATACTCCATTTATAGTTATTACAAAACATTGGCTATATTCCCTGTGTTGTACAATATATCCTTGTACTTATTTTATTTTATTTTTTGGGAGGGGATGATTAGGTTTATATATTTATTCGTTTGTTTTTAATGGAGGTACTGGGGATGGAACCCAGGGCCTTGTGCATGCTAAGCACGCGCTCTCCCACTGAGCTACACCCTCCCCGCCGTGTTGTAGCTTGCTTTATGCGTCATAGTTTGTACCTCTTAATCCCCTACTCCTACAGTGCCCCGTCCCCACTGGTAACCGCTAGTTTGTTCTCTAGATCTGTGGGTCTGCTTCTTCTTGTTACATTCACTACTTTGTTGTGTTCTTTATATTCCACATATGAGTGATACAGTACAGTCTTTGTCTTTGTCTGACTTACTTCACTTAGCATAATACCCTCCAAATCCATCCGTGTTGCTGCAAATGGCAAAATTTCGTTCTTTTTATTGTTGAGTAATATTCCACTGTGCGTGTAATCACATCTTCTTTATTCATTCACCTGTTGGTGGATACTTAGGTTGTTTCCGTATCTTGGGTGTTATAACTAACGCTGCTCTGAGCATTGGGGTGCATGTATCTTTTTGAATTAGTGTTCTTATTTTTTTCGGATATATACCCAGGAGTGGAATTGCTGGGTCATATAAGTTCCATTTTTAGCTTTTTGAGAAACCTCCACACTGTTTTCCACAGCGGCTGCGCCAATTTACATTCCCACCAACAGGGCACAAGGGTTCCCTTCTCTCCACATCCTCGCCAACGCTGGTTATTTCTGTTCTTTTTGATGATGACCATTCTGACAAGTGCGAGGTGATGTCTCACTGCGGTTTTGATTTGTGTTTCTCTGATGGTTGGCGATGCTGAGCATCTTTTCATGTGCCTGTTGGCCATCTGCATTTCCTCTTTGGAAAAATGTCTATTTGGGTCTTCTGCCCATTTTTTAATCAAGTTTTTTTTTTTTAATGTTGAGTTGTATGAGCTGTTTATATCTGTTAGACATTAGTTCCTTATCTGTCATATTATTTGCAAATATTTTTTCCTATTCAGTAGATGATATTTTTGTTTTGCCAGTGGTTTCCTTGGTCCTTTGGTGCAAAAGGTTTTAGGTTTAATTAGGTCTCATTTGTTTATTTTTGCTTTTATTTCCCTTGCTTTAGGAGATGGATCCAAAAAATACTGCTACCATTTATGTCAAACAGTGTTCTGCCTATGTTTTCCTCTAGGAGTTTTATGGTTTCCGGTCTTACATTTAGGCCTTTAATCCATTTTGTGTTTATTTTTGCATATGGTGTGAGAGAATGTTCTAATTTCATTCTTTTACATGTAGCTGTCCAGTTTTCCCAGCATCATTTATGTAAGAGACTGTCTTTACTCCATTATATATTCTTAACTTAATTGACCATAAACACGTAGGTTTATTTCTGAGCTGTCTCTCCTCTGTTGCATTGATCCATGTGTCTGTTTTTGTGCTAGTACCATACCATTTTGATCACTGTAGCTTTGTAGTATAGTCTGAAGTGATACCTCCAGCTCTGTTCTTCTTTCTCAAGATCGTTCTTAGAGCCATTTCTTTAACATCTTTCTCCAGAGCAGTTTCTTCTCCGAGGTCTGCCTGCCTCTGTACGCGTCTGGCGTCCAGGTCCACTGCTGCCCTGTTCTGTCCTTGGCCCGCCTTTCCTGAGCTGGTCAACAGCAGCGCCTCCCTGTGCTGGACCTCTTCTACCAGCATGGGGAGTCATCTTTGAGGCCCCTGTGGATTCTGTCGATCCTTCCTGGGGCCTTGTGGAGGGGGGAGTTTAGAGTGAGGATGGGCATTTTGATATCTGCTTGGCATTGATGCGTCTAGGAGCTTTGACTGGGCCACCAGGTGTACGGGGCCTCTGGGGTGCCAGGGTTTGCCTTCCTCAGCACCAGTATCCTGGGGGACCTGTAAACAATCCTGAGAGAGCCCTGGAATCTGGACTCCTCAGCTTGTGGCCCAGCTTGGCCTATAGACTCCTTTTCTCAGGACTTGATGGAGATTAAGATGCTAATGCAGTCAGCAGGCCTTTCCAGCTGGCTGGGTGGCATTGCCTCCTGGCAGTTCCCAGGGAGGGGCTGGAGCCCCAGCATCTGGCACTTCCTGGGTCTTTGCTGTAAGAAACCTACGTTTCTTTCCCCTTTTCTTTGGTCCTGAAGGACCTGGCTTGCAAAGTCTGCCTTCCTGCCATTCACGAGCTCTGTGACCACAGTAAGTGACAAAAGCACCGTAGGCCTCAATTTCCTCATCTGTGAAACGGGGATGCTGGCAGTACCTGCCGTATACGGTGGCTGTGATGTTCCCTGAGTTGGTGCACGGAAGGCGCTTGCAGTGGCGCCTGGTGCAGAGTGAGTCCCGGCAAACACTGGCTGTTGTGACTTGTGTTTTTCGTTGGTCCATTTGTTCGTACGGCACACATTTAGCCATGGACTTGCCATGTGCCAAGCACTCCAAATGTGGCGGCACAGGAGTGAGCTTGGTGGCCGAGGTAGCTGGCTTCGTGACTCTTACGTGGTGGGCGGACAACGTGGTGAAGGAGAACCACGTGTTGGGCACGTCTCTGGCGGGTTATCACTGTGGGGGCTGATCGCAAGCAGAGCACAGGCCCAGCGAGAGAGTGGTGAGGCCGGAGGGTCTGGCCGCCAGGCTGGGCCCTGCAGGCCCGGGCAGCCCCCTCGGAGGCAGGAGGGAAGGAAGAGGCAGCTCTGGTCACTCTGTCCCCCCAGCATTACCTGCACCGGGGACTTGCCTGTCTTTAAGAAGCCCCTTTGCAGGGGACCAGAAGCATTCACTGTGTCCTGGCCATGGGCCCAGGCGCTTGGGTGTTGGGGGTCTGGGTGGGTGGATGTCCCCTTGGCCTGCTGTGCAGCCTTCCCCTTGGTCCCTGGGTTTGGGGGCCCCTCTGCCGTGTGCGCAGTTTCTGGGTGAAGTGAGGAGACTGTCTGACTGTGATGACCACCTGGGCGAGGCTGGGATGGGGAAGAAGGAAGGCTTCACCGAGGGGGAGGGCACTGGTTGGAGATGTGGTGGCATCCGTGTCCCCAGGCTTTAAAAGCCGGGTCTGGGGAGGATCAGGGTGAGAATAGGGGCATTGCGTTGGCTTTACCCTCAGAGCTTTGTCCTGGGATGTGTCCCTGGCTGTGCCCTGGCTGCCATGTGGCCGCTCCCTCTGGCTGGCAGCAGCGTCAGGCAGGAACCCGGGGCCATTGCCCCACAGAGCCGCCTCTGCATCTGGCAGACAAGGCTGATGCTCGGGGATGATGGAACTCGTGGGGACATTTCTGGGCCGCAGCGCAGGCAGCAGGACAAACAGGGAGGGGGCGGGCAGAGAAGGGTGGCCCCTGGGTTGCAAGCCTGCTGTGCCAAGCCCCCCGCTTGGCTGCGCTGGGGCTGCAGGGAAGTGCGAGCCCCCCTGCGAGGCCAGCATGCGCCTGTAGGGAAGTGGGGGCAGAGATAGGGCCACCACACCAGGCTGTGGGGACCAGGGCTCTCCCACCAGGGAGATGGCCCGGGCTCCAAGTGGGGCTCGCCGAGAGAACCTGCCACGGATTCCTCCGGCTGGTCTGCCAGTCCCAGACGTCCCAGACGCCGGGACTGCTGGTGTGGCCTGACAGCACGGGGCGGGCACAGAGACCCCAGGCCTGCGCGCGGGCACCTGGGCCCCGGCTGTCCTCGCGCTGTAAGGCCGGCTGGCGGCCACTTATGGCACAGTGGGCTCCTTTCAGTCCATCCCTACCAGCAGGGTCTTCCTTTCTTTCTTGACATAAGAGCTGATTGAGACGAAATTCCTGTACTGCGCCAGTCGTCCATTTCGAGTGTGTGTCGGTGACACTTACTCACAACGTTCTGCAGCCATCATCTTTATCCAGTTCCGGAACGTTTTGACCCAGAAGGAAATCCCATACGCATGACGGCCCAGCCCCTGGCAGCCACCGATGTGCCGTCTCTGTGGACTGCCAATTCTGGACGTTTCATTTAAATGGCTCATGCCATACGTGGCCTTTCACATCTGGCTTATTTTGTTGAGTGTGATGTTTTCAGGGTTCGTCTGTGTTGTAGTGTGGGTGTCAGGGCTTCACTGCTTTCCTCTGTTGGTGGACCTTTTGAGATATTTCTTGAGCGGCTACTTTGTGTGGAGAGTTGAGGGTAGCGCTGAGCAAGCCGCAGCCTCCCGTTCGAGGAGCTTTCAGGGTAGGGGTGGGGAGTGCAGGGCAGGACGGAGGATCCAGGACCAGAACCCACCAGGGGGTCCCCACCCGTGAAGCCTGCGGTGGGGCGCTGCATGTGAGCTTTGACAGGATGGCCGTGTCACCTGTTGTCCAGCCTTTCCGAGAATCAGCTGGGTTCTATTAATAATTGGCCTGGATACCCAGAAAAATTGAAAGCAGGGACTCAGACAGACATGTTTACACCCGTGTTCAGAGCAGCATTATTCATAATAGTCAAAAGGTGGAAACCACTTATGTGTCCATTGATAGATGGATAAACAAGGAAATATTTTTCAGACATAAAAAGGACTAAAGTTGTTACACAGGCTGCAACAAGGATGGACCTGGAGGACGCGCTGCTCAGTGAAAGAAGCCGGACACAAGACCCCACGTGCGTGAGGTCCCTAGGGGCAGCACGCTCACAGAGGCGGCAGGCAGAGCAGAGGCTTTGGGGACGGGAGGGGGATTCGTGCTTAATGCACACGGAGCTTCTGTTTAGGACGATGAGAACGTCTGGAGACGGACAGTGGTGATGGTTCCATACCGTTGTGACTGTTCTTAATGACACTGAATCGATCACTTAACATGATCAGAATGGTCAAGATTGTGTGTCGTGTCCCCAGTAAAGAAAATGACTAGGCTGGAAGGAAGACAGAAACCAGTGTGTGAGATCACCCCCAGCCTGTGTGGTCACCTGGGCTGTCCTTCCCCAGAGGAGGGTGGTGGGGTGCTGGGCAGCAATGTCGCCCGGGCCTGGGAGCCTGAGGAGAGAGTGGCTGACCAGGTAGAGGAGGGGTGAGGCTGCCCCAGGGGTCACACCCCCACCTAGCACTCTCTCCTCAGGGTGTGGCTCTGGAAAGGAAGGGGTGTGGCACCCCCTCCTTGTATCCCCTTTTCCCAAGGGATTCGCAAATAGGAGCAGTGAAAAGTAGCAGCAGGGGCTGCTGTGTGACCTTGGATAAGTTACTTAACTTCTCTGAGCCACGTTTTTCGCTTCTAAAGAGTGGGGCTCCCTCTTGCTCTGTTTGCCTGACAAGGAGGTAGTGAGAGTCATCTTGGACGTAAATGTGAAACCTCTTAATTTTTCTGTTAAGAACATCCCTTTCCTATTAATAGCATTCGATCGTGTTCATTTTTGGGGATGGAGGTGACGGATGGGAAAGAGAGGGAGGCCCCAGCCTCAGGCAAAGGTCACTAGGGAAGATGGATTGGACCCCCTATCCAAGGGGAGCCCCCCAAGACCCCAAGCCTTCACTACTATTTGTTGCGTGTCCCTGGTGGGCTCTGGGGGCCCAGTGGGATCCATACATGTCCTTGCCATCCTCACTGGAGCTCACGGTCTCTGGGGAGGGGCACACGGATATTAATCAAGTATCACAGATGTCAATGTGAACTCACAGGGTTGATTACATTTGGTGACGGTCTCTTGTTGGCCAGACCGCTTCCAGTGCATTTCTGAAACAAATCAGTCTCACCGTTTGTAAAACAAGTTGGCTGGACCAGGATTCTCTGCTGTCCAGTCTCATTGACATTTGCCATGTGTAGCTCTTTAAACTGAAATTCAATAAAGGAAAAAATTCAGTTCCTTAGTGGGACTAACTACATTTCAAGTGCTCAAAAGTCACATGGGAAAACAGCTGATGGTTCCTCAAAAATTAAAAATACCACTACCATTCGAGCCAGCAGTCCCACTTCTGGGTTTGTACCCAAAGGAGTTGAAAGCAGGGTCTGAAGGAGGTATTTGCACACCCATACTCACAGCAGCACTGTTCACAAGAGTTAAAACACAGAAGCAACCCAAGTGTCCATCGACGGGTGAATGGATAAGCAAAATGTGGTCCCGCCACACGCTGGAATATTACTCAGCCTTGAAAAAGAAGGGAACGCTGACACAGGCTACATGGCTGAACCTTGACGGCATGATGCTCAGTGAAACAAGCCAGTCACAAAAGGACAAATACTGATGATCCCACTCATACTGGGTGCCCAGAGTAGTTAAATTCGTAGAGACAGAAAGTGGAATGGGGGAGGGGGAGTTAGTGCTTGCTGGGGACAGTTGCGGGTTTGTGAGATGAGCTGTGGAGACTGATTACACAACAGCATGAATGTACTTAATGCAACAGAACTGTATGCTTAAAAGTGGATTAAGATGGTACATTTTGTGTTATGTAGTGTGTAATATTAAAATTAATACTGGACCACATTTTTTTAAGTCACACGTGGCTGCTGTATTGAACAGTGCTGGAGTTGCTGGTCTCCACCGTCCCTTCCATCTGTCCGGGACCCCCGGGGGTCCTGCAGGGGTTCACAGAAAATGTCTTCGGGCCAGTTTGCCTGCGGGCCATCTGGGTGGGCAGAATTGAGGCTGCTGACCAGGGGGCCCCCCCAGAGGGGGTCCTTGCAGGAATGGACCCTCACCCGTGCAGAAAGCCAGGCTCTTCCCTCAGCAGGAGGGAAGGCGCTTGTCAGGCTTTTATGATTATTTCTCAAGCGGGGCCCTGGTGGGCAGGATGTTTGCTTTGGTTCCAGTTTCTGCGGTGGATGTTGGTGCCTGTGGAGGGGCCGGCCGGGGCCTCCCTCGACCCACTGCTCCCAGGGCCCGTGGAGGGAAATGAGGGGGTTCAGGGGGCGGCCCCCCACCCCCACCCCAGGCTGCTCCAGGAGTGGGGGAGGGGTGGAGGGAGATGTGGGGGTGGGGCGGGGGCTGGCCCAGTCCTGGGCAGAATGGCTCCCAGACCCGCAGACAGATGGAAGCAATTTTCGGTCACGTGGGGCAGGGCTGAACTGCTTGCCCCGAAAGACAAGGCCCCTTGTCTGTCTCCAGGAAGCAGCCTTGAAGCCACACGTTCAGGCCAGATGCAGCTCTGGTCTTTGTTTATTTAAAGATGCTGGAGCCCCAGGGAGAGTGTTTCTGAAAAGGGATGGGGAGGAGCCCCCATACGTTGGTTGAATGGGGGTCCCTGCCTCTTGGGCCCTTTGTCTCTTCCCGGCCTGGGGTGGGGGTGGGGAGGTACGGTGGACCCGAGGCCCCAAGTATCAGCCTGTTTTTCTTAGGAGCGATGTGGGGACCCCTGGCAACCCCTGGCGTTTTCATATGCATTATCTTCCTTGCTCGATGCCTCACTCTCTCAAGTGGGAATGGCTGTGCTTTGTGAAGGCTGAGGAGATGGGGAAGTTAGTGGCCGACTTGAGAATAAACCACTGCCCCCAAGTTTCTGGGATATGTGAGCTCATGGTCCCTGCCATCTGTGCTCTGGTCCTGGCCTGAGCCTGGGCGTGGGAGGGGAGGGTGCTGGTCCTGATCCCAGCTTCCCTGAAGACAGACGTGGCTGTAGAGGTGTCACCTGGGGCCCAGGTAGAGTCGTGTTACTTCCCCAGGACCACAGCTGATCTGACAGCCCCGCGGTGACCTTCGTGCCCGGCGACCTGTGCCCTGCTGCTTCCTGGGGCAGGGGCAGGAGGGGCTGGGCAGGCTGCTTGCCCACCCTGGCCTCCCGGGCCCTAATGCGGAGCACGGTGCCCAGGGAGCTACCAGCCCCTCCCCGAGGGCTG
Source organism: Camelus dromedarius (assembly GCF_036321535.1). NCBI lineage: Eukaryota > Metazoa > Chordata > Mammalia > Artiodactyla > Camelidae > Camelus > Camelus dromedarius. The sequence goes on along the minus strand of NC_087451.1, from coordinate 30,651,585 downwards.
GTGTGAGGGGCTGGCAGGAGGGGCTGAGGGGCCGAGGAGGGGGGAGGCGTCAGGACGTGCTGTGTGGTCCCTTCCCTTGAGCTCAGGATGCTCCAGGAGGAGAGACTGTGATCCTCCCTGGGAGGTAGGATGGAGCCGAAATCGAAATCCTTCTTAGTGGATGGAGGGGGTGGGAAGACCCTGGACCCGCAGGGGCAGGAAAGGGGAGCTGGGAGGCCAGCGGAGGGAAGGCGCGGTCTGGGTGGGTGTCACGTCTGGGGCTCCCTGGGACGTGGCCGATGTGCTCCAGACGGACCCTTGTAGGGAACCCGCACCATCCTGAGCGCCCTGACCGGCCCTGCTGGGCCGGTGCACCTCAGGTCCCCGCTGTCCGCCTTCTGGGTGTTCCCCACCCCCCAGGCATCCGACGGGGGCATGTGGACTCTTGAGGGCAGCGGGGGAGGAAAGGAGGAAGGTTCCGAGCAGACGGAAAGCTTGAGTTATTTTGAGCAGCTCAACCCCATCTGCCCCTCCGCAGACCTGAAAGCAAAACCTCCTCCCGGCCTGTGGGCGTGGGGCCCGCAGGTGCTGGGTCCCCAGAGAGAAGACGGCCCCCTAGATCTGGTCCATCGTGGGAGGCAGAGGCAGTGCTGCCCAGGGGCCCGCTCCTTCCTGCCATCTCCCAGGAAAAACTGGGCCCAGAGGAGTGTGGAACGCCCCCGCCTCCCAACCCTCCTGCCGCCCCAGGGCTATGGGCAGGTCCCTGGGACTGAGCCCGGGGACGCGGGCTCCTTCTGTCCTTCCTTCAGAAGGCTGTCCTCCTCTGTCCTGGCTTGTGGGACAACACTGGCTGTTTGACCCCAAGGGCCTGGTGGTGGCAGGGCTGGTGATCTGAGTCTGGAGTGAGGCTCTGTCCCAGCAGGACAGCCCAGGACCCGGGGCTGGGATGTCTTGGGGAACCGAGCTGCAGTTTCCCTACCTGAAGACGTGGGGGCTTAGCAGACGCCCGCATTGGACGCCCGGCACCCCCTGATGCTCCTGCTCCCCTGTCTGCAGCCACCGAGGCAGCTCCCAGCAGCATTGGCGACATGGCCGACACCCCCAGAGATGTGGGGCTCAAGCAGGCGCCCGCGCCGCGGACCGAGAAGGCCCCGGTGGACTTCGGCTATGTGGGGATCGACTCCATCCTGGAGCAGATGCGCAGGAAGGCCATGAAGCAGGGCTTCGAGTTCAACATCATGGTGGTCGGTGAGTCCCCCGCCCCCACCATGCAGGGAGCCGTGCAGGGCCGGCCACACACGCTCCGGGCCCGGATTTGTCTTAAAAAGTGAAGGGGACAGACCTGGCCTGCAGGACAGATTGCAAGTGGCGTTGTGTGTGCACATGCGTGCCCGCCGGGGGGTTCTGCCCTCCATCAGCTCCTCCCAGGGGCCTCTGCCCGTCACATTAAGATCCCCTGAGACAGCCTGGGGAGGCTCAGCCCTGGGCCGGGCAGGGGCGCTCTGCCCAGAGGCCTCCACCTTCTTCTTTAGCTTCTGCTGAAGCGTCCCCCTCACTACGGCTCGAGCGCTGAGGGGCTGATCCCCCCACCCAGCAGGCCTGGCTGGAGGCCTCCTGGAGGTCCTTGGAGGCCAGGGGGGAGGTCACTGATTAGCCCAGCCCAGGGGTGGGGGCCGGCTGGGGGCACAGTGGGCAGCCCTTGTTCTCAGAGATCCTCAGGTCCTGTTCAGTCCTCGCAGGAACCTCGTGAAGGGGGCACCCCATTTTACCGACAGAAATGAGGTTCAGAGAGGGCACGATGGGGTCAGTTGGTTCTGTGCCCCCTCCCTCCCTCCCTCCCACAGCAGTGTCCCCACTGCAGATGCGGCTGGGATGGAAGGGCGCCTGTTTGGGGCTCCACAGACCAGGGTGGGATCCCCACGTTGCCCCCACTAAACTGTGTGACTTCCCTGGGACTTCTGTCAGCCTCAGTTTCCTCATCCGTAAGATGGGGTAATCTGACCCCAAGGGGCCAGGAGGGGCCAGTGGGAGAGCAGGTTCGGCCCCTGGATGGTCCCAGGGTGGGGGTCTCTGTAGGGCTTTCCCTTCAAACCTCACATGGATCTCAGTGTGTCTGCCAGCCAAGAGCAGATCTGCACAGGGGTCCAGCCCCCCATTCTGCCTCCCCCACATTGTTCTGCATCTTGACCCCTCCCCGGCACCCCAGGACCCTGTCTGGAGCAGTTTGACAACCCCTGTGGCCAGCAGACGAGGGATCCGTGTCCTCTACCACGACACACCACGAGAGCTCGGCCACCGCCCGGCCTCCCGGCATCCCCCCGACCCTGACCCCGACCCCGAGCCCCTCGGAGGCATCGCTGCATTGCGGGCCCGTGAACTGCCCTCTCTGGACGGCCCGGCTGACCGACCCCGTTCTCTCCCCAGGGCAGAGCGGCTTGGGAAAGTCCACCTTGATCAATACCCTCTTCAAATCTAAGATCAGCCGGAAGTCGGTGCAGCCCACCTCGGAGGAGCGCATCCCTAAGACTATTGAGATCAAGTCCATCACACACGGTGAGCGCCGGGTGGGGGTGGGGGGGTCCATCACACACAGTGAGTGCTGGGTGGGGGCGGGGGGCTGGGCACCAAGTCAGGTAACCTAGGTCCCCTGAGCTGGGGGACTTGTGGGAGACCTTTGGGCATGTTGAGACTCGGGGTGAGGGCTCAGGGATGCTCGCCAGGACCCCTGTAGGCCCTGGTCAGACTGAGCTCCCTGGAGACAGCGGACTTTTCCACCAAAAGTCATGGGCAGGGGGCACCCAGGACAAGTGTCATCAGGCCTACCCGACTTCACTGCTGCAGGCTGTCATCTCCCTGACATCATTGCTGGGCGCCCCGGTGCCCCAGCGGGGCCTCTCTGGGGCCGGGTGGGGCCGGCAGCCTGGCCCGGGTGTGTGTGAGGGCCCTGAGTCTCCCGCTGAGCTCGGCGGGGGCTGTGATTCTGTGCAGATATCGAGGAGAAGGGCGTCCGCATGAAGCTGACGGTCATCGATACGCCGGGGTTCGGGGACCACATCAACAACGAGAACTGGTGAGGGGCTCGGGGGCCCCGCCTCCGGGCGGAGGACACGTGCGTCGGGCTGGGATTCGGGGATCGGGGGCCCGCGGGCGAGGACAGGCCGGCGGGGGCCCCGCGTGCCGGCTGACCCGGGCCCGCCCCGCAGCTGGCAGCCTATCATGAAGTTCATCAACGACCAGTACGAAAAGTACCTGCAGGAGGAGGTCAACATCAACCGGAAGAAGCGCATCCCGGACACGCGCGTGCACTGCTGCCTGTACTTCATCCCCGCCACCGGCCACTCGTACGTCCCCGCGCGCGCGCGGCCACATGTGTGCCCCCCCCCCCCCGCCTCTGCGCCATGCAGCTGTCCCCAAGCCAGCGGGCAAGGGGCCGGGGACGCCCCGGGGAGCAGCCCCCAGCCCCACCCGGGAGGCTCGGCCGAGTGAGCCCAAGGGTGCAGGTGTGCGTTCCTCCTTCCTCTCCGCCCACCTCGAGGCCCACAGTGTGACGGCCATCTGAGCCAGCAGCCGGCGACAGCCCTTCTCCGGGTGGACCCTCTGGGGACTCGGGGAGCTCATGGACGGGAGTGCTTGGAGCTGGCCTCGTCCCCTGCGCCCTCCTGCCCAGGCTCTGTGTGTCCCAGGAGCCCTTTTCCTTTCTCTGTCCCTGGCTTGTGGCGTGGCCGGCACTCAGCCCATAGCCTTGACCTTGTCAGTGTGGACCCAGCTGGGAGCCCCTGCAGGCACCCTGCGGGCCTCCCTCAGCTCCATCCAGACTGGAGTGGGCCACCCTCCCTCGTTCCTGTCCCCATTCCCGTGTCCCTGCGGCCACACTCTCATCCGTGTCCTTCTGCTCCAGCCTCAGGCCCTTGGACATCGAGTTCATGAAGCGCCTGAGCAAAGTGGTCAACATCGTCCCAGTCATTGCCAAGGCCGACACGCTGACCCTGGAGGAGAGGGTCTACTTCAAACAGCGGGTGAGGCTCCACCTCACCCGGCCCCCCAGCCCCCAGCCCCACAATGGGAACAAGTCTGGTGGGGCTAGTCAGACACGACATGCCAGGTTTTTATTAGATGGGAGAGATGGTTCAGAAGGAATGGTCTTCACCAGGGGACAGCTGGCCACTTCCTTCTCCACTGCTGTCCCACTTTGGGCCGCTGTCTGAGCAGGAGGGGAACCCTAGGCCCCCATAGGACCTCTGCCTCGGTGGGCGTGACTGAGGAGGGCCCTCAGTCTAATCTCTAAAGCTCCGCCCTCCCCACGCAGGCCTCTGCCCACAGCCTCTGCCCACAAACCCACACCAGGGAGTTTCCCAGCATGCTTAGGGGAGGGTGGTCCCCTGGCAATGGGAGTGTCTGGAGGGAAGAGGAATGAGAGAGCGCCCAAAATTGCACACGGGTGTGAGTCTGTGTTCAGGGCAAAAATGACAGCTGCCCACTAGGACATTGTCAACTGAACGCCATCCGTGTCGGGTAATGCAAGGGGCAGGGACAGTTTAGCACAAGCAGGTGCACCTGTGCAGGTCTGGGAGCTGCAGGGAGAGGGTTTCCAGGCAGAGCTCAGGACGGGGAGGACTCGGCAAGCCTGAGGTATTTTCCTGGGGGTGTGATGTGCTGGAAGGGGAGTACAGGGAGATTCCTGGGACAGTGACCTGGGCCCTTGGGCAGCTGCAGGGCTCTCCCGGCAGGCAGGTCTGCGGCTGCCCCTCCTCCGTTCGGGAGGCAGAAGCACTGCAGAGTATCCGGGCAAGAGCCCACCCTTAACCCCAAGCCTGGGGCCACTCACTTTATGGAGGCCCTGGCATGGGCACATCCTCATGGGCCAGTGCAGCTTGCTGTGTGAATGGTGCCCACATCTCTCCCCTCCGGACCCCCAGATCACTGCGGACCTGCTGTCCAATGGCATCGACGTGTACCCCCAGAAGGAGTTTGATGAGGACTCGGAGGACCGGATGGTGAATGAGAAATTCCGAGTAAGTGAACCAGCCAAGATGCTATTCCCGGAGGCCCCTAGGTCCCTGCTCAAGGATGTGGGTGGGGATCTTCCTGTCCTATCTGGGGGTTCTGGGGAAACGGGTGGGATGGCCTTGAGCCATGAGAATGTACTCTCTGGGCTGGGAGGGGTCAGAGCCAGAGTGTCTGTAGGTGGCCCTCAGGGCTGGGGCCCCAGACTCCTCCCAGGGGACCAGGGAGTGGGCTGGCCTTTGCACACACGCGTGACCCATGCCACCTGCCCCTCTCCCAGGAGATGATCCCATTCGCCGTGGTGGGCAGTGACCACGAGTACCAAGTGAATGGGAAGAGGATCCTGGGAAGGAAAACCAAATGGGGCACCATCGAAGGTAATCACCGAGCTGGAGCCTGGGGCTCCCAGACAGGCCAGGAAAATAGCCGCTCTTGCTGACTGAGAGCCACGTGCCGAGGCCTGAGCTGGCGCTCTCGGGACCTCCTCCGGTGCATTGCCCACCCAGCCACGGGGAGGGGTCCCAGGGTTCCCACTCCACGGGGGTGAAATGAGGGGCCAAGTGACTTGTCCGGGACCTTCAGCCATTAGCCGGCGGAGCTGCGCCTCCACCCCGATCTCCTGTGGGCAGGGAAGTATCCCGAGGCGGAGAGAATAGGATGGGCACTGCCGGGTTCTAGGTTCCAGCGATGGGGTTTCACAGCTGTGCAGTGTGGCCCTGGACAAGTCACCCCACCTCTCTGAGCCTAGGAAAGGACTGGGCTGTGGCTCTGTCCAGCTGAGAACCGGATACCCTCAACAGAAGTTCCCAGGACCCCCGCATCTGAGGGTCACAAGACTGCTGTAACAAACCAGCACGGACTGGGTGGCTTAGAACAATTTATTCTCCTAGTTCTGGGGGTCCTGCGGGAGACTGTTCCCTGCTGCCCTCCTGGTGGCTGCCTGTGTCCTTGGTGCCCCTTGGCTTGTAGACACACTGCTCTGTCTTCACTCCATGTGCCTGTGCCTTTCCCTATTAGAACACTTGTCCTGGGCCTTCGGGCCCTCCCCCAACCCAGGATGGTCCCCTCTTGAGATCTTACCTTAACTCCACCTTCAAAGACTTTCCAAACAAGGCCCCATTCGCAAGGACCCAGGGTTAGAAGTTGGATTAGTCTGGGGGACACCGTCCAACCCTCTGCAGGTGGCCACGACCCCCTGGGCGGGTGGACCTGGCCGTTTCCGTATCCCCCCGTCTGTCCCTCCCTCCCTCTGTGGAACAGAGGGGAATGGGCCCCTTGGCTGAAAGGCCCAGCATAGAGAAGGAGGCAGGAAATCCAGCAGTCCCTGTCAACTCCAGCTGCTGCCACCCCGTCCCACACCCAGGTCGTCGTGACCTTGGGCATGTCCCTGTGACCTTGAGCATGCCCCTTAATCCCCCCAGGGCCTCCGTTTTCACCATCCATAAAGTGGTTACTGTGGCCAAGAGTTTAGTAAAATGAGAGAATTTGTCTCAAAGGCCACTGGAGCTTTTGGGGCGGCAGATCCTCTAAGAAACGATACAGTGAAAACTGCCAGGCACCAAGCACCCAGGGCGGCTCATTGTAGGGGGGCTCCTGTTACTTCTCTGTCCCACCCCGGTGACCGTTCTGGATCTTCTGTATCAGGCTTCACCCCTGGGCTCGTCCGCCTTGGCCCCGCCTTGTCCGCCTTGGCCCCGCCTCCTCCATTTCCTGTCTTCCTAAAATCTTGCTTTTGAGGAACCTTTTTATGAAGGCGTGTTTTGGAGGGCTGGAGAACTTTGGGTTAAGAAAGGGCTCAGTGGGGACCTGGGAGGGGTGGGGGAGGGTAGCCAGGCAGCTGACACGCCTCTGCTGCCCCCTGGTGGCTAACTCAGGCTCTGGAGACAGTCCGTAAAGGAAATGGTTGAGAAACGAAAAGAGGCTGTTTTCCTGTCTCCCTCTCATCTTGTGGCCCAGATCCTGTTCACTGAATGACAGGCTGTCTTGGCTGGGTTACTGTGCCACCTCCCTGCTAGAACAGAACCCTCTGGGCAGGAGGGCAGGAGCTGTGGTGCCCCGTGCTCCCCTTCGGGCAGTGACTCCCCCCTTTCCCTGCCCAGCATTGGCAGGGGAAGGGGAGGATCTGCATGACATTAAAGCCTCTCCTGTCTCCCCTCCTCAGTTGAGAACACCACACACTGTGAGTTTGCTTACCTGCGGGACCTCCTCATCAGGTGAGATACCAGCTGGGGCTTGGTGGGGGGCTGACGGCTTGGGGGGGATCTCCATCAGGGTGAGTGGACGGAGGTCCTGGGCAGCGGCCTGCCTGCCCTGCCTATCTGCCATCCTCCCCAGGAGGACTCGGAGGCCTATTTTCTAAAACACTTTCTTGGAAATGAAGCAAGAATTGAAAATCCTTTTTACTTCTCCTTGGGGAGGGTTGAGTTCTCATCACAGCAGCCCAAGCCCATGAGACTCAGGGCCCCAGGAGGTCTCGTGTGCTGGGCATGTGTCGGGGGCAAGGGGGATGTTCCCCGGCTCCCATCCCAGCGGCCTCTGGCCTCCTCAGTTTTCTTGAGCCCAGGCAAGGAGTGGCCCATCCTCAGCCCATTGGAGAGGGTGCCGGGGTGGGGGGCAGGGCAGGTGGACGGAGGAGGGGGATCCCAGCTTCTCAGCCTGCAGGATGGATGCTAGGGACGAAGTCAGCAGGAGGGACTGGGCCATTTCTCACGGCCTCCACGCTGGGGGGGTGTGGCTTCCAAGAGCATCCCCACTATGCTGAGAGGCTGGCTGAGGAAGGACACCTACCATGGGCCCTTCCGGCACCCACTTCCAAACCTCACCCTGGTGGGCTGTGGGGAAGGGAGGCTTGGACACAGGGCTGGCAGGGGTTCCCAGCACCCTCCCCCAGGCCGCCTGCCTGCTGCAAGCCACTGCCCCTTACCTGCCAGCGCACCTGGCCGTCGGCCTGGCATTTCTAGAACAGAGCAAGGACAGCCCAGCCCTGCCATGCCAGGGGCCTCGGCTCTACCCACTCTTGAGTCTGCACGCAGCCCCTGTCCCCGGACTGGCCGCTGGATTGACACAGAGGAAGGGGACAAGTTAGAACACATGATCCTGAGAGCACCTGGGGTTGCTATGGAGATCCCTAGTCACACCCCTGCCCAGGCCTGGTCCATCTTTGTGGGGCTAAAGTGCCCCACTGGGGGACCCCCTGGGGGTGGGGGGCAGGCAGAGCAAGCAGGGCCAGCCTCCCGCCCCCAGCCCGGCCCTCCTCGCGACTCCCCGTGCCTCCCCAGGACGCACATGCAGAACATCAAGGACATCACCAGCAGCATCCACTTCGAGGCCTACCGCGTGAAGCGCCTGCACGAGGGCAGTGGCGCCGTGGCCAACGGCGTCCAGGACAAGGCTCCCGAAGCCCAGGAGGGGTAGGCGCCGCCTGGCCGGGACCCTGCCCCCGGGACCCTGCCCCGAGCCTGTCCGTCCCTCACTGCCCCACTCGCCCCATTTTATTTTATATAATTTTCTCCATGTGGCATCGATCTCTGCCCCTTTACACATGCCAAGTAACAAGATGACGGGTGCCCTCTGAGTATGTTCGCGATTAGCCCGCAGACTACAGGGGCCCGGGCTGGGAGCACCTCGGAGTGGAGGCCGGCTCTCTGGCCGTTCCTGAGGTCCAGGAGAGGCTGGACCGGGGCCAGGAGGGGCGGGGAGGACCATTGACTCAGTCCCGACCCTGCCTCCATCTCGGGGTGGTGCCCGCGGTGGGTGGAACCATCCTGGTGGACCTGGAGCCCCTTCCTGCCCCCGCCTCCCCACCCGGCGCTGGCCGTGACTCAGAGCCCCCTACCCGGCCCCCAAGGGGAGAGCAGTTCCTTCCACGAGACCCAAGTTGCCAACTGCTTAGATGCAGCAAGGCCCGTTGGCTGCTGCCCACCCGCAAGCCTGTCCCGGAGCAGAAAGTGCCTTTATCTCAGCCGTCCATGAGAGCCGGCAGACTCTCCCCAGCTGTCCCCTTGGACGGGAAGTTGGGACAAGTTGGAGAGAGGAAGGTGTGTCTTCATCTTCCCCTCATGTCCCGTGTCCCCGCCGCCCCCCCTCCTCCCCCTGCTGGGATTTGATTGAGGATCCAAAGGAAGGAAACAGATGCACCCCACCCCACCCCACCCTGATTTGGGGAGGGTCCAAGCAAGCGAAGCTGGCGGAGGAGCTGAGGGAGGAAGTGACGGCAGGTGCAGGAAGGAAGCGGGGGCCCCTGTGAACCGTGGCTGGGAATGCTCAGAGTGGCCCTCGTGGCCTTGGTGCCTGCCCTGCCCCACCCCGTGTGACTGGGAAAGTGTGTGTGTGTGTGTGTCTGTCTGTTTAGACATCCATTTGGCCCAAGACGCTCTGGTTAAATGAATGCCCAGTTAGCCACTCCAGATGTACACTCAGCCCTCCTGACCCAGGCCTTGCTGATGCCGCCACCCAGGGAGGTGGGGGCCAGGCAGGCCTGACTTTTTGTTACCCACCTGCCTCACCCACCCCCTCAGCCCACCATGAAGACCCCAGAGGGGGAGAGGTCAGAGGTCAGGTGTGCACGGCCCACAGCCGGGCTGCAGAGCTGGCTTTCACGTCCGCACAGCCCAGTCCGTCTCCTGCTCCCTCACCCCTGTCTCCGTGGGGGACAGCAGGGACCATCTGTGCCAGGCACAGCAGACCGCAGGTGCTTCCTCCTGCCCCCTGGAGAGACCGAGGGGCTGGCTCCGGCCGGGGAGATGAGATTGGAGCCCACGGGGAGGTGCCCGCCAGCCCAGGAGGAGAGCAGAGAGGAGGGATGGCTGCAGACAGACCTGGTGTGTGCGCGTGCGTGGATGCCATTGCTTTGCGTGTTTACTCCCTCCCCACCCGAGAGAGGAAGGGCCCCTTAGCGAAACAGTTTACTTGCCGACTTGCCATTTTTGCCAAAACCAAGATTTTGAAGGATGCGTCTGTCTCCAGCATCGGGGCCTGGCCAGGGGGCAGCCTCCCGGGCGGGGGTGCTCTGCCGGGCCCCTCGCCCCGGGGTCTGGCAGCTCCCATCCTGGGACGCCTTTGCTTTCCTTCTCTGTAGCCAGATTTTGAAAACTTGTTAGTCTCACTGGGCTCTGTTCCACAGTGGCCCTTCGCTATGTGCCTCCTGAGAAATTCGTCTCTTTTTGTATAAATGACAAAGTGTTGAAAATGTATTTCCTGAAATAAATGTTCCAAATGCAGACCTGGAAGGCTCTGGAGTGGGGATTTTTTTCTTTTTTCTGACCTCGAAAGTGCTCCTTTGATGAGAGGAAAGAGGGCATGAAAGCGGCTGCTGGGGAACTGTTTAACCTCCTTCCGGAGGGAGGGGGGAGGTTTCGGGGACTCAGAAGCACTCATTTAAAGGGATGATTGAAAAGTGGACAGAGAATCTTAATTTATTCATTAAAAGGAGACTTTGAAGGGTTTCCACAGGGTGGTGCCGTGAGCTGCTTCTATTAGTGTGTCCCTGGAAATAAGTTTTTCTTCTTAAAATTGAAATCTATTGCTATGAACCCTATGAGCTGTTCTGTTTTTGACAATAATTTCATACCAATTTATTATTCCAAGAGAACTTGGTCCCCCAAAGACTAGGATTTAAGAGGCTGCCATGTGAGGTTTTATCTGCACGCTAAGTGCCGGGGAGTAAGGCCGGGGGTGTGGCTGCAGAGGCCCCTGTGCACAACGTCAGCAGCCCCGTTCTCCCTCCGTGGCAGAGTGGCCCAGGGCTGCCGTCACAAATCACCACAAACTGGGCGGCTTAAAGCAGCAGAAATGGGTTTTCTTCCAGTCTGGAGGCTAGATGTTCAAGGTCACGGTGTCGGCGGGCCAGGCTCCCTCTGAAGGTCTGGAGAGGAGACTTCCTGCCTCTTGCCATTTCGGTTTCCGCATCGCTCCAGTCTCTGCCTCCGTCTTCATGTGGCTTCTGTGTCTCTGGTTCTCGAGCCCACCCTACTCCAGGAGGACCTCATCCCGGTCCTTAACATTGTCAGGGACCCTGTCTCCACATAAGGCCACGGTGTGAGGTGAATTTTGGGGGTCAGGGGATGTGGTTCAACCTACGACACCCACCTCTCCCCACCCCCCGCCGCCCCCCGTCTCAGACTCTGGGACGAGGCAGGTAGCCGAGATGGGCAGGGGAAAGCCCTGAATTAGGACTTGGGTGACCTGGGCTCGAGGCTCTGCCACCAATGAGCCAGGTGGCCTCAGGATTGCCACAGCCCCTCTGGGCCTCCCTGGCCCGTCTGTCGGACAGGTTGGCTTGTTTTGGGGGAAGCAGATGGACTAAGTCTCCAAATGAATCGATGGGAAGTAGCCACACAGGCCCTCGACTTCCAGGATCTGAGGCGTGTTATCAGCGCCCGAACCTGCCATGGGCACGGGAGGGTCGGGTCGGGTCAGCCCTCACGCGGGGCTGCAGTCCTGGGGGTGGTCATCTCAAGGCCCTCCCGGCTGACCCATCCCCCATCTGTAGCTCTTAGCGGTTCCTGCACTTGTACCCCCTTCCATCCTCCAGACTAAAACCGTCCCATTGCCACCCCTGCTGGCCATCCCTGCCAGCAGCTTTCCCTCTGGCCTGACCCTCTGGGGCCGACACCATCTCCAAGCTGTGGTCTCAGCCCAAGAATCCCACCCCCGTCCCAGGGACCCACTTCCCATGTCCAGCCAGCTCGCTGACCCCTACACTGCTGTCAATCTATTGGCCTGACTCTGGGACCAGGGAGCGTCTGGCCATCACCTCTGCCCAGCCCGCCCGCACCTCCATCCAGTGAAGGGGCTCTCCCTCCTCCCACCCAATGAAGCAAATCCCCTGCTGCAGATCCAGGTGACTGAACGTCCCAGTTCGCCTGGAAATGAGGGGTTTGCAGGGCTGCAGGACTTCCGGTGCTAGAACTAGGGGGGTCCTGGGAAACCTGGACCACTTGGTCCCCGCAGTGACCCACACCACCCTGACCCTCTCCCAGCCGTCTCAGAGCCCTGGCCTCTGGCTGGTCTGTCGCCAACACATCCTGAGGGGGTGAGTGGGAGGCCCCGAGGACGGGCCACAGCCTGGCTTCTGGGGACACGCCTGATGCAGAAAGTCCTCCACACTGTGGGGGCCCCCTGGCTGGCCCTCCGCGGGCCCCACGGACAGCCCGGTCCAGCTGCTCTGCGGCAGAGATTCCCCTGGGCCTTAGAGAAGTTACAGCTGCATGAATGCCGAGACCCCAGTGGAGAAAACAGCTTCCTTCCTGTTCACAGAGGACAGCTGTAAATAATGAGAAGAAAAAGGGGCCGTAAATAATTAAAGCTGCCCAGAGTGAGTGGGTCTTGAACCGTCTGCCTGATTTAAAAACTAATTACTTGGAGAGTTGGCGCTGCCAGGGAGCTGCTGCAGGCTGCCCACAATGCCTCCTCCCCCTCTGCCCCCACCGCCTCCTCTTCCTCCCCCTCCCACTTGGTTAGCAGGAGCACCTGCATCAGGCTCAGCGGTCAGTCCCGGCACACGGAGAACTGCCGTGGCCTCTCCATCCGCCTGATCCATCACCTCATCAGAGTCCATCCCACGAAGGAATACAAATCCGCTGAAGGAAACAGCCTTGCGGAGTGGCCATGTGGGAGGGGTGCGGAGGACACCGCCCAGGTGGAGCTGAGTCGGGCGGGGATCCTCAGGAAGCCCCAGGGGCAGCTTTGCTGGTCCCTCCAGGGTGGGTACCATTCAGAATCAGGATTCAGCCCAGCATCTACATCCCACCAGGGGCCCCACGAAGGGGCCTGGGGATGCAAGGACGCCAAGTGGCATCCTTGGCCTTGTCCTGACTGCCCTCCTGGCCGGGCATCTCAGCTTCTTACCCTCAGGATGTCCTTGCCCAGAACGGTGGTTGCCAGGGGCTAGGCGAGCGGGCTAGGGAGAGTGAGCATTTAACGGGGACAGAACTTCAGTTTGGGAAGAGAAGGAGTTCAGGAGCTGGATGGTGGTGATGGATACACAACAGTGCAAACGTAATTAATGCCACTGAACTGTAGGTATTAAGATGGCTAAAATGGGTAGTTTGCCACAATTTAAAAAAACGTCTCAGGAAAGTCGGTGTCTCAGCCCTGCCGGGCCTGGAACAGGCCTGGCTCACAGCGGCTGGTGTGGCTCCAGGTGTGCGCCTCCGAGCTGCGGCGGCGGCGGGGGGGGGGGTGGGGGGGAGACCGGGGTGGGGGGGGCGGGGGGCGGGGAGCCCAGCCAGGCTGCCAGACGCAGCAAACAGAAAGGCAAGATGGCCAGTTAAACCTGAATCTCAGACAAGTCACAAACGATTTTTTTTTTAGTTTAAGTATGTCCCAAATACTGCCCAGGGCTTACTAATACGAAAATATTATTCATTGTGAATGTGAAGTTCAACGTTAGCTGAGGGTCCGTGTCTTATCCGGCAAGCCAAGCTTCGGCGTTAGTTCTGGGGAAGCCGAGCGTTCTGGCCGGGGGCAGAGGAGGCCTGGGGTGTGATGTGACCCGGGGTTCCTTCCGGGACGCTGGGCGGCTGATTTGGCCTCTTGTGACTAAAGTCACAGATGTGCAGGAAGCACATTGTGTGGGGGGGGGTAAGGTGGGGGGGGCGGTCAGTCTTGTCCTAAGCTGTATCTAATGTTGGTTTTTTTTTTCCTTTTTCAGTTTTATTAGGTAGAATTATTACAGTTTGACAGCACACACACATTATATTGCGTGTAAATACATATATACAGCGTACTGCACATTTTTTTAGTTTACATGTATGTACTGATCATTGCTTCTAAGAACAATGTAGAGCTTTAGCTTTTTAAACTTACATGGTTAGCAAAGGAATAAAGCCAACCACAAAATAAGAATCAACAGAATGCGGCAAACCAGTCATAAAGGACAGTCAGGTGCGCTCACACACAGTCAAGAAATCAGTCATCCAAGTTATAAATAGTAAGTGGTTCATTTGCATCCTTATTACTATTATTTGTTAGATTCCTCGTATAAATGATGTCCTATGGCATTTTTCTTTCTCTTTCTTGCCTGCTTCACTTAGAATGACAAGCCTCAGGTCCATCCATGTTGCTGCAAATGGCATTATTTTATTCTTTTTTATGGCTGAGTAGCATTCTGTTGTATAAATACACCACAACTTCTTTATTCAGTTGTCTGTTGATGGACTTTTGGGTTGTTTCCATGTCATGGCCCTTGTAAATAGTGCTGTTATGAACACTGGGGTGCATGTGTCTTCTTGAATTTTATTTTTCTTTGGATATATGCCCAGGAATATGATTCCTAGATCACATGGTAAGTCTATTTTCACTTTTGACGGAACCTCCATACTGTCCTCCATAGTGGCTGCACCAATCTACACTCCCACCAGCAGTGTAGGAGGGCTCCCTTTTCTCCACACCCTCTCCAGCATCTATCATTTGTAGACTTTTGAATGATGGCCATTCTGGCTGGTGTGAGTGATGCCTCATTGTAGTTTTGATCTACATTTCTCTGACAATTAGCGATGCTGAGCATTTTTTCACGTGCCTATTGACCATTTGTATGTCTTCATTGGAGAATTGCTTGTTTAGGTCTTCTGCCCATTTTTGGATTGGGTTGCTTGTTTATTTGATATTAAGGTATACGAGCTGTTTGTGTATTTTGGAAATTAGTCCCTTATCAGTCACATCATTTGCAAATATTTTCTCCCATTCTGTAGGTTGCCTTTTCGTTTTGTTGATGGTGTCCTTAGCTGTGCAAAAGCTTTTAAGTTTAATTAGATCCTATTTGTTTATTTTTGCTTTTATTTCCATTACTTAATGTTGGGCTTTAACATAAAATGTAACCCCCAAATCCGATTATAAAACACAAGAGAACTGGAAAACAGTATGAAGTTTCCTTAAAAAAACTGAAAATAGAGTTATCATATGATCTAGCAATCCCACTCCTGGGCATATATACAGAAAAGACAAAAGCTCTCGTTCAAAAAGATACATGCACCCCAGTGTTCATAGCAGCACTATTTACAATAGCCATGACATGGGAACAACCCCAATGTCCATCAACAGATGACTGGACAAAGAAGATGTGGTATGTTCATACAATGGAATACTATTCAGCCATAAAAAGAATGAAATAATGCCATTTGCAGCAACGTGGATGGACTTAGAGACGATCATACTAAGTGACGTAAGTCAGACAGAGAAAGGCAAATATATGACATCACTTATATGTGAAATCTAAAAAATAGTACAAATAAACCTATTTACAAAACAGAAACAGACTCACAGACATAGAAAACAAACTTCTGGTTACCAGCGGGGAAAGGAGCGGGCCAGGAGGGATAAATTGGGAGTATGGGATTACCAGATGCACAATCTATATATAAAATAGATAAACAATCAGGATTTTCTGTGCAGCACAGGGAACTATATCCAACATCTTATAACAAACTATAATGGAGAAGAACAGGAAAAAAGAATATAGATATTTACATATATATGTATAACGGAATCGCTTTGTTGTACATGAGACTAAAGTATAAAGCAACATACTTCAATTAAAAAAAAAAAGAGAGAGAACTGAGCTGCCCAGTGGGAGAAGGGGACAAGGGCCCAGCCCCAACCTGCCTGGCACTCCCCCACTCCCGGCACTCCTCTTCACCCCCCGCACTCCCTCCCCAGCACTCCCCCCTCCCTGGCACTCCCCCATCCCTCCCCACCTTGAAAGCTCTAGGAGAGGAGCCTTGCTTCTCCGGCTTCTGGTGGCTTCTTGTGTGGGTTGTGGCTGCCTCACTTCGTTCTCCGCATCTGTCTTCACACAGCCGTCTTCCCAGTGTGTCCCTCCGCTTCTCATAAGAACACCTGCCATCGCATTTAGGGCCCCCTAATCCAGTGTGACCTCCTCTTGACTCAGCTAAGTGCAGCTGCCATGACTCTATTTCCAGATAAGGTCACGTCTGGAGATTCGGTGGATGTGAATCTGGGGGACACTAGCCAACTACACTCACTGTTGGCCCCAAGACTCCTGCACCAGAACAGAAGGCCCACGAGGACACAAACCTGTTGGACTCATGAAAATGTCATAGGATTTAAGGTCGTCAAGAAGGCCACTCCCTTAGGACCTAGGATGGCCTGGAGGGGCCAACCTTCAGGTGCTGGTCTCGAGAAGAAGGCGTGGGCCCAGGGGGCAGGTCTGGGCTCCACTCAGCAGCCCCTCATGGAAACCCGTGACCTGAACCTCTTTCCTGGCCACCTCCGGCACGTGACCTGCTTCCTTGCGTGTAATTTTTTATTTACGCCAGATGTCGTGTTACAAAAAAACAGCAGTACAAGGGGGGAGGGTATAGTTCAATGGTAGAGTGTGTACCTAGCAGGCATGAGGTCCTGGGTTCAATCCCCAGTACCTCTGTTAAAAAAAAAAACAAAACATAAATCAACCTAATTATCTCCTGCACCAAACAAAACAAAAACCCAGCAGCATGTAGAATAAATCTATCCCAAGCCGCTCCCGGAAAAGAACGCGCTCTCACGTGCAGCTGAGCTGCGTCTGGGCTGGACTAAACTTTAGTCAGGTGCCCTTCCCCACTCACCTCAGTGTTTCCGCAGGCGGGATCAGGTCTTTCCTGTAAGCGCTGGGAGGCAGGCTACTGAGGTCTCAGTGAACGCTGTAGGCAGATGGTACACACCTGTGTGGGCCTGGTGTGTCCGGGGGCCCCGAGGACGGGAACACAGCGTGTGGAGGGTGAGTGCTAACGACTGGGGGACCATCAACGTGCAGAGATGCGTGGAAGTTCTCAGGGGAGGCGAGACCTGCTCCTTGAAATGAGATGTTACACCTGGGAACAGTAAAGACAATGAGGGAAAGCTGGTCTGATACAGGGCATTTTCTGCCTGAATCCAGGACCTTCAAAGACCCTGGAAAAACGCTCAGCGTTTCCAAATCAATTGGCTACAGGCCACGTAGTTTAAAAACCCTAACACCCCAGTTCTGTCTGCAAACCCCAGCTCGGGCTGGGCAGTTCCCCCCTCCCCGCCCCCCAGGAATTCGTCATCAGAGAACAGAAGCATCGCAGGTCCTGGTCCATTCCTGCATCCCAGCCTCGCCTGTAGCAGGGTTGCCATTAGCCCCTCTCGGCTCCCTGCCAGACTTCCCACTGAGCTTTTTGGCTTTTGTCAGCTCGAGGCAGCCCTTGAAAACTGTGGAAGCCGAGAGAGGGTGTGTGTCTAATAAAGTTGGAGCGCTGTAATTTAGCAATTACTGTAACCCACACTTGTAATTTAGGGAGTTTTCTCGTAATTCTTCTTTGTGCTCTCTCTTTGAAAAAGTACTGGCTTTCATCATTTTCCCTTTCATGCTCCGATGTCTGGTATCTGCCACCCCCGCCCCCCGTCAGCGACAGAGCTCACAAAAGGGTGCCAGTCGGGTTTGTGCCGCTTTCGGCGGGGTCACAAAGGTTAATTGAATGTTCGGCAGCTCCCAAAGGAAACTGAGCTTGCTCCTGGCAGCCACGGGCGCCTCCAAAGCCCTGAATTCACCTGGTTTGTTCATCGGTGTGGACCGAAGCCTGCCGAAAGGTAGTTAATCTACACACCTTCTGGGTTCTGTTATTAAGCCGATCTCTCTACTGCTCCCACAAGAGTGTCTCTGTCTTCATTTATGCAATTAGCTGTTTGTTTATTTAAGAAATATTTTGGGGGGGAACTCCATGCACTGTGCTCCCTAAAGTCATAGTAGACGAGAGTTTTTAATTTTCTTCTAGAGAAACATCTATTTGAATTTAAGTCATTGAGAACTCGGAGACAGACTTCTTCATCACTCAAGCATCATTTTGTTTTGTTTTAATTTTTAGGGGGGAGATAACTAGGTTTACTTATTTATTTATTTTTGGAGGAGGTACTGGGGACTGAAGCCAGGACCTTGTGTGTGCTAAGCCTGCTCTCTACCACCTGAGCTACATCCTCCCCCACAGTAGATGGGAGCTTGGTGTCTGGTGAAGAAGACGGATGAGTGTTTATAAGTTCCGGATGGAGCTGGCACCCCAGGAGGGCTGGGCAGCAGAGAGGCCGTGGCACTGAAATCAGATGTTTGTGGATGGAAAGGGGGTGGAGGGATAAAGCAGGGGAGGGGGCAGCCCTCAGTTGAGGGGTGGGGAGCCTTAGGACCTGGAGGCATGGAGCAGCACAGATTGGTCAAAGACAGGTAAGGAATTCCACGGAGGTGGATTGGAGAGCTGGGAGCTGGCAGGTGAGGGGGTAGAAGATGGGCAGGGACCATACTGTGGACAGCCTCGAGGGCTCGTGACACTTCTGGGAAGAACCTGTGTTGTGTGCTGTGTACTTCTTGGTTCTGCAGCAATCAACTTAGAAAACATTTTTAAAAAATAGTAAAATAGTCTATCTAGTCTCAGTGAGGAGGGCTGCCCTTTCCCTGGGAACGCGCACAAGGGAAGCGCTGGGGAGCCACCAGGGGAGGTTTGCAGGTGGGTGACAGACGTCCTGCTTGGAACCAGACTGCAAAACTTTTGCCACTTGCATTGCCGTAAGCCATGTCACCTTCAGAAGCATTCTTGACCACAGGGATTTGCACTGGTGTGCAAATGTTTCAGGAGCATAAGTTCCAGATAGTGAGCTAACTGCGCCAAAGGGCACGCATGTTTAATTCGGATATACATTGCCAAGTTATCTTCCAAAACGTTGCACCGATTTATATGCCAAAGATGGAGAGGACAGTTCATCTTCCTGTATTCCTACTGTCCTGCGAGTCCTCATTTAAAGAATGACTTGCCAGACTGAAGGGTAGACAGTGGCATTTTGACATTGGGATTTACTCTACAGCGCGATGTAAACAGCCCTTGGGCCCCAAATGTCAGTAACGCTGAGGCTGAGACGCTGTTTAGTCTGAAGGCCTTCCTTTAGCGTTTCTTATAGGGAAGATCTGTTATCAATGAAGTTTTGCAGTTTTGTTTCTTTGGAAATGTGTTTATGTGGCCTTCTGTTTTGAAGTGGAGTTTTCCTTGGATGTATAATTATTGGTTGACAGATTTATTTTTTTCTTTCTTTCAGCACTTTGAACATAACAATCCTCTGCCTCTGGCCTTCATTGTTTCTGAAGAGAAGTCAGTTGTAAACACACTGTTTGTTATTCCCCTGAAGGCAGCAAGTTAACTTTGCTGTGTTTCTTTTGCTGCTTGCAAGATTTTCCCCTTGGTGTCTGTTCCGCTCTGATGCTGTCTGGTGTAGGTTCCTCTGTATTTGTCCTACTGGCACTTTGTTGAGCAACTTGCATGTGGAGGTTCATACAGACTTAAAAAATCAAATTTGGGAATATAATTTCTCCAAGTAAGTTTCTCCTGCCCCTGTGTTTCTCTTCTCTTCCTCCTGGGGATCCCGTCCCATGTGCATCGCTTTCCTTGATGTCATCTTGGAAGTTGCGGAAGCCCTGTTCGCTTTCCTCCCATACTTTTCTCTTTCCGGTCTCCAGGTGGAGCCACTGTTGAGTTATTGGGTTCTTCTACTACCTCAAGTCTGCTGTTAAGCCCATTGCGTGGATTTTTCATTTCGGTTATTTTATCTTAAACATTTTTTTATTTAATTGAAGCACAGTCAGTCTACAAGGTTGTGTCAGTTCCTGGTGCCCAGCATCATGTTTCAGTCACACATGGGCACACATATATTCGTTTCCATATTCTTCATTACACGTTACTCCAAGATATTGAATGTAGTTCCCTGCGCTCTACAGTAGAAACTTGCTGTTTATCTATTTTATATGTATTTTATCTTCAGTGGCTAGAACAATAGTTCCCATTTCTCTATTAAACTCTATCTGTTGAGTCATCATCGTGTTTCCCTTAATTCTTTGAACACAATTTCCTTTAGTTTTTTTTCCCTTCTTGCATTCAGTTTAAAAAGAGTGATAAAATATACATAACATACAATTTGTCATTTTAACAGTTTCTAAATCCTTTAGATCTTTGAACAGATCGATAATTGCTGCCTGGAAGCTAAATCCAACACCAGGGCACAGAGCTCATCCCCATCGACTGCTTTATTTCCCTGAGCATGGCTCACACGTCCCTGTTTATTTGCATAATTTTGGGCCCAAACTGGACACTTACATTAATATATTGCAGTGACTCTGGATTCTGTTTGTTTTTCCGAGATGTTTTTGTTTGTTTGCTTGCTCGTTTTTCACTTGCCTGCAGGTGTCTGTTCCCCCTGTGGTGTGTGGTTGCTGATGTCTGTGCACAAATTTTTGACGTTTCAGCCCACCTTTCTCAGAGTCACCCCCGAGTCTGCCCTGCTTACTGGGCAGCCAATGATTTTGACAGTTTGTACTCAAACACCTGGAGCCCTAAGCCTCTTCCCTCTTGAGTGGACTCCAAGCCCAGTCTTCCCTGGCTCATCCTTTATGCTGGCCTCCCTCAGGTCTCCCTCATGCACCTGGTTCCCCGTTCAGCCAGGTATTTTGGAAAACTGATTTCAGAGCTACCAAGCTCTCTCATTTCCAGGCTCTCCCTAGTAAATTTCCGACTGGTTTGCTGCTTGTCCCAGCTCAGAAAGCAGCCTTGAGCTTGCAAAACTCTGGGCTTCTGCCTTGTCCCTTGTCAGTCCCCCCCCCCCCAACCAGATACCACTGGACTGCCAACCTCACCGGGGAGGGCGGGAGCACCCCCAGCTGAGACGACCACGGACCTTGCTTTGCTCACCTGAAGTTCTAGCAATTTTCCAAGAACCAGCGCCTCTCAGCTGGGTATTTCAAGTCAGAAGGCATGGAACGTGGGAGGCAGGTGCTTGTAGGATTAGTGGAAGGCGGAAACAGTTGAGATGAAAGGGCACCGTTAGTTAGCTTCAAGGTTGTGCACCGCAGCTGTGGTCCAGAGGTCATGACATCACCTCTGCTTCCCACGTGTGGCGCTGGAGACCAGGCAGGGAAAGGTGGGCTCGGGAGCCTGGAGACTCACCCATAAACCTCCACCACCGCAGAAAAGAGTTAGAACCAAATATTGCACAAGAGCATCTGTTGGCAGATCCTAAATCATATCTGGTATCCTATAAAATCAAGACGGCATGGGACACGTGCCTTTGAACATTCCAGCTCCCCCGACACAAAGCGGTGGAAACATGCTGAGTGAGAACACCCAGCACCAACGTGGAGAAACATCCTCCCCCGGTCTTGGGGGAGATTAACAGGATCTCCATCAGCTCCAGACCCGTCTTGAACTTCCCCAGGTCCGCAGCCCAGGCGAAGTAAGGGAGATAGCTTGGAAATAGTCACTCAGTATCTGACGTTTCACCGTCTGGGCTTCAGAACCTTGGTTAAATCTGGCAGAAAGAATCTGTCTTCATCTGTTTGGGTTGCTTTGATAAAAATACCATAGACCAGGTGGCTTTTAAACAACAGGTGTTTATTTCTCCCAGTTCTGGAGGCTGCAAGTCCACGACCAAGAAGCCTGTAGATTTGGTGCCTGGTGAGAGCCTGCTGCCTGGTGCGCAGAAGGCACTCTCGCTGGGCAGAAGGGGCCGGGGAGTTCTCAGGGTCCCTTCTATAAGAACATTCATCCCATTTGTGAAGGCTCCACCCTCATGACTTGGCGCCCTCCCAAGACCCCACCTCCCAACCCCACCACACTGGGCATTGGAATTTAACAAATGAATCTGGGGCACACAGACGCTCCATCTATAGCAGATCCCTAATTAATAAAGGGAAGACCTCGCGGCTGAGCATGTTAGACTAAAATCTGACCAATGTTCACACTGAGGAGAGGAAAATCCAAGGGCGCTTCCTGGCGGAGGTGAGGGGAGGATGTCTCCCTCCCATGTGCCCTGCCCCCACTCTTTCCTCCTTGGCTCCGCCTGGTAACAGGGGTTTCTGGCTGCAGCCGCAGGCCTGTTCCAGTGCATGCTGCGTTAGGACGAGGGTCCCGGCCAGCTGGGAGCCTCCCCTGCACGTCAAAGCCGGACTTGCTGCAGGCTTTCCCCTCCCCTGAACTCGTCCTGCTGCCTCCTTGCTGCCTCACCTTTCAGGTGGACCTAATTCAGACGGACCTAACCCCATGACTTTGGAGAGGGTGGTCTCTAGGCCTGACCCCTGGCTCCTTCTCTGCACCTGCCGTGTCTCTCTCCATCTGGCCCAGATCCCTCCGGCGGGACCCCTGAGGGTCTGCTCAGCTCCCTGGGGCAAGTCCCCTGAAGGTGGAGGTGCTGAGCACCCTGGGACTGTCCCATTCAAGTTGGAAGCACTGGCGGGGTTGGCAGGGGTGGCGGGGGGCTGCCAGTATCCCAGAAACACCTGGGAAGTGGCCGCTGACATCTGAGCTGTTTGAGGCTCGGGCTACAGGGTCCCCAACCTGATTTTCAAGTTCAATCTTACATTTCTCCTTATAAGTGCCATTTGTGTGTGTGTGGGGGGGGCAGTTTCTATGTCCCCCACCCCTGGGGGGTCTTCGAGTTGGAGAGGGAAGTTAAAGAGGCCCTGCAAAATGTTCTGGGGCCCAGCCGGCCTCTAGCCAGATTGTTCTAAGTCGCTTTAGAGGAGCAAGGAAGACTCTCCTTGCTTGAGCCTGGCGGGGCCCAGGGCTGGGAGCAGCCGCTTTAGAACATATAAAATGGATCTCAACCCGGTGCTTGCGGTGAGGGAAGATGGCGCCCCTTCCTCCACGTAGGTGCCACACCCGGTGCCCCCGCCTTGCTCAGCTGCGACGTTGCCAGAAGCTTTAAACCCTGCGGAGCTGCGTCTGCTGCTGGCAGACGAGCCTCCACGTTGTGGAGGGAGAAACAAGGAGACCTTGGTTCACACTGCACCCCCCTCCCCCAGGCTGCGGGGCGTCACCGCCCCCCGCCCCCTCCCGTCTCCCCCGTGCAGGTTCATGTAATTAATTAATATCGCGTTCATCAGAGCTTAATTCGTGTTCTTGTAATATACGAGGATTAAGAACAAATCCTACCAAGAGAGCAGGAGGGGCTCCGGCTTTCTGTCGGAGTGACGTTAATGAGCCCCCTCGATAATCCGGCCTCCCTTCCGGACCGTTTACCGCCGCCAGCGCGCCCACCCCCTGCCCCGGAGCGCCACAGCCTGCCTCCGGGCCGGTGGCCACGCGGGGACCCTCCCCGGGGACGCCGGCAGCCATCGTGGTTCCCCGGGAGGGGCGCGCGGCGCCCGGCGTGGCGGGGGCGCAGCTGCCTCTGGCGGCGCTGACCCGAGGCTGGGGCCGCCCTGCAGAACACCCGGAGCAGGCTTGGCGCCTTGCTCCCCACCTCCCTGTGCCAAGTATTTTTTTAACCACCGTTTTTACCTTCCCTTGCAGCCTGAGGGCGCCTCCTTGCCAACCACCCTGTAGAATACTGGAAAAGGAGAGGTGGCCCCGTCAGGGTGCAGATTCTGCTCTTTGAGTGGAGGCAAATGAGACCAGCAGACCAGCGTGGTGGGGGCTGGGCTGCCAAGGGTGTTTCTGGACAGGGAGTCCCACCTGTGTGCCCAGGGGGCAGCATCTGGGCACCGGAGCATCACCGCTCGCGATCCATCTTTGCTCCGAGCCTGGACCATGCACGTGGGTGTGTGCACGGTCTTGGGGGCAACCCGAGGGGCCAGTTAAATAAGAGCTCTTGTTTCGACCAAGCCTTTCCCTGATATCCTCCAAGCAGAAGCCTCTCTGTCCTGTGAGTGGTCCCTTGGGCCCTTGCCCCCATTTTAGAACAAAGCATGGCTATTCTGGGAAGAGAACAAAAATTGGGGTGGGGAGCACCCTGAGTGACAGTGGCCAGGCAGCATATCCCGCGGTCACCGAAGAGGCAGGTGGGCTGGGCTGTGGCAAATTGCCCTGGGGGTCAGGGACGGGGGAAGGCAACTCCAGGGCCCCGTGGTTTCCTGCCTCTGCTCCTCTCTGGGGTCCACTACGGCCAGAGAGGATTTTCTCTTCTTCCCCTACTTTCCACCCCCCGGCCCCTCTCACTTCCCGCCCCTCTGCTTTTTAACTTCTTCCTTCCTGCAGAACTTCTTGCATTAATGCCCTGGCCTTCGGGTTGCCTGCTAGCCAAGGCACTGAGTTCAGCCACCACTGTCACCTGGAGGTGCCATCTTCTGTGTGTGTCCTTCCAGGCAAGGTGGGAGGGACCTGAAACCTTCCCGGGTATTCGGGGCTGGCACCTCTCCTTCCTCCGTCCACTGTGCACGCAGCCACACTCAGTGCCTGTGAGCTCTTGTTTCTCCCCTCCCTCTGCCCCTTCATCTCACTGCCCTCTTTCCCCACAACTTCCCAGGGGGTGGGAGCACTGAGAGAGAGAGGGGACAGGGGCAGAGTGACCATTGCTGGGAAGGGAGCCCTCCCACCCTGCAGTAGCAGCTGCCAGGAGGCCGAGAACCTGGGCCTCTGTGGGGGTCAGGGACAGTGGTCAGCTGAGAAGCCCTCTGGAATGCCAGCCTGCACAACAGCTGAGGGCACTTGGGAGTGGCCACGGGGCTCGCAGAGGCTGGAGGGCGCATCTCTGCCTTGGTGCAGTGTCTGAAACGCACACGTGGCAGCGATGACAGTAACAATGAAATAAATTCAGTGACAAAGATATAGAAAATGGGGACGTGGGCTGCACACACCAGTGTGGGCCCCTGTGGACCGGGGGCTCGGAGGTGCTGCAGTGACGCAGTTTCCTGCGCAGCTGGTCCCTCCTTTTCTGTCGGCAGCCTGGAAGGGATGGGCCGGCCAGGAAACGAGGGTCCTCCCCCCTCCCAGCCACACCACCCCACTTGCCCTGATTTTAGTCATGTTTTGTTCTAAAGTGGGGGTGGGGCCCCCAGGGACCGTGCCCTTCACGGCAACTGTCCCGCTGGCCTTTGGAGAGCCAGGAGGAGCGTGCTGCAGGGGCCGCCTGCCGGGCATCATTAGGGGGCTGTCTGTCTCTCTGTCCACCATGGGCGCGGGGTTGCTGGAGGCGAGGGTGACAGACGAGGAAGATGTTTTCAGGAGAGCTGGTGATTTGACCTGACACATGTCAGAGGGGCTCTGGCCTCCTGCCTGCGTCCCCCCGGGGAAAAGCCTCCGCTGCTCCCGGAGCGGGAGGACGGCTGCTAACGAGGAGTGCTCCCGGCCATCTCGTGGGGCGTCTGCGGTTGACCCTGGAAACCACCTGCTTGCCTCTCTTACCAGGACAGTCCTCAAGTCTGGGACTTTCTGGAATGTTCCTTCTGCCTTTGAGGCATTTATTGTATTTATTATTATTTAAAAATCACCCCTGACTTATTTATCCTTAAAGAATCAGGTGTCTTTCCAGCAGAGCTCTCGGAACTGTGCTGGACACCGTCCCCAGAAACCCTTCCTCCCTGGGCAACATGTGTTTGCAGAAGGAATCTGTGACCAGCTGAGTTCTGTTCCCCCCAAATTTGTGTATTAAAGTTGTAACCCCCCAGGACCTCAGATGTAGCTATATTTGGAGAGAGAGTCTTTAAAGAGGTGATTTGGTTAAATGAGGTCATTAGGTTAAATCCCAAATCAGTAGGACTGGTGTCCTGATAAAAAGGGAGAGATTGGGACCCAGACACACACAGGGGGATGACCACGTAGAGACACTAGGAGAAAAGGTGGCCATCAGCAAGCCCTGGAGAAGCGACCCCGAGGGCACCTTGACCTCGGACGTCCAGGCTCCAGATTGTGAGACCATGAATTTCTGCTGTTTGAACCACTCATGGCAGCTGAACTGACTTGTACAAAAATCTGTTGGGAAAAATGAATCCAAAATGTATTTCTGAAAGTGCATCCCAGGTCCCAAAAGCCTCCGCTCTGACAGGAGGGGAAGCACTTCCCGAACGTGGCCAGGGGGCGCCCTGATGCTCAGGCGTGGCTTCCACGGCTTCCACGCTCCGCGTCCCTGACCAACCCGCTCCTCCTAAACAACACCTCCTTAACATGTGCTCTTTTGCAAAGGTATTTACCCAATGATCAACATTTAAATACATGTTTAAAAAGCAATTATGACTCTGCCCACCTGTCGGGGGGGTGGTGGTTTTGCTCACGTGTTTCCAGTTGGTTGGATAAATAATCAGCTCTTCAGCCAGCCCCCTGCTCTAATCATCGTATGCACCGTTAGGATCGTGTCACGTGGCTCTCAGTTTTCCCTCCTAGTGGGGAGGAAGTTATTCCAAGAAAAGACAGAGGGATGCACTTGATAGAGGAACGACCTGTTTCCCGCCCGCCCCTCCCCCACTGCACGGTGTGATTTTCTGAAATCCCAGGGGGTAGGTGTAAGTGTCAGGAATCCATAGATGCCCCTCGTCCTGCAGCTTTTCGTGTCTGCGACCCACTTCCAGATGGGGCCTCCCAGTGTGGGGACTGGAGGGTGTGGTCCTGCCATCTCACTGGAGAGGGAACGAAAGGGGCCTGCATGGGCCCTGGGCAGCCAGTGCTGAGTTCTGCCCCCAGGGTTTTCAGAATCTCGTGATCTCGGTGGGTCCTCAACCTCCACCTCCCTCCTTTGCTCACGGAGGAGTCTGTGACGGTGCCACATCCTGAGATGCCCTTACTTTCCTTCCAATTTCCAAAGCCCTTGGAATCCTGTGCCCTGACCTCTTACCCTAGACTCCAGAGCTCCTGAGAGCTGGGGGAGCGGGTCCCACGATCTCCTCCGTCAGTGTGCACTGTAGGCAATGAAAGAGGCTTTATTTTGCCCATTTTACAGATGGGGAAGGAGAGGCAGAGAAGTTCAGTAACGTGGCCTCGGTCAGGTGCTGGGGATTTTTCTATCTCATATATTGCCTAGTGTTCTTCCCCAAAATTCCACACTGGAAATTTTGGGACACAAAGCCATTTAACAATGGGGTCATATGTCTAGGGAGGTACAAGGGCTGTAGCTGTAAGGAAATGTTCGGTCCAATTCTACCCACCATGTAAGTCAGAGATGGTGGTTTTCGCTAAGTAAGCGTATCTCTAAGGCATCTTGGAAGGATGAAGTCCTTGACATGCTTTAGGTGACTAAGGTCGCACACACAGCCCCCCAGAGGGAGTGCCCTCCTACTTTGCAGCTTGCTTGCTGAGCTGGGGGGAGGGGGCACAGGTGAGGTGCTGTCAGTCCTTGTTACCTGGGCTTTCTCAGGCAGAGTGAGTGTGGTATGAACCAGGAATGCTAAAGTCAAAGGAAATAGAGGGGAAAAAAAGTCCCTAATAGCAAAAGCTGGCAGGAAGAATACTCCAAACCTTTACGTCTTAATGAGACTTTTTCAGGTAAAAGAGAAAAACTCTCAAATTGGAATCTTAAATTCAAACCAGCTTGGGGCCTGGGGGAATCTGACTGAAGTGTTCCTGAGACAGTCTGGAAAGTCTAATGAGGTGAGTGTGTCCAGGTGTCTGGCCCAGACCCAAGGGGGTCAGGAGAGGTGGCCGGGAGTACACTGGGCTGGGAGCGGCCCACCCAGCACCCACGGGCGGGCTTTGCCGACAGCGTCTCGGAGGCCTGGGGGCGAGTCCCTCACTGACCCTCACAGCGGCCAGGTGTCTCCGAGGACCTCCGAGGACTTTCTCAAACATTCCCAAAGTCACTCAACACCGCTAGTCACTAGGGAAGTACAAATTAAAACGCAAGTGTGATCTCATTTCTCACCTGCTAGGATGGCTTGTTATTTACAAAACGGAGAATGACAAGTGCGGGGAGGGACATGGAGAGGCCGGAAGGCTCGTGCGCGGCTGGTGGGAAGGCAAAACGCGTGGCCGCTGTGGGAAACCGTCTGGTGGTTTCTCAAAAGGTCAAGCCTAGAATTACCATGTGCTCCAGCAACTCCACTCCTGGGTACAGACCCCAAAGAATTAAAAGCAGAGGCTCGAATAGATATTCGTACACCCACGTTCACAACAGCACCGTTCACAACAGCCAGCGGGGAGAAGCAACCCCGGTGTCCGCCGGCAGATGACTGGGAGGCGAAACGCGGCCCGTCCGCACGAGGGAACACTACTCACACACAAAAGCCTGTACAACCAGGATGGACCTTGAAAGCAGTAGGCTAAGCGAAAAAAGCGAGACATGGAGGACAAATATTGTATGATTTCACTCACACGAGGTGCCTAGAGGAGCCAAATTCACAGAGAGAGAAAGGAGCCTAGGGGTTCCCCGGGGCCGGTGGGGGAGGGGGGAGTTTTGTTGAGCAGGGACGGAGCTTCCTTTGGGATAAGGAGCATTTTAGGTAGTGGTGATGGCTACACAGCATTGTGAGTGTATTTAATGCCTACAAATTGCATTTTATGAATGGTTAAAATGATAAACATTGTTATTTATATCTTACCACATCTTCAAAAAAAAAAGGGGAGGAAACCCAGGTCAGTTGCTGCCGCCCTGCCCCTCTCCCCGGCTCTGCGCCAGGCAGCCAGGAAGGCAGCACCCAGAGGGCCGAGGTCCGCAAGGTGCCCTTGGTCTCAGTGGGAAGGAAGGAGATGTCCTCGCTGAGGGGTGCTGCTCACCTGTCCTGCGGAGTGCGAGACGATGAGGCTGAGTGGGGGGCATGTGGCGTTTGGGGTGTGCAGTCCGGGGGTGGGGGTGGCAGCCTCTCAGACGCCCACCTTCGGTTTTCCGCACAGCCTGCGGTGGGGGGGGGGGTCTGAACAAGGAGTCCTTTCTGCTGTGTCTTTCCATTAGCCACTTGAGGGGAACATGTAATTTGTAATAAATCTGTATTACGGTGGAAGTTCAACTGCTCCAGTGGCTATAAAAATTAATTCCTTATCCTAAACATTATTATATGGCTTTTAAAATGAATTGACTTGTGGTTGGGTTCCTGGTTCGAGCCATTATGAGTAATTAGTGTAATCAAACAGCATTCCTGTTCTGCCTCCCCTCTGACCTCCAGCCCCGCGCTGGCCTCGCCGCCCGGGCTTGTCGAGAACCAGATTCCATTCAGCGTGCGGACCTGGGGACGGGATAGGACGGGTCGGCACTGCCCGCTGACTTCGACGGCTAAGAAAGAGGTTTGCTTTCTAGTCCCGAAGGGTCCATTTTGCTCACTGTTTTTTCCTTTTTCTTTCAAAGTACTGTGTGTTCTTCTGGCTAGCAGGATAAGTTTCCTCTGGAGGGAAGCAGAGAGATTTCAAGAAATGCAGGAAACTTGGATGAGGCAAATTTACATCTTTAGTTCCAGGAAACTTCCGAAATTGAGCATTTCCTTCATGTATAAATGGAATCAGCACACTCCCGCGGTGTTCAGAGCCACTTCTTCACTATATTGAAATTGTTGCAAGTGTATCAAAATATTCTTAACACTTGTCAGTGCTGAGAAATTGTGGTTTTAAACCAGCCACTGGGCCTTACTGAATGCATCAGTAAAGTAGCACGTCCCAGTGATCACTGTTATGATTCAATGCATTTTATTTTGTGCATCTAAATGGACCCCTAGGTTTCACTAGCTGTCAGAGGGGTCTATGAGACAGCCATGATTAACAACCACCGGTGTACGCTGGAGCCCGTGTGCACATCTGAGGTCATGTCGCGTCGGGGCTGGAACCCCACTCTCCCGCGGCACGGCTGCCTGAGCTGTGCTCTGATCACGCACTTTGAAATGGGAATGATAGCTGTCACTCGGGGTGACTGGAGTGATTGAAAGCACTGGTGAGGACCGTAACACAGCCCCAGGCACTCCATCACCCTCTTTAGATAGTCATCTCACCTAATCCTCCTGCAACCCACTGCATTTAGCCCTAGAATTACTCCCATCTTATGGATGGGGAAATTGAGGTCTATTTTAGCTTGGAAATGGCAGAACAGGGATGGAAAGCCAGACCATTGGACAGCTGGTCCCTCGCGCTGCACTATACTGCCTTCCGAAAAAGTCAAGCATCCTGGGTCAGTGGAGGTGATCATCGTCTGCAGAAGGCCAGGCTCCAGTTTCTGGGCTCCTGGAGCCCTTATCTGACCTTGGGTCCTACCTAGGTGCTCACAAGCATGTGCTAATGATCCCTTACAATGACACACGATTGTGTATGTCTGTGGTTGGGTGACGAGTGGCTGGCCTCGTCCCAGGACACTGCGCTGTATTTTCTGCCCTCTCACTGTCCTGGTTTCTCAGTAGTTCTCGGCCAAGCTGTAGGATTTGAAGCCTTGTCTCTTTCTCCATGGACTTGCCTGTCAAGGGGCATTAGTTTGAGAGGAAAGGGAAATAAAGGCTCGATGTGAATTTAAGGTAAAAATCTCCAGGCTCTGAAGAGAGTGGTTGTGACAGCCACTGTGGGCCTCAGGGACCCCGATGGATATGTTCCCATAGGTCCTGCTCTGTGGTGCTGACCACGGCCATGGAAGTACCTGCTGGGACCAATTAGAATCCCTCCTTCTGGACTGGGTTCATCTGCATAAACTCTGGGCCCCCAGGAAAAATTTCCAGAAGGCCTCCTCTTCTTTGCGAAATGAAAAAGGTTCTTTTTCCTTCTTCAGCTGTCAGTCCACTCAAGTTTTGCTGCCTCCTCGGACCCGGTCCTGTCACTTGGCTGCACTCCCGCGGGCTCTGGCCTCTCCCCGACACACCTCAACTCATAATTATTTACGTTTCCTCCCAGACTCCAGCACCAAGGACAGGGACTTTGCATTAGGTTGTCGCCATTGTCCAGTCAATGCCTAGTGCATAGTAGGTGTTATTTGTTTAAGGAAAAAATGAATTTCCTTACGGGACACCCATCTGCCCCTTTGTGAGCCAGAGAGCTCTGCAAGGGCCACTCTTGAGCCACTCAGTAGAAGGCCGTTTGGTAGTTTCTTTATCTCTTACCGTGGTTTAGTTTCTCTGCTAGTTTCTGGGCCTGCCCCTTAAGGAGCTTACAGCTGGGCTGGGGAGATAAGATGTAAGTCCATGGAAAGATTATTTTTATTTTTGGAAAGTTGAACATTTTAAGCCAGCATCCCATGAGGCTGTGGGGTTAGGCTGGAGGCAGAACATGCTTATCCAATTTGGAATCGCTGAAGAGTTCCAGAAAAGGCCTACTTCTCCATCCTTTTTTTTTTTTTTTTTCCTTTCTTTTTAATATTCTGCAGAGATTCTGTGATGCTGAGGTTAGGCTTGGGAGAAAAGCAAGTGTCGAAATGTCAAGTGATGTGTCGGAGAGAGCGAGTGGGAAGTCTCAAGATAACGTCAGAGGGGCTGGGGCTGCCTGGGGGTCTGGCTAAGCTTTTGGTAGCACACAACTTGTGATAAGCTGTGTGCGCATCCTGTCTCTGAGCTGACGGTGCATCCAGCTGCTGGAATTCGTGGTATTAAAGGGCACACAGATACATGTTCTCAGGGGCTACTGTTGTCCTGTAGCTTGGCAGAAGGTGCTGGAATTTCTAACAAGGAGCAGACAGCTCCCAAAGCTGGAGGAGCATGAAGACAGCGCCCCCATGGTGAAGAGAACGCAGGTTGCCGGTGTGGGAACTTAACGCCAGCTTATGGGTGTGTTCCCAGCACTTTTCCCCGGGAATCTGAAGCAGCAGGAGCCGGGGCAATTGCGCCGAGTGGCCATGGGGTGGCAGTGTGGAACTAAATCCCTGATCGTGTTCAGGAGATAAATGGCTGTCTTGAGTTAGATGCTCCTGGAAGTCAGGCAAGCTGAGAGCTGGGGCAGGAGCTGGGAGGGTTCTCCCTTAATTTAATCGACCCGTGCACTGAGCGGAGACCGTGACTGGCATCCTCTCAGGCTGGGTAGCTCCCCTTGTACAGAGGCTCTGGGGCGCTTATTCTGGGCTGGGAACACGCTGATAAAAAGTTAATTTCTATTTGCTGTTGCTCAGTAATTGGATGAACATGAAAGCAATTAAATATTAAAACATACAAACAAATAACTAAGTCACTGTAATTAGCCAAAGTTTGATCACTGTCATATTTATTTAAGAAAAGGTGATATGTCTCAGCAGGTGACATTTTAAATACCCCGGGCCTCTCTGGTGTTGTCTTTGGAGAATGCTGAATAATGTACAGAGAATTTAATTAAACCCTGTTGTAAATCAGCTATGATGACAGGGAAATGACAGCCACATGTTGAAACGAGAATTAGTCCACAGCAAGAGATATTAATTAACTCCTTTTCTGAAGGCCTTTGGCACAGAGTGGTGTTAAAAAAAAAAAAAAAAAAAGGAGGCGGCAGCCAGTGCTGTGACACAGGGAGGGGGCTGTGCCTGCTATTTCTGCAATCATCATTATTATTTATGGCTGGAATTTCTTCAGTGACCAAAGTGCAGCTAATAATCACCGTGCCATACAATGAAATTAAACCATTCTTTCCCCAGGAGCCGCGAGATACAGGTGGAGGCTAGCGGCAGGAAAGGGTGCCGGGGAGTGAGAGCCCTTTTGGAAAGCAGGAGCACGTGTATAATTCTGTTCCAGTTTGGACTCAGGGAGAACATACTGAGAGGTGTTGGACGTGGATGCACAGATTGCCGAGCTGGGAGAAATCATGGAAACCCACTAACTTTACCCTGCTCCCCTCACCAAAGAGGCTCAGGGAGATGCAAAGATTTGCCCAAGTTCACGGGCTTATGGGGCAGAGCCAGGGTGCGCTGTGACCCCACGTCCCAGTTTCCAGTTGTGGATTTTCCGTAAACTGCCTCCCCCGAGTTTTTAAATGCAAACTGCAGAGGCCGGGGATGTGGTGCGATGGGAGGGATGCTGCTGTGAAGGGCGGGGCAACAGCAATGCCGCGTTCATTCCCGAGGCTGAGGCTATCTGTGCGATTGGGAGCCAATGTCTCCACACCCGTGAGGCCGGCGTGAGTTCTCTCACCCGGTCTCTGCTGGCCTTGGACCTGGTAACGAGGTTGGGTTTGAGGAGCGGCTTCAGTCATTCTTCGCCCAACTGTGAATACAAACACGTGGCAAATAGGATGCGTCTTGCCCGGTCCCTCTGTGGGGAAGGAGACCCCAACCATCAGGAAAGAACTGGAATCTTTACTGAGGGCAGGGTCCAGTGAGACCACCTGTGCGCTCATCCCAAGGCCAGGCAACTATTATCATCTTACGGAAGCCACATCGCTCACTCCCGTGGTGAATGGGAACAGGGTCAGGGAAGGTGCACTTTCCTTCCACCAGGAATTACAGTCACAACAACGTGTATCTAGGTGTGTGGACACTATGTCTGTGCACGGAGTCCTGGGCACTTGCTCCAAGAGCCATCAGCCAAAGCAGCCACACATGGACCACACAGACTGCCACCCTATTGGCTCCCTGGTTTGGTAACAGACAACTGTATCAGCCAGTCAAGAGCTCCGAAGGGTGGGGCATCAGTTTCAGTGGAGACAGTCGCAGGTGGTCCTGCCTGACCTCCTCTACAGGTGGATGTATGACTTCTTGAACGTCCTAGAACATCTCCCCGAGGGTCCCGCAGGATGAGACTCCGGCCACGGAGAGGCTGTCAGACAGTCTCCATAAGCCTTACCAGGGTCGGAAGCGGTTGCCTGGTGTTTCAGAGATGCGGCTGTCCCGGCTTCCGGGTTGCAGGTGTGTCTGTGCCTGAGTGTGTCCCCACCGGTCCTCAGGGGAAGAGAGGCTTGGGAGCAGACGGGGAGGTTATGCTGAGAGCTTTCTTGGCGGAGGCTGAGAGCGTCCGTGTGAGAGGAGGAGCACTCGCGCCCCGTTGGTGTAGCGGGATGATGCTATCAGGAAGGTCAGGGACTTAACAGAAGCTTAGCTTAATCCCCAGGGCCCCCGCAGGCCTGTGTCAGAGTCACCGACCCAGGGGCTGGGGCCTTTGGCTCGCGGTGGGGAGCCTCTCTCATCCGAGGCCCTCCAGGGCCTTAGACATAAGGCAGTAACATTTTTGCCGCTTCCACACCGAGTCTGATTGGCAGGCGGAATGAGAGGTTCGCGTTACTGTCTTCACCCTAAGCCGTGTTTCCCGGTCCAGAGCTCGGCGGCTCTGCGACCTTGGGTGAAGCCTTGCTGGGCCTGGGCAGGCTGCGGGGAGGGGAGCAGGGAAAGGACCAGAAGCTGAGGAGAGGGTCCAGCTCGGTGTTCCTACCTGGTGACCCGCAGAGCTCTGTCATGGAGTGCCAACAGTTATGCCGACAGAAGGGATTCTGGGGTCACAGGTGTGTAGCCACAGATCTGCACAATGCCACATACTATAAGCCTTTCTTAGGAAATTCCCCATGCTCATTAGCCGAGTAAAGGCTCTGAGCAGTCCTGCAGCGTGGAGTGCTGCGAACTTGACTGCAGTGAGTCACATTTAAATGGTCGCCGAAGCAGCGCCACCGGTTTTGCTATTGTTCACGGTACCTTGTGATGAGCAGGATGACGGTCTTCTGAAGGTGTCCGCATCCTAGTCCCCAGAACCTGTGAATGTGTCCCTTCACACGGCCAAAGGGACTTTGCAGACGTGATGAAGTTAAGGACCCAGAAATGGGGAGATCATTTGGATTTTCCTGCCACCCAATCTTTTTTTTTTTTTAACTTTTTTTGGGGGGAGAGAGGTAATTATATTTATTTATTTAATTTTTTAGAGAAGGCCCTGGGGATTGAACCCGGGGCCTCGTGCATACTAGGCAGGCATGCGCTCTATCACTGAGCTACACCCTCCCCCTTGCCACCCAGTCAAACCATGAGTCCTTCAAAGCAGAGACCTTGTCCTGTCTGTGTTGAGAGAGATGTGATGACAGTAGAGGGGTCAGAGATTTGCGTCATTTGCCAACTCTGAAGACGGAGGAGGGCCAGGAGCCAAGGAACGCAGCGGCCTCTAAAAGCTGGAAAAGGCTGGGGAAAGGGAATAGCTCAGAGGTACAGCGTGTGCCTAGCATGTAACAGGGTCCTGGGTTCAATCCCCAGTGCTTCCATCAAAGATAAATAAACTAAAAAACCCAATTACCCCTCCCCACCAAATTAATCAATAAAAAAAGAAAAGCTGGAACAGGCAAGGAGGCAGAGTCTCCCCAGAGCCTCCAGAGGGAACACAGCCCTGCCCACACCTTGATTTTAGTCCCGTGAGGCCCACATCAGACTTTGAACCCAAAGAATTTGTAAGAGAATGAAGTCGTGCTATTGTAAACCACTGAAGGTTGGGCCATTTTCTCTTTTTCATGGCAATGACAGAAAGTGGAGACACGCCCGCAACATGCTACTACTCGCCGACATCATTCTGGGAAGGATGCCCGGCCAGGAATCCAGCCAGGCAATCAAGAATGGTTGGCCGCTCATCGCCTGGGTACCTGGCACTGTGGACCAAACCAAGTCGCACCAGAAGTGCTCCCTGCCCCTGCAGGGTTTGCGTTTCACTCGGGAAGGCAGGACACACACCTACGGAAGGGAAGTTCTGCCGTTCGAGGGCCAGCTGACTTAATTACAGACAAGGGGCAGCTGGGCAGGGAGCAGACCGCACCCACCTGGGGTGATGGGGGAGGCTCCCCGGAGGAAGGCAGTTGGACACTGAATGCTGGGTTCCCTGGCTGGAAGCCTGGAGGTGACCTGGGATTTGAGGAGGGGTCGGGGAGGGCTTTAAGCTTGTGCAGGGGGAGGGGCAGGCGTGGAGGCCTCAGGAGGGAAAGGGCTGGGGTGGTCAGAGCATCCAAGCGGGAGGAGCCCGCTGGCCCCTGCCGGCCGCCCCCTGGAGGCTATCTGTCCGGAGAGAGGTGAGGACTTCCGCTCAGCATCTGGGGCACTCGCCAGGAGGAGGGGGACTAATATCCCGGCAGTTTCCTTCCTATGGCAGCGGGTAAGGCTCCAGCTAGTAGAGAGGCATGGGGCCTGGGGTGAGGCCTCCACCAGGCCAGGCGAGACCCGCCTCCATCTATCTTCCGGTCCCTGTTAGCAGCCTCCTTCCCGAGCTCACGGCCCATCTGGAATGCATCCTTGCATTCTCGGACTTGTGCGATGCCCAGTTCCCCCTCCTCGGTCGTCTTGTCCCCTTCCTGCCCTTTCCTCAGCCTGGCGTCGGGTTTTGAGTCCCAGCTGGCCAGTTCCAAGGCTGGAGCCAGTGGGTGTGTCCAGTGGCTCCCAGGACTGACTGGGGTCCTCCTCTTGGCTGTGGTTCTGCAGGGATCGGATCTGGGCGCCTGCCTTTTGCAAAGCCCTGAAGTTGATTCTGCCAGGCAGCCAGGGCTGAGAAGCCCAGGGAAGTCTCTGGAAAGAGCTGGTTAGCTCAGCAGCAGGGAGATTTCTCTGGGAAATGCCTTGCCAGGACCACTGTTTTGGGAGCACAGATTTCAGATTCAAACCTGTCTGGGCTTGGGTCGTGGCTTTCCCCTCACTGACCACGTCGCTTCGGTCCAGCGACATCACCTCCCAGAGCCTCAGAATCTTATCAGTAAAATAGAAACAGTTCTTCGAGTAGCAGAGCCATCCTGGGCCAGCACAACAAAGCAAGAAGGGTATTGACTGTAACGATGGGCGGTGTCCCTGGAGTCCCGGGGTGGTCACTGACCTCTGGTCTCCTCGTGTCCCCGCTGGCCCCCTTCCTCTGTCTCTCTGAGTAAAAGCACGGACCAGCCGCCCAGAGAACGGAACCTCTGTGCATGTCAGCCCCAAACTCCCCCAGGGGTGGGGCTCCTGCCTCTCCACTTGGCATTCTGTCCGTTGCCTCCTGGAGCCTCACCTGTTTCCAGGGTTGCTGTGGGCTGGGCAGTCCCCCTGGGCACAGGAGACATCCTAGGAGCCGGAACACATCCTCCCCAGGAGACAGTGCATCCACTTAATAAAAGCGAGACGTCTGTGTCTGGAGATTAGATGGGACCACGGGCCCCAAGTGCGGTCAGGAGATCTGAGCCCGGCCCGGCCCGCCCTCCCAGCGCCTGCTCCCCCGCAGGGCTCCATGGCTGCAGGGGAGCCTGCTAGTCTGCGGGGAAGGAAGGAGGGCTCTCCCAGGGCTCTGGGCTTTGCAGACCTTTCCTTAAACAAACAGGAGAGTTTATTTATCTCCGGTCAAGCTACCGGAGGTCAGAGGGCTGGTGACTGCTATTAGTTAGGAGGGACAGGGTCACAAGGTTGTTTGCTCCTGGGCTGAGACGACTCCCGGGGGGTAGACAGACCTTGGCTCTTTCCCTCTCTGCTCAGGAAGTCCTGATGGAGCAGACAGCCTGGGCCGCGATGCTGAGGGGCCCCCCTCAGATGGCCTCTGCTGGGTCCCTCCCAACACGCCTCTCAGCCACGTTCTCTCTTGTTAAAAGCGCCCCCTCACCCTCGGCTTGGTCCCCCCAGTCCCGCCCCTGCCCCCCCACCTTTTCACCTAGTCTCTCCCTAGTCCTGGGCCCTGGGTGAGCATCTCTGGGCCCGATGGATGACTCACGGGATGTGGGCACGTGAAGATGCACCCTCCTCCCCGGCTGGCTCCCATCTCGGTGGATGGCACAAACCTCCCCGGCCGGGCACTTCAGACCCCCGCCCCACTCCTAGTCTTCAGTGCAAAGCTTCAGCCTACCTTCAACATCAGTCAGGTTAGAAAGAAGAAAGGCTGCGAGGTGCAGAGACCAGCCCGCACAACCGCAGGGTAAACGAACTGTTGTGAATATAACTTGAGCATCATGAAGATTAGTTACTCAGCTTGCCATTAGCATCCTGACTTGATCACATGCCACATTTACTAATAACAAACTTGTAATAGTCCTGTTACAGATTTCTGTCTTAATGAGGACAATCTGATCGACTGTATTCTGTTTTGTTTTGTTTTTTATCTGTCAGGGTTATTGGGGTATAATTTGCATACAGTAAAATGCAGCCTTTTTAGGAGATGGCCCTGCGAGTTTCGGTGAACTGTGCAGTGTTGGAACCGGCACCACGACTACGATGTGTAACCGGTAGTTTCCTTGGCCCTGAACATTCCCTCGTGTTCTTTTGTAGTCAAGAGCTCCCCTCTCCTGGGTCTCTGGAAACTAATAATCTGTTATCTTCCCCTATGTACCTTCTCCAGAATGTCCTATGAATGGAATGATACCATATGTAGCCTTTTGAGTCTGGCTTCCTTCACTTAAAATAATGCATTTAAAAGTCAGTCATCTGTTTCGTGTGCATTTAGGGGTTGTTCCTTTTCACTGCCACGTAGTATTCCATCGTGTGGCTGAACCAGTTCCTTATATCCGTTATCAGTTGATGTTTGGGATGTTTCCAGTTTTGGTGATGATGAACAAGGCTGCTATAAACACTCACACACACGTTTTTGTGGGAGCACATGCTTCCAGTGTGGGTTGTGTAAGAAGTATATGTTCCACTTTGTAGGAACCTTCCACTCTGGCGTCCAGCACGGCTGTGCCATTCTGTCTCCCCCCAGCGATGTGCGGGAGTTCCACATCCTCACCAGAGCTTTGCTGCTGTCAGATGATGAAAACAATTCCAGCCATGCTAATATCCATGTTGTGGTATCTCATTGTGGTTTTAATGTATATTTCCCTAATAATTAATAATGTTGAATGTCTTTTCGTGGGTTTATTTGCCATCCACTTGTCTTCTTTAGGGACGTGTCTTTTCAAAACTTTTGGCTTTCTCTCTTTTTTTTTTTTTTTGAATGGGTTGTTTCTGTTTGTATTGTTAAAATTATGAGAGTTCTTTAAATATCCTGGATACGAGTCCTTGAACAGATACGCGCTTGGTGACTATTTGCTCCCAGGCTGAGACTTGTCTTTTTGTTTTCTTAATAATGGCTCTCAAAGAGTAGACGTTCTTAGTTCTGAAGAAGTCCCAATTCATCACTTCTTTTCTTTAATGAATTATGTGTTTTGTTTTGCATCTAAGAAATCTTCCCCTAATCCAAAAAAGAAATAAGATTTTCTCCTGTGTTCTCTTCTAGCAGTTTGGGTCTGTGTTCCACTGCGAGTCAGTTTTTACCTGTGGTATAAGGGACGGGTGGAGAGCCATCCTTTTTGCACACAGGTACCCAGTGGTTCCAGCACCACTTCTTGAAAAGACTGTCCTGTCCCCGTTGGAATGCCTTTGTACCTTTGTGGACAATAAATAGACCATACTTCATTTATTTTGAAAAATTTGGCTTAATGCTTAATGTGATTTGAAGGTCTACTTCTAAATTACTTATCTGAACACTTTTCTCGTGGTGATCACAGGTGAAAATGATGCCTCACAAAGCCGGGGAGATGCAACCGGGAGAAGTGCGCTGGTGGCTGCAGCTAACAAACCAAGATACTTGTTTTTTAATCCCATCTGATAATTGTGTAAAGTTATTTACAACTGAAATTTGGTGCTTCCGTTTCTGTTTTTCCTTATGTCAATCAGGTGTTCCTGCAATCTTGGAAAGTGTTATGCATTGCAGCCAACCCACTGTAGCAGGCGGCTCTCTGCTCTGGCCCCTGCAGGTGCCTCCTGCCGTTCTTGAGTGGAGAGAACAGACCTTGGAGCCGCCCAGCTTTTGAGGAACAGACTAAACTGGGGCCATCTGCTGGCCACTTTCCCCAAGGGAGCTGCTGTGTACAGCAGCCAGGACCTTCTGATGCCCCCAAATCTGATGCGTGTGTATATGCACATGAGTGTGCTTTCATTTCCAAGTTCTGCCTTCAGCTGGTCCCAGATGGCTGCTGGCAGCTGCTCGGGGCTCCATGTATCTTGGTCACACCCAGTGAGAGACAGAGAGCCTCTGTTCCAACACTCCCAGCAGAGGTTCTGAGCTTGCGTGAATTAGGCTGAAGTGCTTAATGTACCCCCCCTTTGGACCACCTACTCATGGGCTTAGCCTGCTTCATGTGCTTTATCCCTGGGCCCCAGAAATGGGAGTCGGGTTCCTGGGGCCCACATAGATCCCAAACTTGAGAGATGGAGGCTGTTGGGAAGAGGGTATATGAATGCTAGGGAGGCAAGCAAGAGCTGTCTGTCTCACTCAGGTAGGAAGACCAAAGGTTGCAAGTCAGGTGACCACAGGGCTCGGGGTAGGGTCACCTTGAAAGAGTGGACGTTGGTGAGTCTGTGGTGTGTGGGCGGTGGGGTGGGGGGTGGTACCCTGGCCCACTGGCCGTTGGCACCTCATCCATTCAATACCAGCATAAA
The DNA here is from genome assembly GCF_036321535.1 of Camelus dromedarius. Taxonomy (NCBI): domain Eukaryota; kingdom Metazoa; phylum Chordata; class Mammalia; order Artiodactyla; family Camelidae; genus Camelus; species Camelus dromedarius. The sequence continues at coordinate 30,611,736 of NC_087451.1, read as the reverse complement.
GATGGCCTTGGTCCAGTGACCATGTTGGGGTGGGATGAGGGACACTGCATAGATGGAGGCCAGGCCTGCCCCGAGGGAGCTCATCCAAGGTACCCTGAGGAGAGAGGAGACTTTCTTTTCCTGGGATGTTCTGCCTGTGAACAATGTGGCGTCTGGCAGTCCCCTCCCTCCAAGCTGGGAGGATGTCTCTTAGTCAAAGCAGTGCTTGTGCGTAAGAGCAAACCCCAGCTGAGGGGCACCCGTGATGTGAGCAACAGCCCCCTGCCCCTCTCCCCTCTCTCCGTGCCCCCTTGGAGATGTATTTGTTTCTTCAGTGTTCCCTCCATGGTTCTAAATCAGATGCTGAGCTTTGGACCTCTGAGGCTTGGCTGTTCAAGATGAGTTTTAACCCACTTCCCTGCCCATTTCGGTCCACACTTCTTTATGGTTATCCTGCCACTCCTCTCCGGTCTGTCTTTGCAATGAAAATATTCTGCCTATTGAAATTCCTCTGCTTCTTACTTCATCATCGTCAGGTCGTGATCCTGGGATAGATAATGTGGACGTCTGCTGGGCGTGAGGTCATGTTCTCTGATTTCAGATCTAAGGGCCTCAGTGTTCTCCTATGTGAAATGGAACTATCAATCCATCCCACCTCCTGGGGATGTTTGGAGGATTCCGTGGGCACATCATCTCAGTGTGTTCAGGCGGCTGCAACAGAGTGCTGTAGGCTGGGGGACTGAAGCCATGGAATTTTATCTCTCACGGTTCTGGAGGCTGGAAGTCCAAGACCAAGGTGCCGGCAGATTCAGTGTCTGGTGAGGGCTCGCTTCCTGTTTCACAGCTGCCTTCTTGCTGTGTCTTCTGACAATGGAAGGGACAAGGGAGCTCTTGGGGGGCTCTTTCGTAAGGGCACTAATTCCACTCAAGAGGACCCCACCCTCGTGACCTACTCACCTCCTGATACCATCACACTGGGGGCTACGATTCAAACTAAGAATCTGGGGGGACATAAATAGTGAGTCTACAGCACACATCAAGGGCTGAGCATGGGACGGGGGACCATGGTTTGAGCACAGGAAGTGGAGGCACTCCTCTGGCTGCCACCAGTCCACAGGGCCGGAGCCCAGAGGAGCAGGACGAGGAGGACTGGGGAGAGAGGCTGGGAGCCTGCGCACACACAGCCCATCCTCCTGTGTCCCCGGTGCAGCTCCTGTTAAAAATAGAATCGTACTTTGCTGAGAGATTCTCAAATGACACCCACCAAGTGCCCATTAACTCATCAAAGTGGTGATTCCAAATTGATTGTTTCAAGTGTAAGACATAATAACATGTTCATCATGGAAAATAATTAGCGGTGGAGCGGGGCCTGGGACAGCCCGCCGCCGGCCTGCCTGGCTCCCCCACCCGGCAGGGGAGAGGGTGGGCACACGGCACTGCTGGCGTTCCCTGGGGGATCTGGTGGTTTAGGATTAATCCCTACCCCGCGACCCAGCCCTCTTTTGGCCTCGCTGGCCCAGCCAGGCCCTCTCCCGGGGCGGTGTGGCGCTCCCGGGCCCCTGGCCCGTCTCCAGCCCTGCCGCAGGCCAGCCCCTCGGTGTTCCGCTCGCCACGTGGGCAGCGATTGGCTGGGCTCCAGCTGGGAGCCGGGCTGCAGTGACACGCGCTTCTCCCTCGCTGAGCGCGGGCAGCAGGCTGTGCACACTGTTTCCTTGGAAACCAAATTGCTCTGGCAGCATGCCGCAGTGACACACGCAGGCAAACACACACGCACACGCACGCACATACACCCCCCCCATTGAAGAATCAAGTGCCATGGGGAGCTGTCAACAACCCCCCCACCCCGTGACGCTGTCCCCACAACCCCCCGTGCCCCCCAGGCTCAGACCCCACAAGGCGGTGGTCGGAAATGCCCACCCCGTGGGGGAAGGGATGAGCCCTCTCTGCGCAGGGCTGGCATCTGCTGAGGTAGCAGATTGAGGAGGATGTTTATGGGCACTTGGATGGGAAGATGGCTCCTGCCGGCTTGGAGATGAAACGAGGCGGGCTCTGGAAGCATCCCCAATCCTCTGGGGGCTTTGATCCAGAGCTGCATCCTCTGTGGGGAGGGGTGGGCAGTGAAACCTGAATGGAGGGACCTCTGCAGCGTCCTGCCTCCTCCCCACCTCCACCATCCCTTCCCCGGTCACTCAGTCCCTCGCTGGCTTGCATGCCTGAGGCAGAAAGCATCTACAGCAGGAAACGTTTGGGAAGAGGCTGTCCTCCCCCCATGGCGGTGAGAACCCCGTGGGAGGCGGGGTTCTGTAGTAGGTGCTGTGGTCCAGGCCTAGGGGGATGCTTCCTCCCCTTAGCTCTCAGCTGAGTCCCTCCCCTGGACGTGCCTTCAGCTGGAGACAGCGGTCTCTGCAAAGGCCTCAGCCTTCCTGGGGCAGCCTGCACCTGGCGCTGGGCCAGCACGGGGGGACAGGGCCCCTGACTCCTCGGGGTGGCCCAGCAGCTCAGGTGTCCCAGACCCAGCACACCAAACTCCATTTCCCAGTCAGCTTCCCGGACCCTGACCGTGACCCTAACCTTGACCCTGACCGGCGTCACATGTGGGTGTGTGATTTCTGAGCGCCTTCTTTCCTTCCATCCCCCCATCTGAACTCTGTTGAACACCTACTATATGCCAAGCACGGTCATTCAGACAGGCAAGGTTTCTGCTCTCAGGGAACGTCTGTGCTGATTGGCGGAGACAGAAAAGAATACACAGTACGAAATATCCGACCCCAGTGTTCACAGCAGCACTATTTACAACAGCCAAGACATGGAAGCAGCCTAAGTGTCCATCGACAGAAGACTGGATAAAGAAGATGTGGTCTATATATATACACACAAATATACACAATGGAATACAACTCAGCCATAAAAAAGAATGAAATAATGCCATTTGCAGCAACATGGATGGATCTAGAGATGATCATACTAAGTGAAGTAAGCCAGAAAGAGAAAGAAAAATACCATATGATATCACTCATATGTGGAATCTAAAAAATACAACAAACTAGCGAATATAACAAAACAGAAACAGACTCACAGATACAGAGAACAAACTAGCGATACCAGGGGAGAGAGGGAAAGGGGGAGGGGCAAGAAAAGGGTTGAGGATGAAGAGGTACAAACTATTATGTATAAAATAAGCTATCAGGGGATATCATACAGTGCAGGGAATATAGCTGATATTTTATAATAACTAGAAATAGAGTATAATCTTTAAACATTGTGAATCACAATGAAACTTATATAATATTGTAAATCAACTATACCTCAATAAAAAATTAATTAAAAAAAGAAAAATATTTGATAGAGTCACTCTGTGCAGAGTTAAAATCGGGTGATGTGTTGGATGTACAGGGGCGGGGCTACTGTATAGAGGGTAGTCAAGGAGGGCTTCTCTGAGGAGGTGACATTTAAATTGACATTTGACTAACAAGGAACCAGCCCTGTGAAGAACTGTCCAGGCAGAGGGAGCAGCAATTTCAAAGACCCCCAAGGTGGGGACAAGCTTGGCACATTCAAGGGACAGAAAGAAGTCTGTGGGATGGAACAGGTAGGGGAGGGGAGAGAGGTCAGAGAGGAGATGGGTGGGGGTGGGGCTGGTTCTCGAGGTTTTGTCCTTCAGCAGGAGTTTGGGTTTCCTTCCAAGTGTCACAGGATGGGGCTAAGTGATGTTAAGTGATTTAGAGTTTGTGTTATTTAATTTTTTACTGTGGTAAATACACATAATGTAAAATTTACCATTCTAACCATTCTAAAATGTGCAGTTCAGTGGCATTAAGTGCATTTACATTGTTGGACGACCATCACCCTCTTCTATCTCCAGAACTTTTCATCTCCCAAAATGAAGCTGTCTCCTCATTAAACACTGACTTCCCCTCCCCATCCCCGGGCCCCTGGGAACCCCTGTTCCACTTTCTCTCTCTGTGAATTTGATTATTCTGGGTACTTCCTATAAATGAATCATTAAGTGTTTCTCCCTTTGGGATTGGCTTATTTTGCTTAGAGAAAGGTCTTCGTTTTTGCTTCTTTTAGAATTTCCTACAAATAGCCCCACACAGTGTGTACCCTGTGGTTTCTAGCTTCTGTCACCCTACATCGTGTTGCCCATTGTTGCAGACCGTTCATTCTCACTGCTGTGAACCTCTCCATGGTGTGAAGGTACCACGATGTATTTATCCCTCCTGTTATCACTGGAGTTTGGTCGTGCCCAGTTTGGGTTATTCTGAATAGTGCTGCAATGAATATTCTTGTCATATACCTTTGGCAAACATGAAGACACATTCTGAAGGATGTATGCTGGGAGTGGATCTGGTTGGACCCCTTTATGCTCTATCAGCACGCAGGAGCCCAGGTGGTCCACGTCCTCTCGGGCGCTGTTGTCAGCATCTTCCCCTGTGGCTCTTCTCGTGGCTGTGGTGGTCGTACCTTTGGTGGGTCTAACTGGTGTATCCCTGAAGACAGCTGAAACTGGCCAAATGTTTTTCAAACGTTACTTTCAAGTGTTTATTGCCATTGTCACTTCTGTGAGGTGTTTAATCAAGGTTTTGCCCTTTATTTTTTTGACTTGGTGTCTTTTTAAAAATTGAAATATAGTTATTTACAACATTGTGTTAGTTTCTGGTGTAGCACTTAGTAATTCAGCTATGCACACATATATATTCTTTTTAATTACAGGTTTTTACAAAATATTGAATACAGTTCCCTGTGCTATACAGTAGGACCTTGTTTATCTATTTTGTATATAATAGTTTGCATCTGCTAATCCCAAACTCCCAGTTTATCCCTCCCCACCCCCTTTTGCCTTGGGTCACCATAAGTTTGTTTTCTATGTCTATGGGTCCATTTCTGTTTTGAAATAAGTTCATTTTTGTCATTTCCTTAGATTCCACATCTAAGTGATATCATGATATTTGTCTTTCTCTGTCTGACTTACTTCACTTAGTATGATCGTCTCTAGGTCCATCCATGTTGCTGCAAGTGACGTTATTTTATTCTTTTTTATGGCTGAGTAGTATTCCATTGTATAAATATACCACAACTTCTTTATCCAGTCATCTGTCGCTGGACATTTGGGTTGCTTCCATGTCTTGACTATTGTAAACAGTACTGCTATGAACACTGGGGTGCATGTGTCTTTTTGAATTAAGTTTCCCTCTGGATATACGCCCAGGAGTGGGATTGCTGGATCATATGGTAACTCTATTTTTAGTTTTTTTAAGGGGCCTCCAGACTGTTTTCCACAGGGGCTGCACCAGTTTACATTCCCACCAGCAGTGTAGGAGGGTCCCCCTTTCTCCACACCCTCACCAGCATTTATTATTTGTAGGCTTTTTGATGATGGCCATTCTGATCGGTGTCAGGTGATACGTCATTGTGGTTTAATTTCCATCTCTCTAATAGTTAGTGACGCTGAGCATATTTCCATGTGCCTGTTGGCCATCTGGAAGTCTTCTCTGGAGAGTGTCTATCGAGGCCCTCTGCCCACATCTGCCCATTTCTTAAGGCCATTGAACCACAGTCTATATCCACGTGGAAATGGGAGTGAACTTGGCTGGGGGAGGACTGTGTCTCTTGACTTCCATTTACAGAAAACAGAATGGCTCCTGGACCGTTGTCTCCAGTGGCAGTGCCTGGGCCAGCCCTGCATGAGCCGCCACGGGGTCCGTGACTGCAGAGGGCCCTGGCGGACAGAGATAACCCTTGATGAACAGGGACAGCGGGCCGTGCCCCCGCCCCTCTTTAAGATGTCCCGCATAGCCGGCATTCTTTACAGCTTTGCTCAGGTAGATCATTCGTTGCCATAAATTTCCTTATCTTCAGTGCTTTTCCAATTACGGATAACAACAGAAAAGCAGTCATTGGTTTCTAAAAGGTCATCAAGATATAGCGCCCGCCCGGGAAGGGAATGATTACGCAGTTGGCTGTGTAAATCTGGAGAAGTTTTATGCACAAGTCGGACAAGAAATGTGAGATTCATAAAACATATGAAGATTTATGGCATCTCGGCTGATGAAAATGCCCTCTCTTTTTGCTCTTTGTGTGGGAATTATTTGTTCCTTCCAAGTGTTTTACATACGGCACGTGAGCCAACAAGTTTTCATGGAGCCCCCGTGAGGGGCTAGTGGCACCCTAAGGGCGTGGTGACAGTGCGTCGTGGCCTCTTGGAACAGCTAGCTTCGGGGGGTGGTCTCAGAAGCCGTGGTTCCTTCTGAATGTCAAAGATGCGCCGATCCCACCAAGCGGCGGTTGGGCACCTCTGGACAGAGAACGCAAACCCTGGTGTGGATGTCTGTCTGGTGGGTCGTGTCATCACTCCCTTGAGATCTAGGTGGGGAGAGACGTGGGCCTGGCTGCCTGGTGTTTCTCAAAGTGGTTTTGACAGCCCCTGTGTTGGACTCCAGGCAGAGTCCCAGCCTCACCTCCCGAGAACTGGATTTTATTAGTCGAGGTTGGGTCTGGGAATCTGTACTTGTCACAAGTCTCCCAGGCATTCAACACGCATGCTAAGCTTTGAGAATGCTTGTGGACCACCCTGTCTTCCCTTCTGTGGAACAAGGGGGAGAAGGTCCAGGGAAATACAGTGGCAGGTTGGGACCTTCTGCCTTCCAGGGACTCAGAATATAATAGAGGAAAGAATGACCAGAAGCTGCAAAGCTCTTCCTTGAAGAAGATGCAGGCTGATTAGGAAATGTCATTTCCCCGGGAAGACCGTCTCCCCGAGCCCGAGGGTCTCTCCCTTGCTCTGCCACGTCAGCAGCTCCGCCCACCCTGAGCACGGCTCGGTGGGAGGCCCATTAGCACCCCATGTGGGTAGTGAGGGGCGGCTAAGTCTCCTGACCACTGCCTCTGGGGGGGGGGGAGAGACTCGATGTTTGGTGATTCCTCTGGTGGAAATACTCCCACCACGGCCAGTTCCAAGCTTAGTGACAGGACTTCACTGATGGCAGAGGTGGGAAGAGATGTGACAGACTTGGCTCTCACGGGCTGGCCTGAGCCGATTGCAGCAACCACCACATCATCGTGTCCTGGGAAGGGAGCTGGATACGGCAGAAATAGATCACGCCAGAGATGGAGGAGAGCAGGGAGACGAAGGGTCATGTCTGGGAGGCCAGCTGAGGGGCTACACCTACGCCTGGGAGGTAGCCAGGCCCAGGATCCAGGGGCGCTGAGGAAACCTGCCTGGCACCAGGGCTTGGGGGTCAGCGCTCCCCCAGGGCACAGGGGGGTGACGGCCCTGCTGCCTAGCCTCAGCCACAGGGCTGTTGGTCACTGGGTCACAACCAGGGGCCTCGTGTGCTTCCGGCCCCAAGAGGCAGGAGAGGCCAGGGATTTCCTTCCTGGTCAGGCCGATGCCTCCCGCTTGGCTCGGGGCAGAGGTCTGAACAAAGCGCTAGCCCTTCAGCCTTGCATTTGAGGCTGTCCCTTCCAAGAACTGGCCCCACTCCCTGTTCTGTGGGGGGCCCCTGCCCTCCTCCACCCCTGCCCCCTTCCCTGCTGAGTTGCTGGGACCCAGCCAGCCCCCCACACAGCAGGTGAAGGGGCTCATTTTAGTAGAAACGGGAGCTATGACTGTCTTGGTCGGATTGCCCACCCGTTTTAATAACCAGCTCGCGGCCAGGAGGTGGCCGGGCAGCCCACCCACTCAACTCAGCCATTTCACTTCCATCCGACAGCCCCTGCCCCCATCCGGCACTGGGCTGCCTGAGGGCCCAGGAGGAACCTCGGGTCCTCAGTGGGGGCTGGGCGGGTCCAGGAGGCAGACGTCATCTGAACAGCTGGTATCTGCAGACCTTGAGTCACCCCGGATGCCCAACTGTCATCATCACCCGCCTCGTGACCACCTGTCCCCTATTACAGCCTCTCAGGTGGCTCCTGGTGCCTGGGGACCCCCTCCTTTCTCCACTACCTCCCTCCCTGGGGGGAAAGGGAGAGGCAGGTCCCCAGCTCCCAGGCCTCCAAGAAGCCTCTCAGAACAGAAGTGGCTCTCGAGGGTCGTGCTAAGAGCCCACTCTCCTTGCATTAGCCCTCTGAGAGAGAGACGCCACCGTGGCCGCCGCTGCCGCGCAAGCTGAAGGATCCAGGTACGGAGGAGGCGAAGCTACTTGATTTTCATCTGCTGCAGTCCCTGCCCCACCCCCACTGCCCCTGGCATTGGAGCTTGAGTAATCTGTGGCGAGAGAGGATAATTAATTCAAAAAAGGCCCACATCCCAGGGCCTTGGCCCTTTGACAGAGAGAGGAGGGGAGGCGAGGGAGAGGGGCTGAGGAGTCTGTTGGAATAATCCATGTCTCGGGGCAAGACCGTTCCAGCCCTAATGAGACCCCCGGGCATTAGCCCAGCATGTATTGTCTATCTTGGCCAGGAAAAGGGGGAGACCAGCTTTATTTCTGAATTTGGACTGACTTAAAGAAGTGGCATCGCATTTGAAGGGCACCCAATCAATCTGTTACCCTCGCTGCATGAAATTGTATTTGCTTGCCACTTCCTATCTTGCCGGGCGCAGCTGGGCTGTAAGTCACTGTTGATAACATTCTTTATTATGCCGTCCTGTTTATGAACTGTGCCTGGAAAGAATGATAGAAATATGCAGCGATATGCAAAGGGATGGGGCGGCGGGGGGACGAGAAGGGGGAGCAAATGCTAGTTGCCAGGGCAACAATGGGGCTATTTTGGGCATCGGGTTTTGCAGATGATGAAAACCATTTTCCTGCGATGGTTGGACTCTCCCTTCGCCCCTCCTGGAGGCGATAAATACAGAACTGAATATTTAGGAAGGGGATGGCTTAATTTTTTAATTAAAAATTGTTACACTTTTTTTTTTCTACCTCCTTTAAAAACGGATGGGAAAAATCTAAGGGCGTTGATAAGCATTCTCGAGTGGAAGGCAAGCTTTCGTCCTGGGAGAAAGAGATGTGTGAATAATTTACTAATCTTCACTGATCCCCGCCGCCTCCCCCACCACACACAACCACCTCTTTTTACCTACACCGACTTAACTCTGATAAACTCCCCCAGCGAAATCCCCCAGCTCTGGACCTCAGCAGAATCTCCAGACCTGCAGGTGTTTACGAGCAGCCTGAATTCCAATGAGTCTCAGGCAACTTGGCTGCCAAGGAGATGGCTGGGGCTGGGCAGTCGCCATCTCTGGCAACGTCCCCCAGAAACAAAGGCTTGGGAGTAAGCCCTGCTCCTGTCCCCTCCGTCCCAGATGGAGACTTCCTGGAGGAGGGACCCTGTGGCGCTGAGCCGTTGACAGAGCCCAGTCAGCCCCGCACCCAGAGAGCCCTCAGATCAGTGCCGGTGTGGGCCCTCCCCCGTGCCATGTCCGCTTTCATAGGGACGAAGAGCTGATGGGTTTCAATCTTGCTGCCTCCCTGCTGTTTCTTCAGTGGTTTTCCAAGTGGGGTTCCCCGCCGAGCAGCCCATTAACTGGGGACTTGTCACAAATGCAAATATGGGGGTCCCCCGCCACACTTGCTGAGTGGGAAGCTAATAATACAGCTACCTGTGTTCTGACAAGCCCCCCGGGTGATGCTGGGGCTGGTCCTGGGTGAGAAGCCCTGGGTTAAAGAAACGCAGTGACCGACCAGGGGCTCTGCATCCTGCCCCAGCATCTAGCATGTGCCTGCCGCACCCTGCAGGTTCCCAGGAAGTGGGGGCCGAGTGAATGCAGCTGGGGAAGCAGCCTTGGAATTCGCCCTCCTGCCCTCCTATCTGGCCTCAGCTATCATCTGCCCCCTTGCCTGGTCCCCTGTGTGTGTGCAAAGTGGCAGCAGGTGGATTTCCGGAGCTTGCAGTCCAAGATCTGGGACTGGAGAGAGGTGGATCAGGCAGCCTCCTTCTTTCTGATCTGGGCAATCTTGGCTGCTCAGATCTCCATGACTAGGTCCTGTCCCCCCGAGTCCTGCCCTGGGGCAGGGCACTCATCTCTCAAAGGGACCCCATCAACTGGGACCCCCAGTTCCGTTCCCCCTGCCAGCTGAGCTCTGGTATCAGGTCTAAGACATGCTCCTAGGTCTGGGGAGCATCTTTCAGGGCCAGCTGCATTCTGGAAGATTCTATAGGTGTCAAAGTTGGTGGGACCAGAAGCTCATTCTGTGGTTAAAATGGGTTTGTGCCATCAAAGTACTTCTTTTGTGCCTCTGGCTTTGTGACAATGAGCTGTGTTCTCCCAAGTGGCCCCTTCTGCGGGCGGAAAGGAGCCCCCTGAAGATGTCCTTTGTGGGCTGGTTTTAGGAAACCTGTTTGTGATAAACTGGGGGAGAAGGTGGCTGGGCTCTTCGAGTGGGGATACACCTGATCATCATCACCCGGAGCCTGAGGGATGAGCGAGTTTCAGCTTTTTTTTAAATTGATCTTTTAACTACAGATTATCCAAGTACGACATACTCATGTGGAAAAATTGGAAAATACAGAACGGTGCCAAGAAGTAAACAAATGATCTATACTCTTTCTGTCTGGAGATAAAAGATAATATATTTCTGCTTTTTGGTTCTACTTTTCTTCTCTCTCTCTCTCTCTCTCCCTGTTTATTTTTACAAACTTGAGATCATATCATGTTTTGCCTTTTTTTCCCAGCGAACGTCACAGTGTGAGCATTTTTCCACTTCCTTAAATAGTCTTCAATGCTTTTTTTTCCAGTGGCTGCATACTATTTTATAATGTGGATGTATCATAGTTAAGCTTTTCCTGTGAATACATTATTTTCCACATCTCTTTCAGGATATGGAAGTGGCAGCTTGTGATTTTAATACTAAAGGAAGCTGAGGGCGCGGGGAGGCAGAGGTGAGTCCCTCTGTCTCTGATGCCTGGCATTCGAGTTAGGGTTGAAGGAGGAAAAACCAGCCAGTCAGTGCGGTTTGAAGTGAGTTTCTGCGTGACATTCGGGGTAAGAGAGGAAATTATTTCCCCCAGGGCAAGTGGCAGCGTTTGGCATTTTGAAGGTTGGCAATGAGATAAATGTAGTAAAACCGAAGCTCAGGCAAAGCTTCCCTGTAAAGCACTGGAATGGGGCTGTCATGGGGGGAAATGGGAGAGATGCTGGTGGGGCAGGGGGCGTGCTCCGTGGAGCGGGCTCGTGGACCACCTACCCCTCAGGGATGGGGAAGCCCTTGGCCGGGGTCTTAACTGGACTCTCTGGACCATCCCTGCTCCTGTGGAGAGAGCAGAGACCAGCCTGGAGTCCCCTGTGGCCGTACATCTGCTCCACATTTCCCCTCTGTGGTCACATTTTAGGTGAATAAGGGTGGGAGAAAGGAAATCCCTTTAATAAACAAAAAAGTGGGTATCAACCTGCAGTCAAATCTCCTGCCTGCTGGCACACCTTCTGCCCCCTAATGCACCTCTCGCTTTTCATGACCCTTTTACAGATCTGCTCTGTAAGAGTCTGGACTCGGCATTGGTTTCCAAAGCCCTGTCAGGCCGACTCCCTGTCTGTCCCTCACGCCCAGTGCAGCCACCTCTGCTAAAACAGCACCCCCGAAGCCGGATGGTGTGGACAAACCATGGGGACTCTCTCATATAAGCAGTTATGTTATCAGAATTTATTGCAGCCGAAGGTCAAACACTCCCTTGATTCTCAAGGGCAGGGTTCTCAACTGTGGCAATGTTGACACTCAGGACCAGACCGCTCTGTGTTGTGGGGATTGTCCTGCCCGTTGCAGGGTGTCGGCAGCATCCCTGGTCCCCACCAGCTTTGTACCACGGCGCTCCCTCAGTCATGACAACCAACAACATCTTCAGGCATTTCCAGGGGACAGCGCCCTCCCTGGTTGAGAACGGCTGATCTAGAACGGCATTTCCCAAGTGCATTCTGGGGAACCCACCTCAATGGGATGCCGAAGGTACTTCCTGAAAAACGAGCTTCCAAGATGGGCCAACCCCCGGCAGCCACTGAGCTTTTCGCAGTCTCCACAGAGACAGCTCTGCCTTTTCCAGAACGAGTCGCAGCAGGAGGCTTCTCAGGTGGCTTCTTCCACTTCGCCACAGGCACGTGAGTTTCCTCCTTATCTTTTCGTGGCTTGACAGCGCATTTCCTTTTAGTGCTAAGTAACACTCCATTGTCTGGATGGACCAGTTGAGCCATTCAGCTACGGAAGGACATCTTAACTGCTTCTAAGTTTTGGCAATGACGAACAAAGCTGTTACAGACATCCGTGGGCGGTTTTTCACATGGACGTTAACGTTTTCCATTCTTTTGAGCAAATACCGAAAAGCACGATCGCTGCATGGTAAGAGCATGCTTAGTTGGAAAGAAATCACCGGTCTTCCAAAGGGGCCATGCCGTTCTGCATCCCACCAGCAGCGAATGCGAGTTCCAGCTGCTCCACATCCTCGCCAGCATTCGATGTTGTCAGCGTTTTGGATTTTGGCCATTCTGTTAGGTGTGCAGGCTTCTTGTTATTTTTGCACTTCTCTGATGAACTATGATCATCTTTTCACACGTTTATTTTCCATCTATATGTCTCCTTTAATGAGGTGTCCATGAAGATCTTTGGCCCATTTTTTTAAATTAGCTTGTTTGTTTTCTTGTTGTGGAATTGTGAGTGTTCCTTTTATACTTTGGATTACAGTTCGATCAGATGTGTCTTTTGCAAAGATTTTTCTCCCAATCTGTAGCTCGTCTTCTCATTCTCTTGACACTGGCTTTCACAGAGCAGAAGTTTTTAATTTTAATGAAACCCAGCTTATTAGTGATTTCTTCCATGGATTATGTGCACCTCTGGCGTTCCGATATTAACTTCTTATTTGGAAGTAACTTTAGATTTATGGAACAGTGCAAAGATAGCACAGAGAGTTCCTGCTGACCAGTGATTCTCAACCAGGATTTCCCCCCAACCCCTGCTCGCCCTGGGGACACTTGGCAGGGCAAGGAGACATTCTTGGTTGTCACACTGGGCGGTGGGGGTGCTTCTGGCATCCAGTGGGTAGAGGCCAGGGGTGCTGCTAAGCACCCTGCATTCACAGGGCGGCCCCCACAGCAAAGAATGATCTAGTTCAAAACGTCAGCAGTGCCAGTGCTGAGCAGCCCCGTCACGTGACCTTCACCAGCCTCCTTCCGGTTAACATTTTACCACAACACGGCGCTGAAGCTAAGCAACACGGCTGCAATACCGTTATCAGCTGGCTTTTTTCTTTCACCCTCTCAACACATTTTTAAGTGTGCAGTATATTCTTGTGAACTAGAAGCACAACGTTGTACAGCAGACGTCTAGAACTTTCTCATCTTGCACAATAGAAACATCAGACTCTTTGGACAGCAACTTTCCATTTTCCTCCCTCCTCTCGGCCCCTGGGAGCCACCACTCTGCTTCCTTCTGCTTCTGTGAGCTTTAGACTCTTTGGGCCCCTCATATAAGTGCGATCATACAGTATTTATTCTTCTGAAGCTGACTTACTTCACTCCCCGTAGCGTCCTCAAGGTCCCCCCATGTGGTCGCATGTACTGTAATTTCCCTTCTTCTGAAGGCTGAATAAATAATATTTCTTGTATGGACAGCCCACATCTTTGTCCACCCATCCACCGATGGACACAGGTTGCTTCCACACCTTGGCTATTGTAAATAACGCCACCATGAACCCAGGAGCGCAACTATCTCATCAAGGTCCCGATTTCAATGCTTCTGGATAAATTCCCGTAAGTAGGACTGTTGGTAGTTCTAGTTTTACTTTTTTGAGGAACCTCCACACTGTTTGCCACAGCGGGTGCAACAGTGCATAGGGATTCCTGTTTCCCCACATCCTCACTCTATTTTTTTTTCTTAGTAGCGGCCATCCCAAAGGGTGTGAGGAGGTGTCTCACTGTGGTTGGATGTGCACTGGGGAATGATGGAAGATGACGGAGGAGTGATGCTGGGCACTTTTCCATGCACCTGTTGGTTGTATGTCTTTGGAGAAAAGTCTGTTCAGGTCATTTGCCCATTTTTAAATTGGGTTATTTGGTTTTTTTTGTTTTTGTTTTTGTTTTTGTTTTTGTTTTTGTTTTTGCTCTTGAGTTGTGGAGTTCCTTGTACATTGTGGATATTAGCCCCTTACCAGATCTGTGGTTTGCAACTATCCTCTCCTGTTCTTAGGTGACTTTCTCTCTGTTGATTGTTTCCTTTGCTGTCAGTTGGCTTTTTAACACTATTGTTTTATTTCTTTATGCCTTGTTGCCTGAAATAAAATGTGCAACCTAAAAGTTGAGAGTTACATTTAAATTAGGTGGACAGTTCTGGGATGACAGCCTCTCAGGTCGCTCTGAGGGACTGCTCCGAAGAGGTGGGGATATATAGCAGTTTTACAACAAAGACCAGGTAGTCGGAACATTAAAAGATTACTGTTAACTAAAGAAAACCATCATTTTCTCTGGCTTTCCCTGGTGCCACCACAGATCCCAGAGAGGCAGAGCCCTGAGCCCTGGCGCCAGGGAGCTGATGCCAGGTAGGTCAGAGAGAAGGAAACAGGATGGCAGAGACCCCCGTGGACCAGGGGTCGAAACAGAATCTGCACGTGGTCCCCTGGGGCTCTTGTTAAAGGCAGATTCTGATTCGGTGGGGCAGGGCCGGCCTGAGAGTCTGCATTTCTAACACGCCCGGCGGCCAGCGCTGCTGGTGGTCCTGAGCCTCACTTTAAGAAGCCGGGGAAAGCCAATGACGGAGGAAGGAGAGTGCACGGTGAGCCTTGTGATCTTGAGATGCTGCCCCGGGCCTTGAAGGGTGGACAGGATGGAGGGCGTACTGGTTGCTGGGGCGGCCGTCCATGTTCCTCATTGAAGCAGAGGTCTGCCTTGTGTTGGCCGAGAAGGTGCAAACCAGAGGAAGCTGGGATGGGCAAACTTGAGACACGCGGACTCGTCAGAGATCCTTGAGTTCAGCAGGAAGCCGACTGAGAGGCGATGGCCACTTAGGGACTTTGCGGGGCTGAGAAGGGCTTTTCAGCCAGGCAATTCCTGACAGCTGGAGGGTGACGCTCCAGCAGTGGGCAGCCAGACCTGTCCTTGCCACTGCCTTTGGGCAACCCGTGGGGCCGCGTGCCATCCAAGGGCAGAGTTTCTGCTTTTAGAAATTTCTTTCCACGGAAGCGATTAGCCAGCCAGACCTGTTGTCCTTTTGCAAGCAGCAAATTACCCAGGAAAATGTAATTACCCATTCGCTTTGTTATTAGCGCACAGCTAAGAAGATTGAAGCAATCGCCCCTTTCATGGTATTTCAAAGCTCACTCACATGATGCATTCCTGACACTAAACACAATGAGACTTTTTTGAATTCAATTAAGTATTTGCCTACTGTGACTCTTTATTCATTGCAAATTGTCTCAGTAAATAATCTTCATCAAAAGTCAGAACCAACCCCCATTAGTTGTTTAGATTAATTAATGGGTCCCCCCGGGAGCCACCCAAATGAATTCAATTTGAACGTCAACAACTTGACGATGGAGTTTCCCAGGTTGGCATTAAGACAATATTAAACCTGCAATAAGTCACATTTAAAATGTTAATTCAGAGAAGCTCTCCATTTAGAGCATTTAATTAAATCCTTAAATAAACTGCACGGGCTCAGTACCAGATGGTTCTGCCTTTGCACTGCAGCACCGAGCAGGCTCGGTGAAGATAACCAGGATATATAGAGTAATAAAATCTAATCTCGTTTCCAGCGGGGAGACTCAGTGTATGTACACAGCCCGGGCTCAAATTGTAAGTTAATTACATTAACCCCGGCGTACTCCGGGATCTGAGCAGTCAGAGATGAAATTAGTCTTTTTCCTATCATAAGATTCTTTTCAACTTCACTATATTAATTTTTAGCCAAATACTAACTCATAAGGAAAATTGAAGTTAATGTAACCAAAGATAAAGTAATGCGGCCTTAATATTCTGAAGGGATTATGGAGACCCGTGAAAATGCACTCTGCAAATGTCATCGACGCGGGATGGATTTGTGGAGAGCGGAGGGGAAGAAATGAAGATGCCAGGGAGCCTCTTGTCCCCACCCATTTCCCCCTCCCGACCTGGGGTTAATAAAGGACCTAATCTAGAAAATCCAGTTCTTGGAATCAAAGAGTCTCACAAGGGTAGCAGGCTGTCTTCTGGGGGAAGGGACACACAGCCGCCGGGAAAAGTCACTCCTTCTTCTGAGATGTGGGCGATGGGGCCCAGGCGTCCCCCTGCAGCAGGATTACCTCCGCCTGCCCGCCCTCAGCTCAATATATTTCCATGGCTCAGCCTCCTTTTTCTCTCTCTCTCTTTTTGAAACACCTTTATTGTGGTGTGGTTCCTATACAGTAAGCTATATATACTTCAGATGCACAATTCGATGAGTTTTGATAGATGTATACACCCATGAAACCACCGCCACAATCAAGATAGCTCACATTTCCATCACTCCCCAAGAGGTGCAAATTTTGAACTCCCGATTTAGCCCTTCCCAATCCCTTTTAACCCCTCGTAACCATAAATTTGTTCTCTGTGAGTCTGTTTCTGTTTTGTAAATAAGTTCATTTGTGTCCTTTTTTTTTTATTAGGTTCCACATATAAGTGATATCATATGGTATTTTTCTTTCTCTTTCTGCCTTACTTCACTTAGAATGACGATCTCCAGGTCCATCCATGTTGCTGCAAATGGCATCATTTCATTCTTTTTTATGGCTGAGTAGTATTCCTTTGTGTGTGTATGTATGTGTGTGTATATATATATGATGTCTTCTTTATCCAGTCTTCTGTTGACGGACATTTGGGTTGTTTCCATGTCTTGGCTATTTTAAGTAGTGCTGCTGTGAACATTGGGGTGCAGGTGTCTTTTTGAATTACATCTTTCTCTGGATATATGCCCAGGAGTGGGATTGCTGGATCATACGGTAAGTCTATTTTTAATTCCTGACTCAGTCTCTTAATCTCCCTGTCCGGAGAGCATCAGTCCTCAGTGAGGAGGGAGGAGGCAAATCCCTCTTCCCAGCCTCCTTCCGGGGATGCCCAGAGGGACCACTGGTCCTCCATTTGTCAGCCCTTGGGCAGCACCCTGAGATGTCACAGCCATGCTTGGTCATGTGGTGACTGGAGAGCTGGGGCAAACCTACTTTTGAAGGAGTTTCCCCCAAAGTCTATCAATTCTCAAACAACAAAGAAAAGCTCTCTGCATCATCCATTCGGCCCAGGAGCCTGGCGATCTCAAGTAACTATATCTTGCAGAACACTCTGTCCCCTGCAGGAGTAGGGGAACAAGGAAAACCCAAAACTTCTTAAATTTGTTGTCTCAAAAGCACAACTTTCTGCTCCTACAGCCCCGAGCAATGCGGCGGGAAATGCACTTAATTTCCAATAGCCTCATCCTCATCCTAGCGCACTTCTGGGCCCTGCTGGGATGTCTTAACCCTGCACTCACCTTCACTTGACCGCCTTTGATTTGAACTACTCAACTTCTATTTAGCTTCCTTCTGCATCTTGACCTTGACTCTCATCTTTATTGCTGAAGGAGCTCATACTGAGATGGCTATTAGATTCCATCTGCATGCCAACTGGCATTGATGGTGGCTGTTAAGGGGGCTGTGTTAAGAAGGATCCTGCGCCTGACTGTGATCTTCAAGAGGAAAAGAAGGCTGTGGACTGTTAGCAATATCTGCCATGTATGTGGGTGTTTTTTGTGTGTATTTATATTATGAGTAATTCCCAATGTTTAAAAATATCATTGAAAACATGTTAGTGGCTATGTCATAATTTATTTTGGTTATATCCATTTCAGGGGTTATTTTTGTCTTTTTATCTTTGCTAGTAACGATACGCGGCTCATCTTTGTATATGAGTCTTTGACTCCATGCCTCACCCTTTCTTCAGACTCTTCGAAGTGGAATAACTAGATCAAAGACAATGAAAAGAGGACAAATTGTTTAAAAGTTGAGCTTTTTTTTTTTATTATTGAAATTTTTTTTTTATTATTGAAGTAGAGTTGATTTACAATGTTGCATTAGTTTCTGGTGTACAGCATAGAGATTCAGTTATACATATACATTCTTTTTTATATTCTTTTTCATTATGGGTTATTGTAAGATATTAAATATAGTTTCCTGTGCTGTACAGTAGGACCTTGTTGTTTATCTATTTTATATGTAGTAGTTTGTATCTGCTAATCCCAAACTCCTAATTTATCCCTCCTCCCTTTTTCCCCTTTGGTAACCATAAATTTATTTTCTATGTCTGTGAGTCTGTTTCTGTTTTGTAAATAAGTTCATTTGTATTATTTTTTAGATTCCACATCTAAGTGATATCATATAGTATTTGTCTTTCTCTGTCTGACTTACTTCACTTAGTATGGTCATCTCTAGGTCCATCCATGTTGCTGCAAATGGCAGTCTTTCATTCTTTTTTATGGCTGAGTAGTATTCCATTATATATATATATATATATATATATATATATATATATATATTCCATCACATATATATATACCATATATATATACACCACATCTTCTTTATCCAGTCATCTGTCGATGGGCATTTAGGTGGCTTCCATGTCTTGGCTGTTGTAAGCAGTGCTGCTGTGACCATTGGTGTGCAGGTGTCTTTTTGGATTCGAGTTTTCTTCTTTTCCAGATATATGCCCAGGAGTAGGATTGCTGGATCATATAATAATCATATAATAACTCTAATTTTAGTTTTTTAAAGGAACCTCTATACTTTTCTCCATAGTGGCTGCACCAAATTACATTTCCACCAACAGTGTAGGATAAAAGTTGATTTCTTTATTCTGACCTGCGTAATAACTTAAATAGACATCCCTAATTAATTGAATTAAGAGATCACATGGGGAGAGCAAGATTTAAAGAAATAAGCAGGTGGCCACCATGTGTCCTTCCTAATAATCCTTATTTTCCATCTATTCTTAGGCATTGAATTGGTCTTTGGAGCTGGAAAGAAAATAGGAGGTTAAGTCCAGTGCCAAGTCCAGTCCAAGTCCTCTCGTTGGACAGAGGAAAACGAAGCCCCGAAAAGTCACATGGCTTAATAAAGTCGCACGGACAAGCCACGGCAGGCTGAGTCCTACTTCGATGCCTTGCCGTTGGAGCTTGCTTCCAACAGTGCATATTGGTTCTACTGCTCAGTGTCCAAAGCACCTGCTTCTCCCTACACCTCCAGCCAGGGACACCTCACTGCCTGTTCTGAATCTTAGTCGAGTATTCCTGTGACTTCTTTCTCCCGCAGTTCATGGCTAATGCAACTGTCCCCACCTTTCTCTTGCTCTGCTCCTCTGTCCAGTTCTGCAAGGCAAACGTGGGAGGAAATAAATGCTGGTCGTGCTGTGTCTCTATGTTGGCAGTGCATGCCCACTGCAATTTTTAAGGTAAAAGAAAAATAAAACAAGCTTGACTTGTGTTTGGTTTGGATTGGCTCTGCCCAATCCCCACTCCCCACCACAGGAGCCGCAGACCTACGTCTGGCCAGAGCCGTGGTAACAAAGATGGCCTTTTCCTCCAGAAACACTTTTCTGAGCAGTGGGGGCAGCAAAGGGGCTGAGCAAGAAGAAGGCTGGCAAAACATGTTCAAGTCTGGAAGCCAAGCCTGTCTCAGGTGGGGAGGATGGGGGCAGCTGGAGGGAGACTCACAGAATCCACCGCAAACTCTGGTGTCCTGCATCCTGGGGTGGGTTGGAGCAGGGACTCTTCCTGATGGGATTCAGCACAGAGACGGGCCTTGCCGTCCACCCAACCCAGGGTGGCTCTAGGGGATGCTGGTGGCTGCAGGGCCCCTCACCCCAGCCCCGCACAGGTCTGTGCCCTGGGAGGTTAGGCACAGGAAGAGCTAAAGCTGCAGAACTACCGTCACTAACGACACTGCAAGTCGGTGCTCTGAGCAGCTAGAGATAAGGTGTTACATCCACGCCCCAACGCAAGGAATTCGTTATCCCATCTCAGACCACAGTGAACCCAGCACCGCTGGGACCCCGGAAGGGGACCAGCAAACAGGGCCACCACTGCTGTTTCAGCACGAACCCAGAAAGCGTTCCTCCGACTCCACTGGGCTGAGGTTTCACCAGGTCCCTGGTGGAGGAAGCCTGGAATGGCAGCGGAAACAGGCTGTCTATTTATTAATTAACCTACTGTTTTTATTAGCATCTGCAACACCCTGTGAGGGGAAGCCGAGACCACAAATAAGGCTTCCTAAACCCTGTTTTGTTTGTCTGATTGGTTGATTGCTTTTTAATGGAGGCACTGGGGACTGAGCCCAGGACCTCACGCGTGCTAAGCGTGGCTCTGCCACTGAGCCGCCCCCGCCGCCCTCTGCCCGTCTAGCGCTTATACTTTGGGCTGCCCTGATTTTTCCTTGAAATGAGCAGCTTCGCACACCGCAGCCCGCCCTCCGTGGTGTTGGAGCATTTATTTTGGAAGCAGCTGCCCCGGCTCTGTCTCTGATTAAAAATGACGATTGTTACCCTGTCACCTTTTCTTCTCTAGGGAGACTGATTCCCTCCATGAATATTCTCGCCCTCGGCAGCCTGTTACCTGCGTCTGTCGCAGGAGGAGAAGCAGAAGGCCCTCCTCGGTCACATCACTGCCTCGGCCTGCAGCCGCGCTGCGTCTGCAACAACCGAAGCGGGTACCAGCAAATCAGACTCTTCCCCAGGGGCCATGTGGGCGACCGTGATGGAGGAGGGAAGGGAGGGGATGCGGCAGTGACCGCAGTGAGCCCAGGCGCCGGCCTGCGGCAGGGACAGAGAGGCTCGTGGTCCCTTTTCCCACTCTCTGGGGGTGGTCCCTGTGACTTCGTCTCCCTGCCTGATACACCAGCTGGCTCTAGATTAGCCGGGACGAGAGAGGGCAAAGGCATCGGCGGTTTGTTTTGTTTTGTTCGGAAGTGTAGAAGTGGCAGGGGACTTGGAACTTCTTCCTTCCTCTGGTTTCTCCAAAGAGAACACACAGTAAATGCGTCCCTCCGCGGCCGGTTCAGGCCTGAGCTTGAGAGATGATCGAGGCCTGTGGTCCCGTGCGGCTGCCGCTCCCCAGGACGTGTCCCCAGGTCTAGGGGGTCGGGGGAGGCGAGGAGGGCGGTCAGGTAGGCCCCGTGTCCCTTGGCACCGTCCTGCCTGCTCCTCCCTGGGCTGGGGACGCCCGCAGCCAGCAGATCTGGCCTCTGGGTAACAGGCAGTGGAGGCACGGGTGAGCAGTTGGTGGAAACGATGAAATACAGAGC
Source organism: Camelus dromedarius (assembly GCF_036321535.1). Taxonomy (NCBI): domain Eukaryota; kingdom Metazoa; phylum Chordata; class Mammalia; order Artiodactyla; family Camelidae; genus Camelus; species Camelus dromedarius. The sequence goes on along the minus strand of NC_087451.1, from coordinate 30,590,559 downwards.
TGCATAGTTTTTATGAATCTAGCCTAGAAGTAGGCTGCTCAGGAGGGCAGGGCCACTGATCCCCTCTGGAAGAAAAATGGGGGTGATGGGCACACTGTGTAGACAGCTGTGGGCTGAGCAGCCTTCGGGAAGCGCCTGACGGAGGCTTCCTGGCAGGACTCTGTGCTGGGGTAAGCACTACTTTGAAGCACGGTGAGCCTTGCTTCCCTCTCAGACTGCACCTGCTGCGAGCAAACTTCCCCAGAGTCACCGGGAGAGCGCCCTACCTGCCTGGGGCTCTGCCGCGCCGTCTGCTCTGTGTTATCCTGGGCCAGGTGAGTCTCAGTTCTGGGCAACACCGTGAGGCTCTCATTCCCCAGCAGAGAATGATTCTCTCGGTGATGGGACCACAGCTCTGTCAGGATGCACCGCGATTAGGACCTCTCTCCTCCTGTATCCTTGAGTGGAGAGAGGCTGCTTCCCCCCCCCCCAAGGGTGGGCGCTGCAGCTTGGCTCCCCAGCCTGGAGCAGCCTCTGAGATCCGAGCCAGTGTTTGCTGAGCGCCTCTGGGATCCCCTCCTGGTGATGGAGTAAACACATGATCTGGCTGCCACCCTCCAGGGCCGTGGGCACGGGTCAGTTTGCTGCCTGGAGTAAGAACTCCAGCTCCGACCGTCGCCGTGGAGGCCCCTCTGCGCAGCTGCTGCCCCCGTGTCATCAGTCAGGCAAACGAGTCTCGTCGGGGCTTTAGGACCGGAAGGGGCTGCGGAGAGCGCGCGGTCCAGGGACAGGCCGGCCTGAGGCAGATCTCAGATGCAGGAGAGAGTCACGCTGTACTGAGGGCAGACCTTACCAAAGACATGCGTCCTCCTCCAGGGGAGTTGAGCGCCCGAGGAGGAGGGTGCCGAGACCGGCAGGGGCTGGAGCTGGGCTGGGTTCTCTGTCCCTCCGGTGGCTTCTTGCTGCAGCCACCTTTGCTGGTGCAGATAGTCATGGGAGGAGTCAACCCAGGATGTTTTAAAGGGCTGTGTCCCTAACATGGCTTTCCCTCTTGGACTGCACCTGCTGGGAGCAAACTTCCCTCCTTTCTCCCCACAGGGTGCACCCACACTGCCCACCAAGCAAGCTAGGATTCCTTTATTTGGGTACATGGGTCTTAGACAGGTTGGCAAGGACTGTGCCTGACACAAGGTTGATGCCACCCACCTGGTCCCCAGAGGCCAACTCTGTTGGGATCCCGGACCTCATCCCCGAGCATGCAGTGGTGCCAGTTAGAAACCCAGAGGTCGGGTTCTCCACCAGCAAGGAAGGCTACCTCAAGACAGATTGAGCTCTTGGCTTTTTAATAAGGATTGTGCTTCATTAAAATAAAAGATGTTGAAAAAGCAGTAATTACCTCCAGTCACTTGTTGCTAGTGGGAAAAAGCTAAGATTTTTAGGATTGTCCCTCTTAGGCTGAGAGCAAGGCTGGTGCTGCCTCTCTTATCTGCTGTTTTCTTAGCTTAGCTCAGACTGGAGAGCAAAAAAAAAAAAAAAAAAAAAAAAAAAAAATGGTCATGAGCTTCTGAATTAGACCATGCCTGAGCTCTGACCCCAGCTCCTCCCCTCCCCACCTCTGCCGAGGGGGGTAAGCGACATGACTCACGGGAAGCTCCTGGCGCTCAGCAGGCGCTTGTATGAATCAGGAGTCTTTGGTTGCAAGGAACCTCAATCACAAACTCAAACAAGAAAAAGGGAAAAAAAAAAACAAAAAACCATTGGCTCCAACAGCTTTAGGTAAGGCTGGACCCTGATGCTCCAGCAAGCTGGTCAGGACCAGGTGCTGCCTGTCTCTCTCTGATCTCTCCGTGTGGCAGCTTCGTTCCCAGGTGGGCTCTTTTCCCATGATGACCATAAGTTATTTCCATGTCTTGGCTATTGTAGATATATAGCACATGTAATTTTATTTTATTTATTTTGTGGTTTTTTTTTTTAAAGTTAAAGGTTGGGGGAGCAAGTTGCAATTTTATTTTATTTTATTTTTTAACATTTTTTTATTGAGTTATAGTCATTTTACAATGTTATGTCAAATTCCAGTGTAGAGCACAGTTTTTCAGTTATACATGAACACACATATATTCATTGTCACATTTTTTTTTTTGCTGTGAGCTACCACAAGATCTTGTATATATTTCCCTGTGCTATACAGTATAATCCTGTTTATCTGTTCTGCATTTTGAAAGCCCAGTCTGTCCCTTTCCACCCCCTGCCCTCTTGGCAACCACAAGTTTGTATTCTATGTCTATGAGTCTGTTTCTGTTTTGTATTTATGTTCTTCTTTTTTGTTTGTTTTTTTTTTAGATTCCACATATGAGTGATCTCATATGGTATTTTTCTTTCTCTTTCTGGCTTACTTCGCTTAGAATGACATTCTCCAGGGACATCCATGTTGCTGCAAATGGCGTTATGTTGTCGGTTTTTATGGCTGAGTAGTATTCCATTGTATAAATATACCACCTCTTCTTTATCCAGTCATCTGTTGATGGACATTTAGGCTGTTTCCATGTCCTGGCTATTGTAAATAGTGCTGCTATGAACACTGGGGTGCAGGTGTCTTTTTGAAGTAGGGTTCCTTCTGGATATATGCCAAGGAGCGGGATTCCTGGGTCATATGGTAAGTCTATTCCTAGTCTTTTGAGGAACCTCCATACTGTTTTCCACAGCGGCTGCACCAAACTGCATTCCCACCAGCAGTGTAGGAGGGTTCCCCTTTCTCCACAGCCTCTCTGGCATTTGTCATTTGTGGACTTTTGAATGATGGTCATTCTGACTGGTGTGAGGTGATACCTCATTGTAGTTTTGATTTGCATTTCTCTGATAGTGCTATTGAGCATATAATTTTAAATGTCACTAAATGTGAAGCCCCAGACAGTGCATGGACCCCACCCCGGATGTAAATAAGGCGGACTGGTCCAGCATTATCGAGCACCTGCTATGCGCCAGGCTCACTCACTCTTCACAAGGATCCTGTGGGGAAAGGAGCTTCATCCCATTTTCTAGATGCAGAAACGGAGGCCAGAATTGTAAAGTCACATAGGTGGTAAACGGTAGAGTGGGGACTGAGGTCCCGGGCCTCTAAGTGCGAGCGTGGACTCTTGTTCTGCATCTGCTGAGCCTGCCTGAGCTCCCTCGTGCACTGGACCCACGCGAAGCGTTCCTCGGTCTCCTCCAGTCCAGACGGGACCTTCTATCCAGCACCAAGTCACTTCTCTTCCTCTGAACTTCCCAGCATCAGGCTGGGCTGTTCTCTTTCTATGAGACCTCCGAACAGCAGGCAGCCCCCTGTGGAGGCACAGGCTCCCCTCATCCTGAAGTCCCTGCTGGCATGGGGCTCTCTCAGTGACAAATGGGTTCCCAGCCCCTCCCCCTGCCCTGCTCGCCGCCCCCTCAGACCTGCTTATGGAGCCTCCAGCCCTCTCACAGCTCTGTCCCCATGTCACCACTCTAAATGACAGCGCTAACCCTTTCCTTTCCCCTTAAACCCCAAGCACCACCTTCTAGGGCAGCCCCTGCCCACCCAGGTCACGCCCCCTGCCAGGAACATGGAAGCATTAAATTCTCCATCCTCATCAAAGATCATGGGCCAGGAGCAAGCTATGAGTCAATTTTCTTTTACGCAGGGACCTCAGGCTGCCGTCGGGGAGGGCGGGTTCCTTCTCTAACCACCCCCCACCATTGCCTCTTTGCCCTTCCTTCTGGCTGCCTCATGGTTCTCACAATGTGATGCTCTGTGCAGTCTGGGGTCAGAAAACAAGGCTGGCCTTGTGCTCCCAGGGAGGGAGGGGAGGGTGGGGGTCTGGGGGATCTGGGGGGGGGGTCCTGGGGGGTGCAGAGTGAAGCAGAGCTGCATGTGCCCCTCCCCTCCCTCTGGGCCCTGCACCGAGCCTTTGAGAGGTGTCTCTCATTCTTGTAATGTCCTCTTCCCAGAAGTCACCCATGAAATATGTTTTCTCCAGGATCTTTTCTGTCGTTAACAAACCTGTCAAACTGAGTGCCCTCAGATTGTTTTAAATTCTCCTTCTGGCACTTGTGCTGGAGATGCTGGGGCCTAAGCTCGCCCTTCTAAAATGTGGCCCAGCCCAGTCCCCAGCCAGGCCAGTGCCAGCTTTCTGAGCAGTCTGAGGTCTGGCCCGGCCTGGAATTTCCTCCCGGAGAACGAGGGCCACACACAGGCGCTCTGTGCCCTGAGCCACGGAGAGCCAGAGGCAAGTAAGACCAAGTCAGACACTCTGCTCTGCCAGGCGGCCCTGGCCCTGGGTTTCGGAGCCCGTGTACCAGATAAACTTTTGTTGAGCTGTCACATGCTCCCTCTGTGCAGATTCCATGGTGGTTGCAAGGAGACCTGTGGGGAGGGCCCCAGGCTCTTCCAAGCCGCCTCTATAAATAGCCACCTTCAGGAATGAACTAGGAGTATGGACTGTTTTTACAGGTCCGCGTCTCCGTTTTTCCAGTAACCCAGCTGCGCGCTCCCGGGCCGCAGCCGGGTGGGGACGACCCCACACCCACCGCAGGCGGAGAACTTGGCGGGGCAGGGAAGCTTTTTCGGCCCTTAAGGAGGGACAATTAGGGGCCAGGGGTGCCAGCCTGCTTGGCTCACGAGTCCTAGACTGTCTTTGGTGCTGTGACCAGCACATGACCGCGGTTATCTGGGACAAGCCTTGGTCCCCAAGTCCACACGTGGCTTCCCCTGGGCCTGTCTGTCACCAGCACATGTGGTAAGCACTGAAAGGAGACAGAACACTGTGCAACAGGAAGCAACACTGGGCGGTTTCAGGCATCCCTTATGAGAAAACCCTTTTTTAAAAATTCTTATTTTTTATTGAAGTGTAGTCAGCTTGTAATGTTAGTTTTAGAGGTATAGCCAAGCGATTCAGTTGTACATACACATACGTGTATGTGTATATTTTCAGAGTCTTGTCCATTGCAGCTCATTGCAAGAAACTGAAGACAGTTCCCTGTGCTCTACAGTAGGTCCTAGCTGTTTATCTGGTTTCTGTATAGTTGTGTGTGTCTATTAAGTTCAAACTCCAATTCTATCCCTGACCCACCTCCTTTCCCCCTGGTCACCACAGTTTGTTTTCTATGTCGTGAGTCTATTTCTGTTTTGTAAATAAAATTTGTATCATTTTTTTTAGATTCCACATATAAGCAACATCATATTTGTCTTTCTCTGACACTTCACTTAATATGACGATCTCTAGGTCCATCCATGTTGCCGCAAAAGACATTATTTCATTTCTTTTTAATGGCTGAGTAGTATTCCATGATATATATACACACCACATCTTCTTTATGCAATCATCTGTCTATGGACATTTAGGTTGCTTCCATGTCTTGGCTGTTGTCAACAGTGCTGCTGTGAACATTGGGGTGCGTGTGTCTTTTTGAGTTATAGTTGGGAAAACTCTTTCTACCAAGTCAGAATTCTGCTTGTAAGTAAACCATGCATTTCTTCTAAGCAAGCGGTGACCAGCCAGCCTCGGGAGCTGGGCAAAACCAGTGACCTGCCGGGTTTCATTTCCTCTGCCGTGAAACAGGGATCCCCTCCAGGCGGTCTCCAGCCCCATTTGGATTCGACTCGGCAGCCTTACTTGCGCACGGATGCTCCAGGCACCCAGCCAGTCAGGAGAGGAGGCTGCTGCTGGGGAGGGGGGACTGGGAGTGGGGTCCTCTGGCCCTGCAGGCGGGAGGTCAGGGGTGGAGAGGGGCCTCTCTGCTCTAAACCAGTTCTGATCGCCCAGCTCCTGTCCCCTTGCTTCATTCATCCACTCATTCGTTCACGCACTCGGGGCGTATCTCCCCGGTGCCTCCCACCCCCTGTTCATACGGGACACAGACCCCGCTCCTCTGGTGTGGACCCCGGCACCCCCCCCCCAGCCCCACTTCCTTTGCTCTTGGATGCCACCACTTCCTGCCGTCCTGGGAGCACCCTGAGTGCCAAGCAGGCCCTGCAGACAGGAACGCCGGCTGCCAACAGGACGGTGACCTTCCCTGTCCCTCCCTCCAGAACCAGAGGGAAGCATCGTTTTGGGGGTGATCTGGGCTCTTTAACGGAGCAGCAAGCACTATTCAAGGGGAAGAAGAAATAAACGCAGACGCAGACAGCTAGAGGCAGAGATTAGCCATGTTTTGACTCCAAAGAAAGATTAAGGGGACGAGAAATCTTCCCCTGTGGGTGACCTGTCCCCAGGTCCCCACGCGACGGCGCTGCAGGGTCTTGGCCAGGCTCTGGGAGAGGCTCCCTCTCCTCCGGCTTGACGCTCGGCCGTCGAAGTGATTTGTGACAGCTGTTGATTTAATGGTTAAATCCTGCGAAACAAGGACGGTCCCCTAGACCACATTCGTTCACCTTGGCACCGCAGCATCCTCTCAAAGGGAGCCCAGGGGACTCTAGTCCCTGTTAGACTGTGGAAGCATCTAGAAAGTAGCTAACAGTGTCCCCACGGGGGGCTGAAAGCCCGTTCTGCCACCTGCCAGCTGTGTGACCGTAACCCCTCACCTGATTAATGGTGACAGAGTTGGCCACCGTGGAGGGCTCAGATGGACCCAATGAGACAAAAGATGAAAACTGTTCAGCACAGGCTGGGCACGTGCCAGCGTCCAGCAGGTGACATTTGCCAGCTTAGTGCAATCGCTCTCATGGGAGCCTGGCCCCCCCCAGCACCCACAGACAAGAGGTGGGAGTCTGGGTGGGGCAGGGGCACAGGACGCCAGCCCACAGGACGCCTTGCAGGTCCCTGAAGTCACAGGTGGTCCATGGAGGCTGATGGAGAGCAGGTGTGGCTCCAAGCTCTGCGGGAGCCTGTGCCCCCGGCCAGCGGGGAAGTGGGGTGTCACCTGCTTTGGGGAGTGACATCACCGCATCTGTGACACACTGTGAGGCGGGCGCCCTTGACACATGGGCGGCCCTCACTTCTGGTTGCCTCTCCCGCCTTTGACTAATGGCTGACCTGACATCTTTCAGCGAGTGACCTTGTTGCAGCGGGTAATTCAAACATCTTCCAGTGTCAGAAATAATAAGCGCCACCGTGAACAAGCAGAGCTTAAGCTGAGCGCAGATTAATGGGGTTTTAATATTCCTAATTTAATCACTCCTTTCTGTCGCACTGTGGGCAACATGATGTAGCAGCTAATTATTTTTTTTTAACCATGATGGGGATCTTTCCTAATCAATTTTCTATTTAACATGAATGAAGGGAGGGCAGTGATTAATGAGAGAATAAATCTCACCAAACAGGCACAGGCAAGCGATCAGTTAAAAACATGGCGAGGTGACTTCTTTTCCTTCTTCTTCTTACATAGCAGGTTCTTCGGGGATGGGATGGGGCACAACTTTGAGTCCATTTCCTTGTGTAAAGGGGAAATACATCCACATTTTAAAAAATGTGTTGGTGGGAAAGGAAGAGGCACACCTGTGTTTGTAATCTGAAGTAACACCTTCCGATACGTGGAGTGGCTTTTCACAGCTGCTTCTCTTTGTGGGTGCGTCAGACAGGGTGGTAAAAGGCACCTGCAGGGAAAACACATATATTTAAGCACTGGTGCCGCCCCTTGCCTTGGGACCTTGGGCCTCAGTTTTCTCATCTTTTAAATGGGTGTAATGGTGTCCCTTCCTTGGAACATGGTAAGGACCCTGGAGGTGAAGGCACACAGCATAGTGCCCAATGTGACTGTGCATACCCCTGATCTAACTTGAATTCTCACGACCCTGCATCTTAGGCTGTGGCTTCCCTGCGGGAGAGTGGGTGGCCACTGGAGGGTAAGTGATGGGGTCTTTTTTGTGTGTGTTAAAAGGGGCTGCGAGGCTGGAGAACAGGGGTGGGGTGAGGAGACCCGCAGGAGACCTCTGACACAATCCTGGCGGCGGGGTGGTGGCTTACACCAGGGTGGGGACGGTGGGCAGGGCTGGATTCTGGTGGGAACTGGCAAACTGGATGTGGGGTGTGAGGAACAGAGGGATCAAGGAGAGGTTCACACCTTTGGAATGGAGCAAGCGGGGGGCTGGAGTGGCAGATCATCCAGATGGAAAGACCCAGGCAGAGGGGGCTGGCGGCAGGGTAGGAGCCACCTCTAAAACTGCCATCGGGCATCCAAGTGCGGATGCGGAGGACAGAGCTGGAAGGGGCGTCTGAAGTGCAGGGGAGAGAAGAGCTGCAGGCATGCAGCTGGGGGGCTATTCCCGGTGGGTGCATTCTGGGGAAAGCGGGGCTGCAGCTTTGGAGTCAGACCTGCCTTGGACCCTGGCTCCTGCCATTCCCGGCGGTAAAGTTGGAGCATCTCAAGGAAACACTCTGAGCTGGTTTCCTCTACAGAAGGGAAAGAAGTTGGAGTGGGGAGAGGGAGGAAGAGATGAAAGATAAATCATGGGCTGTCATCACCGGGGGTTGTCAGAGCTCGTGGACCACACATCGCCTCTCCCCGCCCCTGGAAGCTAACAATAACTGAACATGTATAAGGTGCTTAGTCTTTTAAAAATATATGTATAACGTTTTCCTATACACTTAGCTTTCTAAACGCAGTATTATTTCACCTTCTCTTCCCTAACCTTCCAGATGGGAGCAGAGTGGTTTGTCTGAGAAGAGGCCCATGAGTGGCCGAGCCTGGCGGGCGCCCAGCTCCCCCCGCCCCCAATCCTCTCACCAGAACGTGGGACCGGGCGGAGGGCAGCCGCCAACTTCTTGTTTCCTCTGCACTTGGAGCTGATGGCATGTCTCCCATTGGCCCTCAGAAGATTTATATAAACATCGTCTTGTGTTTAATTTCCTTTGTGTGAGAAGGTCAATTAAAGGTCTCAACATAATGCTATTAAAACTCTTGCCTCCTGAGTGAATAGTTGAGGCCAAGTCATAAAACTTTGCAAGGGGGAAGCGAACATTTGCTTTGAAATCCCTTCCTTCGCCTCGAGGAAAACCAGAAGAAGAAAGCGTTCTGCAGACAAGCAGCCCGGGATGCAGTGGGCTTGTTTGATTCCTTTCCTTGTTTGTGCCCTTTTTGCCCAAAGATGGTCCACATGAAAGCAGGGAGGAGGGGGGCCCCCGTCCCTGGCTGCCCCCCCCAGGAAATGAACTCTTCTCTTCTCAGGCCTGGCGCAGGACAGCCGGTGAGCATGCGATCACCCCAGGGCCCCGCTCCCTCGGCGGACAGGGATCACGAAGCTCAGAGGCGATTTTTCTGTGAGCGTTTTTCTCCCTTGCTTTTGAAGCCATTTCGGATTCAAGGAAATTGAACCCATGTGTGTTTGGATTAATTGCTTAACTCCTAAAAATGTTGTTTTGTAAGAGCGACTCGAAGTCCAAAAAGCTTTTAAGTTACTTTCCACGTGGCGCCGATCTTGGGACCTAAGCGAGCCCTTTCGGGCCAAGCTGGATTTGGGCTCACGAGGAATCAGCAGCCCCAGGGGGTGTTCAGGTCACCCCTAAATCAGGCGGGCTCCCAAGGGAGCATCCTGGGTCCTGCTGGGTTCGGGGCTTTGGAGAACGTGGCCACCTTCTGTGGCCTCAAGTGTCGTTTGAAGTTTCCTTTTCCCCCTTGCTGCGTCTGATTTCCAGAACTCGGCTGCTTCTCTGGCAGTTTGCATGGCCGTGGAAGAGATTTCAGGGAACTGAATGGTGAACTTCTTAACCTAGGAGGTGCCGCTTCGGAATGTCATGTCTCCTGCTCTAGAAATTGAGCTGACATTCAGGCTTTGAGACTGATGTAGGTCGAAGAGAAAGACCTTGTCTTCTTGAGTGGTCAAATCCATCAGGAGCCCGGGACATTAATGCCAAGCTGAGGAGTCTTCCTCTAGCATCCCTAGGCCTCAGTTTCCCAGTCTGTTAAATGGGAACAAGTCCTGACCCCACGTAGCTCTGGCAGCCAGTGTAAGAGCCCTGATTCCTGGTGCTTCCAGCCCTCAGGCCAGGGGTGCTTTGCTAAAGTCCACCCCTCCCTCACAGGCTGTCCGCAAACCCCTTTTCTGTCTGACCTCCTCACCCACCTGCAGCCTCCAACACCTTCCCTGGTGACTTCACTAGAGCAGCGTTCTGTTCCGAGCTAACCACGAAGCTCAGTGCCTGAGTGTTTGCTAATAGCTCCCCGCACTCCCTGTTGTCTTTCTGGCACCCACTCTCACACCCCCTGACACACACACACTCAGGAGAGGACCAGGACCACAGCACCTGCTCATCAAATTCCCCTCACTGCTCAGCTGCTAGGGGGAGGCATGTGGCGACACTGGTTCGCCCTGAGATTCTGCGTTCTTACCTAAGGAGGTGAATGTGTCCAGTTTCTCCTAATGACTCAGCCCAAGTTTGAAGACTTTGATGTCCATCTTTTTCTCGATTTCCTGCTCAGCCCTAACCAGGAGTTTGCTTTTTAGCCAACGAGGAAGGATTTCTCAGAGGGGCCAACGGGCGTGAAGAACGAGTATGTTTACCCGCACAACCACCCAAAAACATGAGGCCAAGTGAACGAGGCCAGACGCTGAAGACTACATTGTACGACTGTCTTTGTGTGAGATGTCCAGAACCGGCAAACCCATAGAAGCAGAAGGCAGATGGGTGGCTGCCTGGGAAGCCAAAAATGGGAAGTACTTGCTAATGGGTACAGGGTTCCCATATGGGAACGTTTTGGAACTGAATGGTGGTGATGTTTGCACAACGTTGTGAATGGACTTAATGCCACTGATGGTACATGTTAAAATAGTTCATTGTATGTTACATGCATTTCATCTCAATTGAAAAAAAAAAAAAAAAGAAGAAGGTGGAGTGAAGACGTGGAAGTTTTCCGAAGAGGAGGGATGGCCACAGTTGACTTCGAGGAAGTTTGCTCAAGGGTCAGTATGGGCGGCAAGCTCTAGGGGCGGGGGAGCAGCAGGGAGCACTGGATTGCTAATCTAAGACACGGTGAGGTCGGCACCAGGAGAGGGTTTCAGGGAAAGGATGGTGTTAAGAATATTTAGTATTTAGGGGCTTCAGTGGGTATGCGTTGATGCTTGATTGAGGAATCCAGTGTTTCTTCTGAGACGCTGACTGGGAATGCATTGTTTTCCAAATGGGGTGTGAATTGGAACAGTCCTAGGGAAACGCCTTGCCTGATAGAGCTTGCCCTTTGCTCCGGTCAAGCCTTCGTCATGTGTGCCCCAGGGGTTCATGCCCCCACCTGTGTGTGACAGGGCCAGCTGCCCTGCTGTGCTCTGGCCTGGGGCGGAGCTAGGGACTCTTACACCCTTTCTTTTTTTTTTTTTTTTTTTACATTTTTTTACTGAGTTGTAGTCATTTTACAATGTTGTGTCAAATTCCAGTGTAGAGCACAGTTTTTCAGTTATACATGAACACACATATATTCATTGTCACATTTTCTTTTGCTGTGAGCTACCACAAGACCTTGTATGTATTTCCCTGTGCTATACAGTATAATCTTGTTTATCTATTCTACATTTTGAAATCCCACTCTGTCCCTTCTCACTCCTTGCCCCCTTGGCAACCACAAGTTTGTGTTCTATGTCTATGAGCTTGTTTCTGTTTTGTATTTATGTTTTTTTTTTTTAGATTCCACATATGAGTGATCTCACATGGTATTTTTCTTTCTCTTTCTGGCTTACTTCGCTTAGAATGACAATCTCCAGAGACATCCATGTTGCTGCAAATGGTGTTATGTAGTTGGTTTTTATGGCTGAGTAGTATTCCATTGTATAAATATACCACCTCTTCTTTATCCAGTCATCTGTTGATGGACATTTAGGCTGTTTCCATGACTTGGCTATTGTAAATAGTGCTGCTATGAGCATTGGGGTGCAGGTGTCTTTTTGAAGTAGGGTTCCTTCTGGATATATGCCAAGGAGCGGGATTCCTGGGTCATACGGTAAGTCTATTCCTAGTCTTTTGAGGAACCTCCATACTGTTTTCCACAGCGGCTGCACCAAACTGCATCCCCACCAGCAGTGGTGGAGGGTTCCTCTTTCTCCACAGCCTCTCCGGCATTTGTCATTTGCTTTTACACCCTTTCTAAGAGTGCTCACTGCTTTCAAGGAGTATGACCTTGAGAACAATCCTGGGGAGGGTTAGGTCCTTAGCATCGAACACAGACACCCATGTAACTTCTGAGTCTCTCTTAGCTCGGCCTCCAGAGTCAGAGCTGGCAGCATTCTGGCGCACAGGCAAGCACCTGGGGCGAGGTAATGACCCCTTCCTCCACCTCCCTCTGAAAGGCCGTCTGCTGTGCAGGCTGGAACCCCGTGCCTCTCCTGACGAGTGCTTTGTGCGCGCTCTGTGTGCCAGGAATTTGGACATGGCATTTAGCCCAAGGCAGGAAGGTTCTGGCATCATCTTAGCAAAATTATTTTTTCAAGTAGGGAGGCACTTAATTATGCACAAGAGACTCTAATTTGAATATCGGGTCTGATAAGAATGTGATTAAGGACTACAGAAAACCTGATCATGCGTTCCCAAGTCAACGAAGCCACCATTTGCTCAGTCTGGCCCTGCGTTCGGCTCTCCTTGGGGTCTCTGAAGACCTAAGAGGTAGAGTCCTCGACTCTAAGATGGAAACTTGTCACCTGTCACAGGTGCAGGGGGGCTGACGACCGCCCTCAGGCCCACACCTGCTCTAGGGCTGGTCACCTGACCCAGGCCTGGCCAATCAGTGAAGCCCCCCCCACGATGTGTTCGAGGTGGGGAAGTCCATCTAACATGGGTCCGTCCTGGGACCCCTGCAGAAGCAGACAGGAAAGGCCCGGCCCCTCTCCCGGGCCTGCTGGATTGATGGGATGGGAGCCTGGCGCTGCTGTTTCTGCTGCTGACTGGGTAGGGTCTGCCTGGAAGCGAGGCTGGGGCAGAGGAAAGCAGAGCTGAGAAGCAGACAGGGGCTCCTGAAGACATGGTTTGCACATTTGGGTTCGGCCGTGTGGAAAATTCTAGACTTCTCAGTTTTACAAGCCCAAACATCCCCCTCCTTTTTTTTTTTTTTTTGTAAACTTCAACCAATTAAGCTGGTCCTCGGCCCTTCATCATCGGGAGTCCTCTCCAGCACCCGCAGCCGGTGACCGCCGTCTCCCAGGGAGACAGCGCAGGGGCCACAGCTGCACGTACGTGCACTGACTGACCCACCATCGGGTCCCTGCGCCCGGCGTCAGAAGTCTCCCTCCGCTGTGGCCTCCTTCTGCATCCTAATTCCTTCTAGGAAACAGCTCCCAACATGCTGGGTCAGACCCCTTCATCTTCCAAGCTTTGGAACAACTTGCCTCAAACCACCTTCCCTCCGAACTTCCTGGGGGCCTGGTGGGGGGACGGGAGGGAGCAGCTTCTGTGTCCCGCTCGCTCGCTCTGTCCTGCCTTTGCCGGAGGGGCCCTGGGCACCACCGCCTCGGCGCCCCCACATACAGTCCCCGTGACCCAGAAAGATGAGCTGTTTCCTCCACATGCTATTCACAGGAGCATCTGTCTGCAAAGAACGGTGGAGGGAGGGTCACACCCCTCGTCACTAGGCAGTCAAGCCGGATTCAGCCTTACACAGCCAGTTCCTAATCTTCCCGAGGCCTCCCAGCCCACAGGGACCCCCCTCCCCCTCCACAGCCCCCACCTCGGTGGCCCAGCCACCTGCATCCCCTTCCTGTGCTCCATCCCTGCCTCAGGTGGGATTTATTTTCCTGCTGACAGGATTTACGCCACCCTCCCCCGGACGCAGGGCCAAGCCACTGTCGCTTCGGGTTTTCAATAACCATTTGTTTTCTCTCTGCAGCCCTTGATATATTCACAGCCTGTGATGAGGTCCCCTCCTTGGCCATCTCTCCTCCCCGTTCAGCTGCCATCGTCTCTTCATCATCTCTCGTGCTTCCAGGCCCTTTACCTTCCACGTCCTCTCCCCTGAATACACTCATCTTAAACGAGGCAGTCTGGAACTGAACGCCCGGTTCCAGCTGCAGCCTGCCCGGTGCAGGGAGCTCCTCGGAGCCAGCTCCACGTGTCATCAGGGCAACCCGGGCTGTGCTGGCTTCTCTTCCCGTCGGTGTCTCCAGCGGCTCCTGTGAAGATGGCCCCTTCTCTACATGGTCAGCAACTTCCTTCTGCCAGGCCAGGCCTCCCCGGCTTGTAATGATGCAATAAGACATGACCTCAGCCATGTGTGACCCGCTGGCTTTGGTGCAGAGTGGCATGTTGAATCTTGACTCCACTGTCGTTCATTTTAAGCCTCCAGCCCAGGTTTAAGCCTTTTGCAGGTCTGAAGAGCACACCCCTTGCTTCCATCCAAGGTGCTGCAGGAGCGCTGACCGGCTCCAGGACGGAGCAGAGCCCTGTGGCCCTCCGCTACGGCCTCCTTCCAGGCTGCCTCGTTCTGTGCAGTGTGCAATGAGCTATGAATTTCCCTACGGCTCTACCATCTAGTCCTTGTTTGACCACCTACTTGACACACATTTATGCAAATCAGTGTATTGCCTGAGACAGTCTTTGGCTCCATCAATCCGGTAACTCATTGAAAACGGAAATGAGGTTCATGTGGTGGGTTTGGTTTTCGAGCCTCCCCAGTTCCGTGTTGTCTCTCGTTTTGCATTCACAGACCGACTGCATGATCGTTTTATCTTCTTCCACAGATTTGCATTCCTTGCACTGGTCTATTTGTTCTAGAATTTCCTTTTCTTCCTTTCGTTTTGAAAATCAGGTCAGGAGTGGTTCATGGCCAGTTTTTCCACACCTCCTTTGCCCTCCATAATTTCTCGAAATTACCAGTGGCAGCTCTGAGACGATGGCTGCTGGTTGCTGAAACAGGCTGGGAGGCGATTCCTCAGACTCAGGGGAAGGACTCGTTCACAGCCGCCCAGGTAGCCACCCCTCTCTCTGCACTTCTGTCTCTTGCAATCCCTTCTTTGCATTTAATTCGACAAGCAGTTCCCCGGTGCCTGTAAGATGCCTAGCATTGCGCTTTGTTTTAACCTTTCCAGGGTGAAGGCCGTTCTCTGTCCTGGAGCAGGCAGGGACAAGGTGAGAATCAGCCAGTCTCCTTCCTCTCTCTTCTTCAGGGGGCGCCTTGTTCCCTTTGATCTGACAGTTGCTTTAGAGGGTGTGTGTGTGTGTGTGTTTGCACTTCGAAGCTTCCAGGTTGTTCTCGGCTCTCTGGTCCTTGTCATCAAGCTCATATTCCTTTCTCTTCCCTCTGGCTCTTTGGGTTTATTTAAAAAAAAACAGTTTACCTTACGATTGACTTACAAAAATCTGTACATATTTAACGCACACAACTCGAGCTTGGAGGTAAGTCTACAGTGTGAAACCATCACCGCAATCTAGGCCATAAAACATATCCATCCTCGCCAAAGTTTCCTCTCCCCTTCTTTATTTATTATTATTATTAATTATTAGAACACTTAAGATCTACCATCTTAGCAAATTAAGTCTATTATTATAATAATAACAACAGCATAGTTAACTCTTATTAATTCTAAGTGTTAACAACTTATCATAATAATAACAATATTATTAACTCTATTAATTATAAGTGTTATTAACTATGATTATAATAATAACAGCAGTATTAACTCTGTGCTGTATAGTAGCTCTTAGGACTTCCTCGTCTTGCATAACCAAAACTTTATGCCATTTTCTTTTCTTTTGTACTGACGTATAGTCAGTGCACGATGTTGTGTCAATCTCTGGTGTACAGCGTCATGTTTCAGTCACACAGATACATGCATATATGTGTTCCTTTTTATATTTTTTTCAGTATAGGTTGCTATAAGATAATTGAATATAGTTCTCTGTGCTGTACAGTAGAAACTTGTTTATCTATTTTATATATAGTAGTTAGTACCTGCAAATCTCGAACTCACAATTTATCCCTTCCCACTCCCTTTACCAAACCCTGGTAACCATAAGTTTGTTTTCTATGTCCATGAGTCTGTTTCTGTTTTGTCAAGTTCATTTATGTCATTTTTTTAGATTCTACATAGAAGTGACATCATATGGTACTTTTCTTTCTCTTTCTGGCTTGTTTCACTTAGTGTGAAAATCACCAGGTCCATCCACGTTGCTGCAAGGGGCATTATTTCATTCTTTTTGGCTGAGTAGTATCCCATTGTGTATATATGTGTGTGTGTGTGTGTGTGTGTGTATGTATGTATGCTTCCATGTCTTGGGTATTGTAAATAATGCTGCTGTGAACATTGGGGTGCATGTGTCTTTTTGAATTAGAGCTCCCTCTGGGTGTATGCCCAGGAGTGTGATTGCTGGATCATATAGTAAGTCTGTTTTTAGTTTTTAAAGGAATCTCCATGCGGTTTTCCATAATGGCTCAAACTTTGTGCCCTTTGACCAATACCTCCCCGTGTCCCCTCCCCCCGCCCCTGAGCACCTCCCTTTTGCTTTCTGCTTCTATGAATTTGACGATTTTAGGCTCCTCAGTAGGTGGCTTCATGCAGTACTTGTCTTCATGTGTTTGGCTTATCTCACTGAGCGTAACGTCCTCCAGATTCACACACGGTGTCATGAGTGGCAGGGTTTTCTTCTTGTTTAAGGCTGAGTAGTATTCCATGGTATGATCATGCCACATCTGCTTTACTCATTTGTCTGGCCTCACCTTTCAGAGGTGGGAGCCCCGGGAGGGCCCCCGATGCAGCGTGGTCAGCTTCCACTGCAGGCGCTCCCATCTGTCCCAGAGGAGGCTCTGCAGTCTCCAAGTCCGATGACATTTCCAGAAACAGTCTGTGAGTCACACATCCCGGGAGAGCCCCAGGCTGCCGGCCTCTGTCTCTCTTTAGAATCTGTTTTCCTTCAGTTGAGAGGACGCGGCGGTCGACGCGGCGGTCTATGCTGGTCCCTTGGCTTGCCATTTTGAAGTCAAGAGGCTGGAGTAATTTTCTCAAGGTTTTGGCCACATCTTGTGGCCAACTAGCTCTTATTACACAAGTCATGGAACCACCCATGAATCTTGTTTATGAAAAACTCCACGAAGTTTGTGCATATGTGTGTAAGTAAATACAGAGAAAAATATGGAAGGATTTACACAGAAGATGTTAATTCAAGTGGCCTTTGGTGAGGGGTGGAGTTGGGGATCAGCAGAATGGGAGAGGGCTGTTTGCTTTTCCCATATATATATATTTTTAATCAAACTTTTAACTTTGAGATAATCGTAGATTCAAGGTTGTAAAAAAAAAAAAAAAAACCAATACAGAGAGATCTTGTGTACTCTGTGGCTAGGTTTCCCTAGTACTAACATCTTGCAAAACTCTAGCACAATGTCACATTTGATACAGTCAAGATATAGAACGTCCCATCAGCACAAGGAGCTGTTACGTTTTAATAGCCACACCCACTGCCCTCTAGGCTGACCCTCCCCTTAACACTGGCATCACTATTCTGTTCCCCATTTCTGTAACTTTGTCACTTTGTGAATGCTGTATAAATGGAATCATACAGTATGTAACTGTGTGAATCCTGTTTTTTTTTTAAATTTTTCTGTGTTTTATGATGCTTTGGCATCTCGGGGCTTAGCAGACTGCAGAAGGGACTGCCTCTCCCAGGGTTAGCTCATTCCTAGAGACAGCGCACGTGCCTTTGATACGCAAACCACCCAGTCCTGAAGCCAGACCCTCCTCAGCCTCCTCTGGTCAGAATCCTGCATCCTGGGACACTCTCTGCCTGCCCTAAACCACCAGGGTCGGGTACCAGATGATGAGGAGCCATCCCTACAGCCCAGAGCCCACCCAAATCATTCAAACTAGCCAGCCCTGAGGCTGCTTCCGGTGCCTGCCTCTCCTGCCCCGTGGAAACTGCTGTAGAGGCTCTCCCCCCGCACCCCGCCTCCTGACCGGCCCAGGGCTTCCCTGTGTAGCTGCGTGGTCTGCAGCCCTCCTGCTCCCAGGGCTCTGCGAGTGTAAACCTCTTCCCACGTGACAAGCATTTGCACGTCCGCGTGTCTCACTATACCGGTTAAAACGAATCCTAGGTACATCTTAAATCAGTAAGTACTTGGGATCGGCTTCTTTCCCCACTGACTGTAATTCCTTGGACATTCACCCAGGTTCCTGTGTGCATGAAAAGTATGTTCCATTTTATTGTGAGTACATCCCACAGCACGGGTGTCCTAGTGTGTTTAGCCATTTACTCATTGACATAATCTGAGTTGTTTCCAGATGTTCCACTATTGTGAATATTTCTGCCGTCACCGTTCATGTACAGGTTTTTGCATGAACATGAGCCTTCATTTCCTGGGGACGAATGGCCAGGGGTGCAATTGCTGGGATGCGTGCTTGCTGCGTGTTTAGGGTTTTTCTTTTCATCGTTTTTGAAAGGAACTACCAACTGCTTTCCAGAGTGTCTGTACCATTTTACGTTCCCACCAGCAAATGTATGAGTGATCTAGACTCGCTGCGTCATTTACCTGCGCTTGGTGTTCTAATCATCTGCTTTTAGCCTCTCTTGGAGGTAACCAGCGATATCTGGGTGTGGTTTTAATTGGTGTTTCCTGAAGGCCTAATGGTTCTGAGCATCTTTTCATGTGCTTTCTTGCCATCTGTGTAGCCTGTTGAGCGAAATGTCTCTTTATGCCTTTTGCCCACTTTCTAATTGGGTTTTGAGTTGTCTTTTGTTTTTTTTTTTACGGTTGGGTTTTGAGAGTTCTTTATACAGCCTAATGACTGGTCTTGTGTTTGATATGTAGCTTGCAAATATTTTCTCCCAGTCTGCAGCTTTTCATCCTCTCGACAGGATCTTCCATGAAGCAAAAGGGTTTAATTCTAATGATGTTCAAATGACTGCTTTTCCTTTCCATGGGTTGTGCTTTCGGTGCCAAGCATAAGAACTCATTAGCGAGCCCCAGGCCTCTAAGGCTGTCTGGACCTTACGTCTTTCTTTTATTTATTTTTTCTAAAAATGCTCTAGTTTTACGCTTTACATCGAAGTCCGTGATGCGTTTTGAGTTAATTTTTTTTGTAAAATGTGAGAATTAAGCGGAGGTATTTTGTTTTTATGGGTGTTCTATTGTTCCAACGACATTTGTTGAAAAGACTGTCTTTCCTCCGTAAGTTGCTTTGGCAGCTTTGTCAAAAACCAGCTGGGAAAAAAATAAAATCAGCCGGGCACATTTGTTTTGGTCTGTTTCTCAGTACTTTGTTCTGTTCCTCGGTACTCTGATTAGATCTATGTACCCCCAGTCCTCTGCCAGTCCCACACGGTCTTGATTACTGCGCATAGATTAAAAAGTCTCAAAATAGGGTAGAGGGAGTCCTCTCATTTTATTGTTTTTTCAAAATTGCTTTAGCTGTTTTAATTTCTTTACTTGTCCATTTAAATTTTAGAGTCATCTTGTCTATAGCGACAAAAAGCCTTGCTGGGGTTTTAACAGGAAATTGCATTGCCTGTGTATCAACTTGGAAAGAATGGACGTCTTCACTATGTCGAGCCTTCCGATTCATGAATGTGATATATCTCTCTGTTTATCGAGGTTTGCTTCTATTTTTTTGATCAGCATTGTGTAGTTTTCAACATACAAATCCTATGCCAAGTTTTGTTAAATTTATACCCAAGCATTCATCGCTCTCTTTTTTTTTTTTTTTTGAGTGGTTATTAATGGTGTTGCCTTTAGATTTTGGTGTCCATATGTTTATTGTTAGTATATAAAACTATGATAAATTTTTGTGGTTTTTGTATTGTGTTACTTTGCTAAACTCACTTATTAGTTCCAGGAGATTTTTTGTTTTTAATTCCTTGGGGCTTCCTAGGTAGACAGTCATATCATTTGCAAACAGGCACAGCTTTATTTCTTCCTTTCAGATTTGTACGCCGTTGATTTCCCTTTCCTGCTTATGCCATTGGCTGGAACTTCCAGTATTATATTCAGTGAGTAGCAAGAGCAGATATCCTCACCTTGTCCCCAATCTTAGCAGGAAAGCATTTGATCTTTCACTATAATGTAATCTACAAAGACCTTTTCCCCAAACAAGGTCACAGTCACAGGCTCCAGGTGGACATGACTTCTGGGGGCCTCCACTGGCAGCTGGTGACTTGCCTTGGGTGTGCTTGCCCGTGCTTTGCCGTGCCGACCATGGTGGCCTAGGAGCTCAGCAAACAGAAGAGATGGGCTTGTCTCTGAAGACATGTCCTGCTGGCACCTGCAGTGGAAGGTGAGCCCCAGCTGTGCAGCGGGGCACGTCCTGCAGGCAGGAGGGACGGGCAGGCTGCTGACCCTGGGGCCGCTCCACCTGAAGGACAGCAACGGAGAAGCAGGGGCCTCCCGCCTCCCTCCCTGGGTACAGTCGTCCAGGGCCTGCCCAGGAGGGCTGTGGGCTGGGCCAGGAGCAGGCTGGATTTGAGTGGCTGGGCAGGTTTCCCAAATCAAGGTGTTTTTAACCAAGACTTAAGTCCTGAGCTGGACACCAAGAAAGACTCTGTCTCCTCACCATCTGAAACTGCTGTGACCTTGTAAGCCCCCTCCTCTCCGTGGGGTCATGTCTGTCTCATTTCTGTTAGCTGGCTGGAGGCTCCTTCATCCCCTCTAGGGGCTGGGGTCTCCCTGGGACATGGCGGGTGAGCCAAGCCTGTCCCTGCTTGCCTGCCTGGCCTACCTCCCGAGGACACTGAATCCCACCTCCCACCTGCTCCACCCTCCCCACCCCTGGCGCCCAGGCCCCCAGACTCCTAAGGAGAGCGCCAGCAAGAACTGGGGCCAAGGGAGGAAAAATGAAGGGAGAAGTACAGGGGCGGGGGCTGTTGACTGGAAATGGTGTGACCCCCACCTTGCCACACAGAGCAGGCACCTGCCATGCGGGGGGCAGTCAGGCTGGACAGCAGCGCTCCGGGAGGAAGTGGTGCGAGCGGGCTCGGCGGCAGAAGGCAGAAGCATCACAGTCTTGTGGGCCCTCCTATCTGAGCTGCGAGGCAGGCGAGGAGCTATCGGAAATGTCAGGGTGGAGACTTTCTTCCTGGATCTTGGATGTCAGGTCAAGCAGCCTGTCTCCGGCCTCTCTGCACCCGTCTTGCCTCCCTGGGGACTGGGCTGTTCCAGAACCTGGAACAGGAATCCCTTTTCCTCTTGGGGGACTCAAGTTGTCTTAGAAACCATGTTCCCTCCTGCTAGCTGATCACAACCTTGAGAGGTCTTGCCATTCACATCCTGCCTGAGGGTGGGACCACACAGACCCAGGCTGAGCCAGGCTGGCAAGGCAGCCCCTCCTCTGGTCCCCCCCAAGGAGAAGTTCCTGGGGAGTCATTGTCAGCAACCCACCGCACAGCGCTGAGAACACAGACCCAGTGCAGACCCCCCCCCCCCCCACAACCGCCTGCTCTGCCTCCCTGCTCAGCCAAGCAGGTTGCCACGGTGACAAGTCCATGTTAGCATCTCCATCATAATGCCAGAGTCTTCCCGGGCTCTGCCCAGCCTGGCCCCCCAAACAGCCCCGGGGTGAGAAAGAAACCCTGGGGTCCCCATGCAGAGGCGATTAAATAGCCAGGAGAGGAAGTGGGAGTGGCGAGGTCAGGGACAGGGTCAGAGACCATCGCAGCAGGTGGCTGTGTCTCTGCCAGTCAGATCCTGACACTGCTCTGAGTTATTTCCTTGGTGGGAAGCGGCCGACGATGTCCCAGGGCCCAGACTGTGGTGCTTGCCAGATCCATTCCCTCACCCTGGCCATGCTTTGTGGACCCTCCAGTTGTCCGGGGTACAGAGTCTCCAACTTACTGATGCAGTGGTTAGTCTTGTGTCGACTGGGCTTGTGTGTCGACTGGGCTTGTGTGGCTAGGCTGTGGCACTCAGTTTACTTAACAAACATGCATCAAGGTGTTGCTGTGAAGATTTGCAGTTAACATGTACAATCAGACGACTTTAAGAAAAAGAGACCACTTTTGACGAGGTGGGTGGGCCTCACCCAATCAGTTGAAGACCTTAAGAGCAAAAATTGAGATTTCCTGGGAAAGAAGAAATTCTGCCTCCAGACAGCAGCAGCCCCTCCTGCCTGAGACCAGTCAGGCCTGCCCTATTGATTTTAGACTTGGCCAGCCCCACAGTCACCTGAGGCATTTCCTTAAAATAAATCTCTCTCTGGAGAACCCTGGCTGATACTCCAGTCTCTCTGAAGCCTGTCCCAGCACCCAGCCATCAGTTCTTTCCCCGCTTTCACTGTACCCGGGGCTCAGCATCGACATGGGGTGGCCGGAGAAAAGACCAGGATGGGGGGCCATGTTTGGACGGCCTTATAATCCGGGTGGCTGAGTTTGGGCTTAGTTTGGTAGGCGGTGGGGAAGTGAAGGGTTTGAAGCATGACAGTGAGATCCATGAGCTGGGACACAATGGGGACGGCTCAGAGCCAGGAGGATGCTGGGAGGGGGACCCGGGGCAGAAGGAAGATGTATCTTCGAACTGGAGCTGTTCAGCCGGGGGGACCCAGGAGGAGAACTACAGCTGGGGGAGTTGCTCTCAAAGAGGTGGGACTGTACCAGGAGCGAGAGATTCTGAGATAGATACAAATGAATTGATGCTTGAAATGGACAAAGCGGTCTTCCACTTAGAAGCATCTTTTTTTAAAGAATCACCTTATGATGAGACTAATCATGACCAACCTGTATCCTTGTAAGTCTGGATTCCGTCTTTAGAATTTTTAAAAGATCAGAGCCTGCCTGTATTCATCCCCAAGGTCATTGGCCACCGCTACCCCCACCGCCCGCCCAGGTCTGAGACCACTTGATGGAATGGGGGTCCCCCTCCACTGCGCCCCCTCCACCACCCTGCCGAGCCAAGGAGCACCCTTCCTCCCCGCAGACTGGGTGGTCAGCGCTCCCAAGCACAGGTGTTGAATCCAATTGCAGAGGAAGGGGACTGGCAGGGTCTGGCATAGCGGGGGGGCGGGGGCAGGCCCCCGGCAGCATCCTCCCATGACCCTGTCCCAGACTGGGAGCAGGTGACTTCCTTTGGCACTGTCGGAAGGGCCTGCGGCTGCTGTAACAAATTGCCACAAACTGGGGGTTGGGGGTGCTTAAAGCAACGGGAGAGTCTTCTCTCAGTTCTGGAGGCCGGAAGCCTGGAGCCAGTGTCCGCAGGGTCACACTCCCCCCGGAGGCTCTGGGGCGATTCCGTTCCTCGCCTCGTCCAGCTTCTGGTAGCCAGTGGCATTCCTGGGCTGTGGCTGCAGCACCCCAATCTCTGCCTCTGTCTGATATATGACCTTCATCTCGTCTCTGTTTCTCTCCTCTTCTGTTTGACTAGGACACTTGTCATTGGATTTAGGACCCACTCAGAGAGTCCAAGATGATCTCATCTGAGATCCTTAACTTCATTACAGCTGCAAAGACCTTTTTTCCAAGTAAGATAAATTCACTGTTTCCAGGAATTGGGATGCAGACGTACATTTCTGGGGGGGACACCATTCAGCCTGCTGTGGGCTTGGAGAGGAGGGGGCTCCTGGCAGCTTCCTAGAGAGTTAGGAGCAGGCATGTCTCGCCCTGCGCCCCCGGCTCACGCCCTCCTGGGCTGTTCAGTGGCCCCTTCTCCCCTGGGAAGACATCCCCACATGGGTCTCCCTTTCTAAACAGCACCCTTCCCTCACATCCTTTGCTCCAATAAAATTAACATATTTTGCATCTTATCTAATCACTTTGTTCCCATATCAGAAAGAGGAAACCTGTTTGGTCTATTCCAGACCAAACAGGTTTGGATAAATCTAGGAAATAAACAGATGCTGGCTTGAATCCCAGCTCAGAAATGTTATCAAGTGTGGTTTCAATGAAAAAAATAGTTTCTGGAACGTATTTCCTCCCACCCCTATCCTGGCAATCTCTCTCCACTAATAATAGACTTAATTATTTAAATTTCATTTGTTAGAGAGTTGATGTTTAATTTGAAAATCCTCATGAATTATTAATATTTAATAAATAATAAAATTCAATATCTATTAACTTGGGTTTAAATATATAAACTATTTAATTTCTTAATTCGATGTCTATTTAAAAAAATAAAACAGCCAAGAATTACTCCTCAGAGCCATCAGAGCCTGAGGACGCCCCTGTGGAAATCAGCCCCTGTTCTCCGTCGGTGGAAACAGCATGAGTGGGCGCCCCGTGTCCTCAGGACGGTTGCACATAGTGGAGGAAAAATCAAGAGGAGACTGGGGGGTCACCCCCTTGCCTCACCCAGACCCAGGCCTATTCTAAGTGGCCCCGTCGCCAGCTGCGACCCTCTCTCACTATTTCTGTCGTGGTAGCTGCCTGCAAGGTGTGCAACCTTCGAGGGGAGGAAGGAGGCGGTCTCTAGAAGGATGATTCAGACCTAAGTAGACATATTGTGCTTTTTATTAGAATATTAATTTGGGGTCTCTTTTGGGGGAGGGAGGTAATTAGGTTTATTTTTCTAAGGGAAGTATGGGGCATTGAACCCAGAACCTCGTGCATGCTAACCACGCGCACTGCCACTGGGCTACACCCTCCCCGCACTTGAATATTAACTGGCATTGACAGACAGCGTGTATCTAGTTATACCGGCAATTAGTTACCGATGAGGTTCCGGGACGGTTCCTGTGAAGCAGGCTGAAGCGCTCCCTGAGTCCTTGGGCGAAGGGGATCTTCCGTGTCTCCCCAGGTGTAATCCGTTTGCCTTTCACAAGGACGAGGAGCTGAGTGACCACCCACAGGACTGGTCTAACCATGTCACACACTTAGGAGGGAACCTCTTGGGGCAGGTGAGTCCTGTGGGCCCCTGGGGCTCTCTACCTATTCCTTGGTTCAGGGGTTTCCTTGCCCTTTAAGGATGCATGGGGTTTTTCCCAGTCATTCAGTCCTCAGAGGAAGAGTGAGGCAGCTGGACACGGGCACCCGGAACCTCGGGCAGGCCGCCTGGCCAGGGCACGCCTGCAGTGCTGGGCCAGCTGTGGACGAGCGGAACGCAGCTGCCCCAGGACCCCCTGTCGTCCGGCGTGGGTTGCACTGTTGTCTTAGCTCCTGCTCTGACGGGAAGTCCCCGGAGGGCACCTACCTCGCCTTGCCCACCTGTGCATGCTCAGCCCGTAGCACAATGCCTGGCACACAGTAGGCGCTCAGTCTGTGGGTGGGGGGAGAGGGAGGGTGGCAGAGAAGAGAGACTCAGGAGCAAGAGCCAGGAGCCTCCAACCTCTCCAACAGGTAGGAATTCCCTCGCAGTGGAACATAAAAGATGGATGGGGGGATGCCTGATCCCAGCTTCCCCGGGAGAGGCAGCGCCCCTACCGAGCGTCTCCCTCAGTCCCCGTCCTCCCTCCCCGCACCCTCACCCCACTGTCTGGGGCAGGACGGGCTGAGGCAGGTGGAGGCGGAGCCCCTGGTAGCCTGCTGCAGGGGACCATCTGGGGCACGAAGCCGATTAAAAGCCACCTCGCCGCCTCGCCGGGCGCTCACTCTCCCACCTCCTCGCTTCCTGCGGCCGCGTCTCAGGCTGAAGGATGGCGTGGAGCTTTAAATGGGAGAGAAGGAGCATTTCTGATCTCATTTTCCAGTATTTCAGCTGTGCCATAATCTATTTACCACACAATTTGTGTCACTTTGATAAGCGGCTGCTTCAAGACTGCATTTATTAAAATCAAGAGCGGCGACAGCTTTCAAGTCTCTCAAGAATTGTAATAAATGTTTGAAATTAGTCATTATGGTGTTTGCCATGGTTCACGTCAGAGCCTCCGTCTCGGTGACAAAACAATCACATTCTGCACACGTTCTTTTTGGGGACGGTGGTGGGAGCCTCATTCTGATGCTCTGACTCACTGGGGGGGGGTGGCGGGATGGGGCTGGGGGGTGCGAGACCCTCAGCCCCAAGCAGCCCCGGCCCCGGCCCGCGGCTCAGCCCAGTGGAATGTTCTTCTAGCCCAAGCTTTCACACCTGAAGAGGAGCAAGGTGGTCTGGGAGCAACTCTGCCCCCCTTCATCCCCGTCCTCCTCCACCGAGATCTTTGACTGCTCTCTGGGCTCCAGGGCCTCCCCCAACTCCCCACCCCTGCCCGGCCGTGCTATCTGAGGACACTGTAATTTCTGGGCTGGTTTACCGTTTCCTTTGGGGTTTGGGGGAAGTAACCCTGACCTCGAGTTCTGCGGGGACTTTGAGCCCAGGAAGGGGAGAGGAGGGTCATGGAGGCCGTCAGGGGGATGGGATGCGACTGGGGAAGAGCCGTGTTCCTGCCTCCGTGGGGTCTTGGCGTGCGTGGCCTCGAAGTGACACCCCCAAGGTGCTGGTGAGAGCACGGAAACCATGCTGGTTAGAGGTGCCAAGAGTGGGCCCAGGACGGTGGTGGCTTGGTGCTGGGTGGGCTGAGGTGGGAAGGCCCCGGGGACGTAGGTTCTCTGGCTGATTAGGGACTTCCTTCTGAGGGGTCCTCAGAGCTGGTGGCACCCACCGGCCACCCCGCCCCCCTTGGAGCTCCCTGCTGCGGGGCCTAGGTCTGTCCACAGAGGAAAAGCAGAGGGGCAGGTACCCCAGGAGACACGAGGACACAGGGGCTCCTGGTGGACAAGGGGGGGTGGTGTCCCTCTGGGCGACAGGCTCTATTCTCCAGGGAAATGCATCTGAATTCCGTCTGCGTTCAAGGGCTGGTGAAGGAAGTCCTTTATGTTCTACTAAAAGTTTCAGAAACAGTCATTCTCCTCCTTCGAGCAAGGGGTTTCCGCAGGGCAGCGACCAAAGCGCGCGTGTTTAGTTGACCTTGTGGCGGGGGGTGTGGCTGGACAGACAGACAGACACCTGGTACTGAAACCTCCCGGACCATCCACTTCCAGGCCTGTTTCCCAGCCGAAGCCCCTCCCTGCAGAAGTGAACAGTACAGGTGGCTTTTTCTTTACTGTGGTTTTTATACATAAAAAGGGAAAACAAAGGAAACCTTTTGGGGAGAGGGCTCTGATTTTAAAGGAGACAGAGCTTCATGGAGACAATTTTGAAAAATATAGAAAAGAATGTACACAAATGCATTTTTCCAAAAAGAGCCGATTCAGTGGCTCAGAGGCAGCCGTGCTGACATTTTGCTGTATTTTCTGTGTATCTTTCTGCCTTACGTTCAGCTTGGATCCTGGGCTTTGACTCCACGATGGGGGCAGACCCTCCCCTGCAACCCCCCACTCCCATGGTGACAGCCCTTCTAGACCTGAGTGCTCCAATCACGCTGCGTCTCGCGGCCTCTCCTTGGCCACCCGCTCCCTTCACGAGGCCTGGACACGAGTTCACATCCACTTTATGAACTTGGGGTGACGTGACGTGTCCGTGTAGGGTCATCAAGTGGAACACGTGCAACCACTCAGTGGGGGGTCGATAGTGGAGGGGGCTGTGCATGTCGTGGGGCATGGGGGGTATAGATGAGCAATCTCTGTAGCTTCCTCTCAGTTTTGGTAAAACTGCTCTAAAAAAATGTCTTTAAAATTTTTTTGTAATGTGTATACCTGTGTAACCATCACTACAGCTACAACAGACACAGAATGTTTACATCGTCTTCAAGAGCCCCCTCGTGCCCCTCTGGGGAAATTTCCTCTCTCCCCACAGGCGATGCTGACCTGGTTGCTGTCCCTATAATTTTGTCTTCCCCGGAATTTTCATGTAAACTGCATCATAGATTATGCTATATTTTGTATATTAAGCTATCTTTGGCTTTTCTCATTTAGCCTAATGCTTTTGTAATACATCCGTATGGTTATGGATCAGTAGTACCTTCGTTTTTGACCGTGGAACAATCTTCTGGTGCGTGGCTGTACCTGGCTCTGTGGATCTATTCATGAGATAATAGACGTTTGCCTGTTTCTAGTTCAGGGCTGGTATAAATAAAGCGATCGTTAGCCTTCTAGCTGAGACCTTTGCATGGTCACATGTTTTCATTTCTCTTGAGCAAATACGTACGACTGAGGTCATAAGTGTCTGTTTAGTTTTTTAAGAAACTTATAATGGGCCAACTGGCTTTCTCAGTCCCTCCCACCCCTCTCCAATTTTTTTTTAATTGAAGTATAGTCAGTTTACAATGTTGTGTTAGTTTCTGGTGCACAGCATAGCGATGCAGTTATACATATATATTCCTTTTCATATTCTTTTTCATTATAGGCTATTACAAGATATTAAATTCCCTGTGCTGTACAATAGGACCTTGTTGTTTATCTATTTTACATACAATAGCTAGTATCTGCAAACCTCAAACTCACAATTTATCCCTTCCCACCCCCTTCCCGCCCTGGTAACCATAAGTTTGTTTTCTATAACTGTGAGTCTGTTTCTGTTTTGTAAACAAGTTCATTTGTCTCATTTTTTTAGATTCCACATATAAGTGATATCATATGATATTTTTCTTTCTCTTTCTGGCTTACTTCACTTAGTATGATGATCTCCAGTTCCATCTGTGTTGCTGCAAATGGCATTATTTGCTTATTTTTTATGGCTGAGTAGTATTCCCTTGTATAAATACACCACAACTTCTTTATCCAGTCATCTGCTGATGGATACTGAGGTTGTTTCCATGTCCTGGCTGTTGTAAATAGTGCTGCTGTGAACATTGCGGTGCATGTGTCTTTCTGAATTAGAGTTTTCTCCAGATACATGCCCAGGAGTGGGATTGCTGGATCATAGGGTAAGTCTGTTTTTAGTTTTTCAAGGAGTCTCCATACTGTTCTCCATAGTGGCTGCACCAAATTCCATTTCCGCCCGCACTGTAGGAGGGCTCCCTCTCCACACCCTCTCCAGCACTCACTGCTTGTGGGCTTCTGAACGGCGGCCATTCTGACCAGTGTGAGGTGATGCCTCACTGCAGTTTTGATTTGCATTTCTCTGATAGCGAGATTGAGCATCTTTTCATTTTTAATTCTCACCCTTGGCTTTTACCCATTCAGATGCTCAGGCTTCTGTGTGGAAAGCCCACTTTGCAGCCTTTGTTTGGGGAGCAGGGGCACCCGAGGTTTTCCGGCTGAGCGTGCCCCTGTGAGGACGGCTGAAACCACACCTTCTGTCCTCCCTTCGAGCCTCCTTTCCCTCTGGGGGCTTCTGCTTTCTCCCCTTTCTTGCCTCCTTTTTCTTTCTCGTCTCCTGGCTTTCAAAGCGGTCTTTCAGTTCTTCCTGCTGCTGTATTGAGACGTGCACATCTTGGCTCCTGTTTTGCACAAATGTTTGACCTTGGGTAGAGCTACCGCCGCTGGATGGATGTGTTGTGGCTGCATTTAATCACTGGGAGCAGCCCGAGCCTTGAGAAACCACAGGGACCCAATACCCCGTCCCCTGCCTCGAGACGGCAATGAACTTCTGAGAAACAGCTAATCAATAAATTGAACAAACAATTCGGGCAACAAACTCTCTCTGTCAGGACCTTTATCAGAATTGCAGAAATCAATCAGGGAGGGGGGGTAGAGGGGAGCAATACCTGGGAGATGGGTGGGGAGCTTACATTAACCCCTGATGTCTTCGTTGGGGGTGCTGGGATGGGCGGGGGTGAAGCCCTCCCCTCTGGGGATCTGATTTCTAAGAAGGGACAAAAGACAGGACTTGGCCCAGCCATCCATCTGGCTCTTCCTACCTACACTGAGCTAGGAGCACACATGACTTTCTCAGCCGCTCCATGAAATTATTTTGAAAACTGTAAGGTGCCTCTCAGCTGTACGAGGTGGTGGCTGCAGGAACCGTCCCCCTCGGCCAAGAGCCCACCAGGTCCCCTTCCCTTGTCCCGTTGGAACCCCGAGGTCTGCCACCTTCCCGCCTAAGACGGGAGTGTGATTCTGGACGGGTCAACCGGAGTGGGGGGCGTCTCAGCCCTCCCGGACTCCCTTTATCTTGGGGCGAGTCTATTGCCTTTAAAGAAATATTTTATTTAAAAAATGAAAAAGTCTGTGAGAACTATTTGACTATGGCAGACAAAATGAAATTCAGTGGAACCAAAAGAAAAATAAATTAAATGGAAATCATTCCAAAAGTCACCTCCCAGAAAGGACGGATAAGACGGTGGTGTGTGTTTTAGCGTAATTTTCTCAGGGGCTTTCTTGCTCCCAGCTTTATAATCACAGGAGTGAGTGTGTGTGTGTGTGTGTGTGTGTGTGTGTGTGTGTGTGTGTGTAAAAGAGAACAGGCAGCAAGGCGCCGAGATGCTGGGTCGTGGCAAGCTGCCTGCCTTGGGGTGGAATTTTCCACGGCAGTAAATAAATCCCCTCTGAGAGGCGGCGGGCGCGGACAGCACGTGAGCGCGCTGCCGCATCAGCTCGGTGTTTCCTGCACAGATAGAATATTTACAGCTCCGTCTTTGGTGTGAAATGTGGCTCTCCCAGACCCCGCGAAGGTCACTGGAATGTCAGGGGAATTTATGGGTGTTTGCAGCACGCTGGTGCCGGCGAGCAAGGCTGAGGACGGGCTTCTGCTCCTCGGAGCCCAGAGCCCAGGCACCCGAGGGCCGGAGGGGCCGCGGGCGGCGGTTGGCGCCGTCCCCGCCGCGCGCGCTGCCGCAGGCGTGACTCTGTCCGTGCGCGCGCGGAACCCGTGCTACTCCAAGGCTGGGGAGGGGCGGTTAAAACGCGCAGAAGGGAGGAACAACGAGGGGATTCACGAATCACGGTTCTGCTTCTGCTTCTACTGTCCGGGCTAATTATTTCTCGGTTTTACGGAAGAGATTCTGCATTCGTTAAAGCCAGGAAGGGTCCCGAGTAGGCTACGGTTTCAGATCCCAGAATCCGAGCGCTGGGGCAGGGACCTCCGAGATAATAAAACCCATTGCTGTCATTTTCAGTCGCGGCAACCAAAGCCTAAGGACTTTCTGCTTAATGAGCTTGCGTGTTGTTAGAATCATGGGGGGAGGACTGTCGGGAGTGGCCGAGCTGGACTGGCGTCTCCAGAGGTGGTTCCTGATAAGCCAGGTGCTCGCACGCTTCTTAGAGTCTCGCCGGCTGGTTCTTAGGTGCAGGTGCTGGTTCGGTGCCTCTTGAATTTAGCCCTGTGTTTATTCGTTGATGGGCCCCGCACACCCCATGCAGGAGGGCATCCTAGGTTGAGGGTCTACTACGTGCACTGAAGCCACAGGAAGCCCCTGCCCAGGACCCTGCATCTCCGGAGGCCCGGGAACCATGTCGCTAAGACAAGACCAGCGCGCTCAGCGGCAGCTCGTAGCTCTGCCCCTGGTGGGGCTTTATTTTTTCTTTTTAATTTTTCAAATTGAAGTGGAGTTGATTTACGATGCTGTGTTAGTTTCACGTGCACAGCATAGTGATTGTTATATGTATACATATATATTCTTTTTCAGATTTTTTTCCATTATAGAGTATTACAAGATACTGAATACAGTTCCCTGTGCTCTACAGTAGGACCTTGTTGTTTATCTGTTTTATATATAGTATTTTGTATCTGCGAATCCCAACTCCTAATTTATCCCTCGCCACCCCCCTTTCCCCTCTGGTAACCATAAGTTTGTCTTCTATGTATGTGAGTCTCTGTTTTGTAAATATGTTCATTTGTATCATTTTTTCAGATTCCACTTATAAGTGATACCATATGATATTTGTCTTTCTCTCTCTGACGTAGCTTCACTTAGTATGATCATCTCTAGGTCCATCCATGTCGCTGCAAATGGCATTATGTTGTTGGTTTTTATGGCTGAGTAGTATTCCATTGTATAAATATACCACATCCTCTTTATCCAGTCACCTGTCGATGGACATTTAGGCTGCTTCCATGTCGGGAAAGCTTTTCTTTACAGCAGATGTCAATCAACAAACATAGAAGGGATGATGGAGTGATGCAGTTAGAAAAATCACCCATGGATGCTAAAACCAGTGGGTGAAAGTATGGCTAAGGTCAGGGTATTTGTACAGTCTCCAAGTATCTGCCCATAAGTTACAAATCACATACAAAGAGACCAGGTGACTCCAGAGCGGGAAGGCCTGGCAGACACTTCCTGGACTGAGGGGCCAAGGCTAATGCCGCCAACATGAGGACAAATGGATAAAAAGTGTGCCACCTGGTATGAGGCGCCGAGGAGGACTCACACCACGTCTGTGGTCTTCCCATCAAAAATGCACAGCCTGAAACTGATCATGAAGAAACATGAGAAAAACACCAGCTGAGGGACCATCTATAAAATAGCTGGCCTGTATTCTTCAAAAACATCATGGGAGAAGAAAGACAAAGAAAGACCGAGATGCTGTTTCCAACTGAAGGAAGCAAAAAAGACGTGACAGCCGAATGCAGCTTGTGATCCTGGGTGAGCCTCTGGACCAGGCAGCAAATGGCAGCCAAGGCCTTACTTGGATAATGGATGAAATTTGAATAAGTATGAGTCTGCTCAGGCTGCTGTAACAAAGATACCATAGACTGGACACCTTAAGCAACAGAGGTTTATTTTCTCACAGTGCCAGAGCCTGGAAGTCTGAGGTTTGGGGGCTGGCATGACCAGGTCCTGGTGAGAGCTCTCTTCCTGGCTTGTAGACGGACAGCCACATGTGTGTCCTCACATGGGAGGGAGGGGGAGAGAGAAAGTGAGAGAGAGAGAGAGCGATCTCACGTCTTTTTTTTCATTAGGGCTCTAATCCATCATGGGGGCCCCACCCTCATGACGTCAGTTAAACCCAATCATTTCCCAAAGGCCCCATCTCCAACTACCATCACATTGTGGGGTAAGAGCTTCAATGTATGAATTTGGGGGGACACAAACATTTGGTCCATAACAAATATGGACTATGGATTAGATAATAATATTTTATCAATGATAAATTTCCTGATTTTGATCAATGTCCTGTGGTTGTATAACAGAATGGGAAATGCCCACTGAATCATCTAGAAGTTGGGGGCCATGATGTCTCCAACTTACTTTCAGAAAGTGCAGGAAAGAAATACTGCATGCAGAAGAGGGGCGAGTCTGTGGTAAAGCATACGATGTACATAAGCAGTGACTGGTGAAGGGTACTGGGAGTTCCTGATGCTTATTCCCGCAACTTTTCTTCACTGGAAACGATTTCAACAGAAAAACTTACCGAAAAATAAAAAATCAAAGCTCAGTAAATTGTGTAGCTGAAGTTATTAGTCTTGAATCAAAACCGACCTGATCTGGCATCTGAGTTTCCTGGTCATCTAGAGTTCATCAGTTTGTGCACGACCTTTCAACGCAAGCATTAAAAGTGTCGTTCCAAAGGAGCTGCAGTTAGCCGGGTCACCGAGGTCACTTTGCCCATTGGTTCTTTCTCCTGAAAGTACTCGGGTAGCAGAAGAAACAATGATTAGGTGCTTTTACCTGGCCAGCCAAAAAGTTGCCCCAGGCACACCTTGAACCAATCATGTTTCTCTCTCCTTCTTTCCTTCCTTCCTTCCTCTTAGCGTCCAAGTCAGTAATTACTCTGATGTGTGAGAACGACTTCTTCCTTCTCGTCTTCCTGGGCTCCAATTTTTCCGGATAAAAGTGGAAGAAACAATCTTGAAAGTGTTCCGTGGGAAAAAAAAAAAGATTGCAGAGTTGAAATTAAATATTGTGATGATATAAAACAGTGAGCGGCTCTGCCTGACAGCTCTGACAGCTCCTTGTTCGAGAAAACAGCATTTATGATGTCAGCGCTATAAGGGAGAATGTTTGAATGAAAATAATTACAGCTGATAGCACAACAAAGGTTCCTCGTCGTCCATCATTCTTCGCAAATACCACGGGTAGAACTTTCCCAGCGGTGGGAAAAGTCTCTGTCAAGGGGAAGAAGGAGGTCCGCGCTTACTGTCGGTTCCTCCGGAAACCCAGATGGCCTCCAGAAGCCTGAGCACCTCGCCTCCGGAAGGAGCTCATGTGTGCGGGGCTCTGTTGTCTGCTGGACTCAGTGGACGGTCACTGCCGCTCCTGGGACGCAGTTCGTCCTCCTCTGGTCAACTGTCTTGACTGAATTGATCCCTTCTTTTTTTTTTTTTAAATTGAAGTACAATCAGTTGCAATATGTCAATTTCTGGTGTAAGGCACAATGTCCCAGTCATGCAGATATATGCATATATTCGTTTTCATATTCTTTTTCATTAAAGATTGTTACAATCATCTGTTCTTTGGATGACAGTACGTTGACACTCAAAACTAACTCCTTTATCTGCCTTCTCTTTTGGAATTCTGAATCTGAAATTACAAGATAGCTCCATTTCAGTTTCTGGGCGGTTTAGAGATGATTAAGGACTTGGCTGAGATGGCTTGATGCCCAGAGAAACTTCTCGGCCCACAGGTAGACCCCTTCCTGCTTACCCCAGTTCTTTACATCTGAATTCTTCCCAGAATAAAATGCCCCCGCGAGGGTCACCCCTTGGGACCCATTTTGGCATAAGGGAGGTTGCTGGGATAGGGGTATTGAAATCTGCTGGAGCCTGAAAGGTGAGGATGGAGGGGAAGGCAGGCTAGAAGGGGTCCAGGAGATGAGGCAGAGGAGGGGAGGGCTTCCTAAGCCTGAAGCTGGGCCCTGGCTGACAGGAGCCCCTCCCCTCTGCTCACTCAGCTCCATGCCCCTGGACAGCACAGAGCTTCCAGACTGCAGCCTGGGTCAGAGCCCCCATGATGCCTGCCCCCTCCACACTACTTCTTCTGCCTCCCCGTGAGCTGCCTTCTACACCTGCTCACCCCAGCACGGGCCTCGAAGTTCAGCTCAGGATGGTCAGTCCCTCTGCGAGATCTCCCACTGGCTGCGGGTACCTTCCCGGGCATGATCATCCGTCTCCCTCTGCACCGGGTTGTCACATGTCCCCCAGACGCACATCCACCCGGAACCTCGGAATCGGACCTTGTTTGGAAAAAGATAGTTGCAGATGAACTAAAGATTCAAGGTGAGGTCTTCCTGGATTGGGGGGTGGGGGCTCCCAACCTGGCGACTGGTGTCCTTGCTCCAGCAGCCGCCGGGAACGTCTTTGTCACGGCTATTTATCAAGCCCCTGACTGTGCCAGGAGCCCTAGAGGGCGAAATCAGGACCAGACTGTCTGGGCCACGCCGTCACTTGACGTGGAGGGGCAGGGCTAGAGGGGCCGGAACTGTAGACCCTCGAAGCCTTCAAATGCGCCTTCTCCAGACCTGGGCTGGGTCTGCCGTGAGCAGGCGAGGGCACTGCTTGCTGGCCCGAGGGAGCGAAACAGACCGTAGCATCATACTTGTTCCAACACCATGGCGCTCATTCTTTGCCTGGTCATAAACTCTCCTCCTGGTGCTTTGGCAATGCCCAGCTCTCAGCTCTTAAAATTAAATGCTGTTCTTTTACAGAGCCAAGGAATTTGCCCGGGAAGACCAATAAAATAGAATAAAAATGAAAACTTCAAAAGATGTTTAGAGAGCTATCTAGGAAAGATGTCAGATGGTGATAATTGTGCAGGACACCACTGTTGGGGACCACTCCATGAGGGGGCATAAGCACTTTGACTGTAGAATGAACGGTGAAACAGGAATGGGGGAGACGGAGTGGAGAGACTCCAAACCCAACATCTGTGTGCAGGAACAGCCCCAGGTGAGCCTGGGTGGTGACTGAGCAAGGAGCGGGTAAATCAGGGGAAAGGGCCACGCCTGGGAATGATCTTGGACCTTCAGCAGGCATTGCCCTGCTGGGGCGAGGCAGCCGGGGAGAAGGACGCTCAGTGAGAGCGGGGAGGGGAGGGCCCCGAGGCCTCCTGCCTGTGCTTCCGTGCTCACATGCTGGCTGGCGGGACAGTGGAAACGCGCATTTCATGGCTCCTCCGGCTCCTGGATGTCAGCGGCTTCATGCTGTTTGCATCGGTCGCTTGTCACTGGGCGTTCGTGCACTGGGGGCTGTGTCACTTTCTTAGGGCTGTCATAAAAAAGTACCCCAAACCGAGCGGCTCACACAACAGAAATGTACTCTCTGCCAGTTCTGGAGGCCAGAAGTCCGCGATCGGGGTGTCTGCAGGGCTGGTTCCTTCCAGAGCCCCGAGGGAGAGTTTGTTCTGGGCCTCTCTCCAGCTTCGGCTGTTTGCTGGCAATGCTGGGCATCTCCCGCCTGTAGGTCCCTCACCCAGCCTCGGCCTTCATCTTCACACAGCTTTTCACTGAGCGGTGTCTCCGTGCCCAGATGTCCCCTTTTTATAAGGACACTGGTCATGTTAGACTAGGACCCCCTGGAGTGACCTCCTTTCATCCTGACTCCCTCTGTAAAAACCCTCTTTCCAAATAAGGTCACATTCTGAGATTCTGAGGGTGGGGCCTCATCGTGTGAGTCCAGGGGGACAGAATCCAACCTGGCCTCTCAGAGAGTGTTAGGGAGTTCCTGGTCACTCTCGCTGTGTAAGAAACGACTCCCAAACTTCACGGCTTAGAACGTAGCTGCATTACGCTCTCAGATGCTTCGGGGCTCGGACAGGACACAACACAAATGGCTTTTCTCTGCTCCGCGGTGTCTGGGAATCTGCTGGGAAGGTTTGCTGGGGGATAGGATCAACATAGGGGTGTCTCCATCACACACATGTCTCACACACATGTCTGGCCGTGGATGCTGGCTGCCGGCCGGGCCTCCGCGTCCCTGCGGGGCCCCCTCAGGTTGCCTGCCCTTCCTCACAGCGTGGCGGCCTCAGGGCTGTCAGCCTGTCTTTGCGGCTGCTCAGGGCTGCCACAGTGAGTCTCCCGGCGAC
This sequence comes from Camelus dromedarius, assembly GCF_036321535.1. Lineage (NCBI taxonomy): Eukaryota > Metazoa > Chordata > Mammalia > Artiodactyla > Camelidae > Camelus > Camelus dromedarius. Next base: position 30,554,057 of record NC_087451.1, on the reverse strand, counting down.
CCAGGAGGAAGCTGGGTGGCATTCTCTGACCCAGCCTCAGAGGCTGCCGCACGCTGTCAGTCCAAGTGCGTCACAAGCATGCTCCCAACTTCACGAACATTGAGAGAGAGTTTTGATCCCACACCCCGCTCCGAGGAGTCTGGGTTGGCTTCCTTCTCCCTCACCGCCTCCCCAAGCCCCAGACTGTGCGCACAGCAGCAAAGTGGAGAGAGGAAGTGTGCTCTGAGTTTCCCCAAGTCCAGACTCGCGCGGCTTGCCGCCCGACAGACCAATACATCGAGGGACGAGTTGTTGGGGCAAGGAACAGCGACATTATTCAGAAAGCCAGCAGACCGAGAAGATGGACAAGTGTCCCAAAGAACCATTTTGTCTGAGTTAGAATTCGTGCTTCTTTTATATTAAAAGGGGAGGGAGTCAAATCCCACACTTCCTGGTGCAGGTCAGTCTCCGGAGGGGATGTGTTCATTCTTCCTTCCTTCTGTCACTCACAGGGGGGCCTGGTCAGGTTGTTTCCTGTGAGCTAAATAAAGGTACTTCAGCTTAATGCTCATTGCCTGGGAGGCAGGGTTCCCAGAGATGCGCCCTTATGTGTAATTTAAGCTTATAGCCAGCACCTCTTTGGTGATTAACTTGTAGCAAAAGCAATAGAATACAAAGTTTAAAGTAAAGAAACAGACCCCATATGGAGCCAGACTGGCTCTTCCCCATGACATAATCACTCAGAAGCCAGTCAAGTCCCGCTGATGCCCTGGACCTGAGGACTCACCTGCCAGGAAGGTCTTTCACTCATTCATTCATTCAGACATGTTCTCTGAGCCCCACTACACACCAGGTGCTGTCCTCAGCTTGGAGATTTGGGGAGATGGGACAGCTGGCTTCCTGCTCTCGTGGTGCTGAAATTCCAGCAGGAGCGAGCAGATAAGAAGCAAATAAACCAGTAAGTAACCAAGGCGATTTTAAGCAGGAATAGCGCATGAGAGAAATAAAATTAGATGAAGTGAGGGGAGCAGTCAGGGTCCTTCAGGTCGAGTGGTCAGGGCAGATCTGTCTCTAAGGGACGGCGCCTTCTTGGGGGGGCCAGCATCGGTCCGGGAGGAGCCCCAGGCCCTGGGGGAGGGTTTGGGTTTTATTCTAAAGGGGATGATAAGTCACCGAGGGTTTTAAGTCAGGAGCACAACCCCTGCTGGGGGTGCTGGGGCTGCGGGGTGGGCACACCCAGCCCAGGACCCGGCTGAGAGGGTCCACGCGTGGGCACATGGGGGCGTTTGGGGAGTAACTGGTTTAATTATCGCGGTACTCTGTCTCGGCTCCCATTAATAATGCGGTGAGTTTCAGCAGCAGATTAAACTCTACAAAGGAGTGAGTTGCCCGGGAAAGGGCAGCTACGCCTTTTGGAGGACAGCCAGTGCATCGCAGGTCCCTATTAGACAGACGCCCATAGCAGCCGGGCGCGGACACCCGCAGGTGAGACGTGCAGGAGCACCGTCAGTCCGCTGCTCAGGGCCCCCCGAAAGCGCCGGGCGACCGCGGCTCGCCGCCTGTCCACGTTCCGCCGGATACGCCTTTTAAAACTTCACTTTCACAGCCGCGTTACAAGAGCACCATAAAGCAACGTCAGGGGGAAGAGCTGGCTGATGCTTGAGCCGTGTGGCCCCCGACGCCGGAGGCGCGCTGCGAGAGGGGGGCCCCGCGCCAGGCCTTCCCGGTCTCACCGTGTTCCCCGCAGGAGGCGTGGGAGAAAGGGGAGGGGGCCCTGCCCGGGGCCGGCCCTGCTCTCGGCCGAGGGCCGGAGACCCGGTCCAAGCAGCGCTTGGCAGTTCCCTGTGGGTCTTGGACTCCGACTTGGAGGGGATCATAGCAAGGTGCTGGAGGTGAGACGCCGGCGGCGGCTTGGAGGCAGGGAGCTGGCAGGCGCAAAAGGATGCTGGAATGAGCCCTTGAGGGCGGCAAGGTCTGTTTTTCTCACGGATGTCCCCACTCCAGGAAGCACTCCTGGCATAGAGTAGGCACCGGGCAAATATTTGTTGAATGAATAAATAAATGAACCAACTCCCAGCAGCTGAAGACGGAGAGACAGAGGAAGGGCTAAGGGACTCAGGAAAGCACTCGAGGGTCTGGTCCTTTCTCTCCTTCTGGCCCTTTGCATCCTGGGTCTGGGTGACGCGCCCTTGTCCTGAAGTCCCCGAGGACCCAGCCGGCAGAGGCGCCACTTCCACTGTTTATGAAATACCAACCCAGTCGCTGAATTGGCGGCTGCGTTTTTCTAATCTGCTGTCTTAAATTGAGAGCCCTTCCTGTCTGTGTGCCTTGTCGCCCTGGATTTTAAGCTCCTGAGGGCAGAAGATGGCCTTATACCCCTCCGTGTCCCCAGGACAGTGGTCTTAGAGAGGGGACACGCAAAGTCATCCACTGTGGTGCAGGAAAGGAAAGTTAAAACTACAGGTTATATTTAATTTTTAGTATCATGTTAAAATTTTCTGTTTTCTGTGTGTACTTTATGATGTGTATCCTACCAGTGGTTCTCACATGGGGATGATTTTGCTCCCAGGAGACGCTGGGCAGCGCCTGGAGACATTTTTGGTGGTCACAACTGGGGAGGGGGGAGGGGTGCCACCAGGATCTAGCGAGGACAGACCAAGGATGCTGACAAACACCCTGCAGTGCAGCGGGCGGCCCCACGACAGAGACTGGTCTGGCCCCGAATGTCAGCAGTGCTGAGGCTGCTCCAGCCGGCCATTGAAATCTCTCTGTCCCTCAAGGTTCACATCTGCAAAAATAGAATAAGGCTGGTGCCAGTCTTCCAGGTTCTTAGGAAGTCAGTGAGCTGACACAGGCGAGGCACTTAGAGCCAACAGGACCTCTTACAGTTCTGCATGTATCAATTTATAAGTAATTGTACATATGCTGCTGGTTGGGTTTAAGATTTTTATCCTGATGGGAATACATCAAAACAAAATTGGAAGGACTGGAATTGATAGATAAATAGATAGACAGATAGATAGATAGATAGATAGATAGATAGATAGATAGATAGATAAAAAGAGATAGATAGTTAGTGAATTAAGTAGTGACACCAGGCAGCACTTTCTGAGTTGCAGGCATGTGCTCATTGTGCTTTAAATGTCTGAGCTCATCAGCCCTCTCACAGCCCTGTGGGGCTGGTATTAGGTGCTCAGTAAATTTCTGGCTGAATGATTACTATCACGTTGAACACAAATGCCTTAATTCTGGCACAGACAGCACTTGCTGTGCAGATCTGGAAGGGGAGATTAATTTCATTTGAAACCCTACATGAAGAGGTAGGATTCGAGAAATCAATATGAATTACGTAGGCATGGGGAAGTTTGTGGTCATATGGAGCCTCAGATGCCAGGCTAAGAGGTTTGGATTATGACTGCAGACGGTGTGGAGCTTCAGAGGGTTTTTGTGGGGTTTTTTTTGCACAGGATTTGTGACCCATGAAGAGGTGATGTGATTGGAGGTAACTCTAACATAGCATACGGCTCCATGTGCCCGAGTCTCTTCCTGGAGTCACAGAACAGTAGTTTGGTGACCAAGAGGAATCAAAAATCTCTACCTGCAGTCACCCCCATTTTCCAAAGAAGAAACTGGAGTTCAGAGAGGTTAAGTTCCTTGCCCTGAGTCGGACAGCCAGGAAACAGTGGAACCTAGAGCCAGTCCCTTCACCTCCCTCCTGGCGGACGGACAGATTTGGAGGGAGTGGACGCAGCTGTGCTGACGAGCATCACTGGAAGTTGTAGCTTCTGAGCAGCTACCAAGCACGGTGGGATGAAGAGCTCTCCCTGGGTGAAGGGCATCTCAGTAGAAATACAGTCCGCAGCCTCCCTGCTACGTGTGCAGGGCCAGCCTGCTCTGTGTGCGGTATGAGAGCAAGTGCCCGGAAACGTGAGGAGCATGCTGCCCTGCCCACGGATCTCGAAACTCTGGAAATTTCACTTGCAAGGCTTACTGCCTTTAGTGGGAAAGTCTCTGTTCCTGTTTCAATGCAACATCTGGGCACCCCTTAAGGCATAAAGTTTAAGCTATTTTTTTTCTCTTGCATTCAGTAAGCATTCCTTGAGCTTCTACTGTGTGTATTCAGCCCCTTTCCCTAAAAAGCTACACAGATGAAGAGGTGTGATCTTGCCTGAGATGCTGTCTCTTGTTGGAGACCGACGTGCAAGCTTCAGCCCCAGTGGCAGCTTCTGAGAGGCGGGGGAGAGGTTCATGCCAATACAGCAAGGGGCACCGAGCATGGGGACTGCGGTCCAGCCTAGCCAGAGAGCCTGGGACGCGTGGGGGCTCTGTTCGAGGGTAAGCTGGCTTTGGGCTCCTGTTTCAGGTTCTTGGCAGATGGGCTGATGAAATGGAGTGTAACACGAGAGGCAAAGGCTAGCCAGTGACATACACCCTTACGTGTGATCAGAAACAAAATCATGGGCAGCCCGAGTGCTGTTTAAACTCAGTGTGGGGACAGCCATGTGGAGCAAAGGTGATCATTTTATATGTTCAGCCACTGGAAAGCTTTTAAATGTTCACTTTCTAATTAAGAGACAAAATGTCCTGTTTTATTGGCAGCCACAGTGGATGAAGCCCCCAAGAGGGAAGTAAATGGTCCCTGTGATCTAGGAGATAAAAAGAATCAAAGAAAAGCAGAAGATGCTCCTTCCTGCCCTCACCACATCCCTGCTGGTTCCACGGAGGGATGTTTGTTCAGCCGTTAGATCATTCACTGGCTGATCCAGTCATTCGCTGGTTCATTCATTTGTCCATCCATTTATTAATTCATCCTTTGTTTTGCACATGCATTGATGAATCCACAACTTTCCTTACTCACCAGAACAGTTGACATTTATTGAGATGCTGGATACCAGACTCAGGCAATGCAGAAAAGATCATGATCAAGACAACAGCCGGGCCCCTAGTGAGCACCCCGGGTGGGGGGGTCCATTGTTCCCTGTGCTTTCCATTTTCTCTGCCTGAATAGTGTTCCGGTCCTGGGGCCAGTGCCTGGGGCCACACGCAGCCAATGGGAGCATAAGCTGGTCCCCCAGACCAACTCCCAGGGACCCCTGTGGAGTTACAGACTGAACACTGAGCACTCTCCCTCTTTGTAAATCTTGAAAAATCTTATAATCAGATAATGTAAGTCCTCTGAATTTATTTTATTCAAGATCTGGTTACTCTAGGTCCTTTGGCTTTCCGTATACATTTTAGAATCAGTTTGTGTATATATATATATATAAAATGGATTATACATCCTGAATAGGGTTTATTACAGAGTGCAAGATTGGTTTAACTTCCTAAAATCAGCTCATATAATTCACTGTATTAACAGACTAAACAAAACAAAACAAAACACCATATGGTCATCTCAATAGTTGCAGAAAAAGCATCTGACAAAATTTAACATGAATTCATAAGCAGAACTCTCAGCAAAGCAGCAGTAGAAGGACATTTTCTCAATCTGATAAAGAGCTTCTGGAAAAAAACTTCCACTAATATTATATACCTAACGGCAAACGTCTGATCAGATAAGATAAGGAAAAGATGCCCTTTCTCACTGCTTCAATTCAACGTTGTATTGGACTTCCAGCCAGTGCAATAAGGAAAGAAAAAGAAATAAAAGGCATCAGATAAACAGGAATAAATGAAACTGTCTTTCAAACAACAAAAGACATGATTGTTTATATAGGACACCTTAAGGAATATGTTTTTTTAACTACCAGATTTAGTAAATGAATTTATAAAGTTATTAGAATATAAAGTCAATATGCATAAATCAATCAAATATTTGTGATATATTAGCAGGAAATAGTAGAAAATGAAAAATTTAAAACAATTTCATTTACAAGAGTATCAAAACTGTAAAATACTTAGGGATAAGTTTAACAAAAGATATATAAGAACTCTGCACTGAAAACTATGAAAATTGCTGAGAAAATAAAGAACACCTAAATACATGCATAGATATACCATAACCTTAAATTGAAAGAGTTAATATTTTAAGATGCTAATTCCCTCTAAATGGCTCTATGGATAAAATTCAGTCCCAGTTAAAATCCCAGCAGGATCTTTTTTGTAGAAATTGACAAATTTCTGGGCAGTGCTGCAGACCCTGGAGGACATCTGCACCAGCTTCAGCCTCCCGCTGCCAGCCCCCAGGGAGTAGAGGCTGGGGCCTCCCACGGTGCAAGACGGACAGGTGCCTCGTGAGAACGGGCTGGGGAGGGTGGATAACAGAACTGTCTGTGGATCTGGAGCAAGTGAACCAGGCTGCGTCGAGAGAGCCCAAGAGTCCCTGTGCCCCAGGGCCTTCCCCTGCATCCCAGCCTCTGCATTTGGAGCTGACTCCCTTCATCTCCCAAAAGCAAACTCAAAGTGAAAGACCCCCAGGACCCAGGATTATGGACACTTACACCTAGTGCCAAATAAACAAGACCAAATTCTATGTAATTACTTCTCAAGTCATTTACTTGTCCCAGGAATCGACCTGTGCATCCTTTAATCTTTAATGCGCTTTTAAAATTCAGCCTTAGGGAGTCATCTTGGTTGTTGACGTTTGTCATGGTGAGGACTCTGGAGGCATGAGGCTTTGGTTAAGATGTCTTCAAAAGAAATAGCCAGTTTAAGACCTGATGTTCACACGTCGGAGTGGAGGTGCAGGGTGAGGGGCCGTGGCTGCTTGCGTTTTCCTGCGTTGGGTACCAGCGGCAGTGATGCTGCTGCTGCTGCTGATGGTGGCAGTGATGGCGATGGCACAGCATGTGCTACAAATGATCTCCATCAATCCTCTTTTTTAAAAATTTAATTTAATGTAACTTTTTATTGAAGTACCATCAGTTACAATGTGTCAGTTTCTGGTGTACAGCACAATGTCCCAGTCTCCATCAATCAAACCTTTACAATAGGTGCTATTTAAGCCTCACTTTCCTAGAGGAAACTAAAGGTGGAAAGGTTCAGTAAGTAACCTGCATGGAGACATGCAGCTCTTGGGTGCTGAATCCAAGCTGGACCTCACTTCTTTGGGAGCCTCAAGCCCTACCCCACCTCCCCCGGTAGGGTGGCCCATGGCCTCTACCTCGCAGAGAGGCCCTCCAAGCACACTACACCTGCAGGGACCCTTGGACAAGTTACCTCTCCAACCTTGGTTTTCTTGTCTGCAAAATGGGAGCAATGATTCCTACTTGATTGCATGTCATGAGGATGAAATGAGATTCTACGAACGTAGCTGCTCGACGCATGGGAGTTCTCCCCGATTCCTTCCAGGCAAGACCAGAGTAAGGGGTTTAAGCACAGAGCCAACCTTCTCACCTGCAGACAAAAATGTGGAGAGGCACCTTGCTAACTTCTCATTTACTCCTTGAAGTGTTGCCAAAGCCAGTGTTCTGAAGGTGCTAAAAACCACTCAGGGCTAGTTTTGTGTGGGAGTTCCAGCTCTCCCTTGGGGTAGATTTGAAAGATCGGTGGTAGCAGATAGATTGTTTCTGCATTCCTAGCTCAGTTTCTCAGTGGCCAGGCATTACTGTGACACCTCAGTTTATCCCATCTTGTCTTACTATGGTAAAAACGTTTCTCAGGAGATCTGCCCTCTTGACAAACTTTGAAGTGCATGGAACAGAACTGTTAACTACAGGCACGACGGTGCCGGCAGATGTAGAGGGCTCCTTCACCTTGCACACCTGAAACTCTGTACTCCTTGGACAAGTGCCTCCCTCCTCTCGCCTCTCCCTGGTCTCTGACAACCACCACCCTGCTTTCTGCTCCTATGAATTGGGCTATTTTAGACATTTCATCGAAGCAGGATCATGCAGCCCTAGTCCTTCTGGGTCCAGTTGATTTCACTTAGCCTCATGTCTTCCAGGTTCATCCATGTGGTCCCATTTGGCAGGATTTCATTCTCTTTTAAGGCTGAGGAGTACCCCATTGTATGGACAGGCCACGTTTCTATGCATTCATCTGGCTATTTCTCCAAAGAAGACATGCAGGTATGAAAAGGTGCTCAGCATCGCTAGTCATCAGGGCCACGCAAATCAAAACCACAATGAGATGTCACCTCACACCCATTAGGATGGCTATTTTCAAAAAAAAAAAACCCAAAAGATGACAATGCCAGAGAGGATATGGAAAAATCGGAACCCGCGTGCACCATCGGTGGGAGTGGAAAATGGTGCGGCCGCTGTGGAAAATATGGAGGGTCCTCAAAATACTAAAAACAGGACCACCACGTGGTCCAGCACCACATTTAAAGATACTCTATGCAACACAGAAAGAGACTCACAGACATAGAAAACAAACTTATGGTTACCAGTGGGGAAGAGGGTGGGAAGGGATAAATTGGGAGTTTGAGATTTGCAGATACTGATGGCTATATATAAAATAAATAACAAGGTCCTACCATGTGGAACAGGGAACTAGATTCGATACCTTGTAGTAACCTACAATGAAAAAGAATATGAAAACAAATATACGTATGTCTACATATGACTGAGACACTATGCTGTGCACCAGGAATTGATACACACTGTGAAGTGACTGTACATCGATTTTTTAAAAAAGAAGTCAATTCGAATGCCATTTCTCATATTTATTCCACAACAGCATTTTACCCTCAAAATACAAGCTATTCCTTTTCAAAACAAGTAAATAAAAAGACACCCTGTGGTCCTTCTTCCTTCCCTCCGGGCTCCAGGTCCCGCCACCAAGGGCAGGTGGAGACCAGGGGGCGCCTCCTGAACCTGGACTCTATTAGAGCCAGTGAACGGGGCGGGCGGGCTGTCATTTCGGGTCTGCCGCTAAAGCTCAGTCAACTGGAAACTGGACATCCGAGCGGCTGGAATTTGGACAAGCCCACCAGGTGTGCTTTGAGGAGGGTGAGAGAGTGCAGGTTCCTTTGAGGACATCGACGACTCAGGCTGGGCGAGTCCTGAGTCTCCAGACCCACCCGGGCCCCACACCTGACCCTTCTCACTCTCAGCTTCCAGAGCGCGTTGCCCTTCCCGGGACTGGTGGCTCCCTTGGATCCCACGGAACAGCTCTGACCCCAAGTCCCCCACTGCCTCCTGCAGATCCTTTCTCCACCGTGGACTCCCCTGCCAGAGAGTCAGGTCAGCCGAAACCCAACACCTGCCTGTCCCTGAGCCTCATATCTCATGAGGTGCCCAGCCTTGCTGATCCCTCCTTGGAATTAGCCCTTGAATTCCTCCCTTCCTTCCTCTCGACCCTGAGACCAACGCAGGCACCTTCTTGCCTAGATTCAACTTCAGCTTCCTTCCTGCTCTCTCACCTGCCTCTGGATAAGGAGCCCAAGTGTGTGGCTCCCTTTGCTGAAAACGCCCCGGTAGGTCCTGCATCCTCCATGAGCTGGCTTCCACCCAACCACACCCTTCTCACCTCCCCATCATCAGTTTACATTCCATCACTAACAGAACCATGTGGTACCCAGGCCAGACTCCTGCTTTCACTCCTCTGACTTCATAGTTAACGTCCTCTCCCCCTGTTGCGAGCTGGGCACCCTTGAACTTTCGGCTCCATCCCTCCATCCCTGGGGCAGCTTCAGTGCACACCTCCCTCCATCCACCAGAACCAGCTCAGCCCCCCCGTCCCCGGGACTCTGCGGGAGCTCGGAGCCAGTCCCATGCTGGCCACTTGACCGTCTTCCTTACTCCCCCGTGGACAGCGAGCTCCTGGAAGGCAGCAGCCCCATCCTGCATTTATCTTCCCTCCGCTTCAGCCCCCGCCTTGGGCTGGGCAAGTATTCAGCACTCAGTCCACGCCTACCTAATGAATTGGCTGAATAAATTAATCTGGGGCTCGTTTCCCCAGCCTCCTGCCTGGGTGCGGAAGCCGCCTCCCTGACCCGTGGGGCCGAGCCCCTGAGGGGGGGACCCGCACTGCCCGGCACGTTAAGCCCCGTCCCAGGTCCCATGAAACAGAGCGGGAGGGCGTGTGCGCGGAGGAGTCTCGCCCCAGAGACCCGGCACGCGGTCTCAGGCTGTTTAAGGAGGTTAACGCGGAGGGGGAAGCTCTGCAGCTGATGGTCCTCAGGCGTTAATCACCGCGTGCTGCTGGGGGCTCGCCTGTGAGAATGTGTTAATTTGGTAATTACGGAGGAGCGGGGGAGGCTGCTCTGTAACCTTTGTCATTATTTTCTAACTAAAAGACGATATGGAAATGGGAACAGTGAGAAATTCCAGCAAGGATTTAAACCGAGACCGTCAGCCCCTCCTGCCGCGATTGCCCGCTGCCTGGGATGTGAGCTGTCTCCTCCGCCTTTGTTTCTGCCCAGCGTCAGTGTCTTTCCTCCCCAGCACTGAGAGGGGCCCTGTGTCAAGGTCAAGTTCGGTTTCTTGGAGGGACCGGACCGGTGCCCACACTTCATGGCAAATATCACAACGGCCGAAAGATTGCAGACCCCCTGGGCCCAGCTTTGTCTGCATCGCTGACAGCCTTCCCTGACAGGCTGGCCGCTCCCCACTCCCCCAGCAAGGGTCCTCTTCCCAGATCCCTGCTCTAGTAAAGCTTCCTTCGTGGGGACCAGGCTAGGTCTTTGGGTGCAGGTCTTCAGTGCTGCGAGTAGGCGTGCGGCTTTACAGAGCCACGCAGTGACCAGGTGGGCATCTCTGCTCTCCCGCCTTGACACCCGGGTGCGCTGTCTTCCAGCCTGCCCAACATCCCTGGGCTCTCTGCCCTTCTCCCCGTTCCGATCACTGCGCAGGTCTGGGAGAAGACTCTGTTGTCTTGCTGGGACCGTCCAACAGCCTGGGGAAGTCTCCCTCTTTGGCCAGGCTCTGTCCCCTCTCAGCCTCTCCCTCTGCCACCCAAGGACATGGGTGCTGGGACCAGACAGAGCTGGGCTGCAATCTTGGAGAAACAGCCCGGTCCCCGCGGTGGCCCTGCAGGACTGTCAGCGACCAGGCCCCTCGTGGCTCCAGCCATATTGACCACCTGCCCGTCTGGTTCCATGGCTCTGGGGTGGCTGGGGACACTGGTCTATGTCTGAGCTCCCCAGGAGGGTCTAAATTGCAGCCAGGCTTGAGAACAGGATCTCCAGGATGAAGTTCAAGGTCGTTCGGTACTTCCCTGACCTGGCCTGGTCTACCCTTTCGGCTCCTCTCTCTCCCCGGTCCCCCTCCCCTTTCCTGCTCCTAAGTCACATGCCACCAGAGCCCACACTCTTCCACGCCTCTGTGCCCTGGCCCTTGTAATCGCCCCTGCAGAAAAGAACCTCTGTGAACATCTCGGAGAGTTCCCCCCACCAGCCCCCCGCTGGCCGTCTCCCTCCATCTCCTCGGTGAAACCTTATCAGCCCCTTTCTGTCCCCTGTCTTGCTTTGGCCTTTAAGGTCTGCAGAGCAGGCTGCATCTACCTCTCAGTCTTTGGCCCACCGCCTTCTAACCGTTTGTTGATAGCTCTGAGAAGGTGGGAATTCCAGGGTCCTGGTGCCAGAGAGACCTGGGCTGAACCCTCAGACCCCCACTTACATTTCCTGAGCTGGGGGGAGCCACACAGCAGCTCTGAGTCCCGGGCTCCTCATCCATGGGCCACGAACAGTCACTCCGCCTGTTGCTGTGAGTGCCTGCCGTGTGTCACGCGTCCCAGACCCACCCTCTGATTCCATCGTCACAGCAACCCCGTGAAACCGCACGTGACACGCACAGATGCAGCTGCGCGGGGTCCTGCTCCAGCCGCACGAGCACCCTCCCCCCCACCCCGCCCATGCCTCAGGCTTGTCTCTGGCTCAGTGGGCAGAGTGCCTCCCGCACGGGATGTTAGGATGTTCAGAAGTCCCATTGAATCATACCTGCCAAGCGCTGAGGACACAGGAAGCCCTCCACGCCACTCACTCTCCTGGCTATTCTAGCTTCTGAATAATCACCTGACCAGCAGAGAAATGGGTCCTATACCATGTCCCGTGGGGTCGTTGAGAAGATTAAATGAGATGATGTTTGTGAAGCTTGTCATGTAATAAATTACTGAGTAAATGTTCGTTCCCTTCCCTCCCCACGTGTCCCACCCCTGCCAGATTCCTCAGGGGCCATGCTCCTTGGGGACAGTGAGCACACCTTCTATTCCCTGCCCCCGGCAGAGCGACCCGCACGCCGGAACTCGATGCCTATCAGGATGACGAAACTTACATTGTGGAAGCTGTCCACCTGTTTCCCATAATGTCAGCCCTTCATCCATCTTTCCACCCATCTATTTATTCATCCAACAAATTAAGCTCCTATCATGCATTGGACACTGTTCTAGGCAAAGATCCCTGTCATCAGAGAGCTCACACTCCAGTGGGAGAGAGACTAAGACCTGCCTGCACAGTCTAACCCCAGGCAGTGATAGAGGCGATGAGTAAAGATACAGAATAAGAGGATAGAAATGCTTTCCTTCCCCGTGGGCAGGGGAATGTTTCCCGCACAGTGTCTAGAAAAGTCCTCTTTGAAAAGGTGACATTTGATCATTTTAAAAGTAATATATATCTTCGTTAGCATGTCAGAAAGTACGGAAGAATGTAATGTTCTCCTGTAACCATCATTCAGAGATCACTGCATTCCTGACACCCTTGTGTCTTCATGTTTAAACGTACAGATTTGCATCCTGCTCTCTCAAATTTAATGTTACGCTGGAATCGTTTTGTAGCTGTGTTTATGTTTCTCCATTTCCCATGTATCAATACTTTTAAATGGGTTACATAAATACATACGCGGTTTTCCCACCCTTACAAAGGAAGTGCGTATTATTGTACACATTCTAGAAAGTCAAAATAGGAAAGAAAATAAAAACAACTTACAATCCTACCATTTAACGTATTGGTTTCCATCCTTTCCTTTTTTTTTTCCCCTTCCTTATAAAAGTGGAAAGACGCTGTGCAGAGTACGTTCAGTTTGGTTCCTGGCTTTTCATGATAGTGTTTTAAAGTGAGGAGGCGGTTGGGTTCAGGTGACAGAAGTTAACACAGTCCAGGAGAAGTCGTGCAAAAGTCCAGGATGTGGCATTAGAACCTTCACTCCTTGGTCCACTCTCCGTGATTTTGCCAAGTTGTTTAATCTCTGAGCCTCTGTGTGCAAAAGGGAGTCTGAAGTCCTCTCTAGATTGTAAGCCTGGAATCCACACCGGAAAGCGGAGGGTGGCCAGGAAACATGTCAGGGAGGAAGGATGCCTGGCTGCAGCCCTCCCTGTATGAGCATGCAGAGTCTAGGAAAGACCTGGAGCACCGGGGATGGGGTAGCACGAAGCCCCTCTCAGAATGCACTTGCTGAGTCTCACTTCACATTTTCCTCTTCAGTCCTCGCACCATCCCCTCGATGCTGGAGTTACTCTGCCCATGTTTACAGATGGGGAAACTGCCTTAGAGAGGTCAGGAAACCTGTCCTAAGTCTGAGGGTCCTAAACTCAACAGCAGTGGGGCGATTTGCACCCAGATCCCCCTGGCCCAAGCCCACGCTCCCAACTGCTCATCTGTAGGAGGATTCAAGGCCAACAAGACATTGGCCAGAATGAGGCCCTGGGCTCTGCTCCATCCTCTGCCCTTGAACACCGGTACACAGATTGCAGTGTGTGCAGCTCCAGCTGGGGAGCCCTGGTCTAGACAGGGACCTCTGTCCAGCCCAAGCTCATCTATTTTAAAAATTCTTTAAAAATACTAGTTTTATTAATGAAAAAGTAACACTTGCAGAACCGAAAAATTCAAACAGTGAAAAGAAGTACTACGTAGGCATCTCTCTCTCCCTCACCCCAGCCCCCAGTCCTCCTCGCGGGAGTGCGTGTGTCCTCCCAGAAACCCTGTGTACAGGTAACCACATACGTGTGCGTCTTTATACTGTACACACTGTTCTGCATCTTTCCCTTTCAAACAGTGTCTGATATCTCTTAAAAGCAGCACTTTTGGATCTACCTCTTTTTAGTGGCTGCATAGTATTCCATCAGTTGGATAGACCCTTGTTATTTAGCCAGCCCCATACTGATGGGTATTTCAGCCTTTTACTGGGTTTTGCTGTGACAGATGCTACTGCAATGTACAGGCATCTTCACATGAATGTCCAAATACGTCTATCTGAAGAATAATTCCTAAAAACACACAGAATTCATTGTTACTCTGGAGGTCCTAGCAGATGGAACAGAAGATAAGAAATACGAAGAAGAGGTACAGAAACTAGAAAGGACAAGACAGAGCTGTCATTATCTGCAGACAATAGAAATCTTCTACCTAGAATTCCAACAGGATCAGCTGACCGATTATTAGAACTAACAGGAGGATTCAGCAGTGTGACCATGTAACAGCTCAACACAGAAAATCAATTGTCTTCCTGTTCTCCAGCAGTAACCAGTTAGAAAAATGTAATAGAGAAAAAAAGGAGTGGAATTTCTGAGCCAAAATGACCTCTAAGCCATTGCTTCTCAAAACTTAGGCTGCATAATTGTCACCTAAAGGGCTTAGAACACACATCGCTGGGCCCCGCCCGCAGTTTCCAATTCAGGGGGTCCAGGGCGGCCCCTGGGAATCTGCATTTTGACAAACTCCCGGTGATGCTGGCCTTCGGACCCCACTCTGAGCAGCAAGATCGAAAGCCATTGTTCCCATGCCCACTGCCCCCGGTGGTGAGTGAGGGAACCTGCCCCTCTCCCCGTTTCTTCACCAGGGCTGGCTACTCTCAAAGTCTGAGCTGTCGAGACAGTTGGATGTGTGAAAGACCTTATTCTGTTGTTTCGATCTGTGCCTCTTTAATTATGAATGCAGCTGAACGTCCTCCCACACGCTTGGTCTTGGCCTTGGCCTTAATTTTCATGACACCAGATGTTACAGGACCATCCATGCGGTGACGTCAGCGCCTGCATCACCAGATGGCAGTGTCATCTCCTGGTGAGTCCTGCCCTTGCCTCCAGCTACGTCTCCCCCTCCACGGCAAGAAGGGATGTAGACGGTCCTGCTGGCCTTGGCCCTGCCTCCAGCACGGAGCCGTGTGACCCACAGTCCTCATGAGAGCATTTTCCAACACCGAACCATCTCTGTGGTGGAAAAAGAGCAAAGAACGTGGGTCAAGAAAACCCGGTGTCTCAGACAACAGCTCCTTCACTGAGAACGAGAGGGTGATGCTGGGAGGGCAGGGAGCGGGGCTTGACTGCATATTTAAAGCGATGCTTTGACACCCAGGAAATAGTAAGATGGATCGGCTGCAGCTGGCGAGCCGCCCCGCGCCAGGTGGGGGTTTTCATGCCATTTCAATCACGCGACTTTAGCAATGCGCCCTGGCACGTTTGTTAATAAAGACGCAGAGCTCAGGCAACACGCCGTGTTTGTGTTTCAGCCCGTTGTCTACCTCCAGAGAAAGGTTATTGGAATCATATTGCATTTTCAGGTCCGATGAAGCTGCAGTAGTGTCGGCTTCCCATGCATAGGCGCTGTGGCAAAGGGGAGATGTCACGTCCCATAAATCTTCAGGCGCCCGGAGCCCTTGTCACCCCTCAGTCTTAACACATCCTGATAGGAGGCAATTATTTTGGACCAACAAACTGCCTCGTGTGGAAGTTTGCCTCTGCTTGAAGCTAGAGCCTGTTTACCAGGACAGGTGTATGGGACGTGATGACAGGTGGGCCCAGGTGGCCACGAGCAAGGCCACGGAAGGACAGGAAGGCTCAGCCACTCACCACTTGTGCATCCGCCCGTCTGTCCTCCCAGGGGGCAGCGCCGGCAGGACGGCGGGCTGCTGGGCTGGAGCCACAGAGGCGCAGGTCTTCTACCACCTGGGAGGCTCTGGGCAGCTTTCTTGACCTTTCTCATTTTCCCCATTAGCCAAATAGCGATGACAGTGGTGGCTGGGAGCGTCCAGCGGGGCGAAGCATGTGGAATGCCCAGCGTGGTGCCGGAGTCACACGCAGTCAGGATATTGGCCATTGTAACATTGGTCCGTTTGACCACAGAGCCAGCCGGCGCCTACTCCTTAGACAGCCCGGGCGGGAAGAGCCGAGGGACAGCGCGCGCACGTGTGTGTGCCCTGCGGCCTGGTGAGGACTCTTTAGGCTGGAGGGCTGGGTGGCTCTCTGCTGGCGAGAGTGTGGCTCTGGCCATACGATGTCCACAAAGAGCCTGCAAAGATTTGTCACCAAGCCGGTCACACTCCCAGTCCCCTTGTTTCCACACCACAGCCATCCCATTGCGACTGACCTGCAATGTACCCCCTGCACTGGGTCTTGGGACTTGGGGGGCTGTCCTCTTGGCATCCGGCAGGTCACCCGGAGAGATTTACTGGCTGCCTGGTATGTGAGGGACTCGGTGTGGGTTGACAAGACCAGCCTGTTCCAACTCGGAGAGGTGCCTCAGGTGACCGTGACACCTTGGGGTGTGCAGCACGTGGCGGGGAGGTCAAGTGGGAGTCGTGCTTCCAGCGGGGAAGTCAGGAAGGCTTCCTGGATGGGGGTTCCAGAGCGGCCTCGAAGGGCAGGGTGGTTCTGACTTTTCCCCGGGAGGCACAGAGCTGTCCAGCATTCGGTAGAGCCTGTCCCGTCCTGACCCTTCTGTGTCCTCCTCTTGTCTCACCACCAGCTCTGAGACCCCTTTACTGTGTCCCAGGACAGGAGAGATCGGAGCACAGGAGGGGAGTCTGCCCTCCCTCACCAGTGTCACACACACCAGCCTTTGCCTTTCTCCCGCATCCCTTCTGCTGTCTCTTGATTTCAAAAGAGAGAGAGGAGAAAAAAATTAAAAAAAGAAAAACCCCCAAAGGCTCAGGCTGAGACATTCACAAGGTGAGGATGGTCCAAAAAAGGCGACAGTCGGGGGAGGGGTTAACTCAGAAAAGTGTTTTTCAAACTTCTTCAACTTTGATCCAGAGTAGGAAGTAGGTTTTGCAAAGCAATGCAGGCTCCATAAGAAAAATGTCTTGGAACCTGACAAAGTCGTTTAATGGAACATGACCCTTTCTGTGTGGGAGACACACTGATATTTTGTGTGTTAAAACCCTGCCTGAAGCCTGTTTCCGTGGGGAAGCCGGGGCATTGCCGGCAGCCACGTGGGCCGGATCCAGGTGGGGCTGGTGGGAGGTCACGTGAGCAGGCCGACTCCCTTCGGGGGCACAGCGGTCACTCGTCCAAGCTGAACCCACCTCCAGTTCCTTGTCCCGACCACTGGACCCTCCCAGGCACCCTTTCCGGCCCTTGGATGGTTGTTGGCGCTGGACCATCAGGGTCACGGGTCTCAGGAGCCCCTGTGGGGCGAATTCTCTAACTCCCAGCGGGGCAGGCAGTCTGTCCTGTGATCAGTGTGTCTGCCCGGTTAGCCCCTCCGGCCGGGCCTGCAGGCTCCCGGCTCCCCTCTGGGCTTAGAGGCAGGAGGCGGCCCCTCCACTCACTGCCCCAAATTCGGGTGGATCAGAGGACCCACGGTGGGGGCTCCTCACCCTCCCAGCCCCTGCTCTGCTTCTCTTGTGGAGTTCTGACAACTTGGAATCAAGTTTTAAAATCGGGGTAAAATTCACGTGAGATACAATTAACCACTTTAAAGTGAACAGTTTGCGGCATTTAGTACACTCACGGTGAAGTGTGGCCATCACCTCCCCTTAGTCCCCGAATGCTGTCAGCACCCCTTAGCAGGCAGTCCTCATTCCCCTTCTTCCCAGCCCCCAGAAACCCCAAAGCTACTTTCTGTTTCTATGGAGTTTCCCATAATGGGACATCTTCTATAAAGGGAAGCCTGCGATATTTGTCTTTTGTGTCTGTCTTCTCTCACTCAGTGTGAGGCCCTCAGGGTTCATCTGTGTTGTAGTCTGTGTCAGTGCACCATTCCTTTTCGTGGCTGACTAATATTCCATCATTTATTCATTCATCATCTGAGTTGTTTCCACCTCTTGGCTCCTGTGAAGAGTGGTCATCATTTTATAAATGGAACGGCTGCTTCGTTTTCTTGTCTGACTTCTCTGCTGGACTGAAGACTCCCAAGGCAGGCATGGGTCTGGTGTTCTTGCTGTTGTAACCCTCGGGCTCACAGGTGAGGGCAGACAGCCCACCGTGAGTGTGGGTGGGAGGGGAAAAGGGAGAGGGGCGCTCCCGCCTTAGCGCAGAAGCCGCCAGCCTGGCCGGCACCCACCCTGTGGTCCTCAGCCCTCCGCAGCCCCTGGCTAAGAGGCAACAGTCTTTAGCAGCCTTTCCTCCGCTCCCTACCCGGGCGCCTGAAATCCAAAAACGGAGGCTGAAGCAGGGCTGGTGTCTGCCCGACCACCCTCCTCGGACCCAGGGGGCCACAGATCCGCTCTCCCCCTCCACCCCCACCACTCTACCCACACAGAAATCCTCCCGCTGGGCTCCTGAGCACAGCAGCCACGTGCTTGTGGGGGAAAAGCTTCATGAAACTGCGTAACGTGGACTAAAATGCACTTGGAGCTCTCAGTGGGGACAGAGGGGTCGCAGTCTCGAGAGGCCTGAGGCAGGACAGTCGTGGCTCGGACCCCGGCCCGTGAGAGGAAGCTAGAGATCTTTTCTTTATAAGTCTTGCTAATGTGGGTTTTTCTAATTTTGTTTTTAATCAATGCTCTGTTGACAGAGACAAACATTCTGGATAGAGGAGGCTGCTGCAGCCTGGGAGAGACGTGGGCGGCTATAAGGGTGACCCGTTAAGCCCGCTCGTGGGCTCTGAGTGCCAGGCACGTGGGGATGTTTTCGGTTTAAAGAGATGGCGCGATGGTGCATAAGCATGCCCTGGGACCTGGCGTGGGTGCTTCCACGCACACCGCCCACCCTGCGTCTCCCTGAGGACCCGGCTGGGCAAGTGCCTCCCCATTTCACAGGCAAGGAAACTGAGGCACAGGGTGGAACAGCGATATCCAAGCCCACACAGCTCCCCAGAGAGACAGCAGCCTTTACACCCTCGGGAGTGCGGGGCTTGATTCCCTGCATCACGTCCCCTCGACGGGAAGGGCCGGGGGCGCCCTCTCCACCGGGCCCAGGCCCAGGGGCCCAGAAAGCCCGAGGGCACCCCGCCCCCCGGGCTTCAGCCTCTTTTACCGCCCTAATTCGCAGGGCGACGGGTGCCTGCCTCGTGATTGCGCGGGGTTTGTATAAATTACCCCGCCAGTGCGATTAGCTGTTTGTCCAGGCTAATTGTCAGTATTAAATCTTGCTCGGTCACAGTTTTAAAGCTTAATTTAAAACCTCTATCTTTACAAAATCCATATTCCCTCCCACCAGGGGGAGAAGATAGACTGAATGGGTTTGGTCCATTTCCGTTCGTAGCAGCCCACGTGGTAATTAGGGGGGTGCCAGGCGGGCGGGGGGCCTGCAGACCGGCTCCTTTGCCGGCTGGCAAGTCCTGGCGGGGGGTGCCCTCATCCCTTCCCGTGGACGAAGCTCCGAATTAGGAGTTATTGCTTGGAGACCCCCAACCTCTGGTCTCCAGTCAGGGGGAGCCCCTCCCCAGTTACAGCATAAATCTGGGCGCGTAGAGGCGGGGATGGAATTCATTCTCGAAGGCGGGAATCACAGCAGTTCGGGGAAAGCAGGCAGGACAGGGCGCCCCAGCTCACTGGCCACAGGCCGCCGGGCAGCCACGTGAGCGAAGGGGTGGGCAGGGGGCTTCTGCTGCTGGGAGGAGTCCGAGGCCCCAGGAGTTCACACCCCCTTCCTGGCACCCAAGCCCCTCCCTGCTCCCTCTTTTCCTGTAGACCGATGTTGCCAGGGCGTGAGGAGGGGGCAGGCAGTCTCTGGGGAACTGGCCCTTTCCCCCTCTTTCTTCCTCTTCCCAGATCCCCCTCCAGAAGCAGGCAGGAGCCGCCCCTCGGCAAAGCCAGGAAAAGACAGACACAGAAGTGGAGAATTCACTGGAAGGGACCGTCAAAGCCCCCAGTCTCCACCCCTTTATTGTCTCGGGGGAAACTGAGCCTCAGGAAGGGTTCAGGGGCACACGGCTGGGTTGGCTCCCAGCTGAATCCCCCGGGGTCTTGGCACCCATCCCCCTGCTATGTGTTTATAATCAAGGTGGCCGTGCAATTCGTTGCTCCAACAGACACACTTAGAGATTAATTTACTAATGCTTACTATTAGTCCCGTGGGTTATGCGTGCACATAGGTACCTGTATTTACACCTGCTGTCCCTCATCATCCTGCCCAGGTGTGGAGACTGGGCGGGAGGGAGCAGAGAGGAGGGCTGGAAGGCTCAGTCCGAGGGAGGAGGACAAGGACCAGGGTGACACAGAAGAGATGGAAGAGAGGGCAGCCCAGTGAGATGGGTAAGACCCTGCTGCGGGAAGCTTGAGGGAAGCGTCAGTAATGAGTCCTTTTCTGCCACCTCAGGGCTCGTCCTGGTCCTGAGTGGAGAGGTGGGGGCCGGCAGAGAACCCACCGGCGGGCTTCCCGGGAGAGGCGGCAGCCCCAGCCCCAGCCCTTCGCCTGCCCGGTCACTCTCCCACTGCTGAGAGGAGCGGAGGGAAGGCTGCTGTGCTCTGGAGGCTTCTGTCTCTCTGCCCAGGAATCTAGAATGTGGGAGGCTCCAGGGCCTGGACCTGATCCCTTTCATGTTCAGAGCCCCAGCGCTCACACCTCCTGGTCCTGTCTGCAGATGGCAGGCTGCCTGGAGGAAGGGAGGGGGCGCAGTTGGGGTCCCGGGGCTGCCAAAACGAAGAACCACAAACTGGGAGGCTTTCAACGCAGACATGCTCTCTCAGGGGCTGGAGGGCAGAAGGCTCCTTCTGGAGGCCCCGAGGGGGGATTTGCTTGAGGTCTCCTGGCTTCCGTTGGTCACTGAAGTCCCTGCGTTCCTTGGCTTGTGGCCGCATCACCTGATGTTACTTCTGTGGTCGCGGGGCCCTCTTCTCTGCGTCTCCAGGCTTTCTCCTTGTCTGTGTCTCATTGGATTTCAGGCCCACCCTAAATCCAGGGTGATTTCGTCTCCATCCTTCCCCGAGTCACTTCTGCAAAGACCTTTATCCCAAATAAGATCACAGCCTCAGGTTCTGGGTGGACGTGAGTTTGCGGGGTCGAGGGAAAGGGACACTATTCAACCCACTACGGCAGAAGAGGGTGATGAGATGTGGGGTAGAGCCTCAGCCCCCGAGGGCGGGCGGGGCCCCCGCCTGCGTCCCAGCAACAGGAGTGGGTGGGGCAGGGCATGGTCCAGAGGGCAGAGGGGAGGGGAACCCCCACCCCACCCTGTGCAGCTGGCTGAGTACCCCT
Organism: Camelus dromedarius; assembly: GCF_036321535.1. Taxonomy (NCBI): domain Eukaryota; kingdom Metazoa; phylum Chordata; class Mammalia; order Artiodactyla; family Camelidae; genus Camelus; species Camelus dromedarius. Next base: position 30,532,904 of record NC_087451.1, on the reverse strand, counting down.
TCTGGAGCCTTCCACCACTCCCATTTACCCACTCAGCCCCTTCTGGGGGAACCACGGTGTCGCTTTTTGATTTAATCAAGTTATTAAGACTACGCAATTTGATCCCGGAGACCAGTGCTCTTCAGGAAGGTGATCAGGACCAGCAGGCAGCCGAGAACAAAGGATCATGGGCATCCCGCATCCCCATCGCCGTGGGAACCGCCAGGGTTGGCTGAGCGATGGGGGGGAGGGGCGGGGGAGGGCTCTCCCACCACAGCCAGGCAGGGAGGAGGCCCAGCCTTCTCTTCCCTTCCCCGGGAAGCGCGGCCACGATTTAATATGCAAAGGTGGAGAGGCTGGCATCCAGGCGCGTCGGCCACGGCATGCCATATTTCAAACAAAGACTCTACAACAAAGGGCAGGAGGACGCGGGGATTTGTCAGAATTCAGCGATGGGAGAGATTTATCTAAGCCGAGTGGAGGGGCCTGTGACCTTGGGCTTGAGAGCTTTAGAGCGAACAGGCGGCTGTTGAAGACGGAACAAAGAGATGCCTGTGATTACATTATTTAATAGAATGGTCTTAAACTGTTGGGAGGGGGAATTAGGTGGCACAAGAGAATTGTTTTTTATTCCAGGAGATGTAAGGAAGATGTAATGGAGGGGAAAAAGCAGGGGGAGGAGGAGGGAGAGGTTGGAGAGATTTCCGAGAGGAGAGCAACGGAGAGAGAGCGGAGAGGCAGCGAGAGGCAAGGCGGCAGGAGGTAAACACTGACGCCTCCCTCCCTCCCTCCCTGCAGGTTCAGCCTCAGCCCCGAAGAGCAGGTGGTGCCACGGAGGGGCTGAGCTGGAAGGAGCAGGGCTTCGGGGAAGAGGAAGACTGACCTGCCAAGGCCCCTGGAAGTCGGGATGTGTATGACAGGGCTGTCAGCTTCCCCAGGCAGGGGGCCAGGTGGCCGGGAAACCCAGGCGCCCTGCTCCAGGCAGCTTGGCCCTGGGAAGGGCTGTGTGTGCAGCCTTGAGGTCATTGAGGACAGGGTCTGGGAAACAGAGGCTGGCGGGAGGCAGAGAGTGGTGGGGTCCTTCCATCAGCCCCGCCCCCATAAGTAGACTGGCCCCGAGTGCAGGTGTCCGACCCCTGGCAATGCCAGCCCTCTGAGCCGTGGCCCCCCGTGGGGCTGCAGGCACAGGAGGAGGTGCTGGCGGGGCCACCTTGCGGCCAGTCGAAGCTGAGAGTCAGGTTGGCCAGGAATCTGTCCTGTCTTCGTGCCAGGCCTGTGCCGGGTGTCACTGGCTCCCCACATCCTGAGCGGAGCACCCCTGCTAGGACCCCGCCCAGACCCTGCACTTTCACAGGGCTCGGCCCCCCTTGCCAGGCTTGTAACTGGGCATTCTTCTTAAAGTGCCCCTCACTCCCAAATTGTCTGCATTCCAGGCTCAGCTAAGACTAGGATCAACCAGGTGGTCCTCCCGACACATCCAAGGCAGAATGGATGCGGTTCTTCCTGGAATGTGCTGGAAGCCTGGTCCCCAGGCATCTGGGGGGCTCAGTGGAACTTCAAAGCCAGGCAGGAGCGGGGGTGGGGTGGGGGGAGGGAGGGCGGGCAGCGGGGACCCCCAGGTGGGCCAGACAGGGACCCTCGTTTCTCACCCCAGGACGGCCAGCCACCTAGAATACGTTTCCACTAGAAAGCTTTTTCTCATTTCACACTAGCTGCTCAGGCCGCAGGCTGGCTCACCCTCCCAAGACCTGGGAAACTAGAGAAGAAAAGAGTTTCCAAGTCACGCTGGAGGGGACAAAGCCACTCAGGAGGAGGCTCCTGGTGTTGGGAGCGGGTGTCCCAGGCATCGGGGGTCCTCCGGGGAGGCACAGCACTGAAGAGCGGCTGCCTCTGCTCCCAGACCTGGCTGTGCCCCAGGGGCGCCGGGCAGCTGCTAGGCCCAGCCTGGATCCGCTGAAATCAACCCCGGAACAGGTGTGCTCACAGATGCTCCGGGGCCTGGTGCTCCCAGCCCAGCACCAGGCCGGGCCCGATCCTGGGGCCAGCGGCAAAGGGCGCTGCCGGCAGGAGGTGCTCTGCTCCTGAGCGGGGCTCTGGGGGCCGCACCCGCGCTCTCTGGCTTTTCTCCGGGCAGCAGGAGGGTCTGGGAAGCCTCGGCCAGGAGGAGGCATTTCTCTCTCTTTCTCCTCCACTCACTAGGGACTGGGGGCTCAGGAGACAGGAGGGGAACCTGTGGATGCGAACAGTCCAGGACATCCGCCTTTAAATGGGCTGGGACTCCAGCTGTGGGGCACTAGGAGGGCTGAAAGCCTCCATCTGTGGGACCCGTTCCAGGAGACCAGGACATCTGGGGGTGAAGATGATGTAAAGGACCCAGTGTGATGCCTCCCACACACACCTGGTGCTTTTTGGTGGGCGGCAGCATGGCCTTGTAGGGGGGTGGGGCTGGAGTCAGTGGCCCTGGGCCTCAGTCTTCTCTTCTGCAGAATGGGGGTAAAGATAGGACCTCCTCCTAGGGTAACTGTGAGAATGGGGCGAGGTGGTGTGGGGGAGAGGGCTCTGCAGGCTATGGGTCCTCTCACCCAACCCAGCTCATTGTCTCCATCACCCCTGTCATCACCTCCAGAACTGGCATAAGAATGCACACCCCCTCCACCGTCAGCCCGGAAGGGAACCTGGCTGGGGGCTTCACAGAGGAAAGGCAAGCCTTTGCTTTTTCCTGCATCACTTTGACCCTTCTAGAGCCCAGGTTCAAAGCCATTAAGCACTTCATGAGGCCACCAGGGGAGTCTGGCTGGGCCACTGGAAATGTGGTCAATGGTTAGAGGCTGATGGTGCAGCCTGGAATAAGCCCCTACAGCTCTCTCTCCGATTCTGTCTCTCTGTCTCTGTGTGTGCATCTCTTGGCGTCTCCGTCTCTCCTCTCCTCCCTGCCCCAGTGCCCCCAGGACATGTTTCCAAAGCTGTTGCTAGGGCTGTGACCTCCCTATTATTTGGTCTTTTAGCCACTGTCCTGGTGATTTTCTGTTTCCCTCCAAGAGGGAAGTTCTCCCCGGCTGGGTCGTGACATACCCTGCTTCTGGGGAGAGCTGAGCGTGCCTGCAACGCCCCCTCCCACTGGAAGATCCTTCCCCTCTAACCCACATCCCTCAGCTTACACTTATTTCAGGTTCTGCTTTTAATTTGCATTCAGTTCTCTACTTAACAGACTCTGATAGACAGAGGACGGTCCTTTGCCTACTCTTAATTCTGCCTCTGGACCTTTGGTCCTTTTCTGCTGCACGGGGGTCCGGTGCCTGGGGATCCTGGGGGAAGCCCTCAGCTTGGCCATCACCCGGCTGGGGCAGGATCCAGGCTCCGAGGGCCTCTTGTTGAGTCCGGGGTCCCCTTTCCCTTTACTCCATGTCATTATTAAGAGATGATGCAGTTCCTGGAGCAAGAACCTTTCGGCTCTGGAAAAATTATGTGTGACACTTTACATATGGATCAGGTAATTAATGGACGCCCCGATTTCCTCCACCAGAACATAAAGCGGGCGAGGACAGCGCTCTAATTCCAGATAATTAAAGAGTGATCGAGCTGGCTCGCGCTGCTCAGGGAGTGCGGGCTGCTGTCATTAACGCTGCGGAGCCCTCTCCATTCTCCACACCTCACTGCCAAGCGCGGGGCCTCGGCTCCCCAGGGGCTGAGGAACCGGAGAGCCCACGGCCGCCAGCCCGCCACAGAATTGAAGTGGCTCCACCTGCTGCGCCACAGCTTCCTGGATGGGCACCAAGGCGAGGGGGCAGCCTGCTGCCACTGTCCACCCCTACTCTGGGGCCAGCCTGCCTCCCTCTGCCCTCCCCAGGGGTGCATGTGCGCATACCTGGGTTTGGGACAGAACCCCAGGGTGGCCTCTCCGGGGCAGCTGTGCCTGATCTTAGAGACTTGCCTTCTGAGAAGCGTGCAGAGCTCGGAGGCTGCGGCTGCCACCCCAGAAAGATGAGCCGCACTTTGGGACATCTGAGGCCCCTTACCTTCCGCGGAGCCGAGGCCTCCCTGGGTCTCAGAAGTGGACGTAATAGTGCCCCACAAGAAAAACAACGAACAACCTCATTCCAAAGGGTCATCGTTCCAGGGCCACGGGGCTATTGCTTCTCCAGGGAAAGGGTGCAGGGTGGACAGGCTCCCAACCTTCCCGCCCCTATCCCCCAAACACCTGTCCAGGCCACACCTGCTGGGACCTAGGTTGCAAATTACCTTCTGGATCTGAATTCCTGGTCCCTAAACCCCTCCCTTCTGCAGCGATTAAGGCTAACACGCTCTCCCAGAAATAGCTTCAACGCACCAGAAAACCCCAATCCAAGGCAGAACCTTAACAGTCAATTGAGGGCCCAGGAGGAAGACGCTAGACAAAGCAGCAGGACAAAAATGGTGCAGAGCACTGACGTCCCAGCCCCGCTGCTCACACGCTGTGTGACTTTCAGCAAGTTACTTAACTTCTCTGAGTGTCCTGTCCTCATCTGTCAGTTGGGTATCATCAGAGTTCTTAATGTGTCGAGTCATTCATGAGTTTTCAATGAGATGCTCTCTGTAACCCTTGGGACACTGGGTGGCACACACCGAGTGCCCGCTGGAGGGTGGGTGCAGTTGTGGAGTGCAGTCGGGGCGTGGGCCTGCCCAGGGACTCTCAGACCACAGCTGTGCGTACCTGGGCTCACGCACCTTGCACACAGAGGCCGGCCCTGGCTGACGGTGCACCAAGCCGAGGGCCCTCGAGAGAAGCAGGATGTCCGGGGTGACTTCTGTTGCTTTGGAATGGGGTCTCTGAGGACCTGCAGGTGACAGGGAGGGGCCCAGAAGCAAGGGGCAGACTTGGGGAGGCCCCCTGCCCGCCCAGAGGCCCGGAGACTGCAGGCAACAGTCCGTACTTCTGCAAGGGGCGATGTCCCTCGTTGGGTTGGCTTTATCTTCTGTTGCTTTTGCTTTGTCAGGATCAAGGCCGCCCTTCCACAGAACAGCCGGAGAGGGAAGCTGAGATTTGGATCTAGAGGTGTGGAGGGCTCCATTCACTCTCCCGAGGGCTGTAGGAGGCAGTCTGGGGACGCGAGAACTGACCTCTACAGGCAGACGGTTACAACGAAACGATGTGTCTCGAGGCCCCTCGATCCAGTCTGTGGCCCCTTCACCTCTCAGCACCTCTGTGGTTACAGGGCTGCCCAGGACCTCATTCCTCATCCCACTCTGTAGACACCTGCCTTCCAGGATTCCAGAAGCCCCACAGCCACCCCGGACCTGCTGCAGCTGCCATTTTGAACCAGAGCCCCTGGGGATTCTAACGATGAGGCCAGTTTGGGAAAACAGCCCCAGTCCTGCACCTGCAGGCACCGGGGGAGCAGGTTGGTGCGTGGCCTTCCCCAGGCAGGGCCCACGACTAGGGCCTGGGGTGGCCCCGGCTCCTTTCCCGCTGTGTCCTGGGTCGGGGACTGGGGCCTGTCACAGGACTGCTCCCAGCTGGCTCCCAGCGTGCATTTACTGGAAGAACAAATGAACCAACACTGTCCGTGGGTCTGATGGCTCCGTCCCTGCAGAGGGACTCGGAAGGAAGAATTTAGATCCAGGGACCAGCCATTGTCCAAACCACAGGCACCTCCGTTGGCAGGAGCGTCCGAGCCCTGGCGGCTGAGGGTGGGGACACACACATTGTGCAAGAGATTGACAAAGGGTTAGCTGGTTTTGTGCTTTTTAACTTTGATGGGACGTGTGTGCATGTCTGTGGATGTGCGTGCCTGTGTCTGTGTGTACACATGCACGTGTGTGTGTCCAAGTGTGTTTGTGTGTGCATGTGTGGCAATGGGCCAAGAGGCAGGGGGATGGAGGATGGGGGTGTCTGAAATTACTTTTGTCCCTGGGTTTCGAAATCTCCGTGGTTCCTGCCTTCTGCAATGTACAAGTCCAATGCCCCCCACCTGGGCTCAGGTTGCTTGTCCTTAAAGGCCCGGGGGAGGGGCAGGGCACAGTGAGGGATAAAGGGATACATGTTCACAGCAGCTGTGATCTGGGGCCAGCTGGGCAGAGGCTGGCGGAAGGGGCCGGGAGGCGGGAGGCTGGAGCCTGAGCCAGCATTGCCGCAGGGAGCCACAGCGGTTCTGGGCCCCCCAGGCGGGGCCTGCAGAGGCTGGCGGGGTGCCTTGCCCAAAGGAAGCAGGGGGCACCCGCACCCGCTGCTCCCCACTCGGAGGAGGTGGGCCTTCACTCTTAGGAACCCATCCCCCTCCAGGAGCGCAGAGGGGGCACCAGCTGGGTGTGCTGAAGTCCAAGGGTGAAAGCGAGCGCTTGGAGGAGCCGGGGTCCCCATTGGCACCTGCCCTGGGCAGCACGGGGGAGAGGAGCAAAGCCTGGTCCGGGGGCCCTCCTCGCCCGCCGGGTCGGAGCAGCTCTGCCCAGGCCGCTGGGAGACCCGGCTTAGCCTTGACCTCCCCGGGGAACTTCCCCAGGCTGGAGTGCAAGGGACTCTTCCTGGAGCCCCAGGGCTCTTGGGACACCACAGGGGAAGAGGGAGATGGTGCAGCTGTAGCCCCATCCATTTGCCCCGGCTTCTTTCTGGAGGAGCCGCCCTGGGATGGAGGTCTCAAAGAGGTTTCCAGTGGCTCCTGAAAGGGGCAGGCAAGCTTCCCGACCCTTTCTTCCTGCTGCCCCTGCCTCCCAGCCACTCTGCTCCTCTCCCGCCAACATTCCCCTCTCTCCTCCCGCCCTCTCTCTCTCCCTTCTGTCTCTGGCTCTGGGTCTCCATCTCCCCATCCTCCTCCCGGCCCCTCCTCCCTTCTTCACCTTCCTGCAGCTGGGAAGCTCGACCAAGCTGACAGTCAACTGTGCCTCTAATGAAAAACACATACCCACGGGCTGCTTCTGCCTCCTGCCTGATTAATGCAGCCTTTCCTCCGAGCTGCCTCCCACCTTCCCCAACTCTGTAAATAAATGTGCTTTCATCTGTGCTTGCCCCCAAGCCGGGTCTGTCAGGCGGGCGGGGGCCAAGGATGGGCCTTAGCCCTGCAGGGGGATGACGGGTCTGCCTTTGATGACCCCCCCATCAGGCTGCAGAGCTGGGCTCTTGCAGGACCTTGCTGTGACTCACAGGCCAGGAGGTGGCCAGCACAAGCCAAACCGCTGTGTCTGGGTGGAAACTGGGGCTCTAATGGGGCTGCTGGGAGTAGGTGGGCGAGCTCTGGGAAGGGGGCTGGGCCATCACCCACCTTGCAGGGGGCAGTGGGGAAAGAGGTGGTTAGTTTGGAGGGAGGGGCCGTGTTCCTAGCTTCACGGAAGGAAGGGGATGTGTCTGGCAATGCCTCCAGACAGTTGAGAATTTCCAAGCCCTTTCCTCTTTAGCTTTGGGATGATTGGCGGATGGTGTGGCTGTTCAGCAACCAGCCTTAATGCCCTCCCACCTACAGGACAGGGCCAGGATGAGAGCCAGGCAAACCTGGCCACGGGCTTCTGGGGGCAGCGGGAGCAGGAGGGGCTGCAGACCCTCATTTAAGTCGAGGGTGCCAGGAAGCAGGTGCCACACACGTGGGGTTTTGCCCTGAGACACCTGGGGTTTGCAAAGGTGGAAACAGGACTATCTGTAGAAATATATATCCTATGTGTAGGCATACGTGTCAGCGTCCTGTGGCCGCCGAGACAAAGCACCATAGATGGGGCGGCTTAAACACAGAGATCTAACGCCTCCCAGTCCCGGAGGCCGGAAGTCTGAGACCACGATGTGGGCAGGGCTGATTTCTTCTGAGGCCTCTCGTTGGCTTGCAGGCGCCACCTTGTCCCTGTGTCCTCACAGGGTCGTCCCTCTGTGTGTGTCTGTGTCCTAATCTTGTCTTCTTGGAAAGACAACAGTCCTGTTGGATTAAGGCCCATCCTAATGACCTCATTTCAACTTCATCTTTTATAAGGTGCTACATTTACATAAATACATTAATTAATTAATTAATAAACAAACAAACCTAATTAGCTCCTCTCACCAAAAAAAACCCCAAACAAACAAAGAAAACCCAAACAAAAAATAAAGAATGATGGAAATCGGGCCTCAGGCACCTGGCCTCACTGAGGGGTTTCATCCAGGTCCCCTCGCCTTGGTCCAGCTGGCACCCTTGCCGACTCATTCTAAATCCCCCTGTTTCAGGCCTCATTTCCTGCTTCCCCTCCTCACGCAGCCTCGAGAGCTGGTACCACTGCTCTGCCTACGACTTCTCCCTCTGGCTGTGCTGCTGTGGGCCCTCTGGGTGAGCGCTCGGCCCAGTTCAGCCTGTGTGTTGGTGTGCGTCCGTGACTGGGGCCTCCCTCCCCGAGAGAGCCCCGAGCAAGGTGGGCGCCCGAGCGCCCTGCGTCCGTCCCACCCCGGCACCTGGTACGGGGCTCCAAGACACGGCCTCACTCGGGGTTCCGTCTGCTTCCAGGCTGAGCAGATTTATTAGTCCGGGGGTTACCAGTTTGGGGTTCCTTGAAACATGAAGAAGTGTGAGTTATACTCAACACTTTAAAATGCAGTTTGAGGTGGGGCGGGTGCAGCTCAGTGGTAGAGCACGAGCTTAGCACGCACGAGGTCCTAGGTTCAATCCCCAGCACCGCTGTTTAAGTAAGTAAGTAAGTAAGTAAATAAACCTAATTACATCCCCCACCAAAAAACAAAATAGAATGCAATTTGGAAAGCATAGTCATCACAGGTCTGTCCTGAACCCTTACTTTAAACTTGCCCCCCCTCCACCCCCTACTTTGTTCAATCTGCTTCCAGAGGATTTGCCGGCTTCTGACACATCGCCCACAATACGCACAGGTACCCTATTTATCGCTCATGCTGCCTCACCTCCCCCCGGGCTGTGACATAAATGGGGAGATCTCTGTTTTGTTGCCTAACATGTCTCACGTACCTCGCAGTGTGCTGGGCACTTGGTCTGTGCACAAAATCCTCAGATGCCGAGTGACCAGAGGCAAACCTCCCCTGCTAAGTCAAAGCTCTCAGTCTTGGCTTCCCCAGGGGGCTGGATGCTAAGTGAGAGCTGTAATTGGCAGGTACATATGTCTTTGATTATTAAAAATGGGGAAACACATTTCCACTTCCTTAATACATTTCAGTTTTGTTGGCAGCCTTATTTCAAAATATGTGAAGCCCATGCAGGGGAGGCAGTAAGGGCTAGGAGAAAAATAGTCGGGACCACGGGCTCAGAAGCAGAACAGCCAGCCCTGAGTTTGAGGCCCATCCTGCAACCCCACTCACTAACTGTGGGGCCTCCAGCAAACTCCATTCCCTTCTCACTTCCTCATCTGTAAACGGGATGCTGACATCCACCCTGTATACTTCACAGAGGTGTCGTGAGGATTCGAGGAGATAATCTGTGGCAGAAAGACATAAATTTTATGTCAAACTGTAAATTTAATACATTAATCATTAGGGAAGAATGATGTCAAGGAAGGATTCTGGATCATTTGAAGCCAAACTCTCCCTTAATGAACCGTGTAACCCTGGGCCAGGTAGACGTAATAACAACACACATTCGGCCACATCAGGCACTGTAGCAGGCGGGGTGCCGGTAACACAGCCAACTCCGGGCAGTGCGTGGATTCCAGCACGTGTTGGTGCTGAATAAACGTGGGAGTTAAAATGAGGCCCCCTGATGGAAGACAACATGGAGGTTCCTTAAAAAATTAAAAATAGACTTACCATGTGATCCAGCAACCCCACTGCTAGGCATATATTCAGAGAAAACTATAATTGAAAAAGATAAAGCACCCCAATGTTCACAGCAGCACTATTTACAACAGCCAAGACATGGACGCGACCTAGATGTCCATCGACAGATGACTGAATAAAGATGTTGTGGTGTATATATTCAGCCATAAAAAAAGAATGACATACTGCCATTTGCAGCAACATAGATGGACCTAGAGATGATCATATTAAATAAAGTCAGACAGAGAAAGACAAATATCTTACATCGCTTATATGTGGAATTATAAAAAAGATATCAATTTTATTTGCAAACCAAAAATAGACTCTCGGACGTAGAAAACAAACTGTGCTTACTGGGGGGAAAGGCGGGGAGGGCTAGACTAGGAGTCTGGGGTTAACAGATACACACTGGTGTATGGGGCTACTTGTCCCACCCAGTTAGAACTCCTCTTCAGATGAGCCAAATGTCTTCATGGCCATTCCTCCCTCCCCTGCCTCCCTTGTGGGCCATGGTCATGGGCAACTTAGCCAGGGACACAGTGCCTGAGGGTCCCAGGGGAAGGGACCCCATCGAGCTCAGTGGCCATCCCAAACGCCCCAGACAAACCTGCCAGCCTTGGGGGTGCCTGCCCCAGCATCCAGCACGCCCAAATTGGGGGTGAGGGTTCCAGGGCAACGGCGATGCTGAAGGGACGGTCCCACCACCTGACAGCCCTTTCTGTCTTCCAGTTATGGTCCTCACCTGTTGGCCTGGCCGGACAGCCAGGGACTCCAGGACCTCCTGGAGTCCTCCTCAAGGTCACCGCTCACCTGGCCTTCCCCACCATGACCTCTCCTAAGCATTTGCCACCCTGGGGCCCGAACAGTCAAAGCCGTGGGTTCCAGAGTCTGTGACCGGCCTTCATCTCGATGATGGATGTGGTCTGGAGCGCCCAACGTTGAATGTCCTCTCTGATTCATTAGCCTGGGGAAGAGAAGAGAGAGAGGTCCTGGGGGAGGCACAGGGTCGGTCAGGGGTGTCTTCAAGGTGGGATGCGGACGTGCAGGTTTGTAGGAAGAGGGCGGTAGAGAGAGAAGCAGGAAGGAACAAGACCGAGACGGCTGAGAGAAGAAGCGGAGACTGATGGGGAGTTCGGGGGACACACAGGGAGCTGAGCTTTGCCAGGCAGGAAGCGACTCAGCCCATCACTGCTTTTAAAAGCCATTGGAGTAGAGATGCTCCCTAAGACTTTTTTGGCTGAGAGGGAGGAAACCCCTCTGATTCGGCCTACTTTCTCTGTCCTCATCCGGGACCTCTCACCCTGTGACCACAGCGACCATCTCAAAGCTGTCCTGCCACCCAGCTCGGCCCTGCTCCTTGGGACTTGGTTGCCTGCAGGCTTGTGTGTAGGTGGCAGGAAGGACCGACCCCACTTCTCTCTGCACCCAGAAATCAGCACAAATGCTGCAGGCAGCCTGGGAGCCAAGACCCCGGGGGGACCCTTGGGGAGAACCCCTGGCAGGTCCTGCAGGGTGAGGGGCAAAGTGAAGCCACCTGGTGACACGTGGTGGCAGCAAGGGGACTTGGGGAGCCCCTTTCTGCTCAGGAGACTTTAAGGGGTGAGAAACTCCATCCCTGAAGCCTCAGAGCATCAGGAAACCGTTCTCCTGAGCCCTATGGTACAGTGGCTACATGCCCTTGGCAGGCCTGGCTTTTGCTGTGAAATGAGGATGTGGGACTAAGCATGGTCCCAGACCCCTTCAGAGGCTAAACCGCCCTGACCCTGTGTCTCAATGTTGCTTCTCAAGCCCCTTGATTCTCTCCGCACCTCTGAAGGCAGCACCAGGCCCACGTGTCACACTGAGGGCGCTCGGATGCTGCCGCCCAGGCCTCCCATCTCAGGAAGCTCACTCCCGGGGGAAGGGAACGGAAGAGTCCTTGGCCACAGACACAGACCGCTCCCCCAGCTGACTGAGGGGAGCAGAATAGGTTTATGAGAAGGCTCTGGGGGCGGGGAGGGGTGCTCACAGAGTTGGGGGTGCTGGTGGCAGGGCCTGCAGCTGTGGAACCACACTCGGCAGCCCCCAGAAGGATGTCACCCAATTCCTGTTGGTCCTTAGCCCCCTGCTCAGGGGCCAACATCCCAGACTGTCTGGCTGAGCTCAGGACACGTCTACCCTCCAGCCATCCCAGAGCAGGGGATGCAGAGCTGGTCCCTTTGTCTTCTGTGGAGGAAGGGGGTCCCTCAGCAGTACATGGCCCGGGGTACCACACCTCGTTGGAGGGGGAGATCACGCCCCTGGAGGAAAGCAGCACCCCCTTGGCAGCTTGAGCTTGGAGCTGGCGACAGGAACACCCATCCATTTGGCAAGCATCAAATGAAAGGCTTGAGAACAGAGATAAAGAAAGCAAAATCCGGTAGGATGCAGAATGTGGGTGGGGCGGGGCTGCAGGGGTGGGGGAAGGAGAGCTCCTCTCACCAGCATGGATGGGGCAGGCCCCTCCCAGCCTAGGTTCCCGCGACTTCTGCAGACCCTGTGTTCTATTAGAACCCCTGAACTTGGGTCGAAGTTCAAACGGCGGTCCCACCCTGAGTGCTAGTCTCTGACTAGCCTGAGAAGTGCCTGTTCTCACACCCAGACGGGACGGCGAGTCAGTGCAGCTCTGTCTTTTCTCTCCGTGGCCTCTGAGCCAGGTGTCCTGGATCCCTGCTTCCATGCAGCCAATCAGAGGGCATTTGCTGTGGCTATGATCAGCTTGGATGGGGGAAATCTCTAGGAAAAAGGGCCAAGCACCCCACATCTCCGCGTCACGGAGCCAGTCCTTGTTTCAGTCAGGAAGCCTCAGGTTCACGTATTTCTATTCTTGGGGGCTGTGCTTTTCCCTCTGGAAAATTGAGCTGTCGCATTGCCCCTCTGCACAGCCAGACACGGGCGGAGGAGGCAGAGCACAGACTGTTTCCAAGGGGAGGGAGTGGAGGGGCCTGGCCAGAGCCAGAGTTTGGACCTGGGTCTGGAGGGCCCATCTTTACTGGCTGGGCCCACTGTGGAGGTCAGCCGGCAGTCTTCGCGGGGCGCAGGGACCTTCCCCGGAGCCAGCTACCGCTCTGCGTGGCCTGCACCCCCTCCCGGTTAATGCTTGAGGCTGGGGGTGGTGAGCAGGGGCGAGGGAGAACCGGCCCCTCTTTGCATTTTCCCAGGCCGACTGGCCACCTGCGAGAGGCCTTCGTATCCTCAGAGTCCTCCTTCTCCCACTGGAGTCTAGATTGAAGCCTCCTTGACCTGTGCCCAGACCCTCCCTGGGCCTTTCCCTGCTCGGGCTCTGCTGAGCACAGGTGGAGGCATAGCCCCGCCCCGCCCCGCCCCGCCCCCCGCTTCGCCCCGCCCTTTCCCTTTCCCGCTGTTACTGCTTGTGTTGATTTGCATGCCACTTTGCTTGCGGTCTCCATAGCAACAGCTACCAAATGGCCCAAGGATAACAGAGGGGCTCTGGGGGCGGTGGGGGAGCCCAACCACAGGGGTTTGACTTTTACAAAATGAACACGATGATTCCGCGGCACGCCTGGCACAGGCTGGCAGCCCCTTCCCTGGCCTTTCCGTCACTCAAGCCCCCTAGAGCCCCTCGCCCGAAGGCTTGGTCCCTACCTTTGGAGGGGAGGAGAGGCAGGCAGCATCCCGCCAGGAGCAGTGGGCTGCTGTCCAGAACAACAGAACGACCAGAGGGCAGGGGGAGGGGAGGAAGCAGGAGGGGGAGCACCCACCCAGGGCAACAGGACCCTCTGACAGCGGCTCCATCTTATGATAAAAATCTCGAGTCAAAGTCTTGTCTTTTCTCCATTGTCCATTTTGTCTCCGGTCTTTGTCTCCTTCCTTCCACCCTCTCCAGCCTCCTTTCTGCAAAAACAAAAAGCAAAAGACACCACCAAAACCCCCAAAACATTACTTCATGTCTTAGGGCCTAGGTTTTGGGTCCAGAATCCAGAAAAATAAGCCTCTAATTCCTTACATGTGTCCAGCCCTGAGCTGTTTACAAAATGCATTCAGAGCCACAGACCTCAAGTCCTGGTGAGGCTGGAGGCAGGACTGGGGGAACCGTCCTCCTTTGAAGATGAGAGGGCTGATCTTGGGGCAGAGCGGGCAGGCGGGCAGAGGGGGGTGGGCCTGGCCGCCCGCAGGCCTGCGTGTCTTTCCACGGGACACTGGAAACCCAGTCCCTGTTTTGAATGTTTTGCATATTCCCGGATAATTTCTCCCTTCCTAGTCCCACAGCCCTGTGAGACCAGGAGCTCTACCCTGGACAGGGCTCCTGCCACCCCCTCCAACCCTGCAGCCCTTGGCCTCTGATGCTGGCACCCTGGAGCATGAGGAGAGTGTCGTGGGGGGCAGGGTGGGGAGAACATTCCTGATAAAAACAAAAGACAAAAGCAAGCATGACTGGGGGAGCGGGATGAAACCCATGCACCGATCATTCCCTGAGCAGATGCAGCGATGAGGCCCAGGGAGGCTGAGCCACTGTTTTGAGCATCTGTGTGTGTGAACACACACACACACACACACCATGTCTCTGTCGGGACCAGATGTCACAGAAGGACAGGCCCCACCTTATGAAAGCCTCCCTACTATTTCTTCAAGCCCAGTGCGCTCAGTTTAGGGCAGGAAAAGGCGAAGCCCGGCCTGCAGGCCACACCCAGCCCTCTGCCTGCTCTTGTGAGCAGTTCCTGGAGCCCCGCTTCCTCCCCACTCGCTCTTGGGCGGCCTGTGCGCGCCTTCAGGCCACGAAAGCAGGATTGAAGAGCTGCGGCAGAAGCTGTGTTGCTCGCAAATCCTAAGGTATTAACTCTTTGCCCCTTTAAGAAAAAGTTGCCTGATTCCTGGTTTAGGGCATTCATTGCAGAAATGTTCTCAAGTTCATTTTTTGTTTGTTTGTTTGGTTGGTTGGTTGGTTTTGCGTTTTTTTTTTCATTCCTATACAGTTGGGTCACCCTATGTCCAACCACTATCTGTTGATCACTATTTTGGGAGAACCACTTATTTAAGGAACATTTATTGAAGCTCTGCTATGTGCTGAGAACTAGAATAGCCCAGGATATCCTGTACATAGAAGGAACACACTGTCCTACCCTCAAAGGGCTCACAGGATCCCAAGAGCTTCTAACCATGGATGCGGGCACAGGGTACAATGCGGATGGATGGTCCAGTGCGGGCTGGGGCTGTGGTGGGAAAGGTGGGAAAGGCTGGGAAAAGTTAGGGAAAATGTCCTGGTGGAAGTGACAAGGGGTTGAATCTCAAAGGACCACTAGCCAGCAGCAGTGAAGTGAGTCTGGAGATGCAGAACCTGGAAAGAGACTTGGGTGTGTTCAGTTTGGGACATACGGAGTTTGAGGTGCTGGTGACATACCCAAGTGGAGATGAATCCAACACCATTGCATGTATAAGGGTCTAGCTTTTAAAAGAGAGAGTCTGGGCTGAAGATGTAGATTTGGGGGTCGTTACCATGTGGAAGTAATTTTCTCTTCCTGTGAGCAATCATAGTACTTACCTTTGCTGCTCAAAAGATATTACACACTTGGTGCTTCAATACGTGTGCACCTGCTCTCTCTCTCCATCAAAGTGTAAACCACCCAGATTTTGGCCATGATGGAGAAACCATTCACCCTCCTGCCTTTAACAACTAAAAAGAGACCAAATATATGAAACAGCAGTTTTCAGACATCAGACAACAGACATCATAGAAGAGAGATCTCTGAGGGAGGCGAGACCTATTAATGCCTCAGCTCAGGACCTGGAGGGCGTCTCCAGGCCACAGCACAGGAAGAGGGGAGCCACACAGCCTCCAGAGGTCTCATTGAGTTAAGAAGGTAGTGTTCAGAGCTCCAGAAGGCAAAGGCAGCTGAAATCTGTGGAGCAGAGTACTGGGAGAGAGAGAGAGAGCTGCCCAAAGAAAAAGAGGACTCGGGAGATCTGCAGAGGGTCCACCTGACTTGGCTGGGTACTGACCTGTGCATACACGTGAGGAGAGTCCTGAGGCAAGCGGGGAGGAGAGTAGCAGACAGAACGATCCCAGGAGCCCACGTGGGCTCAAGAATAGCTTCTGTGTCCAACAGCCGTAGGCAGACCTAACGCGGGGAGTTATCAAGCACACTTCTCAAAAAGGTATTGTTTCAAAGAGAAGGCTAAATTAGCTGTAGTCGAAAGGCTGTCTAAACTTGTGAAACAAAACTTTAAAATAATCCTCAAAAAAAAAAAATCAAACTGCTTTCCAAGTAATTAACTAGGAGCCAGAAAAAGAGGATTCCAAAAATATTTAAAGGAATTAACAATGTCCAACATCTTATCAAAAATTACCAGACACGCAGAGCAGGAATCTGGCTCTACAAATAGGAAACAATAAATGAAGAGACACAGACGAGGAATCACACAGATGATAAGTTTAGTGGACAAGAACCCAGAAGCAATGATACATGTCATTTATCTGTTTACAAAAGCGAAGCATGAGCATGTTGGGTAGACAAATAGATTTTTTAAAGACCAATAGAGCATCTAGAAGTGAAAAATTCAGTATCTGAGATGAAAAATACTCTGGATGGGACTGACAACAGATCAGACACACAAGAAGAAAATAATAGGAATCATAAATACATAGAAATGCTTCAAAATAAAATAGAGAGAGAAAAGAATTGGAAAAAACCCAAAGCATCAGTGGGGAGCTACAGGACAACATCAATCAGTGTAAAATGTGTGTAATTAAAGTCCCAGAAGGAGTAGAGAGAGAGGGATGGACAGGAAAAAAGAGCTGATAAAATTAATGACCAAAAATTTTCAAAAGTTGATGCAATCTATGAAGTACAGATCTAAGAAGATCCGTGAAACCCGAGCAGAAGGGGAAACAAATGAGGAAAACCACCAAAGCACATCATAATCAAACTGTGGGAAGCCAGTGAGAAAGAAAAAGATCTTACAAGCAGCTAGAGAAAAAAGACACTCTAAGTTCACAGGATCAAGTACAGAGATGATGGGGACCTCTCATCAGAAACAAAGCAAGCCAGGACACAGTGGAGTAACATCTTCAAAGCCCAGAGAGAAAAAAAAAACCTGTCAACCTAGAATTCTATACCCTGAGAAAATAATATTTTTGTTTGGGGGGGGAATCAGGTTTATTTATTTGTTTATTATTTTTTTAATGGCAGTACTAGGGGTTGAACCCAGGACCTCGTGCATGCTAGGCATGCACTCTACCACTGAGCTATACCCTCCCCTCAGAGTTTCTTGAAATGCAGGTAAAATAAAGACTTTTTCAGACATACAAAAGCTCGGAGAATTCATTACTAGCACACACGCAGTGTAAGAAATTTTAATGGAAGCCCTTTGGGCAGAAAGAAACTGATATCAGATAAAATTTGGTTTTACACAGAGGAATCAAAACCATCAGAAATGGTAAATATATGCAACATACAAAATGATAATGTAACTATTTTCTCATGTTTGAGATCCCTTTAAAAGATAGCTGGCTATTTAAAACACAAGTAATGGTGATATATTGGAAGCTTATCACGTCTGCTTTTGAAATTCACGTGCGTTGTTGTGTGTGTCAGTAGTTCACTATTTTGATTGCTGAGTAGTATTCCATCTTATGGATATACCAGAATTTGTTCATCTGTTCAGTTGAGGGAAGTTTGAGATGTTTCCAGTTTGTGGCTATAATGAACAACATTGTTACAAATATTCACATGCAAAGCTTTACATGGGTAAATGGTTTTGTTCCTCTTGGGTAACAACTGAGGAGTGGAATTACTGGGTTATATGGTAAGCGCGTATTAACTTTATAAGAAACCGCCGCAGTGTACCCCAAATGGCTGCACCATCTTGCATTTCGTTTAGCACCACATTAGAATTTCAGTTGCTTTACGTGATCACTAACACTTACTATTACCCGCCTTCTGAGATCTCACCATTCCACTGTACATATGAAGGGCATGTACAGGAGCTATTTGAATGTTCCTGTCTCCTAATGTCTTAAGTTGTATTTCCGGCATTTCACGGGCTTATTGGCCATTCATATATCTTCTTTGGTGAAGTGACTGCTTAAATCTTTTTCCCATTTGGTGGGGGACGGAGTGTTTTGTCTTCTTATTACTAATTTGTCAGAGTTCCTTGTAGGCACTGAACACAAATCCTTTATCAGATACGTAGTTTTTGCAAACATTTTCTCCCAACCTGTGACTTGTCTTTTCATTTTCTTAACAATGGGGAGCAAAATTTATATGATTGGCGATCTCAGTGCAGGGTGTACGTCGTTTCTTTTCCAAGTTTCCATAAGAATAACACACGTGGACTTAATGCTGCAGTCAATACAATTGTTAGGATGATCCTTGCAACCAGCAGGCGATTTTTTTTTTTTGAAGTACTGGGCCAGTTGCTGAAGACTGGCCAAGAGAATGTTCTGTGATGATGGGAAGTTCCCATACCTGCACTGTCCAACATGGTAGCCACCAGCCGCCTGCGGTTATCAAGCACTTGAAATGTGACTAGAGCCAATGAATTTTACATTTTATCTCACTGCAGCTAATTTTGGTTTAAATCGCTGCATGTGGTTTCCATACTGGACAGGACAGTCTGTCCTGGAGGCTGCCCTCATGTTCCAGGAGCTTCTAGCAGGGGGCCTGGGTCGTCTTCCTCCCGAAGTGCCTGGGAAGTGCTGGCTGTGGGGACAGAAGCCCCGTCCACTGAGTCAGCAGGTGCAGGAGGGAGGAGGGTGGGTTGACCTCCGAACAGCTGGCGTGGCTCAAGGAGGAGCCCCATCCCCCGCTCCCCCCTCCCCTCCCCAGGCCTGGCACGTGGGCGCCGTGTTGGACGCTTGGCAACTGCAACCACTCTGCTTGCCAACGCCCACCCGCCGGCCTCCCTCCCTCCTTAATTAGCTCAAGGGCAGCAACTTCATTTCCCTTTGCCAAGATCAGGAGCCAGGATCCTAGCATGGGCCAGCCCTGATGGAGTGGGGAGGAACCAGCCCCACAGGCCTGGCACCACCCCCCCCCCCATCCCACCTTCCCTGCACCCCCCAGAACCTCAGCCCTGGAGCAGCTGGCCGGCCAAGTTCATTGCCTAGGCTCAGGGATGGGCAAGTCAGATAGAAGGTGGGTTCTGGCTCCTCCCAGGATCCAGCGGTGCTGAGTGACATCTCCATTCTGGGAAAGCTTAGCGGGAGGGCCTGAGTGGGGAAGGGAGGGGCTGGGGGTGGAGGGCAGCTTCTCCCCACCTCCATTCTGCCTCCGTTCTGCCCCTCAGTCTCTGATGGGCGTAGATGCAGCCTGCAGTAGAAACTGAGGCTCCTCTCCAATTAACCAAGCTTCCTCCAGAGGATCCCTAGAGGTCTCCTACCTGCACTGCCTCCATCCCTGGTCCTGGTCCTCAGCGCCTGCAGGGCTTACCTGAGGGGGCTGGGAGGCATGCAGACTTCCGGGCCCTAAGCCCAGCTATCCCAGCCTAGAGATCAGGAACAGGGCCTGGGAATCTGCACGCTTAGCCACTCCCCAAAGGGCTCCTGAGGCTGGCGGTCTGTGGGCCACTCTGAGGACCCTAGATCTGCCAACCAGGGAGTGGCAGGGCTGGAAGGGGCCCCAGCTTCAGCTCACCAGGCCCCACAGTACGGACCGGCAAACAGAAGGGGGACTGACCATGGCAGCCAGTTGGAAGACGCGGAAGAGGAAACTGGGCCCCGGAGCCTCCCCTCCCTCACACAGCCAGGACCAAGAGTCCTGAGGCAGAAGTTGCCCCAGGAGGGGTCATGTGGCCCCTCTGCTGCCCCCAGTCATCAGGGAGGTGAGGGGCTTGCCCGAGGAGGAGGATGGAGGACGGAAGCCCCCCTGCGTCCCTGCCCCTGCAGGTTAAGCACGTCTATGCTCGTTTCCCCTCAGCGATGATGTAGAAAAGCCACCTGCCCTTGGCTGGTCCCAACCCTTGGGGACCCTTCCTGGCCCCAGGCCTCGACGGCGTCCTAGAGGCCCTGCCCCGGTGGGCAGGTACTACCCAGGAGACAGGGTGAGTGTGGACGCAGGCTGGTAGGAGGTCGGATGGGGGAATAGCAGGCATCTGGAGTCCTCCCGCCGGCCCTGTACAGGCTGCTCTCCCCTTAAACGGCCCCTGGTGGCTGTCTGCAAACTGGGCAGGGTAAACAAACACCAGGGAGCACCGGCAGGCAGAAGGCTCTCCTGCTGTCTGTGATAGGGAGTTAGGCAGGGAGGATGGGTGGGAGGGTGCAAAGGAGGAAGGAGGTGAGGAAGGCGACAGGGAGGGAGGGAGGGGGGACCATTTTTTAAAAAGCTGGTGGAGGAGCAGAAAAAACACTGACCTGGAAGCTAGAAATCTCGTCTTTTGGTTTCTGCCCTCTCCTTAGCTGGCCCTCAGGCCTCCTCTGCTCCTCTGCTGGGGGGTGGGGAGCGGGGGACCACTCTCTCCAGGCCTCAGGTGGGCCCAGGTGCCCCGACATTGGCTTCGACGTCCTAGGATTGGTTCCAGCCTTCTCACTGTCGCGGGGATCCTCCCCGGGAATGGACGACTTCAGCATCTGGGCTCCCGAGCGCACGGGGCAGGAGGCAGCGTCTGCCTGGTTCCAGCCTCGTGCAGGTGAGGCTCATTAGTGATGACAGAGGAGGATGTCAGGCTGTGTCTGAAGCCACCAGGGGCCCAGCAGCCTGCTGCGGCGCGCTTTGTCATGAAATACGTTGTCACCTGGGGAAGAATCGCCGCTGATGAAATATTTCAGGAGACAAAGACAAGAGGTGCATTGATTTTTCCACGAGGTCAGACAGCTTCTGGGAAGCCTCTTGTAACTCAGATGTCACGGGATTGCTGCCTGACATCCATTCAGCCGGTGGAGTCAGCGGCCTCTGACCCAGGTGGGCTCCCTTCGCTGACCGCAGGCTGTTCTTTGCAGAGGCCAGCGCCATCCTCCGGCCTCCCTGGACTCAGTGGTGACCCAGGTCCAGGGAAAAGCTGGCTCTGAGGAAGGGCCGCGCGCGGGACGCCGGCCGTGCCTCTGCTGATCAGCCAAGTTCGGACAAACATCAACCAACCAAACCCGTGGGACGGAGCCCCAGTAAAACCCCAGACACCAAGTTCTTACTACATTCTGGACATTAGTCCCTTACCAGGAACAGGATTTGTAAATATTTCCTCCCACTGTGTACCTTTATTACTTGATTGGTGGCATCTCTGGAGGCACAAAAGCTTTCAATTTTCACCAAGGGCTGTTTGTCCATTTTCCCTTTGGTTGTCCGTGCCTTTGGCATCAGAAGAAATCATTGCTAAATCCAATGTCGTGAAGCTTCTGCTGCTCTGTTTTCTCCTGAGGGTTTTAGAGCTTTAGCTCCTGCGTTACGACCCTGATCTATTTTGAGTTAATTTTTGTATGTGGTTAGGAATGTCATTGGTCTTGGCAACCTTGCTGAAGTCGTTTGACCTTGTGTGTGTGTGTGTGTGTGTGTGTGTGTGTGTGTATTCCTGGGCTCTATTCTATTCTATTGGTCTGTATGTCTGTCTTTATGCCAGTACTCTGTTTTGATCACTGTAGCTTTGTAGTAAGTTTTGAAGTGAGTGGAGCTTCCCAGTTGGTGAACACATGGATGGACCAGGAGAGCGCTGTGTCCTGAGTCCGCAGAGAGAGGGCAGCTTTGCATCCAGGACCCTCCCAGACCTTGCCCCACGTGTAGCCTTTGACAGTAAAACTATAATCAAAAGTCTAGCACTGTCGAGAGTTCTGTGAGTCATTTTGGAGAACTGTCAAACCTGAGGGAGTCAGAAGATAAAAACCCTGAATCTATAGTAGGCTGGTCAGATGGGAGGGTGGCTTGGGGACACCTGGCTGGCCTCTGAAGTGGGAGCAGTCTTGTGAAGGACCCAGCCCTTAGATTGTGGGGGTCTGACAATGACCTGGGGTGGTGAGTGTCATACATGAGTTGGAGTCCAGCCAGTCGGGGTGGAAACAGTCTACTCTCATGAGATTGTTCTAAAGATTCAATGAAGCCAGAAGTGTAAAAAGTCAACCCAGGGCCCCACCCACACTGAAAACTTTGCTTCGGTCCATTGGGTTGTGTGAACAAGGTCTTCTGTTTCCGCTCGTGGAGGGTGAGCACCAAGGCAGCTCTGGCTTCTAAACGGCCACAAGGCCTCGAGGTCACCTCTTAGTCCTCTGCTTGCTTGTCTGTGACATGAAGGTACCAGACAAAAATCACTCCTAAGGTGGCCTCGGGCTCTAAAATCTAGGCGTTGGCGTGCCAAATGTTACCTAAAAGCGTGCTTTTAAATCTCAGAAATATAACATCCCATGGTACTCTGGGCTTACTCACTAATAAAGAATTCCAGCTCAGGACTGCAGGGGAGGCAAAAGCAAGGCCATTCTCCAGGTGAGAGCTCCCCCAAATTGCAGGCAAAGCACCTGGAAAATCTAATGTCACGGAGATAGCCCCTCTCATGCAAGGGGCAGTGTCTGTTCTCACGGTCTCGAGATAACCAGGCGCCCGCGCAGCCGGGATTGGAGCCGGGCTCTTAGGCGGCCCACGTTCAATGTCCACGGGGGCCAGCATGATTTTTAAATGCCGTGCAAATCGTCCAAGACAGAATCGGGCTCTGCTGAGTGTGTTAAATGTATTTCATCCTTTCTGATCCCTTTAAGCCCAAAACTGTGTGCTATTCAGATACAGGAGGCCAACATGCCCCAGTGATGTGGTGTCTCCCAGACCACTCCCAGCACCCCCTCCTCAGCCTCTCATCCCATGTTGCCCCTTCTTGGCTGCCAACCCCCAGGTCAGACCTGCCTCTCGCTCTTGTCTGGCTCCCTTGGGCCCGGTGCCTCAAAATCTTTTTTGGAACTAACTGACCGAGGGCCATGCTCACCCTCTGCCTGTGTCCTCAGTCAGCCCTTCTGTTTAGCAAACTCATCGCCTTCCCATCCCATCCTAACCCTGTCTGCATCACAGACCTTTGCGAAGACGTGACAGACACCATAGACCAGAAAAGGGCCACCCACCCAGCACGGCCTGTGGAAACTTAAGGAGCCTCAGACCTCCCCAAAGTTCATCTACAGGCCTCTGGAGGTCTGAGACCCAACTCAAGGCCAAGACCCTTGAATCCAGCTCAGCGGTCCTTTCCATGAGAACATCCTTCTGGCCCATTTCCTCGGCAGCCAACTTTTATCAAGGGGCTGTTATGCACCACGCCTTGGGGTGGGCACCCCTGGGACGAACTGACCGAGGGGAGTCCCTCGCACCCACAGAGCCCCCGGCTCAGGCCTTTATCATCACACCAGTCACCCGTGTGCGCAGTCTGCGTTCACGTGACCATTTCCCCAACCACAGCACCACGTCCCCTATGGCAGCCACAATGGTGCATCCGTGTCTGATACCAGCACAGGGTCAGCGCCCAGGAAAAGTCTGCCAAGTGCGGGCATGGAAAATGCTTGGCTGGGTGGTATTTGCAAGGCTGGTTCACCGGAAGGAATTCTTTCCCTGGTCGCTGCTTGTACGTCACCTGACCATCGCCAAGAAATGAGAGCTCTGGTTTAGAGGCATGGAGGTCTGGCCCCAGCACTGCCTCCGTCTCTCACTTATCTGCTTCACACAAGAATGTGCTTTGTTATTTTATTATTTTCCCTTGTGAGTGCGTACAGAAATAGTTCTCGCTTTCTGTTACAGTGCGCTCAAGAAAACTGAGTATTTGTCTCTCCCTTCTGCTTGTTGTCATAAGTACCTTTACAGGGGGCCACTCTGCAGTTTGGCAAAGTGATCGCAGACACGTGACCTGAGCCTACCCGCCTCCCACCAGCTTCGTGAAATAAGTGGGTAATGACTCTTATCTCCAGTGTGAACACAGGCAACCGGCAGCTCCCAAAGGTTCAGTTACTTGCAGTTACTCTGCTGCCCTCTTCTAAAGACCCCCCCCCTCCCTTTAGCTCCCAGGCAGCTCTCTGGCCCTGGCCCACAAAGCCCCTTCCCCTCTTTCTCTGCCCTTGCCCTCCCTCCTTGGAGAACTGGCACCCCCACCCCCAAGATTCAACCTGCGAGAGCTGATTCTGCACCTCCGTCTCCAGCCCCGCGTTCATCCGCACCACCGCGGCAGTGGGAGCGTTTACACCACGGAAATTGGCAAAGGCCTGGTGTCCACCCTCCGCCCTCCATCCAGTTCTCTTTATCGGGCCCCTCTCCCCACTGGCTGGTTCTGATCAGAACCTTAGAGCTTTTCGTCTCTCGGAGAGAAAAATGCACCGTTTCCTGGAGCCCCTTGGAGTAAGGGCTGTACTGGGCTGCCGGCTGGAGGCAGAGACAGCCTCTCTGGGAGCGGGCGGAAGGCAAGAGCCGGGGGTTTACCCGTGATGAGCCCTCAAGCTCGTTTTCTCCCAGTTGAGTCCCCTTCAGAGCCTCCTTATAAATGCCAGTCACACCTTAGGATTTTTCATTATTCAGCGAGGAGGAGGCAGATTAAAAATACATGATGGCGTCTTCCGGGTCGGAGCGCTCTGCGTGGCGAGGGTGTTTATCAAGGGTCCTGGCTCCCGCGGCAGCGTCTGGGACTTGAAGCCGGCCCCCCTCCCTCCCAGCCCCCTCGGCATCCCTGGACCGTGCGGGGCATCTGCCGTCCGGGAAGCGCGAGCCGGGCTCCTGCCAAAAGAGGCAAGGCCTCTGTGCTTTATTGAAAGAGACAGGATTTATTTTCATTTTCCTTTGCCGTCTGTGCTCTGAGGTTCCCTAAAGCCAGGGGATTCGGGAAGAAGCAAAGAAATCAGATCCCCCATCAAAGTGGCTTTCTGGCTAATTGCCTCGACGAGGATTAACTGTGCATCCACTCCTGCTTTGAAATCTGCTTTCTCATTAGGTCTTACTGATCCTCAGGTAGGACAAGTCCCAGCTCCCCCCTCTTCTTGTTTCAGGGACACTTTCAGGAATCTCATTCTTTCTTTGGACAGGGGTTCTGTGCGAAGGGGCAGGGGATGCTTCAGGATGGCCCAGGGCACGCTGACTCTGTTCCCACCCTGGGTTCACCTTCACCGCTGCTCAGGCCTCCCTGACTGACAGACCCGGCACCACTTTGCCACGAAGGTGCCGGCTGGGGGTGTTGATGGGGTGCGTGGTGGAACAAAGTCCCCTTGTGCACCAGGCAGGATGTGCCTGGAGGAAGTGTGGGGTTTTCTGGAGCAAGGTTTCAGGACTGTGCCTCCCTCTTCTATGCACCTGTGTGCTGGAACCCGCTTCTAGCACAGACTTGTGAGAGCCAATTCTGCCTGTCTCTTTCCAGTTCTGTGTTTAGTGACATCACGCTGGCAGTTTGAAATTGGCCACGGTGGGAGTATTTACACCATGGAAATTGGCAGACGTCACCGCCCGAGCTTGTGTCTTCCTGGAGAGCCAGTCTCCAGGCACTTACCAGCACACCACCTCCCTCCTGTGCGTCTCTTCTCCCCTTCCCGGGGCACAAGCCGCCTGCCAAGCACTTCTGCACAGAAGCAACAGAGCAGGGGCTGCAGAACATGCACTGGAAGCAGGAAAAGCCAGCGGGGCAGTCTTCTTTTCCAGGAAAAAGAGCTGGGACATAAACACTACTGACCGGTGAGCAGACCTCATTTACCCAAACTGATGCAAATGCGTAATAGGTCCTGAGTGAGACTAAATTACAGCCCCCACCTCCAGCCCCTGCAGAGGCTCCAACAGCATGAGATGCGGCTGGGGGAGGGGGTGAGGCCACAGAGAGACGTGGCCCTGCGATCCCACGGGGAGGGGTCTCTGGACCCAGGGATTTGGAGCAGTGAGGCAGGGGCCGTCATGGGGCGCCACTGCCAGCTGGGGACACAGAGAAAGGTTTAGGGAACTTAGCTTCCGTTTGGTCTTGCCCACGTTGCCCACGGAGGACCCAGCAGCTAAGATTGGGGCACAACCAGCAACCAGACCAGGACAGAAGGTCAACCGGGCAGCCAGGGTTCAAGAAGGAACAGGTGGTATCTGGCTCCTCCCCACCCCACCCTGCAACCAACCACCCTGACCAGTGAATCGTCCCAGAGCCACCAATTGCTTGCGGCCTCCAGGACACAGCCGGCCCAGATGAGAGCCCTTCTCCGGTTTATTCCAATTAAACAGAGGCCCTGGGCTGGCTCCCAGCAGGAAACAGCCCCAGCAAACCGATGTGGCCTCCAGCCTCCTCTGCCTGCCCCTCTTCAAATGAAGGGGCCCTAAGGTCCATTTAGGGCGGGGAGCACGCTGCCTCTTTAAACCAGAGAATCTGACTCTGCTCAAGGGATATTTGCAATTGCCTCCAGCCTCCCTCAAGCTAAAAAATTATATGCCTTCTCTCTTTGCTAAATTACCACATCCTCAGATTGGTACTGAGGGGGTCCCTGCCGGAAAACCCAAGTGTCAACCCTCCTGGCACACTCTGAGCCCGTAATTGGTTTGGAAATACTTAGTGAACAGCTCAAAAGGCTTCAGGGTAGATTAATGTCAAAAACCGAGTCCCTTGATGGCGTGGGGTGCGTCACGTGGGCGTGGGTGGTGGCAGGCACTGTTAATGCCAGCCCATGCACAGAAGCATCGTTAGGATTCAGATTTGGGATTGCAGCTTCCAGAGACCCAGACCAGCCTGCGGAGCCAAAGGATGCTGCAGGCATCTTCCAGCCACAGCACCTCCCTTCCTCAGAGGGTCTGGACCAGTGCCAGAGACTGGGGCCCATCTGCCGCCAGGGCAGGCCACACCCACATCTGAGTGGCAGTAGGCAGGAAACTCCTCTGCCCAAAAAGTTTTCCCTGAACAAAGTGGCTGTAGACTACTCAAGGGCAATGTCCTTTCTCTTTTCCCTCCTTGAGCAGGGTCCACGCCTGCCCAGAAGAACGGTCATTCAGGTCAGAGGCAAACCGTGTAACCATTCTGAGCCTCGGTTTGTAAAATGGGAAGACCACGTCGTGAATTCCTTAAACCTTCCTCCAGATCACCAAACCAAAGACCATATCCTATACCAGATTCTTCCTAACACCCCTTGCCGAGTTGCTCTGTGATTCCCCAGGGTGTGTGGTCTCTCTCTGCAGTGAGTGGTAAACCCAGCTTTT
Organism: Camelus dromedarius; assembly: GCF_036321535.1. Lineage (NCBI taxonomy): Eukaryota > Metazoa > Chordata > Mammalia > Artiodactyla > Camelidae > Camelus > Camelus dromedarius. The sequence continues at coordinate 30,506,162 of NC_087451.1, read as the reverse complement.
CCAACTGCGAGTGCCTTCCTGGTGGTCTTGGGCTGGAGGACATTGACCTACCTACATTTCAAGTGCTCAATAGTCACATGTGGTTAGTGGCTACCATATTGGACAGCACAGACATAGAACAACCCCATCACTCTAGAATGTTCTATTGGGCAGGACTGGTCTACACTATCTGAAGCTAAATCCTGGTAACCAGCTGTGTGAATACAGGCTTATCTTGAAACCTCTCTGAGCTTCAGTTTTCTCATCTGTAAAACGGGAATAACAATCGTTATTGTGAAGATCAAATGAGATAACATGGATTGAGCACCTGATATTGTGCCTGGTGTGGTGGTTTAAAAATGCATCCTCAGATTCTTTCATATTCCTCCTTTTAAGAGATGGAATTTAATTTCCTTCTTCATGTTGGTGTCCTGAACTTAGTGACTCACTTCTAATGAACAGGATATGGAAGAGGTAATGGTGTGTCGCTTGCAAAACCAGGTCCTAAAAGGACTGTGTCTTCCTCCTCGTCCTCTTCTGGGATCACTCATGCTGGGGGACGTTGGCCACCATGTTGTGAGGACCCTCAAGTCCACGTGGCGAGGCACTGAGGCCTCCAGCCGACAGCAGTGTGATCTTAGAAGCAGCTCTTTCTGCCCCTATTAAAGCTTTAGATGACTTTGGCCTTGGCTGACAGCTTGACCACAACCTCATGAGAAACCCTGGGCCAGGACCACTCAGCTAAGCTGCTCTCAAATTCCTGACTCTCAGAAACTGTGAGATAATAAATATTCATTATTTTAAGCCACTGAGGTTTGGAGTTATTTGTTACGTGGCAATAGGTAACTAGTACACGTGGCCGATGGTAGTGCTTAATTCATGTAGCCAGCTGGCCACAGAGTGAACCCAGTGGGAAAGAACCCGGATCTGCTGGCTCAAGCAGCATGATCTGCCCAACTGCCCTCTTTCTTATTGTACATGAAAAAATTGGCCCTCTGGCCTTGGATGTCAGTCTGTGAGTACGGTCAGTACAGCCACTCCAAGCGTGGGCATCTGACTCAAAACATCAGCCAAGAAAAGAATGGATGATGGCAAGTCGGGGGGCTGGGTGTGCAGGGCTCAGGACCAGCTCTTGGGTCCAGCCCACCTTGGGAGGCCCTTTCCAGCAGGACCGCAGTGTCACCCTGCATCGACACATTGGCCCTGAGCCTGTAGGAGGCTGCCAAGGGGCCTGCCAGTGAACGCACACTTTGAAGGAGAGGAGATGTGAGGTTGCAGGGGGAGAGGGAGGCCAGTGCCCCCCAAGTTTGGCAACAGCCCTTTTTCTGTTCTGTCCTCCCAGAATTTCTCTCATCCCAGGCTTCATCACCTAGGTGCCCGCCTCCCCACTCCCTGGGACACCACCAAGTCCCAGGCAGATGGACAATCAGAGACTGTGTGCCCCACCCCATACCACTCAGGGACCTCAATGGCTCAGAACGGGCAGAAGTCCCCAGAACCTCTCCCCCACCATCACTGACCAAGAACTCCAGAGAGAAGGGGCACCCCCAAAATAAGAAGACAAATGGGACCCGTGGGCCCTCTGCCCACGAGGCTCAGAGCCGCAGTGTGTGAATTTCAGAGCTGTGTGTGAGCATCCCGGTTCTGTCTCCGAGTCCGTGGCCGGGGAGGGAGGGTGATCCTGCCAGCAAGCACTTAACAAAGTGGCCTGAAATGCTCCATCCCTGGCTCCCAGACCTCCAGGCGCCCGGAGGGAGTGAAGAGGGGAGAGCCCAGGCCCCGGGCAAGCAAATTAACTGAAGGTTGAACTCGGCCCTCAAAGGAAGAGACGCGTCCTCTCGGGCGAGCGCACAGTCCGGAGCGGCTGTCTGCGCCATCAGGCCCCATCCTCCCCTAATGGTTATGCAAAGCAGGGGCCCCCTCTTTTCTGAGTAAGTGAAAGTAAGCCGTCTACACCGGGGTTAACAATATATATGTATGAGATGTCGCCAGCTGCTTCTGTGTTTTCACGTGTGTTTGTTAATGAAAGGCAACCTAAGGGTCAGGTTATTATGTAAATAACCGCTGGGGGGTGGGGGGACCACCCCCCCACGAGTCATCTCTCTGCAGCTCTCAGGAGGCACTAATGAAGACTGGACCTTGTCATTTGCTGGGTGCTCAGACCTCTCGTTACCAAGCAGGGGGTTGGAGAGGGTGGACCCATCTCCATCTGGGCCCCAAGGAGCCGCTTCTCCCATCTCTCCTGCAGGACCAAAGTGAATTCAAATTCTCCCGCCTCCTCTCCCTGCTCCGTGAGGCTCTCACATCCCGAAACGGACAGAGTGGGGCAGACTGGCCGGGCAGACTGGCCACACAGCCTGCAGGACCTTCTGGCTGTTTGCAAATTGCTGTGTGGAAATCACCAACCATCTGCACTGACCAGGCCCGGAAACCATCAGTCCTGCATCTCTGGTCCAGAAACCAGCAGCCTAGGCCTCCCCAGAAAATAAGAAAGAAAAAGGTTAGCCAAGGAGCAGGGGCGTCCAGGGTCCCAAGGGAGAGGCTGAACATAAGGTGGTGAACAGAGGAAGGCGGGTTGGGGGGGCAGGTGGAGCCTCCAGCGCCCTCTGGAAGCTGGACCCACATGGGTAGTGGGGACCTGGATACCCACAATCTACCCCAGGAAGGGACAGCCAGCCTCCTTGCAGGGCAGCCATGATGCCAGGGGCAGCAAAGTAATGCCAGGCCATCGGGGAGGGCCAGTGGTGCATGGCTGGTGGGGACAGAGACACAGTTGCTGAGTGTCCAGGAGAGGCTGCTCAGAGGAGACCGGCCTATCAGTGAGGTGGGCCCACTGGCCTTCGGGGGCTCCCAGCACCTCCTGGCAGGCTGGAGGAAATGAGTCTGGCTGGTACTTTTCCAGCCTTCAAGCTGGAGGCCCCTACCAGCCCCGGCATCAGAGATGGGAGGCAGCTGGTCCTGATGCAGAGAGGCTGCCCACCCCTCCCCTCCCCTCGCATTGTCTGTGCGGAGCGCATTCAGGGCTCTGAGTCACAGAGTGGTGCCACGGGGGTGTCTCTGCAAACGAGATACTGCGTCTCCCTGGACTTGCCTGGGTAAATAAAAGCTAAATATAAATAAGGTGCCCGCGTCGCACTCCAGCTCTGCCTCTGACTAGAGGGAGGGCACTGAAATGGTTGATCGAAAATAAATATAATTAGGCTAGTCTAGTGCCTCCACACAGGAAGGCAGGGCTCCCCTCTCTCTGTGCCGGCTGAGATGGAGCAGCCAGCCGCGCTGGGAGCTCCGGGCGGTGGCACGAGCTGGCTGCGGCTGGTTTTATGGCCGCTTGTATGATTTACACCACAGGCAGGCATGGAGCAGACAGATACACTCTTAACCGGTAATTGTCATGTATACAGGGCCCGTCCGTGTCGGAGAAATGTCTCTCCAGAAGAAGGGGGTGTTCCAGTCTCCTCTGTCAGGAGCAGGGGTGATGGGACCGGGAAACCCGGGATGGCCGGCAGGCACCACCCCGGGAGACAAAGGAGCCCAGCCTGAGCTTCCTCTGCCCCTCGTGGATCTGGGGACACACCTTCCCCATCGTACCCTCCACCCCAGCCTCCAAGACAGGAAGCCCCTCCACTTCTGCCTTCTCCAAACCTAGGGGGAGCAGGGGGACCTCACCATTCCCAGCAGGTGCCTGGCTCTGCACTCACCCATGGGGTGGAGACACCCCGAAAAGCGGCATCCTTCTTCTGTAATAACATGATGCTAAAAACGATACTAATGGCTGTTGACTTCCATTCGTTGCCACATTTAACCCTGGCCACCGCCCCTAATGTAGGCTCTGGTGGTGCAGCTTCGGGAGCTGAAAGGACGTGTCTAGAAGCCACTGCTAACAAGCAGGAAAGGGGCATCCGGACTCACACCTGTCTTCCCCCACAGCCCGTGCTCGGGAAGGGGCCTGTGCTTCCAGCAGACGTCCGGTTAATGCTCCCGGGATGAGATGTTTGGGATCTACTCTGCTTCACTTCCAGTCCCGGCTCTGTGTCCTCTTGCTCTTGGAAAGGTCAGCTCCTTCCCTCCGACACGCTGTGTGAGCCTGGACAGCTCGCTTCCCCTCGCTGGGCTCAGCCTTCCCACCTGTAGGATGAAGGGGTTGCGTGAAAGGAGTCAGACGCCAAAGGTCACACACTATATGATTCCATTTATATGAAATGTCCAGGGTGGGTGGGTGTAGCTCAGTGGCAGAGTGCGGGCTTAGCATGCACAAGGTCCTGGGTTCAATCCCCAGTGCCTCCATTAAAAAAAACAAACAGGAAAAAAAAAAAAAGGAAATGTCCAGAACAGGCAGGTCCACAGAAACAGAACGCAGATTTGAGTTGGCAGGGGCAGGGGACAGTGGGGGAGGGGGAGGGAGAGGGGAGGGGGAGGGAGAGGGGGAGGGGTGCCTGCTGACGGATACAGGGTCTCTCTCTGGGGTGATGGAAGTGCTTTGGAACGAGATGGAGGGGATGGTTGTACGACACTATGAATGTACTAAATGCCACTGAATTGTATGCTTTTAAATGGTTAACTTTATGTGGTGTGAATTACACTTCCACGTAAGAAAAAAGGGGCATGGGGTGTGAGTGAGACCGCCCTTGAGCCCCTCTGGGGTGCAGCCTTCCACGGTCTGCTCTTCTGTGCAGTTCTGGCACTGCTCCCCTCCCTCAGCCAGGCAGCCCTGCCGGAGACGGGTCCTCAAGCCTCAATTACGGAAGAGGTGGGGCTCCACGCGATGCATTTTGAGGTTAGAAACCTCACAGCTCCAAGCAAGCAAGCATCATACAGGAAGAAGGCTTGCTCCGGAATGTCAGAGAAGGGTGAACGGCGAGGTGGCAACATCGTTACACCGAGGGGGTTGGCTCTGCTGAGAAGTGTGTCACCTGGGAAGGGTCGGGCTGGTGGGGAGGGGGGCTGCCCAGTCTGTGCCGCCAGGAAGCAGGAGGGGCCTTTAGGGCTGCGGGACGGGAGCCCTGGGCAGGGGGCAGGGACAAAGTGGAGGCCACAGCAGATATTCAGACTGGCTGGAGCTTGAGGAGGGAGGTCAGAAACACCCTCAACATTCTGGTTCTTTCTATCACACCTGAAGTGCTTCGTGGGAAAGCGTTTCCTTGAAAGCTCTGTCCCCAGGCAGCGAAGGCCCCTCAGCGACCCACTCATGCCATAGGGGAGCACCTCCTGGGCCTGCGTTTGTACAGCGCCAACTGCCCAGGGATGGTCACAGGGAGTTTGTGCTGCTTCTCTGCTGCGACCTAGACCTTCAGGTGCAGGAAATGCATCTTCCTCGAGCCCCAGTTTCCCTTTAAAACAGTTCCGTAAATGTGCAGGCACAGAGCTGACGCTTCACCCCGCAGCCTCCGTCCCAGACGCCTCCACTGCCAGAGGGGAGGTCTGGGGACCTGGGTGAAGGCCAGGGGGCCGGCTTAGCCGGGAGGCACGCACTCTGCTGCCAGCCGCACCTGCCCCCTGGCTGGCTGCAGAGGGGGCTGCGCTGCGGATTCTGTTTGTTTTAAGGCATCCGCTGTCTTATTCTCTGTTGAGAGCAACACACGCTGTGGCAGAAAGCATAGAGCTTATAGAAAAGCACGAAGAAGGACATGAAAATGCCCTCCTGTCCGACCCTTTAGCAATGCGGGGAGCATCTCTGTACACAGATGCGGGGTGGTTTCATGGGTGCAGAGGGAATTCCTGAGCATGCAGGTTTCCAAGAGCCACCCCCCGCCACCCACCTCAGCTCACACCCAGGGAACAGCCAAATGGGAGACCTGGTTTCCACCTTTCCCAGAAAGGTCCACAGGTTTTCGACTCCAGCCCATCGGATGCTCTCTGGGGAGCCTAGATGAGACAGGGGTGCCGTGTTCCATGGGTCTGAGAAAGGCACAGAAGAGTGGATGGGATGAGGCAGGACAACTTACAAACAACCAGCCTGCTGCCCCTCCCCCCTCCCCCTTCCCTCCCCGTCCCCGCCTCCTTCTGTATTACCTGGAAACAGCCGCAGCCTCCTGGGCTTGGAAATTGGGTCTGCCGGGGCCCCTCGGTAAGCACAGGTGAGCAGGGGCTCTGGCACCAGAAATAATGAGCCGAACACAGATTTGCTGGTGATGGAGAGCCCTTCAGAGAAGAAAAACAACAAAACCCAGAAGGGACCCGCATTTGCGCAGGAATACAGATGATCCGCGTAAGTGGAGTGGACGTGTCATTAGCACTGCCCTGGCAAAATAATCACATGCAAAGGGACCCCGTCAGCAAAAACGGAAAGCAGGTAAGGGCCGCGCAGGGCGTGGTTTTAAGGAGCGCCGTGGACTTCCCAAGCCCGCTGGTGTCTGCGCGCTGGTGCCTGGGCAGCCCCGGTGGAGGCGCGGGGTGCGCTGAGGGCTCCGCCCTGGTGGGCGAGCGGACAGCACCACGCTGGGAACACAGCTGTGGACAGAGAGACCTGTGCGGGTTGGGACTAGCTGCTGAACCTCTCCGAGCATTGGCTCACTCCTCCGTGGTGTCTGTTTGTCTCAAAGTGTTGTGAGCACCAAAAGTTGCCTTGGGCATATGCCTGGAAGGAATGGAAAGCTTCAGTTCAAGACGAAAGGGGTCCCTCTACCAGCAATAATCATGCTTTAAAGTTTTTTTATAACCTGCTTTGAGGCAGCTCACCTTCCCGCCGTCCATCCATCACTGACATCTGTGACCTTCCATCGCCACTCGGCTCCCCGCCTGCAGGGACATGTTCTTCACCAAACGCAAAACGCGCCAGGTGCTCTCAGGTTGTGTCCAGGCAGGTAGGAAGGATGCTTCTCTGCTTTTCCACTGATTTCTTTGCCCAGAGTCTGCACTGGGCTCGGAAGAGGGCCCCACCTTTCTTTCATGCTGTTCCCTTCTCCATAAATACATTCCCCTCCTTTTGTCTAGCCCCAAAGTGCACAAACTTCAACACCCAGCAAGTAGGGCATCAGCCAGTGAAGTCTTCTTTACTGCCCACCGTCCGGGGAGGTGGATGGCATTTCTTGGCCTCCATGTCCTCCCACCTGCTGCACACTGGCCGTGTGCATTGTAACAGTGAGAGCAAGGATGAAACGTCTGTGAGGACAGAAGCCGGCGTCCAGCGATCATTCTCACCCCCTCCCAACTCAGCACAGCCCTGTCACAGGACCAGTGCTCAGTAACTACTTGTGGTACGCACGTACACATGGATGGACAGGTGGATGGATGGATGTTGGATGGATGGAGGATGGATGGAAGATGGATGGGTGGGGAATGGAAGGATGGATGGACCAATGGAGGATGAATGGATGTGTATGTGACAGCACCCATCAGGGAGAGAGTCAGGTCCTAGTTTGAGCAGCCCAGTGTCAGCATGTAGGAGCAGGTCATCCGAACCCGAGGAGTCCCGAGAACGTTTGGGGGCCTCTCCACATCCATGCAATGTTCTCTGCTCCCCTAGAGACCATGGAAAGTGGTTTGACAACAGCCCAGAGGGAGCTTGTGTCTTCAGGCTGCAGCTTTCAAAATCCTTCTCCCATCATCAGAGCATGCAAATAAAATAGTAGCTATGCCTGGCAACCTCAGAGGATCAAAGACAGCAAGAAAAAAGCAAAATCAAATTACCCTGAAAGGCAGCCCCTGGAAGAAACATGGCTTTCAAAACTGAAAGCAGAAATACAGGCACCTGCCCCCCAGCTTCCCCTCCTCTCCCAGCACCCTGCCAGTGGCTGGAGGCTTTCAGCGGGCATTGCAAACTGGGGTGAGGAAGGACAAGCCAGCCCAGGAGCGGCTTTGTTTGGCCCATACCGTGCTTTTTAATTTAAATTTTTGGGTGCCAACATCTAAAGTCATACGCTTTCCCATAAAAATCCAGCTTGGGTGTCTGGTTCCTCTAGAGAAAGCACATGCTCTTGTGACCCCAGGGTCTCTCCCCCAGGACAGCATCGTCCGGAGCAGAGTGGTCACTGCCTCCGGACTGCGGCAGGTGAGCCTGGACCCACCCACCTGTACCTGCCTGGCCCTGGTGGGTGAATGTGCAACATTTCTGTTCGCGGGGGACCCTGATCCCCTCAAAGTCCACGTTTCCGAAGCTCCAAAATGTCCAGGGTTTGGAGGATTCTTCCTGGCCTTTCATGGGATGGAGCGAACACAATTTCTCCTCCTTCTGTCTTCGTCACGCATCTGAATTTTCCAACAGACCCCAGCCCAGGATCGCAATGCTAATTCTATAATTACTTGTCTGTCTAAAGAGGGGAGGCCAGTGGGAACAACTGGGGTTCATCCCTCGCCCGTTCTCAGAGTCCAGGCTCTGCTGGCGCTGAGTAAGGGCGGTACGGGGGCCAAGCCGTGCCTCTCCCCAGTTGAAGGAACAGGCGGGAGACTGACAAGGGCCGCACCTAGACACTGCCTACTCCAGCAGGTAGACCAAGGTCCCCGGTGACTCCCCCAACACCTGGGAGGCCAAGACCCGCCAGTTCTGGACTCTGTTGGTGGAAGACCGGTTGCCGGGAAGAGGGAGGCGGAGAGAGAAAAGAAGGCACGGCAGGCGGCCTGCCTGTTTGCACTTGGATGCCGCAGTGGGGTTTGTGCAGGGAGGAGAGCTGGGGAGGGCTGTTTGCTCTGGGAATGGTTAATCCTCGTTCAAATTTATATCCTGAATCTTCGCGGCAACTGTGTCAATGAGGAGTCTGCAGCACCACTCGGTGCGGCTGGGCCTGACTTAGGAATCACTGCCTCCCGCTCGAAGGGTTCAGAAGGACCCACAGAGCACGGGATCCACACCCCAAACACCCACACTTCCAGGAATCTCTGGAATGAGTTCGAGTTCATAGCTGAGGGACTGGAGCTGGAGCTGGGGCTGGAGGGGGGCCTGGGGACCGCCAGGCTCCTTGAGAGGGACGATGCTGGCAGAATTATCATGAACAGCCAGCGCTGGGTCCCCAGGTGCCCGCTCTCAGTGGGGCTAATGTCCTCCTGCTGCCTGGGGACAGGGCAGTGCTTGGTTTGATTTTTGTCCCACCAAACTAACTGTGGGCCCCTAAACCGAGGCTCGAGGAGAATTCTTTCCCCCACTGGATGCAGACTGAGAACGGCACCCCCATCTCAGGTCCTCAGATGACCCGAGGAGGGCGGGCTTCCACCAGCCCATCCCCTGCCCTCCAGAGCCTGCCACCAGCCAGCCTGCCTGCCAGACCGCCCCATCCCCCAGGGACTGGCCTTCAGCAAATGTAGAATCAGCCTGGCCCAGTCATCTTGTTAGCATGATTCAGTGCTAAATGATCTGACTAAATGGGGCTTTCTACGGCCCAGCTGGAGGTGAGCAGCTCCAGTGAGGAATTTGTTTTACCTCAAACTGGGATGTTTAACCCCAGGAAGGGAAAAAAAGTCCCTGTTCACTCTCTTCCCCTATTCATCTCTCTGGCTGCCTGTGGATGGATGGGCTGAGCGGATGGGCCATTTGCTGGGACGGTTGGATGGAGACAGATTTTGAAACGGGAAATGGCATCTCTTGTGGCCACTTAAGAGAAAGTCGAACGTGAGCCAGGCAGGAGCGGGGAATCTTCTCCCGTGTGGAGGCGTCCTCCAGCCCGCAGGTCGTGGTGGGGGACCATGGACTTCCCCGTGGAGGCACTGAGCACAGGCCAGCTGATCCCAGAGACTCGCCCTGGGATGCTGGGTGAGGGGGTGGGGGAGGCAGAGGGGCCTTGAGATCAAGGAGTCTGTCCCACATCATGGGATCTGGGTTTGACTCTGGCCCAGCTACTTACTAGCTATGTGGCCTTGAGCAAGTGACTTAGTCCCCCAAGCCTTAAGATCCTGGTCTATGAAACGGGGAGAGGAGAACCCCCTGCACAGCACGGTTTTGAGAATGGAAGTGAAGTGCCCAGCACAGAAGCTGGCGGTCAGCAGGGGCTCTAGAGATGGGAAGGATGTTGAGGAATTAGAGGGTGGACGAGAACTCATCCCAAATGTTCCCCCCGCCTGGGACCCAGCCTCCCTGTTCCGTCACATAGACCAAGGGGACATCCTGTGCCCACAGATACAGAGACACGTACAGGGTACTCACAGCAACTTGCACGCAGCAGCAAAATGCTGGGCCAGACGTCCATTGAAAGGAGAACAGATAAATTGTGCTGTATCCGCCCATGGGATACCGTGTACCTTGAACAGAGAGGGTCTCCTGAATGCCATGGCCTCCGTGAGTCCTTTGGAAGGGACACTGAGTTAAAACAAAACAAGTCCCTGACTAGAACACACAGTTTATCTTTTTAAGAAAACAGAAGTAAAAAAGAACAAAATGAATATCACCATGTTGACAAGGGAACGTGTAAGGTTAACAACTTTTCTGGAAAGGCCAGGAGGCGTAAGGCAGACTCCCAGGCAGCTGGGGCTGTGGTGAGATTCTAACTCCCGCCCTGCAGCTTGGCAGGGGCTCCTCTCTGCAGCGTTTGACGTACGCTTACCGTGCCCCATCGCACCCACCCTCGGCATTTGCCCAAGAGGAAAGAACACGTGTGTGCACACAGAGACCAGCGGTCAGATAGTCACGGCAGCTTTATTCGTAACAGCCCCGAAGCTGGAGCCAACCCCGCTGTCCATCAACAGGCGACGGGAGAGACAGACGGCTCCTCCATGCAGGGGGACATGGCTCGGCCCGCAGAAGGCAGGAGCCACCTGCTGAAGCTCACGACTGCGCGACGACGGACGTCCAGATTGTCAGGCCGAGTGAACAGAGCCAGACTCAAAGGGCTGCATATTGCGTGATTCCATTTATAGGAAACTCTAGAAAAGGCGAAACTCTAGAATGAGAGCTAGTGCATCAGTGTTGTCAGGGTGGGCCCCCCGGGACGGGAAAGGGACCGGGCTCACTTCTACCTGGATCCCACAGCCCAGGGTGATCCTGGCTGACATCCCAGCCCACCCCACTGCTGTCCAAGGACCCCTGGGCTTCATCCCACTGGGAGGCCCCAGGGGTGTCCCTTCCTGCCGTGGCTATCATCTACCTGCCCCACCCCCACCCCACCCCTTCCCCCTCCCAACTTCACCCCCACTCCTACTCCCAGGCCCTCCAGCCCCGCCCCTACCTTTTTGTCATTTTCTAAATGTTTTTTTTTAATTGCAGTATAGTCGATTTACAATGTTGTGTTAATGTCTACAGCATAGTGATTCAGATACATATATACATATATATATTCCTGCTCATAGTCTATTCCGTTACAGACTATTACAGGAATTAAATATAGTTCCCTGTGCAACACAGTAGGGCCTTGTTCTTTATCTGTTTTATATATAGTAGTTAGTATCTGCAAATCCCGAACTCCCAATTTATCCTGCCCCACCCCCTTCCTTCCCTAGTAACTGCAAGTTTTTCTATGTCTGTGAGTCTGTCTCTGTTTTATAAGTAAGTTCATTTGTGTCCTTTTTTTTTCAGATCCCACATATGTGATATCATATGGTATTTGTCTTTCTCTGTTGGATTTACTTCACTTAGTATGATGTCTCCAGGTCAATCCATGTTGCTGCAAACGGCATTATTTCGTTCTTGTTTATGGCTGAGTAGTGCCCCATTGTATAGATATACCACAACGTCTTCATCCAGTCATCTGTCGATGGACATCTAGGTTGCTTCCTTGTCTTCAGCCGGTCCCTATTAACACACGTTTGCCTTGTGTCCAAGCCTGCTCAGACCTCAGACCCCCGCTTCCTTTGTCCCATGTGACCCAGGTCCCTTCCCAACCTAGCAGTCTCAGTCTGTCTTCCCATGTCTGCCCTCACCCTCTGCCCTGGGCCCTGGGCCCTGGGTCCTTGTGAAATCTCTTGGGAACGAGAAACCCAGATCCCATGGTGTGGGACAGACTCCTTGAAGGGCAGCCCTCTGCCTGGGCCCTGCCACGTGGGGCCACACCTAATTCTGCCTGATTCCTGCTGGAGACACTCCAAAGCCCCCCTCGCCCCACCCTATCCTCACCTCCTCTTCATCGTCCTTCTGGGAAGTCCTGACCCCCCACCCCCACCCAACCCAGAGCTGGCCTGGCTGCGGGCTCTCGCCCCCTGCATCCTCTGTGCAGCTAGACCAGCTCAGCCTCCCACTTAAGCCCTCCTATGTCCAGCGGGCTCCACCTGCAACCCTCCCTTTGAGAAATAGTACTTCTCCGGCATCAGGGCTTTCATGGAATATTCCAGAATCAGACACATAGACCTCAAAGCCTGCCTGGGTCACCTCTGAGCTGAGTGGCCTCAGGCAGCTCAGCCCTGCCTCCCAGCGCGCTGGTTTCCACACGTGTAAAGCAGGGAGGTTACGTTCCCAGAGCTCTTGTGACACTGACTGGAGTAACGTGTGTAAAGGGCCTCGCGTGTAGCAGGAGTTATGAACTGAGGTTATGATGGCGCCCGCTGGGGCAGATACACCCCTGCCATCCCGACACAAGCACACTGAGGTCGCCCCCGCTGTCTCCTGAGATGCCCTGCTCTTGGCATCGCCTCTTCCCGGGCAAAGCCCCTGCCTGGCTCATCCAATGCCCTTTCGGCTTGGCCGACCTTCCCTCTCATGTGGCTGCGGTCAGGGAAGGGCTTTTGCAGGGCTACAGATTACTGGGGCTGTGGAGGAGGAAGTGGGGCATTCCTGAGAGGTCTGGCGGGGCTGCCAGTGTCCGAACAAGAAGGCTGGGTCGGGGGGCTGCCACGTAAATCCTTGCTCTGCCCCTCGGTCCAGCACACACGGGCTGCAGCTGCCTTAGCCCCTTTGCTTCAGGGAGCCGCACGTCAGTGATGGATGAGACTTTAATTAAAGTAATGAGACGTTTATAACAGTGGTTATCTCCAAAATTAGGCCTTTTAGCAATTATTCCCAGGGAATGTTCCCTGGGTAGATGGCTCCCTTTTTAGAACAACTGTGAGGTGGGGGAGGGGCCTCTGCACCTGAGAGGGATTTTCCCAGCATCCCCTGGGCTGTGATGGGTCAATGGCCGGGCATGGTTTCCCCAGAGAACAGGATGTGGATTCTGCCTGAACTTTCTCCCCAGAGGAGCCCTGGGCAGGTCATAGGGTGCTGGTGGGACTCAGAGAGGGTGACTTTAGGCTCAGAAGCCAAAGACCTGGGTGCAAGTCCTGCCTTTTCTACAACACTTGCTGGCTCTGGGACTTTGGGCAAATCCCTGGCTCTCTGAGCCTCATTTGCATCTGTAAAATGGGGTGAAACCTCTTGTGCTGTTGGGAAGAACAGATGAAGTAGGCTGAGCACGCACTTCGTAAGCTCGCAGGCAGCAGCTCTGTGATGCGTGGCTATACTGTGCTCCTAATAGCACGTTCCAGAACATTCCAGGTCAGCCCCCTCCCTGGGCAGGGCCTTCAGCACATTAGCACTGATTGGGTTGCTACCACTATAAATGGCCATGTGTTAAAAACCGACCAACCAACGGGCCTCATAGGCCCCACAGAGCGGGAGGCCACAGGATCTCTGGGCACAGGTCAGAGACCTGGCTTCTGGCCCCTCATGACCAGGAAGGCGTGGCTCCGACCTGGTCATTGACTACCTGGGCCTCGGGTTCCTCGCTGGAAGTGCATGCATCGTGGCCATGGGCCACAGCGCGGCCCCGAGAAGAACGGGCGGAATTGCCTTTGAAGCGGCGCGCCATGAACCTAAGACCTCTCAGCACGCAACGCAGAAAGGTCACGGGACCAGCCAGGACCCCGACAGCCACCTGCCCCGGCCCCTCCGTCCTTGACCCACAGGGAGCTCCTCCAGACACCAGAGAAACAAGCAGATTTCCCAAGATGGCTCGGCCAAATGTGGCCTCAGGGTGGAAAATCCAGCCTCTCGTGTCCTGAGGCTTTTTATCAACGTCCACACTCCAGCTATTGTCATTATTATTGCTGGCAACTTTTCACTAAAATTTATTACGAATTAGCCAAGGGCCAGGCAGTACCTTAAGCACTTCTCAGGCATCCTCACATTGAATCTTCATAATAACTCTGCAGAAGCCATTGTTATTGCTGCTACCATTCCTATTTAACAGATGGGAAAACAGGCCCAGAGAGGTTGAGAGATCTCCCCAAGGTCACACAGGAATATGGACCCAGCTCCATGTCCCTCCAAAGCCTGTGCTCTCACCACCACACAACACAGCCACCGACCCTTGTGGCCTCTGCTGTAGGGTGGCCTGTTCAGCCACCCTGGCTGGTGGAGGGACTCCTGATACATGGGGGTCACTGCCAACCTAGCCTCTCTGGAGTTTTTCAAGGTCGGCCCTCGCCCCGCTGCCTCTGCCACCCTTCTGCCTCTCCGCCATCCACCCCACCGCACAACCACTTCTCCCCAGATATGTTCCTTCTCTCCTCGGGGCCCGGGGACTCCCAGAAGTCAGGCTTCTGTTCTGTGGGAAAAGTGCGAATGTGCCAGTTCTGGCTGGGGGGAGGGATGTGATCTCTGCTCACTTATCTGTTCACCCTTGGGCCCCGAGCCCTGCTCCATGCCTGGTGCTGCTCTGGGTGCTGGATGTGCAGCCATGGAGATGCTGGCGGGGCCTGCCCTCGGGGAGCTGGCATTCCGGAGGGGTGTCCAGTTCCTCATTGGCTGAGCCAGCCCCAGGCTGCCTGTAGCTGTCGGACACTGCACTCCAGGAGACAGGATGGAGAGAGAGCCAGGGCTAGGGGGCCTGCCTGCTCTTCCAGCGAGTACAGGGCCCTGGGAGGGGCTGAGGCCCTGGGTAGGAGAGAAGGAGGGCCAGCCAAGCTGGCAGCAGACAGAATAAATGAGGCTGCAGCTGCCGCGTGAGGCCCAAGGCACGGGGATGAGGCTCCTCTCTGTGCGGGGCTGCCCAGGGTGGCACTGGGCCCCGGGGCCCCCCAAGTGGTGGACATGGCCTCCACTGGGCAGCCTGGGTGATGGAATGTACCAGCCCGCTGGGAGCGGGCACCGCTCCCCGCTCTGCCAGGAAGAGGCAGGAGGACCAATGGCAAAGGTGAGGGTGGATTCTTGCCTGGGGACAGCTGCCAAGACAGCCGGTGTCGGAAGCTGCCCCTCCCAAATCCTCTCAGTGCCCTGGCTTTGCAAATGCAGGAAACCGCCAGCTTGGGCTCCGGGTCCTGCCAAAAGGGTCAGCTCCACTGTGGGCGACCACAGGCAAGCTGGGGCCACAGCTGTCCTGCTGGGAAGCTGCATCCTAAGGCCAGCCCAAGGTGTGCGCTTACTGGTGTCTACCGGGGAGGGGGGAGGGGAGCAGGAACGGGGGGTGGGGGCAGGAACCCGAGAGGTGGGAGAGGGGAGCAGGAACCGCCCCTCAGGGTCCAGGACCTGCAGGTGCAACGAATCAGCCGCCAGGCACCCCAGAAAGTGGGCAATGGTACCCCTGCTTCTGCTCAGTCACAGCCAGGTGACTCCACCTGCAGGAGCCCATCCACCAAGAAAGATCCCTCCCCAACAGGCCAGGCGCTTGGCCCAGGGCCCCAAGGAAGGGGCCTGCCCCGACTGCCCACCTCCAGGACAAAAGCCTTGTCACCTGGAGGGGCCTGCATCCCCCGTCAATGTCAGCGCGGTTTTTCAAACCAGAAATGGGGGCGCATCAGTGGTCACGGGGTCTGCCTGGTGTGAGAGAGCCGTAAGGGCGCTCTAACTAGACTGCGTCTGGCCGCGCAGGTAATGAGCACCCCCAGTGGAAAGGAGACAGACGCCTGAAAGCAGTGTGCCCTGGGGCCCGGGTTTCCAAAGGGCCCTAGAGGCCCAGAGAGGGGGCTTCGCCACATGGTTTGGGTGGGCCAGCAGCTCTGGCCACAGGGGGCAGAGCCCCCAGCCAAGGATTCCTAGAATCCATGTAGCCCTTCCCACGTCTGCCTTTGTCACCAGACACCCCCGCCCCTCAATGTCCCCCATCTGTGGGTCAGCATTTATGGGCACGCTCCCTGTCCCCCTGACGAGGGCACTGGTGGCCTTGGCTTCCCAAGGGCCCTGCTGGCTGGGGGGCCCTGCTGTGCAGGAGGCCCCACAGGGCTTCTCTGCGTCTCTCTCTGGATTTGGACAAAGCTGGGCCCAGGCTGGGCCTTGGGGACTTAGCAAAGGCAGAGAGTGCGTGGAAAGTTTGGGCCTTGAAAATGGAAGGAAGCTTCATTCTACAGGGTTACAATGTGTGGATACCTGGCCTGTAGCAGGTGGGGACAAAGAAAACATCGTGAGGGGAGGAGAAGAATGAGAGGGAAGTTACTTCACCCCTGCCCTGCCAGCAGGACCCCTCCCCATCTGCCACCCCTCATCGCCCACCCTTCTCCCACCTCCTCAGAGTTAGAAAGACCAACCCGGGTGCTGGGTCCTGGTGGGAGGGGAGGGAGTTCAGCCCCTCCTCTTGGAGAGCGAGCCTGCAGTCTGGGGTCTTAGCGAACACCCCGGGCCACGCCCTCTCCCTCACCTTAAGCTAAATTCGCCTTGTTCTGCGGTGGGGAGGGAGGGTTGCTGACTCACAGGGCCTCTCTTCATTGTTAGCACCCAGACTGGTGCGTTTTGGAATGGAACCCCCTTGCCGCCTCCCCCAAGTGCTTTGCTGTGATGTTCCCTGAAAGCACGTGGGGGGGAGGAGGCAGCAGAGGGTCCCCCCCAAGGGACCTCACTCACCTGCGATCAGCCCCCTCCTCCCTTCTCACTTACCCCTCGCCTCAGAGAATCCGGGGTGGGGTGCGTTTTGCCAGAACCCCTGCCCCAAGCCCCTGGCATCTGGTCCCTGGCCCCGCTCTCCCCAGAGCGCTCTGCCTCCCTGACTTAAAATGATAATAGCGCAAGCGGGCTTTTTCTCTCTCTTTTAGTCGAAATCAATGACAATGACAGAGTTATAAAGCGAGCAGTGGGGAGGAAGAAGAAAGCGTCTGGTGTCAAAATTGATGCAGGAGGTATTTAGAGGAACCTATTAGGATCTCAGTTGCCTTAGGGTGTGCTGCTCGGCATGGAGCGGTGTGATGTCAGTGAAACCCACTGGCAGGAGGCAGCCTTCTTCCGCGGCGCACCTGTCAGTAATGTGGAAGGCGGAACACCGACGGGAATGGTCTGGGGTGGGGGGCTCACAGCGGAGATGTCTCAGCCACACGGGGGCATGGGAGAACTCCACTGGGAGCCTGAAAAACGCTGCGCTTTCTGGGAGGGGGGAGGGGGGTCTGAGGGTCTACCGTGATCCCTGGAGCCCCAAGTTGGTGGCTAGAGGTGTCCTTCTGGGTGTCCTGGGGCCTCCGAGGAGGAGTCCACCCCAGTGCCCAGCACAGGGGCTGATCCTGGCGGGGAGAGGGAGCCTGGAGGATGCAGCTCAGAGTGAAGACGCCTGGCCCCAGCAGGGGACCCTGTTTTTTTTTTCTGTTATTCTCGTTGGCAGAAGGCCAGCACACCTGCCTGCCCGCCTCCTCCACACAGAGCCCAGTGCCCGCCCAGCAAACCACCCCTGCCCTGCCAGCAGGAGTGGGGGGATTGCTGAGGCCCCAGCGTTCACTTGGGCGAGTTGGGGTAGCTAGGGTCCTTGTCACTGTGCCTCTGGAAAGAGGGGCTCGTGTGACAGCATTGACACTGGTACCCTCACCCCTTCCCAGAGACAGGAGAACAAACCAGGGAGGGGGTTTCAGGCTTCAGGCCTCATTACTCAATCATCGTAGGTAGCCACCAGCTTCTTCGCCTGCAAAGTGGGGGTTCGAATATCTACTTCATGGAGTTGTCACTTCTGTCCCACCCCGTAATGTGACTGCCTCACCCTCCTTCACAATTTCTCATGCTAACCAACTCCCCTCCAGGCAGGGAAATGCATGGAGAGCCAAGAAGGCTGGGCCTGGACGGCTGGGCTGGGACTTGGTGTGGGTTCGTGAGTGGCTAAGATCCCGTTAAATAAATACATTTTGCTAATTGGATTACTCAGACAGTATAATATACTACTGGATTTCCAACATGATGCTAATAAATTGTGTGAGGAACTTAATCATGTTAGCATCCCGAAAGCTTGTAGGAGATGAAATTAGAAAACCAGGCAAAGTTGACATCCAGGGCTTCTGTGAGGTTTTCTGATGAGCGTCCGTCCATGCACCGGGGTCTTTGAAGCTGCTGTGTGTTGGGTACAAGAAAGGGGAGAGGGGAGGAGGGGAAGGGAGGACGGCGGGGTATTCAGCCAGACAGCGAGAGCCCCTGGACCAGGAGTGGGTCCCTGGGATGGAGCCATGGCGCTGGAGGTTGGGTTGGGGGGGAGGCTGAGGAAGGCTCCTTGGCGGGTGAAGGTGGCCCTCACACTCCGTCTGCATCCACCGAAGTCCAGGGTGAGGTCCAGGCAGGGCCAGGCGGCTGTGTTTGTTCCCTCAAGAGTCGGGGCGAACTCTACCAGGACCCGGCAAGCTGTTCTCCCTGCTCACTCCCCGCCCTCTTCCTGGCGCCTCGGAGATGTGTGTTTCCACCACGTGGCCCTTCACACAGGAGACGCTGGGCCCGCGGCAGCCACAACATGGTGGTGGGAGGATTAATGCTCTTGCTGGGGGCTCCAGAGAGGGATGGCCTCCACTTTCACTTTCTAATCTGAAAAACGGGTGGTTGGTGTTTAATTAGCCTTGGTAAGAGACTTGATGAGTGAGGACCAGAATCTGAGTTCTTCCCTTCTCAGCCTTCTTGCCCCGCCTCCACCCCTGCCCCAGGCTACCCAGGAGGGGGCTGTGGGAGAGGCTTTGTGCCCCAGAGGCAAGGAAACGTGCCCTGGCCCAGAATGCAAGTGTTAAAGCACACGGCAGGCCCTTCCAACAGCCCGCACACGCGCACACAGGCTCTCACCTGTGCCTCTGCACACACACATCTGAAATCAACCCCCAAACAGGAGCATCACTTCGATGACCAGCACCTCACTAAAATAATAACCAGCTTCCCAGGTGTTCATGAAGATGTTTCTCTAACTCTTCAGGTTCAAGAGCAACACCTTATACAATTCTAATTAGCATAACAAAATCCAGTTAAGCAGGAGGAAAAAAAATCCTTTGTTTGCTGCTTCCTGGTAATTAGTGAGAACAGTTACCGCAGCAGCATCCGGAATTCCCAGCCTCAAAGATGCCAGGGCCCCGCTCACCCGAGCACATCAGAAGTCAATTTACAGAAGCCAAAATAAGGTCACTGGGAGGGGTGGTCACCCTGTGCGCGTGTTCAACATGCAGCCGGAAGCACACACCTGCCTCCACACCCTCCCACCCGGCCCCTCCACCCAGGCGGCCTGCTGCCCGCCTTCACCCACTCCTGCTCACACACGTCTCACCCACGGACTCTCTCACCCAGCCACTTCATTCTGCAGATGTCAGAAGGGCAGGCGGAAGGTTGCCTAGTACTTGGCCCAAGCCCTGTGCTTCTGCATCAGTGGATCTTATGTGGCGCCCAGTGGAAGCAGAGACAATGGGGCATCCTCTCCCCGTAAGAGCCCTTGTGCCCCACATCTACACAGCTCAGCGCCCTCCTGGAACCCGCGGGCTTGTGCCCCACGTCTACACAGCTCAGCGCCCTCCTGGAACCCACAGGCTCGCCCCTGGGCCTTCAGAGATCTGTGGTCTCAGAGCTCCGATCTGGAAAATGAAGTTAACAGGGGAAAATTTACACTATGAACTTCCAGAGCGAAGGCTGGAATTTAAAAATGAAGCCTTCCTGTGTGCTTCATATCCTGGGTTGATCTCTCCTGTCTCTGCTCCCTGGAGAAATGAGAAGGGCTGACCAGTGGCCCTCCAGGGTGGCCACGATTCATCCTGGTGTCCTTCTCAGCACTTAAAGTTGGGCTCTCAAGTGTATGCTGAATGAATGAATGAACCAATTAGTCCCCCATCTCCCCTCATCCTGGTAATGAAGAGTGTTCGGCAGTTTCTTGTTAGCATGCGCTTCTGTCTCCACCACCACGTTTGTGCCGCGCAAGCAGGGTGATGCTCTGCCGGTCTAGAATGAAGACATGGAAAACCCTAGTTTGCTTAGACGTTTCCAGACTTCCTTTTCCTAATCCCTTGGCCGCTCCCATTACTCTTCTCTAAGACTTATGTTCTTGACACGACCTTCTGATAAAAATTTTGTCGACTGGGAAGAGCTGATGCGAATGCCGTTTCTTGTTCAACCTGAGATCCAGCCCCGCAGTGCAGGGCTAGGGACGGAGCGGCCAGAGAGAGGGCTCGCCCGGCCACCTCCGCTGGTTCTCTTTGTCTCTGCCCTGCCCAACCCCTAGCTGCCCAGCGAGGGCGTTCGGAATCCGGGGTAAATGCAGAGAAGTCTCGGTGACCTTTACAGAGAGCAGGCAGTGATGTCATTTGCTGCAACTGGAGGTAAGATAATAATGTGAGTGATTTAAACCCCAGGCTCCAGGTTGGAATCTACAAGCAGTAAAAAGGGGAAGGGAGGGGAGGGGAGGGGAGGGGAGGCAGAGCCGTCTGGGCAAAGGGACAAGGAGAGGAGAGTTCCAGGCAGAGGAAAGACGCCGTGTAAAGCTCAGAGAGCGGGGACAGCTCAAAGAAATCCTGTCCCACCAGAGGAAAGAGCGAGCAGCCAGACGTGAACGAGAACAGGCAGAGGCAGCACCTGCTCGAGAGACCCAGTTATTAAATCTTCCGGAGTTTTGTGCGCTGGTCATTCAACCCAGCCGTTTCAACAAATTACATCGTATCAACTTCCAATTAAATAAATTTTACTTTAAAAAACCAATGAAATAAAAACACAAACCTCCCTACTTCCTAATTATTTCACTACATTTTACTACGAGTGATGCTCTTCAGAAGGTTTCTGTTTCCGGTATCTGTATGGTAGAGATAGTATATGATGGTGACTAGCGGGCGTCTCTGTTCAACTCTGCGTCCAGTGATGTCATGTTATCAGTTATGGGAGGATTTGCACCACAGAAACTGGCAAACTCTACCACTCAGAGCTTGATTCATATAGTTGGTGGTCTTCAGGAAGTGCTCGAGAGAAGGTTAATACAGATTCAAATTAAAATGAGCTTATTGCCATTACACTGTGAGTATCACACACACACACAGCAAAGACGATCAAGTTCGGGATGAACTGCAGCCATAGGCTGGCTACAGATACAAGGGTTCAGCAGAAAGTCAGTGCAGGCATTCTGAGCACCAGCTCACTGTATACAATTTACAACAGGGAGTATTGTAGGTTTACTATTCCTTGTAAATTTGTGCTGCACATCCTTTCTGTCACTAACATTTATAACAAACACTCACATTTGTTTTTCAGAGAACTGATGGTCAAACATTGACCAGCACGCCCCTCTCCGAAAGCCAGGTGGATGGACTTCATCCTGGGTTAAAAGGACATTATCATTCCTGGGACTGAAGCACAAAGGGATCTGTACGTGGGTTTGGTTTTTGGATCCTGGTTTGGTGGTGGAGAACAGTAAGGTCACCGGCGAGGAGGCAGGGACGCCAGTGAGGAGTCCATAAAGGATGTCCCAACACCTGCGTGTGCAGCGGTGATGGGGGCGGTGGGTAAGAAGGACGCGGCCGAGGGCCAGGAAGGAAGCCCTCTGGACACTCTCATGGCCCAAGGTGAATGGCCTGTAGCCACCACCCCACGCTCCTTTACACACGGCTCAGTGACTATGTGCCGTTCTCCCAGGATCGTGATGGATCAGACTCTCGCCATGAGTGGCCGAGACCAAGGGTTGACCTTACTTTGCAGGCGTCTCCCACGGCCCCCAGATCAGGGCATTCCACAGCACGGGCATCTACTCCCTGCAGGTAGACCAGGTGTCCAGTCTTCTGCCTTCCATGGTCTCAATCAAAATCATTCCCATTCAATTCATCCTTATTAAACAGACGGGGCCACTTCCCAGTTCCTGCGGAGGCCACACCATCAGAGGGCCAAGCACCAGGCTGGGCGGCTAAGGCTTGAGGTGAGCACTCCTCCCTCCCGACCCCCAGCCCGACGGGGGAGGCCCTTCCAGAGCCATCCAGAGGCAATTAAAGCTGGCCAGAACAGCTGCCGACGTTCAGAACTTTCTTTTCTCCGCAGCTTTTCTCAGGCTGTGGGGCCTCGTGCCCTGTGCCCGCAGACGCAGCGCGAGGCCGGCAGCCAATTCACTGCTTTGTCTGGAGCCCCTGCGAGATGCCACGGCAGCCGTCTTTCATCCCCTCTGGCAAAAAAATCCGCGCCTTCAGCCCCTCTGAGACGCGGGAGACGGTTCCCTGATCTGCCCGGGGGTCCTGCTCTACAAGGTTAAGCGTGTTTGCCCAAGAAATACGGATTATCTCTTATCATGTATGACCTTTACTGTATGTGGAACGCTGTCCGTGACAAAAATGCCACTTTTTAAATGGATTTCACACCAGGGTATCTAGCCATTAATCATGATGCGTGTGAGTGACTGCTGGCGCTGCCCGGGAAATCCGGGAGCCCCGCGGTGGCTTCCGGGCAGGCTGCTGGCTGCCGGTGGACCCCAGTGGCATCCTGGCCGGGCTCTCCTGGAGGCTTGAGGAAAGGGCCTGTGTTCTCAGCGTCCTCGGTAGCCGTATCAGTGGGCTCCTAATTTTAAGGGGTCTCTGTGTTCTCAGAGCTTTTAAATAACTCATCTTGATGCCTTGGCTGAGGCTGTATATTTAGCATCCGCTGCTTCTGAGTCTCTGGGGGCTCCCCACCCCCCTTCCTCCCTCTCCTGCCGCAGTCTGGGTGCTGCTGGATTGGGGAAAGGCTGATGTGGGCGTACTCCTGCCTCCTCCCCGCACGTCTAATTGGAGGAACGGCCAGCGATAGAATTCAGGACGTTCATTTCCGCAAGGGCATTTTCTGATATCAGCCGGTGAACACCTGTAGTGTCCAATTAGGTAGCCACCAGCCACGCGGGGCTCGGTCCAAACCGGGAGGGGCTGCAGGTGCGTGATACACACCTGGTTTCAAAAGCTTTGTTTAAAAAAATGCAAAATCTCTCATTAATCATTTTTACGCTGATCCCATGTTGACATAATAATGCTTTGGATGTATGGGGTTAAGTAAAGCGTGCTACTAAATTTAATTTCACCCGTTTCTTTTTACTTATCTAATGTGGTTACTAGAAAATTTTAAATTACAGATGTGGCTTGCATTGTACTTTCGTTGGGCCCACAGCTGGAGGCCAAATACACGCATTGTGCGGAGACCTGGCCTGGGTGGAGGAGGACAGAAGGGAAGACCCGGTCCTTGCCCGGGGGTGGGTGCGCCCAAGCCCACAGGGGGTGCGGTAGGGCTCACGCGGGCTTCTGTGCACACCAGCACCTTTGGGGGAGCGTTTGTACTTTCCAAGGATGAGTCATGACACACTTCACCTTGCGAATAGATACTTGGGGATCGACAGGCAGAGCCAGACAGGGCTCCCCCCAGTCCCCATTTGGAAGGAAACTGGGGTGACCTCAGCAAGGAGCAGATGGGAAGTGTCCCCCCCCCAAACAGCCAGTAGTGCCCACACCCCTGGGTGATGCTCAGATCGCCCCCCTTCCCCCTGCAGAAGGACTGTTGGATCTGTCCTCAGCCACTTCTTCAAATGACCAAGGAGGCAACGCCAAGGAGCCGTTACCACTGAACCGGGGATTTCCTGACACCTTCCGGGTAGCTTCCAGGCCACGCACAAGGGTAACCCAATCCCTGCCACTGTCCAGGAATAGCACCTGGGAAGCCCAGGTGCCCCCTCTGTGACCGTGGGAGTGTTTCTCCACCGGTGTCATCCTGGGTGTAACTCACACGCAAACGTGGAGTAAGAGTCTTCGAGGGTCGAGGGTCGAGGGCAACGGAAGGTGAACTTCCACAGGGGGCCGGGGAGCCTGCGGGCTGCCGCCCCCCCTCCCTGAGGGGTTAACCCGGCGGACTTTGAGGAGTATCCTGCACGCCGGACTCAGCTGAGCGCTGAGGGTCCAGAATGGATGCGCGGTGCCCCGGACGGGCACTTCGCTGATCGTTCCAAGCACAGCCGTGAGTGAGAAGAGGTGGCCCAGGGGACGCCCGGGGCGCTTAGCCCGCCCTGAGGATGCAGTGGTGGGCTTGCAGGAGAGGGAGGAAGTGATGCCTCCGCGGCTTTGTTTTTTTCCAGTTGAAGTGAAGTTGATTTACAATGTTAGTTTCAGGTGTACAGCGAAGTGATTCAGTTACACACATACGTACATACACATACGTATTTTTTCAGATTCTTTTCCATTACATGTTATTACAAGAAATTGCATATAGTTCCCTGTGCTGTACAGTAGGTCCTTGTTGTTTATCTACTTTATATACAGTAATGTGTGTCCCCAATCCCTAATTTACCCCTCCCCGACCTTTCCCCTTTGGTAATCCTAGTTTGTTTTCTATGTCCATGCATCTGTTTTTGGCTTGTAAATATAATTTGTATCATTTTTTTTAGATTCCACATATAGGTGACATCATATAATATTTGTCTTTCTCTGCCTGACTTACTTCACTCAATATGATCATCTCTAGGTCCATCCATGTTGCTGCAAATGGCATTAGTTCATTCTTTTTTTAGGGCTGAGTAGTATTCCATGTAGATATAGACAGCATCTTCTTTAACCACCTGTCGATGGACACTTAGGTCATTTCCATGTCTTGGGTATTGTGAAGAGTGCTGCTATGAACACTGGGGTGCAGGTGGCTTTTTGAATTAGAGTTTCCTCCAGATATAAGCCCAGCAGTGGGATCACTGGATCATACGGGAACTCTATTTTTATAGTTTTTTAAGGAACCGCCATACTGTCCTCTGTAGTGGATGCCTCCACTGTTTTAAAGGACAGACTGTAGATACACAAGAAAATAGAGGCGGAAAGGGCACAACACAAGCACGTCCCCGAGGAATGCAGCAGGGCTGAGAATGGGGGGGGGGGGCACATGGGTGGGGGCTGGGGGACTCCAGGCAATTTGGTTTTAGTAGCCTGTAAAGGTCAAGGCGGGGAATGACAGGAAGCAAAGCTAGCAGGATAGAGGAGGGGGAGGGAAGGGCAAGAGGAGTGTCGAACACCGCACCCAGGAATCAGTCTTTCTCTCGTAAGCGATGCGGTATCGGAAAGAGCTCTCAGCCAGGGCAGAGGAGGTCAGGTTTAGATCTTCCAGACATTGCTCTGGCTGCCAGGGTAGGAAGTGGGATTAACTCCTTTAATGGGACAAAGTGTGGGGCCTGGACTTGCACACAGCTATTAGGAATGGAAAAGAGGGGAAGATCCCAGAAATATTTAAAAGGTATAATTGGCCAGACTCCAGCCTCTCAGCCACACCCTCAGCTTCTTGCTGACCTCTCGCTGGCTGTCAGAACAGCTCAGGGCACCGGGACGACCCCCGAGCTGCCCAAGGCAGCAGGTCAAACCCGGTTAAGTAACTAAATAAAGATGTGATTGTAATGATGATTAAATTGAAGCACCCCATTAATTTCATGTGAGAGGTGGGGAAACACGAGATAGCCCTTCCCGAAACTCATTGTTTTCCTGGCCCCAAGACATCCCCGCGCGACGTCTGGTTGGGTCTAATTTAAGTATGTAAATTTAATGGTTCAGTAAGTAAAATTGCCTTTATTGTTTGGAATGGTTTGTGCAATAATTTATGGGCTTGGCTGGGTCCTTTGACGGATCTCTGTGATGGAGTGGGTGACGGCCATGAAGCGGGTATTTATACGAAGAGCCTAGTGGAGGAAAATTCAGCCCTGCAGTCCAGAGCGTTGTATCCCCAGCAACAAGAGCAGACAGGCGGCCATTATGGCACAAGGACACAGGATCTGACCCGGGAGAGGCCAGCTGCAAACAGCCAGGATGGCGACAGCCCTGGATACTCTGGAGGGTCTGTGGGCAGGAGCCCAGAGGAGTTTTAAGTCCTTCATTCCTTGGCTTTAAAATGCATTGAGTGTAACCTGGCATGCAGAAATTGGGAAGAACTGGGAGCATGCTGAATAGGCAAACATCTAGGCATTTTGGTGTTCCATCCACCCCCACTTCTGACCCAGCCTTGCATGCTGGTCCTCCACCTGGATTCTGGCAGGGCAGGTTTCCATCGCCAGCCCCTTCCCCCAACAGACACTCCACTGCTTGCCTGCGGGGGCAGCAGGTGATGGGGTGGGGGGCACCAGAGCTGGCAGTAATGAGCGGAGATGGACCAGCAAGTCTGAGCAGGGGCCGGGGCTGGCGCAAGGGTCAGCAGGAGGGCCAGGGTGAGGGTCCACAGGGGGCCCAGTTTCTCTGTCTCACCACTGACGGTGCCAGAGCAAAGCGATGAGAAGATAGAGGACTGAGAAGCCGGGGCTTGAGGCTGTTCCTAACTCCGTGGATTTAGGAGGAGAGAGGGCAGAGCTGTTTACCACAGAAACTTGACCCTCTTCATGTTTGCCCAAGCTAAGGTCAGTACCCATGAGCACGTGCCAGCTTGAACAAGAAGATGGTGCGCTGGGGGACTGCATGTCCACTGGCACCGTTGGTCAGTTCTTTGATTTTTCCTGCCTCTCTAACCTCTTTCCACCTCCTTCGGTCCCCTTTGAGCCCCTGTTCCCACCGAAATTGAGTAGACATAAAAAATCGGGCAGAGATAGACTCATTTCTTCTTTGGCTTTGATTGCATAACTTTTGTCCTGGTAAACTGAGTCCTCACAGGAAGAAAATCTGATGGGAAAATGGATTTGGGGAGCCTGCTTAGAGTGTGAAGTCCGGGAGCCCTATTAAAAAATGTTCCATCTTTAAAGGGTGGGAGCATTTAAATTCAGGTCCCAAGGATACTGCTCTTGACATAAGAGGTGGATCACGCCTCTTGAAGGAAGGATGGAGTCTGTGAGTGAGAGGCGGCTGAGAAGAGGTGTCAGCTCCAGCTGGCAGCTTCCCCATTCTGGAAGGGGTTGCTGGGGACCCCACTGAGCTGAGCCCCTCCTGCTCCATCCCCGTCTCAGCCCTTTCCTCCCTAAGCCTCCTCTTCTCCCAGTGAATGTCCCCATCAGGGTGGGTATACATAGGCATGACCACCTCTCAATTTGCCACGGCTGATTATCCACTTTGCGGATTATCGAAAGCCAATTTTTGCTTCCAGACCAGCATTATCACACCCAGCAGCCCTCCCCACCCTACTTGAGTGGGGAGACTCAGGGAAACCTGATCATCTGTGATCCGGCCTCAGAAAGATGCATTTCAGAAGGACAAGCCAAACCACTGTCGAAGTTTGGTGCTGTCCTCGTGAGATAAACGCCCGGGATTTTGGTATCACCCGCCTTTTTGAGCCCTGTTCATAGAATAAGAAAATTCTGCCCAAAGCAAGTTGCCTCCACATTTGTCTCCAGCTCATTTTCCCCCTTGGAGATACAAAGCTCTCCCCCACCCCCAGAAAAAAATAGAGTGACAATTAGAAACTGCTGCTACCCATTTTTCTAACCATTATTATTTTTTTTAATGTTGACTAAGCAACTGTTTTTATTTTATTTTTCTTGGATGGGGGGAAATATTTAGGTTTACTTATTTTTTTATTTACTTATTTTTTAATGGAGGTACCGGAAATTGAACCCAGGACCTCGTGCATGCTAAGTATGTGCTCTACCACTGAGCTGTACCCACCACTGCCCCCCAGAATGGCTTCTCTTCTGTCAAGAAAGCCATTCCCCATTCTCTTGCTCCAGGGACCACCCCCCCCCAGCCTATCTGCTTACATAACTGCTTGTTGTGGGGGGTCCTTTCGGGGTGATAAAAATGTTTTGGAATGAGATAGTGGTGATGGTTGCACAACAAGGTGAGCGTACCAAATGCCACTGAATTGTATTTAACACAGTTTAAGTGCGGACTTTTATGGAATGCATATTTTACCACAATTAAAAAAATAGCCACCCACCCCAGCAGAAGGGAGGAGCGATGCTGAGATTATAAACATTTACTGCACATAATTCAAAAGGGGCACTTGAGAAACATGTGAGAAATCACGACTCCTTTTCATACTCAGAATGGAGCCTGGGGACAAGCCCAAACCAATAAAAATAAAATAATAAGACCTAACAGCTGCAGGGATAAAATCGCCTGCTTGGCTCACATGTGGATGATCGAGAGTTAACTCTCAATAAAATAATAAAACGCAGGAGCGGTGGGAATCAAGATTACCTCCTTAGCCAACTGCTGCAGACCATATTCATAAAATAATGGCTCCGTTTTTATTTCCCTCACTTTATTGTGCATGATGTAATTGTAGCCGGGCTGTTCCCCAACTTCCAGGAGAAGGGAATTGTCAATCAAGATGAAAAAATGTCATAATTTAAGTCCACCCCAGCCTGACAGGAAGGTCCACGTGGTCTATAAGAGAGGCACGTGGAGTGGTGGTTTACACCTCCCCGGCAGGATGGTTTTCTCTGCGACATGCAGGGACCGAGTGGACTGCATCATCACCCTCAGCAGCTGGGGCCACTGGGTCACGCTCCACACTCACCGCTGAGTGTCCCAACCACGTGATGTCCACCATGTGGGGTCCTTGGTGAGTCCCCTGAGATGGAGAAAAGAGCAGGGTCCTCACCAGAAAACACTGAAGGAGAGATGACAGTGACATCAAAGAACTGATTTCCTACTGATGCCCAAAGCTTAAATCTCGAAAGCAAATGCTGAGGTCTGCAAGTCTAGGGGGTTTGGGAGAGTCAGTAGAATCTGGTTTTCTCATTGTTGCCTTGTTGCATTTTTTGTCTTACGTTTGGAAGCGTGTGTTTGTTTCCCGGCAAAGACGCTTACCTGGGACTGGGTTTTATGGCATCCGTATATATATATATGGTTAGATTCCCTTGAACCTGTTCCAAGCTAGGGCCTGAGGAAATGCCACATTCCTGGAGCCAGAGGGCCTGTCCCCCTGTCCGCCGCCACCCGCACCCCCAGCCTCCGACAAGCTTAAACTAAGGCTTTGTGGGCTGAGCACCTCCTGTCCCACCTCCCGCCCCCCACCCCCAGCCAGGAAGCCTGAGGTCACACCGTCAGACTCTGCAACCCGAGAATCAGAGGCGCCTGGGGTGAGTAGATCCTGGAAGCAGGACCATCCCCGGTATGTCTGAGGTCCAGCGGCCCCCACGACTTCCCCCAGACAACCTAGCACAAAATTTGACAATCCTCCTTTGCCCCTTCCCTGTGCCCCCCGGCCCCTGGGCTTCTCAGGATGAACAGAACCGGTCCTGGCAACCTCCTCCTTTGGAGCCGGTCCCCTCCCCTCTCCCAGGCTGTTTTGTCTTTGTTTTGTTTTAATTTTAATAAACAGCATCTGAATAGCAACGCAGTCACACAGTGGGGGCCGGAGCTCATCTCCCCACCCCTCTCCAGTCCCTGGTGCAGGGTGGGGAGGGGGGTGGCCAGCAGAGTTTCTCCTGGGAAATCAGGAGATTGGGGAGGCTCCAGGAATTTGAGGACAACAGCAGGAGAGCGCGTGCCCACCACCCACACCTGCGTGCGCGCACAAGCTCTCCCTGCTCTCAGGAGCCCCCACACACCTCACCGGCATCCAGCCCCATTAAACTGATTGCTCCCCCTCCGTTGTAATATTCTACGCTGTTCAGCCAACCTCCTTCTTTTGTTTCTGCCTCTCGCCGTCCTTATAAGAGGGGCCCATTTTGATTAATATTAACGTTCCGTCTGAACTTCTTTCCCAAGCATTTTAAAGGGCAATTCCTCTCTTCAGCTGAAGCACTGATCAATTGACACAAAGCAAGGGACCAGGATCAATACAGAGGGCGGGAGGGCAGGCGGAGGGAGCAGATTCCGGAGTCTTCGGATGGCCAAGATTTGATATCTTTTTCCTCCCCCGAAACTCCCCTTCTGCCGCCCAGACTGAGCTTCAAACAGCGGGGCTGGAGGGGCTTCTAGGACACATGGCTCTGTGCCTAAAGCCGACCAAATTACCTCTGAAACAATGTGATAATCAGCTGAGCAGGGGATGGCTGCCTCCGGCACCATCCTGCTAATCCTGTTTGGCAGTCTCCTCCCCTCTCCTCCCCACGGCTCCAAGCCCCCTGCTCTGGGTGGCAGCCCCCTGCCTGCTAGCTCGCCTGGGCCAGAGCACCAGCCTGGGGTGGGCAAGGGGCGAGCCCCCACGACCCCACCAGCTCGCCCTCCCCCTCCCCTCCCCGTCCCTCCTCCCGCCCCACCCCTTCTTTCCTCTCCCCAGATCTGCTGTAACTGACATTTTCCATCTGACAGGTTCTGTTTTCCCTGCCTCCGGTTGCCAGGGAAACAAGAAGAGAGGACCGCAGCCAGGGAGCCGTTAGCTGCCTTTTTTAAGGGGCCCTGGACGTAAACAGCACTTTCCATAATGGGCGCCGGGCACAGAGGTTTAAAAAAACAAAACAACACAGAAGAGGAGGCTAAAATGGGGAGTAGGGAGTCAGGGGAAAGGCCCCCCACCGGGTTAATGAGAGAGTGAAGGAAGACTCAAGAAAGACTCACACTCCTTTGGACAAAACCAGCCACCTTCATGAAAGTTCTGATTCTCTCACAGATGTGCAAAAATGCAGACGCCTGGCCCCCAGTTCTCCGAGGGCCCACCTCCTAAGGTCCTTGAGACCAGGCATCTCTGCAGGAGGGACTCAGCCCCACTGATTGAGACTTTGGCTTCACTGAGCGGCAGGGAGGCCGTTAGGATTGAAATCACCTCAGGGGTGAAAAGATGCTCTTCCGGAAGTGATGGGGACCCTCAGACCTGTCCCCGCACGCACGTCTGTTGGCACGCCCGTCAACTGTGTCTCTTGAGTATTTCTGACCCTCCTCTCCCCATCTTCACCTCAACTGATGAGATGGACTCCCACCACTCTCCCTGAGCCTTTGCAGTTGCCTCCTAATAGGTCCCTGCCCCCACAACTCCCCCCCCCCGCCTCCCCTCCGTTCTTCTGGTCTGCTAGGCTGCTGCCCCCAGGGACGTTTCCCACCACGACCCCGTCTCCCTGCGGAGCCCCCAGCAACTTCCACGTGCGTTCACCTGCTGCAAAACCCTTAGCCTGCTGCCCAACGCGCTTCACCGTGTGACCTTGACCTAGCTTCCCAGCTCCTTCCCCCGTCTGCACCCTACATCCTGCCTGAGCCACACAGAGCCTGGAGGTTCCATTTCCTCAGCCTGGAAGGTTCTGTCTTCTTACCCCTACTCTGCGTAGCAGACTCCTACCCATGACCTGGTTGAAATGTCAGCTCCAGGAGGAACCCCAGTGCCCTTCTCCATTTCACTCTCCGCTTTTCTGTCGAGCACCCCACCTTGGGTTTGGTTACAGGGCTGGTGACCTCCCAGGTCTGAGGACCCTTTGAGGGCTGAGATTGGTCTACACCCGGCATAATCCACTACATAATAGTAGGTGCTCCATAAATGTTATGCGTCTGTCCTCGTGGTGGGCCCCGAGGGAGAAAGGCAGCTCTCCTTGTAACAGAGAGGATCCGTGGTGACACCCAGCATCGTCACCCCAAACACACCCCCCGGCGGGCGCACCTGACCACACGGAGAACAACATCCCTGCCTGCTGGGAAGAGCCATCGAGTTGAGAGGATAAACTCCTGTAAGTGGGTTCATTTGAAAATCTTCATGATGAAATGCTGGAAAAATTTTAAAGGATTAAACATAGACCCAACTTCCTTTAATAGTAACAAGTAAAAGGGAGAAATCAAATATTGTTCACTGTCCCACAGCCCAGATAACCCTGTACGATGTTTTTCAAAGTAGCAGAGAACAGCATATTCCCTGTAAAAGGCAGATTCGCGGCAAGTGTGACGAGATGGCCGGTCTCCAGAAGCCAAGGAAACGACCTGGGGCCGCTGGGGAGCGCCACAGAGGAGGGTAAGTGGGCTGCGCTGCGCCTGGAGAGGGGACATCAGATGTGGCGCAGCCTTGGTCCTGGCCGGACGGAAGTGTCCCCAGAGGAGTGAGCTGGCTGGCTGGGGAGAAGCGGGCCCCAGGTGGGGGAGGAGAGTGACCTCCGGGAAGCTGGCCGGGCAGATCCCAGAGCTGAGGACTCTGCCTCTGGGAGCTGGGGCGGTGACAGGTGCACAGCAGTATTTGAGAAGAGCTAATGTGATCAAATCAGAGAAGACTGAAAACGGGCAGCAACACTGTAAACTGACTATACTTCAATTTTTTTTTTAAAAAAATCACATACACAAAAAGAATGCACAACACCATTGAATAATAGACTGAATGAATTTTGAATTGGTGGTTTGAGGGTAACCAGGAGGGTCTCTGGGGCCAGAGACATCCTCTCCGGGTGATCTCGTCCTGAGGCGAAGGCTGGCTGCAGGGGTCCGGCCTGGCTCAGATGCCGCTGATATATGTGGTGGGGCATCTTCGCACAACGGTCGCTCCCCTTCTGCCTGTGCTGGGCGTTCAGGGTTGTCCTGCGGGCTTCCCAAGAGTACGAGGCAGCCAGAGAGGCTGAAACAGCTCTGAGCTGACAAAAGCCGGGGTTAGAAGGAGCCACCTCTCTACAGGATCCGACCCTCAGAAATCTCCTGATTTTTTCTTTCCAGGGGCAAAGGGAGCTGATCTGTTATGAAAGACAAGTTCATCTCAGGAATCCCAGGCCCACCCAGCATCCGGGTGGCCACACCCCAGGGGAAGAGGATTGTTATGCGCCTCATTCGCATCCTGCTTTTGAATTTACCAGAGTGCTGTCCCATCTTCATTTTGTCTTCCCTACAATCCTGTAAGACAAGCAGACATGCATGAGGCTTGGTCACTTTGTTACGTAGATTGTCAGATGGCTGTAGGGGGAAACTGAGGCCCCGAAACGTTAGATCAGCTTTCCGAGGGGCCAGAGTCAGGGCAGACACATAAAGGGTGGTTTTTATCTTCCACGTCAGGACTCTTCTTGGACAGGACTGCCTCTGGGAAGAGGCCCTGAACAGTTACGATGGCAAATACGGCAATGGTGATGGAGATGGTCTGTCTCCCGTCCGTGTTTCGTAAGTTACAATAGGTGATGAGACTGGGGGATGAGGAACCAGACCGAAGAGGATCTTGGGTGCCGAGATCAATAGACCAAACTTTTTCCCAGTGGGGACCCAGCACATTTCCAGCAGGGAGTATGTGTTGGGGTGAATGGTGGTCCCCCAAAAAGATATGTCCATGTCCTAAGCCGTGGGACCCCTGGGAATGCGGCCTTATTTGGGAAAAGGGTGTCTGCAGATGTGATGAAGTTGAGGCTCTTAAGATGAGATCATCTTATTTCATCCGTAGGACCCAAATCCAATCGCAAGTGTCCTTGTCAGAGGGGGATGGGAGAGACAGAAGAGGAGGCCAGGTGACCACGGAGGCAGAAATTGGAGTGATGCGGCCACAAGCCAAAGAAGAGTCACCGGATGCTGGAAGGGGCAGAGAGGATGGTCCCCCCCGTGCCCCCAAGAGGAAGCACAGCCCAGTCAGTCACCAGAACCACGAGAGAACACATTTCTGTTGTTTTAAAGCCACCAAGCTAGTGCTAATTTGTCACAGCAGCCACAGGAAACTGATACGGGTGAAGCAGCAATGCCAGAGGCACAGGGCGCTCTCATTTGCTGGTCCCTCCCCAGGGCAGGTCAGGCCTGGCTTAACACCTAGGGCAGGAGAGCAGGCACCTCTGGGTTCTCACCTGATTTGCATCATGTAAGTAGACTCAAAAGAAATCTCTGTCTTGTTCAGAAAGAATCTACTACAAAAAAAAAAAAAAAAAAAAGAGGTTTTGGAGGAAAGCTCCAGACTCTATGAATAGTCCTCCTTTCCTCCTGCGACGCTAGTGGGTCACTCCCCAGAGGCCGCCACTGAGACCAGGGGACGTTCAGGGAACCCTTGGGACATTGCTACCCTTCTCAGGGTTACCCTCTTTGCAGGTCAGACCCAAATCTCTCTGGTCTTCAGTTTATATGTCTGTAAAATGGGATCATTCTAGTGGCTACGTCCCAGGGCTGTTCTGAGGGACAAACCCAAAGAGATCATGTGTGTCATGTGCTCAGCGAGGTGCCTGGACGAGTCAAGGTCTCCATGGGTGATGAAGTGAAAAAATGTATGACCAGAGTGAGAGGGACTCCCGGGAGGCCGCACAGCTCGTCTGGGGGCTTGAAGCCCCGACAGGAAGGAATCTATTCTTTGCCCTTTCCAGTAGAACAGACCTGCCCTGAGCCAGGCCAACACCCACGATGCCCCGGGTTCCAGGACCGTGGCCACCACCTGCCTGGAGAGGCGGCTCCAATTTGCTGCCAGGGAAAGCCTTGGGGCGCGTTCATCCCGGGGCCACCGCCAGCCCTCCCCACCAGCCCTTCAGTCTCTTCCCTTCCCTGGATCAAGGAACACTGCCACTCCAGCCCCTCCCTCTGCGTTAGATCCAAACTAACTGCCTTTGTTATGCTCATCGTGGAAGTGTCCCTCCAATTCTTCTTCATGCCGCAGATCCCTGTGTGTTGCTGAAAGTACAAGCTGCATGGCTCACAGCTTCTGAGGGCCATAAAGGAGAGAGAGCACTGCACGGCCCTGCTGCTCTTTGGGCTCAGGCCGGGGTACCAGCCGGGGCGGAGGGGCTGGAACGGGCCCTGCGCTTGCACCAGCTGCAGAAGGTTGGAAAGAGGACGGGTCCGGACGGGAGGAGGGCGCAGAGCTGTCCGCATCGGCTTCAGGGCAGACACCACAGTCATTAAGAAAGCTTCTGCACCGTTTCTTTGAGCCTTTCCTTCATCTGCTCTGCTGTTTGGGGCATTATCTTGTGAAAGGTTGAGGTCTCTTGAGATCCCCGTTCTTACTTATGGTCTTTCGTGTCCCACCTCCCACCTGCTCACAGCCGCCCTCGGGAGGCGGTGAGAGCCTCCCCGACATACGCCCGGATGTGCCCGCTGTCTCTGGTCCCTCCGAGCTTTGCACCAGCTGGAGAGCAGGCTGCCGGGGAGATCCTCAGGGCACCAGGCTCACCCACGATGAGCAAGACGGACCTGTTCTCACCCCGTGCCTTCTGATGCCCCAGTGGTCCTCTAGGCCCCATCACCACCCACCTGCCAGCCCTGTGCTGGGACTGCCCTGCGCAGCCACCCACGTTCTGTGAGGCTGGCCTTCATTTGCTTCTAGGACAGATCCCGGGGCTGAGAGTCAGCATCTCGTGACCTTGAGGAGATGGGACTTGGAAATCAGAGACACGGGGGCATTAGGAGCCGCCCCCTGAGGGTGATGTGACGGGGATAAGGGTGCTCGAGCCTGCAAACCCTCAGCCCAGTGCCCGGCTCAGAGGAGTGTTCCATCCACGTCACCACTGATTCTGGCACATCCGTGCTCCTGCCCCGTCCTCCCACACGCGGGGCCCACGTTCACCCGGTGCTTGTCCCACATCTGGGTCTTCCGCCCTCTGCCTCCCGGGTGCCTCGGCCTCTGAGTCATAGACCGTAGGCTGCAGAGCAAACAGCATCAGTCCCCGCCCCTGGGAAGCAGCTGCTGAAGAAAAGGAAACTTTCAAGAGAATGTTCTCGGCAGCCAAGTCTCTCCGATGAAACAGAGTTCTTTTCCCATTACTTAGTTGATTCCAGGCGACCCTGCTGGGTTACCCCTCCTTCCCTCCGGTGGGGCAGAGCAGGGCTAGGCTTGGGGGGGAGGGGAATGGGGAGGAGATGGGTCCAGGCTCAGAAATAAGGGGCTGAGCAACCCCTGTCAGGCTCCCAGGGAAATCTGTCTCGCTGTGGCTAGAGCCCGGGGACCGGACATCCCTCCCCGTGCCTGAAGCCCTTCCACAGAGGTCACCACCTCCTTCTCCCTGAGGTGTCTCCTCCCCTCCCCAAATGCTCAGCTGTCCTGAGAGTCATCTCCCCAGCTGTGGTCAGTGTGGAGCCAGGGATTCAGAAAAGGATTTGGGGTGGGAGTGGGGCCCTCAGCAAATCTACACAAGAATGTAACTGAAGGTCTGGGACAGATGGCCAGTGATTCCCCTCGCCTTGGACCAAGGACAGTGTTAGGGCCAGCCCCTGTGCCCAGCACCCTGGGGCCCTCCAACCCCGAATGGCAGAAGTGAGAGCGCCCAGCATCAGGTCAGGTGCTGCCCGCTCTGTGCTCAGTATCTACAGGGAGCAGGATGGCCGCATGCCCGTCCCTGGGACGCCACTCCCCCTGCCTCGGAACCCACTGGGAGAAGCTTAAAGGGAGCTGTTAGCAACAAACCCCATTAAACAGCAAAACAACCCAGCTGGCTGAGGGCACTCTGTACCCCCAATATCTCCACACGCGCCCCCTTTACAAGCACTGGTCACAGCCACACTGACACAGGGACAGCTAGTTACCCCACAGACAAGCCCTGCGTCGGGGTGGAAGTGGGGAGGGGTCCCTCATGATTCAACCTTTGAGTGCCAACTGTTCTTTCCATGTTGAAGACAGATTGAACCAGAAAGAACTGGGCTCTATCAGAAGATCAGTTCCCAAACTGGCCACTCCTGGTCTAACTGGTGAGTTACATGGGTTTTTTGTGTGCTTGTTTGTTTTAATGGAGGTCCTGGGGATTGAACCCAGCACCTCGTGCATGCTCAGCACACTCTCTACCACTGAGCTACACACCCCCCGACTAAACTCATATTTAAAGTCTTGTTTACAACAGCACTTATTGGGGTCTAATAGGTCAAATATAAAATAATTCCTGTTTTCAAAAATCTTGGTTTATACTAAATCATACACAATAAACGTCTATCAACAAGGGATTCCATTAATATTGGCACCCGCATACAATGGGAGACTACATCACCTTTAAAATAACAGGGTAAGTGGCACTGTTTGCAACAGCCAAGACGTGGACGCAACCTCAATGTCCATCAACAGATGACTGGATAAAGAAGTTGTGGTGTACTGATACGATGGAATACTACTCAGCCATAAAAAAGAATCAAATAACGCCATTTGCAGCAACATGGATGGACCTAGAAACTGTCAAACTAAGTGAAGTCAGACAGAGAAAGATAAACATGATGTCGCTTATATGTGGAATCTGAAAGAAAAAAATGGACACAAATGAACTTATTTATAAAACAGAGACAGACTCACAGACATAAAAAACAAATTTATGGTTACCGGGGGGAAGAGGGGGTGGGAGGGATAAATTAGGAGTCCAGGATTTGCGGATACTAACTACCATATATAAAATAGGTAAACTACAAGGTCCTACCATACAGCGCAGAGAATTCAATACCTTGTAATAGACTATGATGAAAAAAACATGAAAAGGAACATACGTACATGTATAAACGAATCACTGTGCTGTACACCAGAAATGAACACAACATTGTAAATTGACTGTACTTCAATTTAAAAAAATGTTTTTAATAGTAATAAAAAAGTGTGCCAGATCTTGAACACAGAAGGACATCTGCAGTGTGCTTCTGAGTGAGAATAGCAAACAATGGAACAATACGGACACTATGACCCTACTTTTAAATGCAGTTCTATGT